>NC_132990.1:51625000-52250000 GCF_048564905.1 Vicugna pacos
ACATCCTGGCTTTCACATGCCACTTTCACAGTTTGCAATACTCTTTGTTCCCAGTGTTACTCAGCGAACTTTGAATGTAGGTGTGAGCTGGTTCCCTAAGCATTCTTCAACTATCACCTCTTAATTTTGAGCTAAGTACTTTCAAGAGTCTTCTGCAAAATGGGTTATATAGTTTCCCACTCTTCTTTCACCTATTCTTTCAATGGAGAATGAGCCTCCAGTTCCTTACTGGCAATTTGGTTCTATGAGGCCTGGTAAATTAGGAATGGGCAAACCTGGGTGACCGCTCTCTCTTCCTGTGGGAGACAGACATTGCTAATCAATTACAGCACCCTTCCCACTGTGCCCTGAAGGACCTGGGAACCTTCCTGAAGACAGTGCTCAAGGCAGCCACTGCTAGTTCATTAGAGTTAGCACAGGAAAGGAAAGGAAATCTGTTTGTCATCCCTGGCACTGGGGAAAGAAACCTGGAATGGAAAGCAGAAAAGCTAATGCTAATCCCAGTTCTGCCTCTAACTACTAGCTCTGTGAGTTTAGATTCATCATTTCCTTCTCTGAGGCTCAGTTTCCATATTTGAAATGAACTGAATAGAAAGAAGGAAAAAAAGAAAGAGAAAGAAAGAAGCTGAATAGTCTTTTAACTCCCTTCTAATTCTAAAAGTCTCCAAACTCTCATCACCCACCTCCCCACCTCCTACTATATACACACATTCTCCCATCAGGTGGGCTCCCAGCACCCAATGCAGGCTCTGATCTGTTCTTTTCCTGGGACTTGTCCAAATGATCAGATTTTATCAAACATCCTGGGGTGGTTGAGTGCTAAATAAAACATTCTCAGATGCTTAGAAATACCAAATTACAGCATTTCTGAACTGAAAGCCACCTCAGAGCACACTGAGCTGAATCTTCCGTATTAACGATCAGAAAACTGGAACAAGTGAGTTTGGTGACTTCCCTGAGGTCACTCAGCAAGTGAACAAGTTGATCTGGTCCCCGTATGAGGATTTATCAGGGCTGAGACCAGGTTGGTCCCTCAGTCATGTGACTGGGCTTCACGAATCGCATGTGGCCACGGAAGAATCCAGTTCAGAAGTGGAAGAGGAAGCCTGGGGGATGTCAGAGCCTGGGGTTCTGATGTTCGACTCTCAGCGTGTTTGGTGAAAACTGTGGTGTTTACGCCCGGGAGCATTGCCAGTCGGGCCTTTGAAGGTGTAATCTCACTTTGTGGTTTGGGTATTTTCCTGGCTGGCTACCTTTCTGCTGCACTCTTTGGCTGTCCTGGAGATTCTGTGAACTATCTAATGTTCTTTAATAAATTCTCTTTCCAGTAAAATGAGCTAAATGGGTTCTGTTGTTTATACCAAGAGTCCTGACTGGCACACCAACCCTTGAAAGGAAAGGAAATTCTAAATATAAATGCTACTTCGCAGACACTTGTTAATCCCCTCTCTTCTCCTCCGCCCTCCTGCCTTTCTTCTGTCATGCCTGTCAAACTCATCATCACGGAAGCATTGTGGGACCTGTGAAAAGAGATATGTTGGATCTAAATTCCCATAAAAATGACACTGACTGTTTGAAAACCCTTGCAAAGAGGCATTGCTCCTCAATGGGGAGGTGTAGGAATCTCAAGGATTTGTGAAGGCTGCAGGGGAGAGAGTGGTCAAGGAGGGGGCAGATGTCCCTTTAACTCCTCTCCTCCCATCTGCCCCATTCTAGAGTTTAAAATATTAGTAAGAATAATGAAGGAGAATTTTCATTGGCTCATGTATGAACTTGAATGAGCTGATTCCCAAACTGGTTGTCCTGCTCTTTTCCTAGTCTCTCCTTGCAGAGACCTGCACTATAAAGCAAGAGGTACCCACAGATTTGTTTGGTTGGAAGGACCTTCCATGCAATGACAAAGCAATTACAGATGATCCAAAAACAAATAAAGAGGGGCAGGAGGAGAAATAAAGACCAGCACAGCAAAGGAGAGGCTGAAAACAATCTGGAGTAAATTCTCCTTACCCAGACTCAGCAAATGGCAATTGTTCATACAACACTTTTGGCCAGGAATCCCGATAGGCAGAGCATAGTGGTGGAGGGAGCATGGACCCAGACCTCCCTGGCACCCATTAGATACGTGACCTTGGGCCATTTGAGCAAATTCTCTAATCTCTCTGAGCCTCGGTTTCTTTTATTTTATATATTGTATAGACATAATGCAGTCTGAACTATAGTCTCATCATTTGTGGTAGTTTGGTCTAGAAAGTGGCTGGGAATGCTGCATTAACAAACATTTGAACTGCTACTTTGAGGGGAAACATGCAACCTTGTTTTCTGTGTGTTTCTGTTTAAAGACACCTTATTTAATATTATTGTTGATTCATTGATATTGAATTCTTGGCCAACAACACTGGAATTCATGCCTGAATGAAGCTCATCTTACACACATTTTCTCCCTAAGGCACATTACAGTCTCCTTGTGCACTACTCTGCCTGGGGATATTTTAAACAGCAAGATCTCTAACAAAAAGGGCACAAAGCATGAAAAACGTAGTACTAAATAGATGACAAATACAGTATGAGAGCTGAGACAAGAAGGCAGGGCATCACCCTGTCTGACCTCAGGGAGAATGTGTGCAATGGGCAGCTCGAAGCTTTCATTGCTCTGCCCAGGTCTGCAGATGCCTGTAAAGTGCTGTAAGTGTTGGTTTTGGGGTTGCAGATACATTTTAATGAGCAGGCGAATTCGCACATATGGAATCTGTGAATAATAAGGATTGACTATATATAAATTTATATATTGCTACCTTAGCACTCAGTTTTGTCAGGACCAAATGCATGGGAGAATCCATTGCAAACCATACAGCATTGTAGAAATGAATTTAATGGTTATATAACACATGTGCTGGTGGATGCCAGTTCATTCTTTTGGGCATCAGCTCAGGTGTTACCTGCTCCAGGAAGTCTTGTACCAAAGGCAAGACTAGAGTGGATTCCTGACTTGCCTGCATTGGGTGGAAAGAAAAGAAAGTCAAGAGGAAAACCTGTTTACTTCCTTCAACTTCCCCCCTTGTCTAGGAACCTAGATGCAAAGGCACAAACTGCCAAGTGGCAAAGTCAGGATTTGCATCCAGGATCTCTGACTCCAGAGTTTGCAGTCTTAACTTCTAGAATATACTAATACAAAATTTTGTCATATCATAACTGAAACAAAAACACATCACTTTAAAATTCCTGGAGAAAACTCATGGACCCTTGAGGATACATCTCTGTACCTCCTCCCATCACCCCAGTTAGAGAAACATCTATTTACTGGGATCCCTCTGAAGTGTGCTAAATGTTATAAGCCTCTTTTTCTGCCCACTACACACCATCATCTCAGTGGTGATATGGTGGCTCCAAGATGACACAAGATGACAACGGCATAGGATGAAGATTTATTGTTGTGGGATCATGTGAGCTGGGAATGAGCTAGCTCCATGGATTATTAAGGATGGTGATATAATCTAGGAACTGGCTAAGTATGAGCAGAGAGTACCAAAGAGGCTTCTCAGATGGAGAACCTTCCTGATGGCCTCACCCCAGCCCCATTTCCCCTCTGCTGCCTGAGAGTTTATGGGCATATGGGTTTCCCTGCACAAAGGTAGTACTTCCTACAACCAGTAACTTGAGGAACTCATTCATTGCACAAACATTTACTGAACACCTGCTATATTCCAGGATTTTCATAAATGGCTGAGCATACTGACATTAGCATTAGGGTGTAGTCATATCCTATTTACTTTAGGAAAGATAGGCCCAGTGGTTGAGAGTGTGTATTCTGTGCCTCAGTTTCCTCATAGGTGAAATGGAGAAAATCCTAGGACTTACCTCATAGAGTTGATGTGAAATTAAATAGGCTAATACATATAAAGGTTTAGCCCAGTGCCTACCATGTAATAAGCTGTCATTATTAGCTGTTATTGATTTAAGTGGGCCTACCCTATGAGCAAGAAAGAAGTTGTGCCAGCAACTATGCAAGTTTTTTTTCCAAAGTGCATATGCTTCTGAGGACATGTAAGGTGGGATTTTGAAGTATCATACTGATTAGGTATGGCTTTCAACTTATGACTTTACTTTAGAAGTGAACCCCTACATTAGAGTAACCCCCACTGTAGTAGCAGTAGCAGTAGCAGTAGCAGTAGGAGCAGCAAATATTTTCTGAGCACATATGTATGTATCAGGCCACAGTGCTAAGTGTTCTGCATGTGTTATTTAGTCTAATTCACACAATAATCAATTCCATTGTTATTCCCACTTTCAGACAAGGAAACTAAAGTATAAGACAGTAAAGCAACGTGTCCAAAGTTACAGCCGACAAATGGCCAGGCTCAGTTTTTATAAGTGCAAATGCTGTGTCTTGGCCAATAAGCTATACTGTCCCTAAAGAACTCACAGCCTAGGGGGGCTGCCAGCAGTTTTAAACAAATAATTGTAATAGGTGGGGAAAGTGCTGGAAGAGGTGACATGGTAATTAAGCTTTTCACCAACCTGTTCTCTCCCCTTCACTTTCTTGTTGGTGCCTAGATGGCAGGGACCAGATCTCACCCATCTTGGTTCTTGCACCAGAGAAGTGCTCGGTAAATATTTGCAGGTTTGGTTTGATTTGAATGAGAGAGAACGACTCTTTCAGATGGTGCTCTATGACTGAGCTAATGATTTCTCTAGTGTGGATTACAAGCCCTAAGGGTATGTTATTGTTTCTGAAGTTGGAGCCAGAAATGACAGTCTCTGTTTAAGGATGTGAGACTGCTTAAAATACGAATGATGTTTACTGCAAGCAAATTTGCTAAATGTGGGCTCCTTTGGTTTCTGGGTCATTTACAATGGACTACCTTAGACTCCGGTATGTTCCAAAAAGCTCCTGGCTGTTCTGTTTCCCTGAGTCATGAATTGAAAATGTAAAATAAGAAGGCAGATTGTATCTTTGTGATGAAAACCCCATGGGTTACATTTCAACTGTAATAGCTGCTCTGTGCCAACCTGACTTTTCCCACAATCCCCTGCTCCTTCTGCCTCTGCTTGGACACACTCAGGGCGAGGGAGATCACCACCATTCATAGCATCTTTGGGAAGTTCTGAGGCTCAGGCAGGGTTCTCTTACTAAGTGAAAGCTGCCTGCCTAGAGCTTTTTCCCACTTGACCTGCCTCCCTGACCCAGGACCACACGTCAGCTTCCTTTGCCTCAAGACAACCCTTCTGAGATACTGCCATATTCACAGTTCCTTTAATAGAGTATTGTTTCCAGTCCCCTCACAACCCTTCACAAGGAGCAGAGGATTGTGGGAGAGGCCAGTTGGCACAGAGAAGCTATTACAGTTGAAATGCAGCCCACGGGGTTTTCATTACAAAACTGTTTCCAGTCCCCTCACAACCACTTAAGTAGATGTATGTGTGAGGCCCCAGAATTGAGCATGGTACTCTAGATATGGTTTAACTAGAGCAGTAAACCTGGACCAGGCTCTTTAAAACAGCTTGCTTATTTTTGCAGCAACACCTCACCTTTGATGCAGCTTGAATGTACAGTGAACTGGATTCTGGAGTTCTTTCTCTTGCTATTGCCATCAAGACAGATGGCCAGTGCCCCACAATAAGGAAGCATCAGTTACAGGACTCTGAGAACTGGTAGGGAACTGCCGTGAGTGGGGAAATAAGAGAGGTTGCCTCTTCACACGTAAGTCCCTGATGTACAGCATGGATTCACGTGATGAGGACCAGACCCCAGGAAGAGGAAGAAGGCCTTGAGAAAGGGCATTGGACCAGGGTGAGGAGATTTGGGTTTGAAGTACACTGTTCTACTTGCCATAAAGTGGAGGTGCTAATGGCCCTGCTCACAGGGAGGAGATGTGGCAAGGACAAGGTGGCACATGGCCTAAATATGCGAGGTGACCCCTAGTCCCACCTCACGAGGTCATGTGAACAAAAACACCAATCTGACATCCAGAAAGCAATACCTACCTTTTAAAATTCCCCCCTCCCCCAGGGTCTCTTTTAAATAGGCAAAATGGAGTGATTTCGTTGAGAGAATCACAGCAAAATTCTTCTTTGCCTCTGTATCTCCCCAAAGCTGGCCACAGTTTGATACCTGCATCATTTCCCCCATCTGGATGGAAGTTTCTTTCTTCCCACTTATCTCCTCCCAAACCTATAAAACAAACTCTCTGATGGGGAGGAGAGGCGGCAGAAGAAAACCTAACTCTAAATTCTCTCTCTCCTTTCTTGCTCCTGCCTTTAACTGCGTTGTCCACATTTACTCCATTCTTTCAAGAGTTGCTTAAAAAGTGTTCAAAGGCAAAAAAGATGCATGTTTTGGTGGGAAAAGACCATACTTGTAAAGACTGTGTTTACTCTGTATGAGTTAGCACTTCTGTCTCCTCCCACCTCTTAGTTCACACTGTGGGAGCCTGTAGGGGGTTGGGCTCCAGGGTGGAAAGGGAGGCTTAAAAACACAACAAAGCTTGGGCTCAAATTCAGCTCAGCCACTTGCTACCTATGTGATCTTGGGCAAGTCATTTAACTTCTCTGAGCCTCAGTTTTATCATCTGCAAAATCAGATGACACAGCTACCAAGGAAAGAGTAAATGGGACAGTGACTGTGAGGCATCTAATATGTGGCTGGAAATGATATACTCCTTCCACAGCAAGTCATATCCAGCTGGCAACATTAGGCTGGGGCCTAGGGGATGTGCTCACATGGCTCAGACTGAATTTATTTCCTGGAAAAATTCACGGTATAGTAGTGGAGACAAGTCAGAAACAGTAACACTGCTAACAGAAAGTAGAGTGTGCTGAGAGGAAGGACAGGGCTGTGAGAGAGGCAAAGAGGTAGAGTCCAGAAGGCTCCCTGGAAAGATGAGTTTTGAGCAGGTCCCTGCTGGATGGCCAGATTTGACCACAAAGGAAAACAGAGGAAAGGAGACCGTGGTGCTTGCACAGGGAGAGACAGTTGCAACGCAGAATGAGTAGGTGGTAGAGCAAGAAAGTGGACAGGAGGTGGGTATTAGTCTGATCAAGGCCTGCCTTTTTTACTGTAGAGTTGGAGCTACAAACAGGCCCTCTAAATGGACTTTTGCACAGATTCACTGGGTATGAGCAAAAACCAGTTCAGAGAGCTTTAATGGCAAGACCACATGGGAAGAAAAAGAAGGGATGCAAGTAGAGAGGGTTCACTGTTTCTCACTCCTCCAGACAGGTTTGGTGCCAATGACTTCAATGGAGGGTGGCAATATTCTGACAGCCTGTGGTCCGCAAGGAAACCAGGTCCTCCTGCATCCCCTCACTCAGCCAGTAACTGGGTCAGTGTCGGTATCATTGCCTCAGGCTGTCTCAGAGGATGGTCTTCAGCTCTTCTCTTTTACGGGGCCAGCCGTGTGTAGCTCTTTTATTGAGAACCATCTATCATTCAGGCCTGGACTGTTCAGGCAAGAGTGACTGTCCTTTCTTTAAAAACGTATAGCTAAAAGCCTGTCACACTTTTAACACTTCAAACATGGCATTGGTTCCTGCATATAAACTGTTGGGTCATCCATAATCTGTATATTTAAAGTTTACCTGCTTCAACTACTTTAGGATAGTGTTATCTGCTTATAGACTCCAGGTCCCTCCAAAAGAATTTTCCCCAGGACTCTAACCAAGATGTATGAATGCCAGATTCAGGCTGTTGGAGGGTCTTTCTACAGGTTCAAAAGAAGGTGTGTGAGATATGTAGTGGGAAACAGAAGGATCAGGAAGAAGAAAACAGTGGCAGAAAGACCACTGAGGGGAGACCTGGGGGGATATCGTAAATATCCAGAGGAAAGTCTGGGAGGCTGAGCCAGGCAGGGAGCAGAGGAAAGACTCAATAAATAAAGTCCAGGACAGACCACAACTCTAAAGAGGTGAGACAGGTGCCAACCACAGGGAAAGTTTTTAGGAAGGAGGTAAGGCTCCTCTTCCATGGAAGTAAGATGAGAGAGTTCCCTTCCAGTTGATTCTATTTTCTCTGTATAGGAGGAGAAGTCATTCTCTCTGGGGTAAGATGCTGGGGTGAAGGCGGGAAGAAGGAAAGGGATGGATGGTGCCTGAGGGCCCCAGGGGAAGTGCCTGGGGTGGCGGACAGAGGATGGAGACCACAGGGGCAGGAGCAGCAGCAGGAGTTAGGGTCTCTTTAAGGAGTGGCTCTCCCTATTCATACTCTCCACTCCCCTAAGTCTCCCTGTAGAAGAAAAGTACTTAGTACAGATGACCAACTAGACCACAGGGGAGGAGCCTGGGTTGCTCTGGGGTCTTCAGAAGGTGTAAGCGGTTGAAGTGATCACTGTCCCCTGAAAATTGGAAGGTCAGCCTCAGGAAGTTGTTGGGAAATGATGGATCTGAAACGATTAGAGAAGCAGCAGGCATATGCTCTGTGTCAAATCACAGTTTCCTTCTTTTCCCCCACTTTTGAAAGGCATTTTCAACTTCAGACTGTTCAAGCTGGAAAGGGTCATGTAGTCAAACCCTCCCATTTTGCCACAGGGAAAAGAGGCAAGCAAGTACATTACAGAATGATGCAGGGTCACATAGGTACCCTTGTGAACGTCACTTAATCCTGGCCAGGGGCGACTTCCCCAGGGAGGTTCTTCCACTCAGATGCAAGAAAGGGATCCAGGAGTTCCCAGGATTTTGTGCATCAGCGTCAGCCACTGCCCACGCGGCCTGCCTTACCCAGCAATTACTCCCTCTCTCTCCTTCACCCTGAGGCCCTGGCTCCCTGCTGGGCTTCTCCCACGCACACAGGCACACACCCACACTGGCCTTCAGCCCTGGACACCCCTGGGAATGGTCTTAGAGAGTGGCAAGCTCTTAGGATACTTGACTAGAATTCCATTGTGGAAAATCTCCCCAGGCTCCAACAGCTGACTCATCCATTGAGCCTTGTCCAGGGAATTGGTTTCCAAGATTGCACAAACTCACATGCAGAAAAGCTATCAATATGTTCGCATTTGTATCCATGTCAATCTCCTTTCCTTATTCCTTGATATAATGAGTTATCTAATTACGGTGACATCTGTTGAGGAGGAATCTAGCTTCCCTCTCCCTGCACAGAACCTGGTACAGGGCTCTTTTGGGGAGATCACATGCTGCAGGGTTTATCGGAGATGGGCAAAACCCACCAGGCATCAGTCATGGCTGCCATGTGGCTTTTGTTATCAACAACAGCCAGCTCCTTGCTATCACCAGAACCATCTCAGACATAGGCTGACCCACAGACTGAACCAATATTAGAGCTACAGGCTCATTGCCCACAGGTCTCTGTATTTCTAGCCCAGGCTGATTAAGAAGAAGTCAAGAAAGAGGGTAGGAGAACATGTGTCTAATAATTAACACATATGCTTTCTTTTAATCCATAAAAGAGTTTATGTTGGTTAACCTCCACATGACCTGGAAATTAAGGTGCCTACAACTTCTCTCTCATATAAGTATTCCTCAAAGCCAGAGTTTAAGGTATGACCAACATTCATTTATTCAACAAATATTTGTTGAGCAAGTAGGTACTGGGTACTAGGTACAGTGTGGGAGGGTTTCTGAGATAAACAAGCATAGATCTCTGGAGAATTTAACATCCAGTGACACAAATGATAGCCACACAGGCAGATGATGCCCAAGACTTGAAGAAGGTGCTGAGAGAGATGTAGGAGATAGGGCCATCCAGCCCAGGGCTCCCCTTTCGTCAGAGCCTCAAGGTGTCTTTAGAAACCTCAGTGTCTTCACCTTTCATGCTGAACCCTAGAAGACTCCCAATGGCACAGCCCAATATGCCCAATCACACTCAGCAGGGTCAATGACTTCCTGGTAAATGTGGATTCATTTTTTCCAGGGCTTCTCATTGTTCATTTCCCCAGGAGAATACTGAGCAGGTTTGATTTGGATTTTTAAGCTTTCTGTGTCTTCGGGGTAAACGTGGCCTCAGTACATACTTTTGACAGAATTTCTATTTTTGATGTGTTAGTTCTAATTAAAGTGAGGAACAGAGGATCCACTTCTATCACAAGCCCTCACTATGTTTGATAAGATCTTTCTCTCTACCCTAGTACCAAACGTCATTTGGAAGTATTTTTTCAATTAAAAAAATTCTTCCACTGACTTTTCTAGGAAATTCCTAATGGTCTAGTCACCAAAACCCAAAACTTTTAAGAATCTAGTGATCCCAATAATAGAACTTTAGGCCTATACAGGACCTTCAACATCATTTAATCAAATTTCTTCATTTTGCAGATGGAAATATCAAGGCACAGAGCTGGGTTTTGAAAATCCATGCTTCAGGGTTTGCCCTTTGCCCCTTCTATACTCAGATTCTTAGGTTCCTGCCATTATCCATAGCGTTTTTCCCTTTAAAGATCAAAGTATCCTTGAATACAAATAATACTTTGTTTACAGCACCACAGTTAAATTCCACTCTAAAGCTTATATTCACTCACTCAATCATTTATTGATTTGTTCTATAAATATTTTTTTGAGCACATACCATGTGAACACATTTTGCTACTCACTGAGGAAGATGAAAAATGAACAAGGCACAGTGCTTGTGCTTAAAAAGCTCAAATCTATTATAGGAGTTAAGACATGGACAGAAATAATTTAAATATAACAGTAATAATGATATTAATAACAACAGCCATTGCTTATACAAAGTTCACTATATTCCAGGCACTGTTCTAAGCCTATCACATACATTATTAACTTATTAAATCCTTACAGTGATCTTAGGAGAAAGGTATTATTATTACCCTCATTTTATCACTGGGGAAATAGAGCCCCAGGAAGGCTAAGGGACTTGCCCAAGTCCACAGAGCTAGCAAGTAGCAGAGCTGTGGTTTGAATCTAGACAGTTTGGTGCTAAGATAAAAAGTAATGATTGCAATTAGAGGGGAACATTTAAAGAGGTGTGAAAGCTCTGTAGAGGAAAGGTCCCTTCCAGGTAGTAAAATTGGGAAAGGCTTCATGGAGAAGGTGACCCCTGAGTGGGTTTGTCAGATTTAGCAAATAAACATACTGTGCTGACTTGTGACCCTTGGTGTGGAGGTGGACATGGGGTGGGAGGTGGGAGTAATTGTATCAGGGCACTGTGACAACATGTACAAAAGAGGGACATTCTTAGAAGCAGCAGTCCAACTGGTCCTCTTACCCTGAAGATTCTCCTACTCCTTCCAATCCCCTCACCCATTTTATCTAGAAAGAGAGATATGATCACTCTCTACTCTATTTAAAATCTTTTAGTGGCTCCCCAGTGCCCTCAGGATTCAGTTCTGATTCCTTCACCTAAGATTTACCCCCTCTTTCATTCACATCCATTTACTCATTTATTCCATTTCTCAACCTTATTGCAGATGAACTTCCATCACTGTAACAAATGACTCCTCAAAAATCTTCAGTGCTTTCCCATTGCCCGGACAATTCTCCAGAGTGGCTTTCAAGGCTGTCCACAGTCCAGATCCTCATATTCCAAACCCCTTTTGCCAAAGAAACAACCTTCTCTAAATGAGTTCTTCAGAATTCAGGAGCATATCCTGCTCATCGTCAGCCCCTTGTCTTGGTCCATCTCATCCAAGAAAATGAGAATCATCCTTCTATTTGCCTCCACCTATTCCTCCCAGCCTAACCCAAGTCAACCTCCCCTTCCCCACAACTCTTTCAGCCTTTGCCACTCACTCAATCATACCTTGACCTTTCTGCTTTTCCAACACCACAGTGCTGGCCTCAATTCTGTTCCCTGCAGAGCTGCAGCAGGGCCCTTTATACCCCAGGGGTGTCTGGAGTGTCATCCCTAGGCCTTTGCTTACAGAGATGATTATTTTATTTCGATGTGTTTTTGTTGGCAGCAGTCTGATGCATCACACATCCAACTCAATGTGCGATGTGCATCATACAGTGCTCTTATGAGAGGAGTAAACAGTGAGACGCACGTGTGGCTGTCATTTGTCTGAAAATGTCTCCATTCTGAGAATCGCAGACTGCAGATAAGATCTGTCAATCAACAGTCCTGAACATTGTTAGAACAGGCAAAGACTCTTTTCAAACTTGTTTTAAAAGAAGAAAATCCAAACTCCTTCATCAGGCCCTTAAAGTCAAAGTCTCCCAAAAGCTCATTAATCAATCAATAAATCAATTAATTATGGACTACCACACACCAGGCACTTTCGTATATGCTGCAGAAAGTACTGAACAAAAAAGACAAAACCCTTGCTCTCCTGGAGCTTGCATTTTGTAGAGAAGCAGACAGCTAGTGCCTCAACCAAGGGTCTGCGGACGGTGGTCATAGATCAAATCCAGCATGCCACCTGTTTTTGTAAATAAAGTTTTATTGGAACACAGCCATGCTCTTTTATTTATGTACTGTCTATTGCTGCTTTCACACGACAACGGCAGAGTTGAGCAGTTGTGATGAGAGACCGTATGGCCTGCAAAGCCTAAAATATTTACCATCTGGCCTCTTTATAGAAAAAGTTTGCCAACCTATGACCTAGAAAAATAAATAGATAATATGTCAGGTGATGATTCATTTCATGAAGAAAAATGAACAAGCATGAATATGGAAATGATAGAAAGGAGAGTCCCTAGATGGGCAGTCCGATAACGTGACCATTGAGGAGAGATCTCAGTGAAGGAAGAGCAAATCACAAGAGACAGACAACCGAGGAAGGGGTCCAGAGGAGAAGCAGTGAGTATAAAGGTCGTGCCACAAAAATATCAAGAAGGCTGTGGAGTTGACGTAAGGAGAAGAGCGGTAGAGATGGGATGAGAGAGATAGTGAGCGGCCAGATCACACTGGACTGGACCTTGGTTTTGTCCTGAGTGAGGTGTGAAGCCATTGGAGGTTTTGGGCAGAAAATGGTCTGATTGTGTTTTGAAGGATCTCTGACTGCTGTGTAGAGAGAAGGATGTCAGGTCAAGGGTAGAAGTAGAGAGGACAGTTAAGAAGCTCCTGCACCAGCTCAGGTAAGAGATGCTGGTGCCTTGGATCAGGTCAATAGCCACATGGTGATGAGAAGTCTGATTTGGGGTACATTCTGAAGGCAGAGGCACTAGGATTTCCTCATGGACTGATTGTAGAGTAAAACTTGAGACTCTGGTTTTTGACCTGAGCATCTTGGAGAGCAGAACTGGCATTTATGAGACGGGGAAGATGAGGCAGATTCGGGGAGTGAGTGAGCAGGCACCAAGATTTCTGCTTGGAATGTGTTAAGTTTGAGTGTTTATCCAATGGCGATGTGGGATAGGCAGCTCCACCACGGCTGCCCTCCTTTGCTCACCTCTCCTATGGTCTGTAGGGCCCTGCGTGTCAGGTCCTGCTGACCCCTGCAACATACTTCCTGCCTCTCTCCTTCTCAGCCCTGCCCTCCAGCTATGCAGGTCTTCTGCCCTTGAGCTTGTGGCACACCTTTCTGCCTGATACCCCGCCCAGTGTGGCTTCCTGGAATGCCCTCTCTCCACTCCTTTCCTTTTGCTTCTCCTCCAGGTTGCAATTTAAACATGACTTCTTGAGAAGAGGTTTGCTGGGTCACTCTCCTTCAAGTGGTCCCCCTTCTGCTGCTATTCTCTACCTCAGCCTCCATATCTTATCCACCTAGTGCTTTTCTTTGTTTTAATTATTTTATCTGTTCATTTACTTGTCTTTTGTTCACCCTGCTGCCTCTCTCACATCCTACAAAACTGAAAACCCAGACGAGATGTAAATAAATAAGAAGTCTGTGTCTGTCTTGTTCATAATTGTATTTCCAGAGCCTAGCAGAGTCTCTGCCACCTCACTTTTAACTTTTTCAGGTATGAAACCCTTTCTCCATGCTGAAATCCTACGCAGGAGCGTGGTATACTCATTTGTTTACTCATTACACAGATACCAAAGGTGTGACTCTGGTTGAATTGGCGCTGAGGGGCCCTATATTGTGGCCCCTGAACTGAGAACTGTTGTTCTGGTCAAACTGGATGCCTCCCACGCTCCAGTTATCAGAGTGTCAGAATGTCGAAGGGGTTCCATTTCCTGGGGCTGTTAAATGCCCCCCCCAAAGAATACCAACACAAGATTGGCAGTATTTCATTTTTCTAAATAAAGATAGGAAAAAAATAAACAGCTACTCTCTTAGTCAGACTGAGCTGCAGGAACAACTCCTCAAGTCTCACAGCCAAAGTTTATTTTTCACTCACACTATGTGCCCAGTGAGGTTGACAGGGTCATGGTCACTGGGGGAGCCAGGTTGACAGCGGCTATGTCTTGACACATGTTTCCATAGTCTCTGAGCAGGAAAGTGAAATTGTCAGACTCTCACAAATTCTTCCTGGAAGTGACATGTGCTTTCTACTTACATTTGAGTGATGAATACAAGTCACTTGTCCAGATCTAACTGAAATGGGGACTAGGAAGATTAATTCTCCCACATGACCAGAAGATGAGAGTTAGAATACTTATGACCAGTACCCATGACTTCCCCAGATGCTAGTGATGACAATCATTTTATAAAAGGAATGGCGCTTTAGCACCCGAAACCTAAGAAGGATATCATACCAGAATAAAAACAAAACTTTAAGTTGAATTCATTAGCTTTATTCAAAACTTGCTCTTGCCCTTATTTTTCTCACCTTCACTGTGGCCTGAAGGAAAACGATCACAGATTGGTGCAGTCAACAGCTCAGTGCTGGTTAACCAATGCCCTCATCCACTCCAGCAGTCCTACCTCCTCACCCTCATACTGGTTCCTCTACCTGCAGGCTTGTCCTCTGCCTGGTCTCCCAGTATCCCAATTTCTCCATCTTTCAGGGACCAGCTGGAAGCCACCCCCAAGTAGGATGAGTTCCCTCCAGCATCACTGTGTCCTTGCCTCTTGGGGCTCTGAGCCCTTTCTGTTTTGTCTGTGCATCATGTTGAGGGGTGCAGACTACAAAGGAACACAGAAGCCACAGTCTGTCCCCATCCCTACTTCTTCACAGAAAAAGTAAATAGGATAAGGGTAAAGGTTCATCAACTAGAGTTTCCTTATGCTAAAGAAGAGGAGATATTCAGGGGTAACAGATGGTCCAGGCACTATTTGGAAACCCTCAGAACTACAATTTCCCCCAGACAAATGTATCGACTGAGAAGCACAGATGACAGAAGGCAGCAGAGTAAGCTTCAGGCACCTGGGCACCTGCGTGCTTTGGACTACCGAGACTTCTCAGGTGTTCCTGGGCTCTGATTTTCCAGGAGAGGCTGGGAAAACTTTGTTTCTCCTTCCCTGGGCACTTTTCACCTGACTCAAACTTTGGACCACTTCTGTTTCTTTGTAGGGGATCCATTTGGACCTCAACAGGATAAAGGGAGGGAGGTACATGGTTCTGATGCTACCGTGGCTCCAAAAAAATGAACCTAGATCTACTTGGTCAAAGTAGAGCTGAAATTTGAACAAATCAATGATGAAAAGAGTTTTGTTAAACAGATCCAATTTGGCCAATGCACATTTATTAAAGCTTAAAAAAAAACAATAGTCTAAATTGTCCAGCACTATATAGTTAGTTTGAAAAGTGCTTGCATATGTACTTTCTTATTTGATCCACATCGAGAGTATATGCTTGGGTGGATTATTATAAAGCTCAGAGAGGTTAAGTGGCTTAGCCAAGGTCACACAGCTAATATATCACTTCAGATGCTTTGGGTAGCAAATAATGGAAAACTGGCTTAAACAAGAAAAGGGATTTATTCTTTAATATAATCAAAGTCTAGGTTAAATCAGGTTTCAAGTAAGTTTGCTTGATTCAGCAGCTCAAGGATATCATTAAGGACATGTATTTGCTCTACTTCTCTGTCATCCTTGGGTTGGCTTTGTCCTTAGGCTGGTAACAAGACAGGTGCAGGAGTGCCAGACTTCTCATCCAGACATAATCACACCAGAAGAAAACAGAGAACATAGCTTGCTGGGGGTCTCTCTGGATAGCTGGAATACTTCATCAGGAGCAAGCCCCTACTCTTGCCATCAATGATGCCTTCCATCTCACGAGTCATCTGAACCACTTAATTGGATGAGAAATGAGGTTATTCTAGACTACTCTGGACTGCCATGGGAAGCGGTCAGTTTCACTTGAGGTATATGACTACATGGGCTGTGTTCACTTTAGCCTGTAAAAGACAGAACTGGCATTTGAATTCTGCTCTTTCCACTGTGTCACAGATGTAACTTTGCTCTCCAGAGAGTACCATATTATAAATAACAACATGATAGATATTTTTGAAGTAGCAGATTCACTTAGTATTTTCAAAATAAGAGTTGAAATACAGTTTTTAAAGATTATTCCCATTCTTCCTCTACCTCTATCCTAAGTCAGCAGGCAAGCTGTCTTGAGCCCAGGCCTGGAGGAGAGAGTGGTCCCAATGATTCAGGCCAGCACGGCATCCCTTGCCTATGACAAATGAACAGTTCAAATTCTAGAGAAGATGCCTGAAACTTGGAGTTCAGAGGGAGGCTGGCAGGTCCTGCCCCAGGCCCAGCCAGCACTGATGAGGACCAGGGTGGAGAGGCAGGGCCATGTGGAAGAGTCTGCCCCCAGCAGCCCTGAGGAAATGGAGGCCGCTCAGGAACATCTCCTAGATGCCTTGGCCCACCCAACCTGCCAGCCTACCAAGGTTCCCTCTGTTTCTCATGGTAGATATTTGTTGAACATCTACAGTTTTTAGTTGCTTAAGATGCATTTTCTTGTTTGCTAAACTACATCCCCACAGGGTGGGAAATATCACTTCCAATTCTACAGATGAGGGACCAAAATCTCAGAGAGGTCAAGTAACTTTAGAGGGTGGTGGTGTCACAGTTAGTATGGTAGGCTGAATAATAATCCCCCCAAATTATTCACACCCTAATCCCCCAAACCTGTGAATAAGTTACTTTACACTAAGCAAAAGGTGCCTTGCAGATGAGATTAAATTAAGGACCTTGAGATGAAGAAGCCATCCTGGATTATCTGCAATGGACCAATGTAATCACAAGGTCCTGTAAGAGGGAGACATAAGGGTCAGAGTCAGAGAAGGAAAATTTACCATGGAAGCAGAGGTCAGAGTGATACTACTGCTGGAAGGAAGCCACAAGACAAGGAATGTAGGTAGCCTTAAGAAGCTGGCAAAGGGAAGGAACAGCTTTTTCCCTAGAGTCTCCAGAAGGACACAGCCCTGCTGATAGCTTGAGTTTAGTCCCATAAGACCCATCTTGGACCTCTGACCTCCAGAACTGTAAGATAATAAATCTGTATTGTTTTAAGCCATTTAGTTGGTGGTAATTCATTACAGCAGCAAGTGGAAACTAATACAGGTCAGCAAGGAGTGGAGTGAGGCTTTAAATGCAGGCTTGTCAGGCTCTGACATCTATTATACCACCAGCCAAGAGGCTTGGATGCTAAGCCTATAAATCCCTCTCTGCAGCCTGATTTCCTGTTCCATGAAATGACGGGACTGTGGGACTGGATTGTCCTGGTTGAGCCCAGCTACAGGAGAACACGTTGGGAAGCTCCTGCATGGCCCAGTGTTAATGACCTGAACCATGATTAAGACAGCTGGGCAGCAGAGAATATAGGAGCTGGTTATGAGAACAGAGATGGGATGTGGTGAGTGACTACATGAGGCATGGGTCTTGTGCAATGATGTGAGCTTGGGGGGTATCATTCACCTAGATGGGACATGCTAGAGGAAGAGCTAGGTTTGGGGGAAGATGAGGTTAAAATGAGACTTACTGAGTGTGAGGTTTACGTAGAACTGACCCATGGGGGAGGGGAGGACTGTGAATGTGGTGCGATCACTCAAGGAGAGTGAGGAGTATAAGAGAAGAAAGCCAATGACGAACCTCCAGGGGAACCAACACAAGGAACAGCCAGAGGAAGAAGACTCGGAGAAGGAGATTGAGAAGCAGCCAGGCAGATGGCAAACCAGTGAAGAGAGGGAGGGAGAGAGAAAGAGAAAAGGCAAGTAACAATATCAAAAGCTGACTGCAGCCTGGGTAAGGGAGACACGTCATTAGGTTTGGGAATTCAGAATCCACTAGTGACCTTCGGGAGTGCCGTTTCCACGGAGAGGCGGGTAAAAGCCAGATTGCAGTGGGCTGAGGAAGGGGAGGAGGGAGGATATGTGGATGGCAAGTTATACAGATACTTGTTTCATATTGCTGGGAGAAAGGTGTACCTAGAAGTGGTACAAAACACACCAAAGACAGCCAGGAACCTCTCCAAACAACACTTAGGAATGGAAAGAATTTCCTAATAAAATAACAAAAACTACTCAAAAGACTGACAACATGACACAGTAGTCAAAATAAAAAGTGGATGAAAGCTTCCCAGGAGTGGCAACATGAGGGGCACTGGGGATCAGCTGTATGGCCACCGCTACCCCAGGATGCCCTGCATACAGTCTGTCCTGCCCTGCCGTGAACCCTGGGGAGCAACATTCAGAACGTGTCTTCTACCAGCTTCAGTTTCTAGCTGTCAATGCCAGGTACTCCTCTTACCTTCACTTTGGTCAGATGCTGACTCCTTGATTTCCTGGCCTGTCTACACTATCTGGGCTGGGGAGATTCCTGAACTGCAGCTACTCCAGCATCCACAGGAAGTAAAGACTGTGGGTTCAAGGTTGGGGGAGCAGAAGCTGCTGGTGCCCCAGCCCAGCCCTTCGTGCCTGCAGCCTGACTTCCACCTGTCAGTACCTGCAGATCGTCACATGTGGGCTCTCTCTGCCACCAGCCCCTGCTCCCTATGCATGAGTGCAGAAGGATGAATTAATTCTACTGCCCCCCTCCCTGGAATAACCCTCAATGAGGACTGCAGGGAGCTGGTGTATCCACACCTCAGCAATGCCACCCGCTGGGCAAGAACTGTGAGGGGAGGCTCTGCACTGTCACCCCCAGTCCCAGCAAGATAGAGCTCCAAGTGTCCACAGTGGTAAGTAGCTTGATAACACATTTCATTGCTGTCTTTCTTTGCACGTCTTACTTTCCCTGTTTCCTGGGGTTACTGCACAAATAAACCACTTTCACTGGAATCCTTTTCTCAGGGTCTGCTGCTGGGGCAACCTAAATGAAGTGAGAGGGACCGTCTGGCCCAGTGCATAGCGGAGCTCCTTGCAAGTCAGTTCCTGACAGCTGTGATGCTGGCCAGTCAGACTTTGCCAGTTAGCCACATCTTCAATATCACCAGCATCCAGACCTACTACGTTCTGGCTCTGGGCTAAGCACTTTACATTTTCTCATTTGTGAAAGAGGTCCCGTGTGCTGGGTGGGATACTGGTCCCCCAAAGTTGTCCACATTCCAACATCTGCAACCTGTGAATATGTTACCTTCCATGGCAAAAGAGAGTTTGTAGATGTGATTAAGGATCTTGAAGTGAGGAGATTACACTGGATTATCACATGGGTGATAAAAGGGAGGCAAAGGGGTCAGAGAGAAGGAAGCGTGACAACAGAAGCAGAGGTCAGAGTGATGTTGAGAAAAGGACCAAGAGCCAAGGAATTGCAGGTGGCCTCTAGAAACTGGAAAAGGTAAGGAAAAAGATTTCCCCTTAAAGCCTCCAGAAGTAAAGCAGCCCTGCCAATACCTTGATTCTAGAACTTCTGACCTTCAGAATTGTAAGATAATACATCTCTATTGTTTTACGCCACTAAGCCTGTGGTAATTTGTTACAGCAGCCACAGGAAACTAGTACACTTGACACAGAGGTAAAGTATACAGACTCTGGAGCCAGAATGCCTAGATGCAAAGCCTGACTATCACTCAGTAGCTGTGTGATCTTGAGCAAGTTATTTAGCACCTTTTTGCCTGCATGTTCTCATCAGTAAAATGAGGACAGTAACAATATCTGACTCGGGGTTGTTGTGAGGCTTAAATGAGTTAATATAGGCTCAGCACCTAGAATAGCACCTGAAGTATTATAAAAAATACTCAATCAATGCCAGCTGTATTATTAATATTCATGATCACCCTGAAAGCTGGGTACTTTTCTCCACTTTACATGCTCAGAGAACCCACATGACTTGCCCAAGGCCACATGGTTAGGAACAGTCAGAGCCTGCAGCTCAATCTGGCCAGCTGCAGATAGATAGCAAGTGTTCTGACAAGAACTTGGTCTCCAGTCCCCTTTCCTACCCTCTGCCTCCTCTGACCTGCTCTGCTCAGCCACTCTCCTTCCTATAGTCGACCACCAGCTCAGATTGAAGGTAGCTAGAAAACACTGCAATTTGCATCAAATGTGTAAAGGGCCACCTCATGTTATCCTTGCAACAAATCTGGTTAGGGGTGAGTCAGTTGGACTAGGGAGGGAGTAGCACCATTTCAGGGATGAAGAAACTGAGGTTCAGAGAGGCTGGAGGACTTGCCCAAGGTCAATGGGCCCTTTGAGAGGCAGAGGTGAGGGAGGAGGCAGGTCTCCTGGTTCTTGGTTCTAATCCTTTCCTGGTGCCTGTCAAATCCTTCTAAAGGCTTCTGCTAATTTCCTGCTGTTCAAATCCCAGCCAGTAAGAACTGCCATTGATTTAATTCTCATTTAAGAGAATCTGATATAAATCCTGCGTAGGTGGTCAGTAGCATGTACATATTTTATTTCCCTTAATATTGCTTTAATTGAGTATCACTTGGGTAAATACTTTGATTAGCAAATGTTTATACTTCGTGGATTTAACAAAGTCGACTTTTCCAGTGGCTGGAAAATACTGAGCAATGCGATTATTTTGATTTTTATGATGAACCCAGTGGAAACCCAGAATCCCTTGTCAGGGTTCAGTGTCCTACACTGAACCCAGCACAGGGAGCCTGCGTCACTGATATTCCCAGTGACAGTGAACAAATTCCTTCCCCTCTCTGGGCCCCAGCAACTTGCTCTGGGAAATGAGAGGGTTGGACTTGATAATCCCTAAGGGTCTTTGTAGCCAGAGGCTTAGACAACTGACCCCCCCCTTCCCTCCCCAGGCCGAGGGTTTCCAGGAGCAAGGAATTCTCTCCTAGCCTGTATGCTGGGTCTCTGCCGAGTCCAGTGCACGAGGAGGGTCAGCCAGCGTCATCGGGAGCTGAGTCCTGCGTCCCCTCCCGCATCCTGACTGCTTTCATTTGCTCTCTGTCGTCATAGGGAGGCAGCCCCGGCCCAGCCTCAGCTCTTCCAGCCCCAGGGGGAGGTTGCCACGAGCAGCTGGACCTCTTCTTGGCAATGCAGAGACCAGATGGGAGTGCCTGTTTCCTGGGTCCCTCGTTCTGCCTATTCAAGAGCCTTGACCGAGGAAACACTCGTGAGTGGTTGAGGACGAACGTGGCTCCATGGTCAACTGACCTGATGATAATGAATCCATTCACTGACTTTTTTCTTTTTTTCTACATTGTAAAGGTGACCTATTTCGGACACTTTCAATTTATTTTGTATTTCCAATAATCATCCAATGTGCAGCATTCTTTGAAGCATGAGGTTATTTTATATTCTTGAGGGTATCTTAGAGCTCAAACATTCTCAGGCCTCAGCAGCTTGGGGATATAAATGAAGTTCCAGTAATATTGTTGGTGGCCATTAGTCCCCACCTGGATCTGAAATCAGGAAGATTTGAGTTCAAATTCTGCCTCTGCTTGCTCTCTAGCTAGTTGATTCTGAGCAAACTCCTGAGCTCCGTGAGAAATACATAAAATGCCAGACTGACCTGCAGTAGCTGCTCAATGGTTATTACATTCCTTCCCTTGGTCACCATCTTGCTCAAGCCCATCAGAGGAATTGGATATCTTCCCAACTCTGAGTACCCCAAAGCTTTACAAAACTTTATAGAGGTAAAGGAGGTATTATTTGAGCTTGATCTGGAAAAAAATGGATAGAGTTCGGAAGTGTAGAAACGGAGAAAGGACATTCTACAAAGAAAGAATACAGTGAACAAAGGCCCAGAAGGAAAAACATATGCTATGGTAGGGGAAGTGAGGCAATTATGTTTGGGCCCTATTGGGTCAGGCAGTTTAGACAGAGCTTTGTTTTTCTTTTTTCTTTTCTTTTTCCTTTTCCCCCCGTTTGCTTCTTCACTTCTTAACTGTCTGTGAGAGGTTAAAGCAATCTGAATTAAGTTAGTTAAATTGACTTTTATTATTGAATTATAATCATTTGTGCAATTATGAAACCAGGTGTTCCTGATTGAGATCAATTATTCCTTCACCTGATCACTATAGAGCTAATAAGGACTTAGAATTGCTGTTCAAGTGTACTTCCAGCTGGGTTGAAGCCTTCTGGAAAGGCATTTATTAAGCCAAAGAGTGGTGGAAAAAAATCCAGGGGAGAACAAGGACAGAGATTAAAATTCTTTAGGAAAAGGCCTAGAAAGGCTGATTTGATCATTAAGTAGCCTTGATGGGTGGCTGGCTGTTGACAAGGAATCTTGGAGGTGTTTCTACAGGAACTTTGATGGGGGTGAGGTAGAGTAGGGGTGGGGTAGGCATGGGGTGGGGTGGGAAATGAGGACACAGATACTCTGTGTCAATTGCAGGTTAGAGACCCATTTTCTGCTGTGTTCCTCTGCTGAGGTGAACCTGCCCTCTCCCTCCCGAGGATTCAGTCCTGACTCCAGTAAAGATACAAAGACTCCACAACATCCCCTTCCACGTGAGGAGTGTGTGAAGTGGATGTGCAGTCTCTGTTCTAGGAGGTTTTGGATTCCTAGAGCTCTAGGTTCCTTCACATCTGGTCCCTATGAGACCTTTGTGAGGAGGTCAGAGCAACAGTTATTAGTCCATCTGAGAAGTGGGAACCCTGAGGCTTGGTCAATAGACTTGCCTACACTCACAGAGTTGGTGACCAAGATGGGCCTGGCACCAAGCCCTTCAGATGCCAAGACTACCAAATAAGGACCACAGTCTTATTGCCACATGTCCCATTCCATAGGCAAGTAGAGTGAATTGGTCATCTTTACAGTGGTTTGCAAGCCTAGACACATGTTAAAAATCACCTGGGGAGATTAAAAACACATCTTTGCTTGGTCTAGTTAAGTAAAAGTCTCAGGAGCTGGGCTGGAGTACCATTGTGTTTTAAAAGCCCCCGTGGTAATTCTAATGTGAGCCAGGGCTGTGAACCACTGACCTAACGGGTGGCTAGTTAGCTAAATGTAGCCTAGGTGGCATTGGGGAGTTCGGCAGCTGTATAAAGTCCTTTGGGTTCAAAATGACAGACACCTAATCCAGCTAAATAGGCTTGCTTATTTACAGGGGGAGTTATTAGAAGCTTCATTTAATCAAGAGGTGTGCATGGGATAAAGTGGGATCTCAAGAACAAATGGTATGTGGGAGTAGAAAACTGCCTGATCTCACCTGACCCATCTCCGTGTCCCTCTTCCCTCATGTCAAGTTCGTGTGGCCACTTCATTCTCTCTCTCCTTAGGCTGTTTCTTTCCCAGTGCAAGGGATGTGGTCACAGCCATCTCTAGATATCTCCACTGCTAGTGAAGATCTGAGGCCTCTTTCTCCCTCATTCTTGGGCAGGTGCCCACTCCAGGCCAATCATTTTGGTTATGTGGCTGGGTCACTAAGATGCTGGAAGCCCTCATTCAATCCACAGGCTACAGTGAGGGAAGGGGTTACCTTCCAGAAGAAGGAGGGGTACTGTTCTAGGAAGGTATAAAGTAGAGGTTCCCTAGCTATCTTCTGTAACCTTCACATAGACTTCCTGCAGCTGGATCACTCACCTGAAAGGAAGTCCTTCAGGAGTTGCCCTGAAAGTCCTGCTGGTCTGGAACCTGGCACTACCAAGAAGCAAAAATCAACAGCTTTGAAAGAAGAATGATTCTGGACCCAATCATTTCATGAATGCTGAGCAGCAGGACCTGCAAGGCAGAGGAGCTGGGTGCCAAAGCAGTGTGGACACCATTTATGCCCTGCAGTCTGCCAAAGACTCACAGCCTTGGATTTGGACAGGACTCTGCATTAGTCAAAGATCTTTGAATTGCAAGAGACAGAAACCCAACTCAAAATGGTTTACACACAAAGGAAAAGGAATCTCTCGGTTCACATGACTATAAAACTCAAGGTATTTGCTTTCAGAGGTGGCTGAATTCAGAGTTCAGACAGTGTCCTGAAGACTCAGTCTTATACTCTCCTCCTCTCTGCTCTGTTCTCCTCTGTGGGCTCCCCTCAGGCAGGTTCTCCCCTCCCAGAAGCAAGAGGGTCATCAGCTTCTCAGCTACCCCTGTGGAAAGACTCTTCCTCCAATAAAATTAAGAAAACTCCAGAGTTGAGTATCATTGGAATAATGTGGGTCCTGACCTGAGCCTATACCTGTGGTCAGGGGATGAAATTGAGTGATCTGGGAGTAGGAGAGGGGAAAGTTTTGTGGGAATGGGTGCCAGGAAGGACAGGAAAACAGATCTTCTTTAAACACGTCAACATTCATCTAGTCCGAGAGGCCACAACCCACTTGCCCAAACACAATACTCTGTTAAGCCTTCCCTGACCAACAGCCTGACCATGGTTAACAGTTTCTCTTTGTCCATCTCTCATTTTGTATACAGGAAATAACATAAAAATCACTCCTGGAGCGAACTTGCTGAGAGACTAGGTATGGATCAGTTATCTTGGTACCCCAGCATGGGGCTGCAACAGAGGCGCTTGCTCATCAGGGTTCTGGACTCCCAAGAACCATCAAGGTCCCCAAGGGTGAAGTTCTGAGGCTCAGCCCAGATCACCGGTATGGATTTGCAGATCTGATGCTGATTCACTGTGCCCCTCAGACAAATCTCTTCTCAAATCTGGGCTTTGTCCACACGATCTTGCCCTCCTACCTGTCAGGATTACTCAGAGATTTGTCTTAAAACACGGGGAAGCAGGTGATAACTGTCAAGTAGTAGCATTATATTTCTTGCCCATAGAATAACCAAGGTCCACTTTCAGAAAACACAGCACGATGAAAAACAGTTTAAAGGTGAAAAACTCATGCAGCGATGGAACTGCCATACAGCATGAAAAAAAAGGTCTAGAGAAAAATGATTTTAGTACGAAATATGTGCTTTGAAGAAAGCAATGCAGTCGGGGACGTAGGAGAGCAGAAGCAGAAGCCAGAAGTCAGTGGAGCAAAACCAAAGAGGAAAGCCATGCTGGAGAGGAATCCTGAGCACAGGCTGTTGCTGAGGTATTCGCTGGAAAAGCCGTTAGGTGTGGTCTTTCCAGGCCTGGCCATGAAAGGATGCTGCTTTTGAAGGCCCTTCCCAGGCCTTCTGCTCCCTATCTAGTCTTCAAAATGAGGGCCAAGGAGTCGGGTGAGCATTGCAGACAGACTACAACCAGATCCAGTTCTGTCTGCTGACACCACGGCTACTCCCTTCCCTGACACTGAAGGCCGTCTGGCTTTCTTCACTCTGTCATTTTGGGCTGTAAGTAACCCACTTAAATCACCATTGGACAGGGAGAGGCTCGCAGCCTGCTTTGCAGCTCTCCTTCCATCCAAGCCATTAGTATGTTTAATAGCTCTGGCCCCATGCTGATTTCTGACATGCAGTAATTAATTCCTTTCCACTCAGAGATATAGCCATTCACAGGTCTTGATTCAAAAATGTCTCTGCTCTGTTCCATTTGAAAAACACTTAAAATGTTGAGTAGGAAAACCGTTTGGCCTTTTGTGAAAAACTACTGATCTCTATCCCATCCTTATATGAAAATAGATTCCAGATGTATTAATGATCTAAATGTAAAATATGAAACCATAAAAATACTCTAAGGTGAACATTTATATAATCTTAGAAGGGGAGAAGTCTTTCTAAGCATGCAGCCACGGGCAGAAACCACGAAGACTGAGGTTTATGACTTTGTTCACTTTGTTCTGTATTGCCTAAATTAATAAAATAAAATTGAATTAGATTAAAAGAAAATGACAAATTTGGGGAAGCTATCTGCAATGTACAGTGGCTGCTGTCTATAGATGATCATAATGATGCTAACTTATTTCTATGTGCAGTGTGTTAATATATACAGAATACTAACACTAATTCACAAAAGAAAAAAATCAAATAGTAAAGAAACATAAGGGAAAAATACTGTACTGTGCCATCTTACATGAAGGATTTAACTATCTGCAGATTTGGGTATCTATGGGGGGTCCTGGAACCAGTCCCCAATGGACACTGAAAGACGGCTGTATTCTGTCTTATTTATAATCAAATTAAAATAGCAATAAAAGGCTGCTTATGAAGTTAACAAAGATTATAAAACAGTAATACCCAAATGTTATTTAAGGTTCAGGAAAATATTCACCTTCACAGGTTGAGAATCTAAATTAGCACAAACTTTCTGCAGGGGAAATTTGTCAAAATCAGAAGCATGAGTCCATTTCCACATTAAGGAATCTGTATTAGAAAAATAATTAAGAATAGACACAAAGATATAGATGTAAGATGCTATTTTAATAGTAAATATTGGAATTAATTCAAATGCACAACAATTGAAGGTTTGCTAAGTAAGTTATCATACGCCCATACTATGCAAACATTAAAAAATTACGTTGTAAGTGTATGTTATTACTAATATGGAAAGAGGTTCACCATCTCTTGTTAGTGAATAAAAATAGGTTATAAAAACATACACTCAGCATACAAAATCTCACCTTTTTCCCAAAAAAACTATGGAAAAAGTCTGGAGAAAATACACCAAATATTAACAGTGGTAAAGTTCTCTCTGGATAGTAAAATACGAGGGAATTTCAATTTGACTCTTTTTGTTTACAGGTAATTTCTAGTTTTTCTATAATGAATATATATTATTATAAAATAGAAATAAAAAACGCTTATCTCATTTTGTGTGATTAGTGTGAAGGTTAAACGATGTGGAAAGTGGAAAGCAGTTTAGGTGCCCCTCAAATAGCAACTCTGTTTTCTAAAGAGAGAGCCCCAAGGAGATGATCAGAAAAGTTGGAGAGGATGAACCAGGGGAAAAACAAATTTAAATAGGCTCATGGCATGCAGAGAAATTACGGTGAAGGAGTTACAAAGGGTGAAGGTGGACAGAAAATACGGCCATAGATCTCCCTTTGGAGTGTTTGATAGAGTAGAAGAGGAGAGAGGATAAACAGAACCCAGAAGGGAAGTGGGTCAAGAGAAGGACCCTAGTGACATAAGCAAGCACCATAATTGCTTTTGATCTGAACACGTTTGCTGATCCCTCAAAATTAAAGCTTTGTTCTGGCAGTCTCAAGAGGCGAGAGGGACAGAAAGCAAAGCCCAGGCCACGCACAGTGAGGCATCTCCAAGAGACCCATCCCACAATAAGCTGGGAGACCAGAAGTGGCATAGTCCCAAGAATTACACCCTGGTTCTAAACCTCTAGGTCCTCTTTGGACCTTTTATTGTTTAAGATTATGAAGTTCTGAACATGTCTGAAAGTGGGGAGGGCTTGTGCAGACTCACGCAGAAGTGTGCAAATAATCAGTTTGGATCACGGTTCATAAACTTCTGGATCCGTGGTACCTGAGGTGGGTCCTCCAGAGAGGCTCCCTCTGTTTCATCTGGAGTTTCTACAGATAATCCCTTCCTCCCTGCAAATATTATACAGTTATGTTGTTATTTACCCCCAAGGCAGTGGGTGATCAAGCAACCTTGGGCAGGATTCTCAATCCCACACAAAGAAAAGTCAAATTAGAAGGAATTCCAAGGGCCCTGGCCAATTGGAGGACATCCCATCCTTAGGAAAATATCTTACAGTATCTGCACCAGAAAGAGACTTGCAGATGACCTGGCTAATGCTTAGTCAATACTACTGTCCCCTTTTCAATGATCCTGATAGCCTGATAGTGTGTCTAGCCTGTTCACACACTTTCAATGACAGGTTGCTCACTACCCCAAGCCAGTCATCCACAAATGGATGAGCTCCAAGAACCATGATAAAAACTTATGTCTAGAATTCCCAAGGTTCTTTTTCAAATCTGCTATGAATGTTTTATAGTTCGTATCTTCTATTCACTGCAGACACTTTGAAGCTTGTTTTAAAAATTTTTTTATGATCTCTTTCACACATAGCTGATATAAATATAAACTATTATTTTATAGACTACATCTGATAATTCTACCATGTGAAGTCTCTGTAGTTCCGTTTCTACTGTCTATTGTTTCTGCTGGTTTTCTCTTGTGGAGCCTAATTTCCTTTTTTGACTTGTTATCTTGGACTGTTTACTTGAAATTATATTAGAACAATTATTTTCAGGAATGGTTTGAGGCCTAAAATGAAAGTACATTTCTCCTGAAAGGATTCAGATTTGCTTCTAACAAGGATCTTATTAAAGTATATCTCGGTTTGGGGTGAGACCCGGGAATTTGCATTTTTAATAAGTTCCCTTGTGTTGCTGATGTTGTGAATCCATGGACCACACTTTGTGTAGCAAGGGACTGGAAGAGGATCCAGAGGTTTGGAACGAAGGTATAGTTCTTGGGACAGTGTCACTTCTTGTCCTAGCTTATTGTGGGAAGGGTCTCCTAGGAGATGCCTGTGTGTGGCCTGGGTTTTGCTTTCTGTCTCTTTCACCTCTTGAGACTTCCAGAACAAAGCTTTAATTTTGAGGGATCAGCAAGTGTGTTCAGATCAAAAGCAGTTACGGTGGCTTGCTTATCTCACTAGGTTTTCATTTTCCCTTTGTTTTTGATCCAGCAGTTCTTTATTTTCTTGTCACCTCTTTGATGCTTTTAAGAAGATTAAGAAAAAAATCTATATTTTTAGTTGCTTTCAGTGGAAGGATCTAACCTACTCCACTGTTCCTAGAAACAAGAAGTTCTATGCCATGCACTTTGCATCTTCACACTCAAGAACTCTTTAATTCTCTCAAAATAATAATATCCAAAGAACCTCCTAGTATTATCTCCTTCATCTAGGTAAGTCTTTGTATACATCTATGATTATTTGTTTAGAATAAATATGTAAAGTTCTCTCTGGACACTTGTTCTTCTTTTAAGGCTCCATGCAGTCTCCTTCATTCAGCAGGCCTTCCCTTGCTGCTCTGGCTTGCCTGGCTACTCCTCTTTGGTGAGTGAGTCTTGCCAGGACACCCCAGGGTTTCCAAAAGGGACTGCTCAAAGGTTACATTAAAATTCACTTATTCTCCAGATGAGGAGGTTGAAGCCCAGAGAAGGGAAACAACTTGCCCAAGATCTCACAAAGAATTGCTGCTGCTCTTGAGACTAGAACCCAAATCCTTCTCACCCAGCCTGGCAGTGTTTCCACGATCACATGCGAGTCCTTCATTATGTTGAGCCAAGCCTGCTTCTCAGCAACTTTCATGTAGTAATTAATCAAGGAATGGCAAGATGTGTGTCTTCTAAATCTGGGAAAAGCACCAAAAGAACTCAGTACATTTTTATGTAATTTTTATCTGCATAGTTCTGAGGATAAAGGTCTCCATCCCCAAACAGCTGAAGGGGAAGGAAGCTGTCAACAGACACTCCTGGAGAAAGTAAGGGTTCACAGGATTTTACTTTAACTGTCCCCTTTTATTTAATTTCTATCTGTGAGACCCTGGAAATCTGAAGAGCCCTGAAACACCATAGAATACACCCACTGTCCTCCTGGAAGGATTCCAGTAAAAACAGCTTCTAATTAAATAAACGAGCTCTGCCATGTTCACTTCAGATAACAGAATAAGGCTTCCAATGACAAGCACGTTTGACTGCAGTCAGTCTATTACTTGTTAAATAATCATTGAATCTTGCTGTTCCTATCCATCTTACAACCTTTCACTAGCTGAACACAGAAGAATTGTAAAACAAACAAACAAACAAACAAGCTAATCATAGTAAGAAAAAAAACAGCAATGCTTAGGGAAACTGGAACGTCTATAATGAAATCCATTAAGAAAGGAAGCAAAATGACTAATTCAGGAACTGGGTAGTAACTCATTCAATCTAATTTCTTAAACTCCTGAACTCCTGGCCCTCAAACACTTCCCTGACCATATGTTCTCCTGAGCACCACCCCGTGACGCAGTCACACACACAGACACACACACAGTCCCTATGCCCCAGCTGCCATTGCCTTCTCAGTGGTTCCCAGACATGGCACCCCTCCATGCCTCTGTGCCTTAAAGCATGCTAGGTTCCAGGTTGCAACACTGATTGCTGTTTCCCCACCTATCAAAATCCTTTTCAGCCTCCAGGGCCTAACACCAGCTTCGCTGAAGATTTCTCAGGGATGAGGCTCCCACCCCTACTTATGGGGATCCCTCTTCAGAGAGGCCATGGAGATCCAGCCTCTCTGGAAGGGACTCTGGCTCCTGAAGTGTGACCAGAGTCACATGAACCCTCCCCCCTACCATACTTATAATTTTTTTTTGAGCGTAAGTATGTCCCATGCAATAGTTTGGGCATACTTAGGATATTAAAAAAATTCTTCATTGTTTATCTGAAATTCAAATTTAGCTCGGTGTCCTATATTTTACCTGGCAACCCTACACAGGTGGCTTGGCCCGCCTGTGGCAGGGGTTCATACTGGAGGACATTTGCAGGTCTCATTCACTGCTCTGGAAGTAACCCAGGCTATGTGCAACTTGCTGGATAATGGCTCACCCCTGTCTTGATCTCTGCCAATTAACAAAGCAAGCGAATATAAATTATACATAAAATTGAGTCTTGTCTAATGTGTGTGACTTTTCAAACTCTTACAGATATAAAAAATATAATAACAATAGTAATAAAATAATAATAATGATATCTATATTGCCAGGTATACACTTCCAACTTTTTTACAAATACATAATCCTCATAACAGCCTTACGAGGTAGGCTAACATTACTGTCTCTGTTATACAGTAGGTCCTCCATATCCACGGGTTCTGCATCTGTGGATACAGAGGGCCGACTGTGCTACACTGTTTTATATAAAAGACTTGAGCATCAGTGGATTTTGGTAGCCTGGAACCAATTTCCCTGTGAATACTGAGCAATGATTGTACAAATGAAGAAACTGAGGCACTGCACATTTAAGTAATTTGCCCAGTGTACAGTAGGTAGCTTGTAGCTTGGTAACTGGCAGAGCTGGGATTGAATCCCCACAATATCTGGAGCCTGCCTTCTCAATCACTCTGCTCTACTGCATCGTTAATAGCCAGTACTAATGCATTACTCACAGCCCCTCATGGCTGATTGTAACATACCAGGGTGCTGTGACCTTACACTTGTGAACTGTGGCCTATAGAATCAATTTCAAATTCACTACCTGGGAGTCATTTATTTACTAGGCTGATGCAGATTACTTTCACACACCCAACTCGATATTCCCCTTCTCCACGTATGCTCCAATGAACTCCTTGTGGGAAGAGAGGTCGTTTCTTCTAGCGCTAGAATTTCACGCGGTCTCTGGAAGGGATGAACAGATATTCAAAAATCTTGCCTTTCACTCCTCCTGCTTTGGCACACACTCTATGTGACACATAGAAATACCTTCTTTCTCTCAACCATTTTCCTCCAAAAGGAAAATTTCTACTCGTTCTTCAAGATCCAACTCAAAGGTCACCTCCTCTGTGAAGGTTCCCCTGATTTTCCTTGGTCATGTTGGTCCTCCCTCCTTCTTTGGTGTTTCCTTGATACTTGGGTCATGGTTCAAACCCTGGTCTCTAGATTCCCAAATCAGATCTCTCTCTGCTGACTCCACTTTATCTCAATGAAATGCTTCTTTGGAACAGAGCTTCTCCACCTTGACTGTGGCTCAGAATCAGCCACAGAGCTTTGTAATATACAAACACCGGGATCCCACTCCCCATAATTCTGATTTGCAAGTTGGATATTGGATTCAGACATCGATATTAAAAAAAAAAAAAAGATGCACAGGTAGTGCTGAGCCTCAGTGAGGAGCCATGGTTCAGAGCCATGATTCTGAGTAGCAAGTGATATTCTATATAATCTTGCTGATGTCAAGCTCCATTCTTGATACCTAGTGAACACACTCCTCTCTGCTGGCCATGCCTTTATGGGTGGCTATAACAGAGTCTGAAAGAGCTTTGAGGAGAGTCCTTAAGGTCACTTCCAATCCAACCTTCTAAATTATTCTGATGACATTTTCTGACATGAGATTCAACTTCTGCACCCAAAGCAGAGCCCCTTACTACAGCGATATCAGGAAAAGGGAAAGGTGCCTATTTCAGATATCAACAGAACTTGTTTAGAGGAGAAAGACTTTAGAATACTCTAGTATAATCCAAGGGGCAGAAATTAAGGCTCAGAAAAGTGAAGGAAGCTGCCTAAGTTTCTGGTTGTCCTGCCCCCATCCCACGTGTGCCCTCACATACCTTGTCCACCTCATCCAATGTTGAGTCTCTAGGGTGGATATTTGAAAGTGAAAAGAAAAAGGGCTTGATTTGTGTACCCAGTTTATATCCAAGCAAAGAAACTACACTCTGGTCACCCAGTAAAATATAATTTTAAATGAGACCTAGCTTCATAAAAGACACACATAAAATGTAATTTTAAATGAAGACCTAGCTTCATAAAAGACACTACAAAATAGTGCACAATTTAACAAAATCCTCTACTGCAATATTATTCAAACCACTATAAAGCAGCTGCATTTAAAAAAATTAAAATTGAATTCTGAGGCATAATACAAGAGATAAAAGTAAAAAGAAAAAGTCAATATGTGATGATTGAGTATGCACGACCACAACCCATAATCTCTGCCATCCTCTGCAGTGTAAACAAATCTGCTGATTGTTGATGATATTGCTGAAAACATCACTAATCAAACCTTAAATACCAAATACATTTAAGCAAATAACACTCCAGTTACAGTCATCCTAGCTAATAGTGAAGGAAATCCAAATTGGAGACCAGTTTGAAAATGGCCAGAGCTATCCTGTAGCTGCGCATTAATTGACCAACATCCTAGAGGCAATGCTTTCTCTTAAGTACAGAAGGCCTGAAATACAAAAGGAAATAAGGAAGAAGTCCAGGAGGCAAGCACTAATGCAATTTCAAACTGGAATTACATCAGCAGCTTTAAACAGATGGCAGAATGCGAATAAATGTGTTAGCTCCTTTCTCTTACTTGGGCTTTCATTGTTTATATCATTAAAAATAAGGAGAGTTTAAAATAACATATATCGTCACGTAGCGACTCACAGAGACAAGCAGAACTAGTTTGAAGGAAAGACTGAATTTGGTCATACTCCTGGTTGTTTTGAAAATAACGGGGTGAGTTCAATTAAGTAACCAGCTGGCTATTTACGAAGGAGGTTAAAATCTTTAAAGGCACAGTGATTATGACTGACTTTGTCACCGAAAACTCTGGATAATCCAGAGATTGGTTTCAGAACACTTGTCCTGTGTGTGAGAAGGTGTCGGTAGGTTATGGAATCTTATACTCCCAAAGTTCAATAGACTTTATTGATTATCTAGTCCAGGGATAGCAAAGAAATGCATGAGTGTCAGCACTTTCTGTTCCCAGACATCAACAGACAGCATTGACCTACTCTGGAATCACTCCTGCTACCAGAGGTTTAGTCTCAGAACTCTTCTCCAGACAGCCCATGCTGTGGGTATATGGGACAAAGTGGGTATATGGGAGCCTTTTCCCCATCCCTGATCTTGTTCAACTCACTCATTTTTCAGATGAAGAGACAGAGGTTCAAGGAGAATAAAGTGCCCAGTAATATCGATCGTTATGCACTACTCTATAAATGTTTAGTCAATGCTTGATAAGTATTTATTTACTGTGCCTGACCTGTGTGCCTGGCACTGTGTTAAGCACCTTACGTGAATCATCCCATTTGACCTCTCAACAATCCTACAGAGGCAACTTTTGTTTCTATTTTAAAAGTGAGGAATCAGAGCTAGAGAGGTCAAATACTGCTCTTCTTGTCACATAAAATCCCTTTCCTCTTCTTTGAATTCATAGGGAAGTTAATAAGACACTTAAAATGCTTAAAATATTTTGGAAATAGAGGGAATATCTTTGTGGATCAGGAAGAAAGGAAAACCTATTTATTATTTAGTGTTATTTAGGAATTTAAGTGGGACCATGGGAAGTAGGTACCATATATGAGTTCCCCCCAAATATATGAAGGACTCTAAAGTAGGTCTGAGCTTGCATTCTAAGCTACATACACCCACCTCTATGGAAAAGTTTTTTATGAAGTTAGGAGAGTGCCGCAGAGGGGGGTGAATCCATGCTGCACTGAGACCTACTGGCCCCCATTTTGTGAGGTGTAGACAGACAACCTGCCTTAGGGGACCTGGCTTCACATCCCCACTCTTGCCTCTTAGGGAATGTAACTTTCATTCTCTAGGGATAAAAAAGTTTCTTCACCTTCAAAATTTAGAGTATTAATATGTCTTTGGTGTATGCACAAGTTCTCAAAGAAGCTGTGGGCAGCCTCCGAGGTGGCCCCAGTCACCCTCAGTGATTAGTGGTTATGTCCTTTAACAGTCCCCTTGCACACTGAACAGGGCTGACTTGGTAGCCAGTAGAGTATTGGAATAATTATGGCGTATGTCTTCTGAGGCTAGGTCATAGAAGGTATCATGACATCTTGTTCTCTCTTATATCACTCCCTCCAGGGGATGCCAGCACCATGCCATCAGACACTCAAGCAGTGTTATGGAGAGGTCCCACGTGGCAAGGAACTAAGTCCTCGTGCCAATAACCAGCACCAATTTGCCACCCAAATGAGTAAGCCATCTTGAAAGCAGCCCAAGTCATGTCTTATGATGACAGCAGCTCTAACCAATATTTTGACAGCAATCCCACGAGAAACACTAAACCAGAACCACCCAGTCAAGCTTCTTCTGAGTTACTGACCCACAGATATTGTAAGATAATAAATGTCTGTTGTTTTAAGCCATTAGTTCTTGGGGGTAATTTGTTACACAGCACTGGAGAACTAATACAGATGTAAATAAGATAATAACTGTGAAATGCTATCTCTTTATCCATCTTAGGGATAATTTTAATATCATCTGAAAATCTGAATTTCAGGTCACTACATTTCTACTTTATTCTGTACAAGTCACTTGACCTCTTCCTCTTGGTTTCCCCTTCAAGTGGGGAGTAGTGGAATTAATCCAGCACTGTAAGTCATTACTAACAGAAAATGTGACTTCTCAAGTCCCAGAAGTGAAATGCAAAGGGCTTAAACCAGCACTGTCTCCCCCAGCCCTGGAAAAGGGAATTAGGATTCAAGATGATGTGCTCCAAGATGACACCCCTGAGACCTCATTGCCTGTATTAGCATCCAGACTGGTCAGACTCTGGTTAACATTTCACCCTAAGCCTGCTGAATCACCTTGATGACACATTAACTGAAGGCTTTACTTTAGGAGAGGAAATAATAATATACATTTTTTCACCTGCTTCAGGTATTACCAAAAAAAAATGGATCAAAGTTTATCACTATTTTACATAATTAGGTAAATTGAACATGCTAATATGCTTCTTATTTCTTGTTAGTTTATCTTTCCTCTCCTTCAAAACCAGAGATGGGTCTATAACTCTTTGTTAGAGCTAACAGTTTGTAAAATTAATCACTTCTAGAGTCATTTGAGAAAAAAGTTTTTAAATTATCATTCTTTTTTAAGGGTTAAAATCTTTTCAAACCTCTTCATCCTTGGGTCAGAATGAGATTTAAAAAAATCACATTGGTCCCCCAAATATTAGCTAGTTATTTAAATCATAATATTTCTCCAAATTTGTATGTGTGTGTTTATCTAACTATTTTAATGTGAATTGAATAGATGGATTTATTTGGCCTTTTTTTTTAAAGGAATTATCTTGTGGCATGAAAACATTTTCTAGGTGATGTATTACTTATGAACTTGTCCTAAGGCTAAGAAACCAGTAGTGTTACTGTTAAAAAAATACTATATATAAAATAGATAAACAACAAGGTCTTATTGTATAGCACAGGGAACCATATTCAATAGCTTATAATAGCCTATAATGAAAAAGAATATGAAAAAGAATATATATGTATAACTGAATCACTATGCTGTATATCAGAAAATAACACAACATTGTAAATCAATTATATGTCAATGAAAGAAAAATTTGTATTCTTAGCATGTCTAAAATTATTCTTACCTATTTGTCTTATTCTTAATAATTCTTACCTATTATCTTATTACATAAAATTAAGATTCTTCAGCTTATTTCTCACATACATATTAAGATTGGAGCTTGCTCCCCCTAAACACTATCACCCAGGCCCAAATGAGTAATAGAGAAGGTCAGGTCAAAGCTTTCTGAAGCTGAAGGACATAGATTCTGTCTGATTCTGTCACTGGGTGGTGGTGGGAGCTCATCCAATTACTTTCATCCTTTGGGACTCAGTGACCTCGTCTAGTAAGCACAGTGCCCGGTGGATGATCTCTAAAGTCCTTCTGCCAGTCCTTCCAAGGTCTAACTTTCTAGGCTCCTAGTGAAGCATTGCAGACTTGCCCCGTGATAGCGATGAAAGTACTCTGCTTCCCAATATGAAACAATGGACTGAAACGTCTCTGACCTGTTAAGGATCCCAAAAGGCATGTTTCACCTCCTTTGTCTTCATACAGGTGCAGAGTTACCATTCCCAATTTACTATGGGGAGCAGGGACAAAGTATGTAAGGCCTCTAATCACAAGAGATGTCTCTACCCTGCCTGGGTAGCTTTCTCTGAATGGGTCAATATTTAAAAATCAATTTTGTTTTCTGATTAAGCACTAATACAAAAAAACCACAAACGACCAAAAAGAATACATCTATGGTGTGCTTGCTCTGTGATAATACTGTTCTAAAACCATATCTACATTAAATCATTTCATCCTTACAACAAGCCTATGAACTAGGCACTATGATTCTATTTTACAGCTGAGGAAACTGAGGCACAGAGAAGTTAACAACTGGCCTGCAGGCATATAGCTCCTCAGCGCAGAGCTAGGATACAAACCTGAGTGCCTTGTGCCCTTAATCCCTCCCTGTGCATATGAAAAGATATAAGTCTCACAGATGATCAGTAAAATGAAAATAAATGACTTATTATTTGTTTTAATTCATCAAAGTTAAAAATCTTAAAATTAGATATCCAAGGTAGAGAAGTGCATGGGGTTATTTTCACATACTTCTGGTAAGAGTATAAATTGGTACTACAATATAAGTGCTATTTTTAAAAAGTCTTTCTAGAGTACCATCCATATATATGTGCAAGGTTACACAATATGATACTGTTCTAAAACACCTGGGTGGTAGAAGCAAAAACTTTGCATCAGAATGTCTAGGGGTGGGCCCTGGGCATTGGTTTGATTTTAAAGCGCTTTATGGTAGAGTGCATGCTTAGCATGCATGAGGTTCTGGGTTCAATCTCCAGCACCTACAGCTAAATACATACATACATACATACATACATACATACATACATACATACATACAGAAACCTAATTATCCCATCCCAAAATAATAAAGCTCCTTACATGATTCCAGTGTAGAACCACTGGACTAAATAAGCTGCAGTCTCCCCATTTGATAGAATAGTATTATTATTTTTTTTACTGAGGTAGATTTATATGTAACTGACATGGAAAGAAAATTGCAGAATATGTACTGTATGATGTTATCTATGTAGAAACAAAACAATACTGTGTATTTCTATGTGTATACATACATATCTGTAAATATATCGAAAAAAAAATCCGGAAAGATGAATGAAAGCCAAAGTGACATGAGAATTTGGGACAGTGGTCAAAAAGCCTTAATAGCAATGTTTTTAATGTTTTACAAGTAGATAAAATAACTTAAAAAGTATTTATATATATTAAAATACAAGTACATTAAACCAGTGCAAAACTAGAAAAAAAATCATAATCCAACCAGCTAGAAAAAATCATTTAAAGTTTTCTAGTGTATTTCCTTCCTGTCATTTGTCTGTTCTTACATATATATTAATTTTAATCTTTTTCTCTTCTTTTTACACAAAATAGAAATTATTACACGATGCATTTTCCCTTTAAAGTTTGCAAAGGTTTACTCCATGGATGCTCCTGAAGCTCATGCACCAATCCGTGACTTTCCAGTTGCTTTACATTCTGCATTGCCCTTCTGTGAGAGCCTGGCTGGGGATGGGGGTCTGGGGTGTGGACCAGGGGTTGGGGCAGGGACTAAAACATCACATGGTCTACCACTTATAGGGGTTTGCAGGGTTTCTCCAAATCTGCCACAGGGTCTGGTATTCCTGAACAGGGATTTAAGGTTTGGGGAAATGGAAACATGGAAACTATCCCTTTTAGCATATGGGTTTGTTACTTGACTTTGAGACACACTTCCAATCTGTTTGAAAGTTGGGGATCATCTGTAATTGACTTCATGCAAGAAATGGGGTCAAACATGGAAAAGGATAAGAACCAGGTAATACAGTTTAAAAGGGAGGCATCTGACACCTCTAACCCTATTATGTCTTCCAGTCTACATGCCTACATTATGACCCAATTGATGGTGTTGCGAAGTGTCTGGTCTCGTAGTTTATTCAAGTTTACACGTTTATGAAGCACTGGCACTGGAATGGGCCCTTGATGAAAACAACACATTAAGGATCTGGCTGCTGGTCTGTGGGGTCTCACAGTCCAGAAAGGAAGACATGTACACATGTAGAGCCCTGATTCAAGGCAAGCCATGATGCACTGTGACTAGCAGAGCCCTAACCAATCTATCAAATAAGGGGGTAATAAGGAAGACAATAGGATGAAATTCTGCTATTCTTAAATCCATATTCACTGGGGGGAGGAAGGGTAGTTTTCCTAAATGGCTTGCATTGGCTCATTCTTGAACTCATAAACTTGAAGTCATAACCCTACTGTGGCTAGAGTGCCACCCCTGTGCTGGCATCCCTATTTTGGCTGCCTAGAGAAGTATGGCTGCATTTTAACTCTGATTCAGAGACAGCTAACATTAAATACACATAGTCTGTTAATACTTGGAAGGCACTGTGGGCTTGAATTTTTCTGGGCTTCAATGCCTCATCTGTAAAATGAGGATCTTTTTTTTTTTAACATCTCTCTCAGTTACCTCTTCCCACACTAAACACACACACACACGAGAATCAAATGAGTTAATGGATGTGAAAGCAGGCTCCATATTTTAAACAGATACAGAAATGTAAGGCCATTATATATAGACTTTAATCAGAGCTGCAGGTTTATCAAATGTTTATATTTCATCCTTGGAGACCCTTCCTTTTATATGGAATGCAGTATTCATCTCGTTTTTTTGTGAGACTAATCTTTTTATCCAACATCTTTAGTTTGTTTGCTAGAAAGCTATCTAGGTGACAATGTTGATATTCAAAAGGCAATCTGAAAACACTTTCCATCTAAGAAGTGTCAAAAATCACAAATGTGTATCTTTTTAAAAATGGACTTTATCCACTGTTTTACAGCCCTGTTGAAAACATTATCTGTCTGAGGTGTATGTCTGCTCTGAATATTTCTGGCATTCTTCATGGGCTTGAATGTGGTTCCTGATTTATTCCTTTTAAATAACCTGGTGATCCCAGGGGGAATATCACAGTCTATAAGTATCACTATTTACAATAAGATGGATTTTCCTATCTTGCTAATTACAGTATTAATTTCCATTTATAAGTTGGTAATTCCTAGCATCAATCCCTTCCCTGTCATTGGGGTGGGGCCATTGTTTTCACAGAAAGCCCCAGGAACATCTTCTCTCTTCTAATCTCCAGTTGTGCTACACATAACAGAAAATGAGGAAAAAAAAAGGGGGGGGGATAAGACAATTTCCTTGATGGTAGACTAAAGCAGGCAGAAATTTCTCAGGTTTCTTAACACAACGTCCTCTCAGAACTACACCACTCTAGGTTTCTTCAGCATCTCAGAATCATCTTCATCATCCTCCTTGCTTCATCCTTCCACAATCAAACCAAATCTCATCCCCACACAGGTATGAAAACATTGCCATCATTACTCCAGTATTTATATTCTCATTCTGCTCCCCTCCCCTTGCACGTTGTACCCCATCTCCAGGTGTGAGACGAAAATCATGAAGTAAAAGCATTTCCCCACATGCCTGTTTCTCTGCTTTGAACCTTCAGTCCCAGCTGCCAGCAGGAGCACCTCAAGAGCTTTCAGAAATTCAATCAGCTCCCAGATAAGAGCATAACAAGATATTAACTTTCACACTGATTTCCCCTATGACTTGGATTTCCCACTTTTTGAGTAAAGTCTAACAATTTTGCTTCTAATGGGACAAAGGAGGGGTGAGGGGTAAGAAATATGCAGGTGCTTCTAGGGCTGGAGCTCAGGAACTTAGGAATCCCCACAAAAAAAAGATGGACCCTTTCTCTTCTTCTTTTATTATTAGTTCCAAGATAAGGATATCAGAGGATGATCAAGATCTTGAAAGCAGTACATACGAGAAGCCAAAGTAAAGAATCTGAACCTGAGCTGGAGCAGTGAGGACCCAGACCCAGTGGCCAATCCTTAGCCAAAAGGAGTACAAAGCAAGGCCAATGCTTGAAACTTATTTTGCTTCCCATAACATGTCTGTATCAGAGTTCCAGAACAGGGAGCAGGGACTTCAGAAGTCTTTTTTTCCTTCTTCTTCTTGATTGGAAACCTGAAGGTTTTAAGGAATAGGAATCTTAAATATAAGCAGACCCAGAAAGTGATCTGTCACAATGCTGGAAAGGGACAACTGAGGAGCAATGAGGGATGTTTCTGAGAACAGAATGGAACTAATGAAGGGCTCAGTGTGTCTGAATGTTTTGAGAGGAGTTTTACAGCTTCGTCAGAGAGCTTGGGGAAAAAGTTAATAATAGATACACAGAAAACTAAGCAAATGAAAAAAGAGAAGGCTTTACTCATTCTAAGAAAACAATGCATGAGAAAGAAAATGAAACTATCCTACATAGCTCAGCTGTATGTAATGTTTACAGGATCATGACGTAAATGCTGTATGTGAGGAAGAGCGGTAAGTCAAATCTTCCCTAGTAGGAATTTAGTTAAGTGGTGGCTAAAATGGAAAAATCAGGAAATAGAACTATACACATGTTATTTAGAAACTTGGAGGTAAATTCTAGAAGAAATCACGAAAATTATTTAATGTGGTTTCCTCTTGAGAGCAGCCCCACAGAGTGGAGCAGGGGACTACGATTTCTCACGATTAAGCCTACAGTTCTATTTTAAAGAACGTAACTTTTTAAAGGATGTTTATGTATCTTATAGGGAGTCACTAGGGCTGTCCATAAATATACTGTGAGCTGTTGAAGTTAGATGTGGCCAAATGATGTGCTTTTGTCAATAAAATGTGACCAGAAGTGAAGTTTCAGGAATAAGTGCACAATCAACCATGTTCCCTTCCTATCTCAGCCTTTGTGGATCATGGAGCTGGATTTTCCCACCTCTGGGGTCTCTGAGTAGGAACAGCACAGAGTAGAGCCCCTCAGTCACCCTACAAGTGACACATGATATGAGGGTAATTAAACTCTTGTAGTTTTAAGCTGCTGGAGGTGGGCATTGTTCATTAAAACTTATAAGCATAGCCTATCTGCTTTAACCACTTCAGCAAAGGGGAAATCAAGTGAAAAAATTAAAATATGGAAATATGCCATTCCATCCAAGTCACTCAGTGTGCAGCAAGGGGCAGAGAAATAATAGTGGTGACAAGCAACAATGAAAAAGACACATAGATATTTCACTGTATCGTATATGTGTGTGTATATACATACATACATGTAAATATATATACATACACATTCAACATGTATATATAGAAATTTTAAAGCATAAATTATGTATTTACAACATAATATAAATATATAATACATGTAAATTTTATAAATTTATACATATGAAATATGTCATATAATATACTAATATTATATATACAGTGATACATAGAATAATGGCCCCCAAAGATTTCCACATCTTAACCCCTGGAACCTGTGAATATGTTACCTTATGTAGCAAAAGGGACTCTGCAGATGTGATTAAGGTTACAGACCTTGAGATGGGACACTTATACTAGATTATTCAAGTAGGTCTAATCTAATTGCATGAGGCCTGAAAAGCAGAGAACCATTCTTGGCTGCAGAAAGCTAGAGAGATGGCAGCATTAAGAGGACTTGGCCTGTTTCTGTTGGCTTTAAAGATGGAGGAAGGGGCCACCAGCCAAGGAATATGAGTGCCGCCCAGCATTGTATGAGGCAGCCAGTTCTTATCAAGACACCAAATTGGAGTTCTTTTTTTTAAACCGTATTTATTTCTGTATTTATTTTACAATACCATATTTTTTAAACTGAAGTATAGTTGATGTACAATAGTATATGTTATAGGCATACAATATAGTGATTCACTCTTTAAAGGTTAGGGTATAGTTATTATAAAATATTGGCTATATTCTCCATATTGTACAATACATTCTTGTAGCTTATTTTATACCTGATAGTTTGTACCTCTTAATCCTCCACCTCCATCTTGCCCCTCCCCTTGCCTTCTCTCCACTGGTAACCACTAGTTCTTTCTCTACATCTGTGAGTCTGTTTTTCTGTTATATTCACTAGTTTGCTGTGTTTTTTTAGATTCCACATGTAAGTGATATCTTATAGTATTTGTCTTTCTCTGTCTGACTCATTTCACTTAGCATAATGCCCTCCAAGTCCATCCATGCTGTACACCAGAAACTAATAAAACATTTAAGATCAACTGTACTTCAATTAAAAAGCAAGTAAACGAACAAACAACTGATTTAAAATATAGGCAGAAGAATTGAACTACATTTTTCCAAAAGCAGAAATGTAGATGGCTAACAGGAACATGCAAAGCTGCTCGACAACACCAATATCAGGGAAACACAAATCAAAACCATGAGACACCATCCCACACCTGTCAGAATGGCCAGCATCAAAAACAACACAAATAACAAATGCTGGCAAAGATGTGGAGAAAAGGGAACCCCTATACACTGTTGGTGGGAACGTAAATTGGTGCAGTCACCATGCAAAACAATATGGAGGTTTCTCAAAAACCCCAAAACAGAACCACCATATGGCCCAGTAATTTCACTCCTGGGCATATACCTGAGAAAAGCAAAAACATTAATTCAAAAGGATATATACACACCTCTAATAACAGCAGCACTATTTACAATTGCCAAGACATGGAAGCATCCTAAGTGCACATCAATATGGAGTTCTTAATAAACCTTGGTAATATGCTCCTTTATTTATGAATATTCAATCTTGATATCTTTTAATAACCCACTTAGTTCACTAAGTTTCCCTTGGTTATAAATGTAACACTTAACCATTGTTCTAGGAACTCTTCTAGGAGATTTTCACGCATTAAAAAATGAGCCTTCATGGTATTTCCCATCATTGATTGATAAGAAGAAAGTAACTGTATTTTGGGGTTCAGTTTATAGCAAGTCAGAGGACATTAAACATTGCTTTAAGATAATTTTGTAATATCTCTTTTCTAATCCATAAGTGCTGATTTTAAAGTTTAACTCGTAAAGCCAGTCTTCCATCTTTTTCTTTCAAGTTTTGAAAACTACTCTTCGTCATTTCCAGGTCTTGACTACAACATATAAAAACTGCATATATGTCATGGTTTTAGAATGAATCCTGGAAATAAACCTCCATCTTCATTTACAAGTACGGAAACCAAGGCCCAAACAGGAGATGAGTTGTCTTCGAGGCCACCCAGTGACTAGGCAGGAGAATCAGGACAAGACCCAGGCTCCCAGCACTCTGCAGGGCTCTCGCCAAACTGCTGAAATTGTTCCAGACCTTTCCTGGCCCATTTCCCACATATTATCAGAAGAGCACATTTCTCCTTTTCCTGATCATACCTTAACAAATTACTCCAAAACACAGAAGTTTAAAGCAACAAACACTGAACTCACGTTTCTGTGGGTCAGGAATCCAGGAGTTGCTTGGCTGGCAGCTTCTAGCTCTGGGTATCTCAAGAGACTGCAGGCAAATGTTGGTCAGGGCTTCAGTCACCTAAAGGCTGATGGGGTTGGAGAATCTGCATCCACGCTCACTCATGTGGCTGGTGGCTGGAAGCCTCAGTTTCTCACCACCTGGGCCTCTCCGTAGCTCATGACATGGCTATGATCAGAGAGAGAGGGAGGGAGGGAGAGAGGGAAGGGAGAGACTTGAATGTCAAACTGAAGAGCCTGAACTTTATTTCACATAAAATGAGGAGCCACTGATAATTGATGAGAATTGCTGAGGCTTTTCCAAAGCCTTTTTGGGATTCATCACTGATGTCCAATTACTGTTTAATTTTATCTGGGCTGAAACCATTCTATGTTGTCTAAAATCCTGTAACTAATATCTGAAAGAAACTCAAGAAAATAAAATTCAGTGGCAAGGATCCTATGACCAGCCTATCGTGCACATAAACACCACAAAGAGGGAGGCAGAGAAAACCCACACCAAGTGTCTCATTAGAATACTACTCCAGGGAGAGGAGAAAGGTTTACTTTTGGACTTTTCCTTTTACAAGGTTTAGAATCACAGATCTTATGGCTTGAGATTTAGAAAGGAACTTTGAAATGATCTAGATCAGAGTAAGCTGATGACACCCAGACCTACATCTCTAGTTTCAACCACTCTGTGCTTTACACCTGTTTATCAAGCTGCCTGCTGGACATGGCAGTTGGTTGAACTCTGGATACTCTCATTTCAACCTGTCGGAAACTGGATTCATCATTTTTCCACCCTTTCCTGCTTTGGATGTTTTATTTAACTAAATCATCATTTGCTCAGTCACTCAAGGCAGGAGCCAGTCGGCCACCCTCTGTTGAATGTGGGAAGCCACATTCAACTGGGTACCACCTCTTGACTCTACATCTAAGACACATCTCACATCCTCTCAGCTCTCAGTGCTCTCAGATTGACTGCTTCTCCCTCACACAGGCCTCATCAAATCTCTTCTCTCTCCCCTGCCTTCAGTTCTTTAGGAATGTGTTACATTGCCCAGAATAGTCTCTCTGCTTGCCTGGAAACTCTTACAACTTTCTCAGGACTCGATTCAACCAGTTCAAATGTCACCTCTTCTCTATGGAATTATCTACCCTTCATCTGGACTCCCTGCACATTATCACCAACTTCGAACATCATTGCTGTTTACATGTCCACCTCTTCCACAAAATATTGAGCTCTTTTTATTTTATAGTTAGGGACACTCTGGCCTCCAAAGACTAAGTGACTTACTCAAGTTTAAGTTTACTCAGTTTTTCAATGGCAGAGCCAGGGCTAGACGATATTCTAAAAACAGGGCTCAGACCCAAGGACTCCCTATGATAAAATGTACACTGCTTCCTTGGCCATGGAGAAGTAACTGCTGAGCTGAATCCACAGTTGTCTTTGAGGTTAAAGCTGCACTCCCAAAGACCTGTCCTGCACTGGAGGGGCTGCCTGCTAATACTCTGGTCAGTGGGCCAAGAGTCTGCATGGACAGGGCTGGGTGGGGATGTTTCAGCTTTGCTCCCAGGGCGGCCCGTGGAGAGGAAGTGCCACTCCGATTTGTGAGTCACCCATTTCCACTCCACAGAGGCCTTGTCATGTAGGAGCCTGTCAGCTTTCATCTCCATCTCTCTTACCCCTGGGGCCAAAAGTCAAATTCAGTTTCTGCTCACTGTTTGATTTTTAGTGGCTCCTCTGGCATCCCCAGCTCCAGAACATTTAGCAAGTGGCTTCTTTTGAAAGTTTAAGGTGGAAATCTCTGAGCTGGGCCTGTGCAGCTCCTGACAAGCGTATAATCGATGGGAAATCTCTCACTGGAGGCTATCCTTTCCTGAGTCTTGCTAAAAGGCACTTTCAAATATGGAAAAGACCTTTTACAATGGACTAAGCTGGGCTAAAGTTGTCACCTTTTTCTCCTGGGTGACCATTCACTATCACCAAACTTTCTGGTAATCAGAGAAGAAAGTGAGGATACAGACAGAAAGGAAATCACTCCCTTAATACATACAAGGACAGAATGCTCTTAAGGACAGGCAGGAAAGAAATGACTTGTAAGGAAATTATGAAGGGTGGGTGGATGTTAGGGGCTGGCACAGGCTGTACCTTTAGGCTTTGGTTCTGCCCCTCCAAGTATCCTGTCTCTCTTGGGGTTCTCTGCTTTTGATTCCTCTGTCTACCACCATACCTGGCCCTTCCCTACCAGCCCCTAGGGAACAAAAGCCCTTTCCCTGTTTCTCTTGAACATAACTGAAATGGGCTAATATTCTCCAAAGGAACTTCACTGACACACTAAAGAAAACAAACATGGAAAACATCAACAGCATTGAAAACCATCCAGTTTACTCAGGATCACATCTTGATCCTAAGAATCCCATAAGTAAGCATAAGACCTTCATCAAGCTTCCCCCAATGCCCTGTCCAGTTCCATCCTTTGTCTTGCTTCGTCTTTACAAGCTCCCTGCCCTTCTCTCAACCATAAGGCCTCTGGGTACCATTTTGATTTCTGAAATCTGGAAGATGGTGAGGAGGACACTTTTGTTCAAATCAAATCATAGCAGGAAAGAGACCAGTCAGGAGATAACTGAAAGCTAAATTAACGCAGGGGAGGTGAAGCTAGGCAGCAGTGTAAAGATGCAACAAGTATTTAGGAGTCAGAATAAGTAGAATTTGAGGACTTGTTAGATACAAGGTGGAAAATTTGAATCTTCTTTTTATTGGCTTATAAGATATCTATTGAACCCCTATATCATTTGCACGTTGGAAATGATACTGCTAAAAAAAAAATTGGAAAGGGGGGAAGCACAGAGAACACAAGAAGTAGAACAGACTTTTGTTATTAAGGAAGATATATGTAATAGCATGTCACTTTTAAAAGCGTAAGTTTTTAAGGTATAGTTTATATGCAATAAAGTGCCCATATTAAAGTGTACAGTTCGTTGAGTTCTGACAAATGCACACACCCCATATAATGACCACTTCAGTCAATAAATAGAACATTTCCATCACATCAAAAAATTCCCTTGTGCTCTTGTCCAGTCAATAGCTCCACCCCCATCCCTGGGCAACCACTGATCAGCTTTCTACAAATAGAAATTAATTGTGCATGTTCTAGAATTTCCTACAAATGAAACCATACAGCATATAGTCTTCTGTGTTTGGCCTTCTTTCATCCCCATGTACTATTTTAATTTATTCCTGAGTAATAGTCCACCATTTGGAGATATTAAAATTTGTTTATCCATTGACCTGATAAATGTTTGGGCTTTTTCTGTTTTTTAGCTATTACAAATAAAGCTGCTCTGAACATTCATGTGCAAGTTTTTGAGTGGATATATACTTCCATTTTCTTGGGGAAATACCTACAAATGGAATTGCTAGGTCACATGGAAAGTCCATGGGCATTTAACGTTAGAAGAAGCTGGCAGCTCATCTATTAACCAACAGAACACTTAACATTATTCACCATAATTTAAGGACGAGGAAGAACCAAATGTAGCCCAATCCTATTTGAATTATCAAAAAAAAATGTATTGGGATCTGAATTAATGAGATTAAGCCATTATAAAATGTTAAATTAATCTAAAAATGGTTTGGATTTTTAATTCATATGAAAAGAGTGGTTCTAAAAGAATATGAATATGCACCATGGGGGGAGAAATTTTGTGAACTTTGTATATTCTCCCAGAAAAGAACAGCAATACATTGTTATTTTATCAATGGGATTTAATTATATACTATAAAACTGACGTGCTCTGTAAACATACATACGGTATTATTGTTTTAGCTTAATGGGAGCTGTTATGGGATTTGTAGCATTGTTACTTATAAAATCATGTGGATCCAGTATATGCTAGGATATCATCGTCCAGAGTTGACTAGCCAGAAAGCTGGGGCATGTATGTCACCAAGTAAGCCAGCAACTTGGAAAATTATAGCTCCACTCATCTTAATGGTTCCCCTGTGATTGGGAGCCTTAATACTGCCTCTGGGGACTAGCATCTCCAGGAGCAGCCTAATCACTGGTTCAGAAATTTCTTTAGAAGCTGATTGACAGCAGCTGCCAATCTAGATAATCACCAGAGAGCCCCAATTAAGGCTCTGACCATCGATCTCACCACCAGGGCTGGGACTTATTAATATAAATCCACAAGTGAAAAAAAATTACCCCCTGAGAAAAAAGCAGCAGTTTTGTAGGATGTATTATATTATACAGCTATATTATACATTATTTATAATTCATAGATGCATTTTTAACCCATCTTTTAAAATATTGTTTCTTAGTCTAATAAGGTTGGTGTTCAGAACCTTCTTTTTCCAATTTTTCACTTTGGAAAGGGACATAGCAAATCTGGAAGAAAATACAAATGAAAGAATATTTTTAGCACTGACAAAAATAGGAACTATTTTAAAGTAATTTGTCCTATTGTCATTGCTGGGGCCTTCATTAGCCACCTAAGGAGGAAGTGCCCAATGTTTTCACTAATCCTTCGATGAGGCCAAGTTTAAAACACACACTCTCTATAAGAATTATGTGAAGATGTTAAAACTTGGCCAGAAAGGTGACAAGGTATCTTGATAATTGAGACAATCCTGGAAGTTGGCTGGCCTGTCCAACCGCTATGAACTAATGGTGGGTAATCAAACACAGCAGGTCTGCACAGATAAAGGCAAATGCCAAACAGCTTCCTGTATACACAGAATTCAGCTTAATTAGTTACAGAGGAGAAATAGGCACATTTAAGCTAATACAAGAAATCACTGTTCGAATTACATACATATAACCATAAAAATTGTTGCCCTCTTAAAACAAGCAGATCCTACTTGCAAAGGGAGGGCACAGGAGATAGTCAACTGATCTTTATGTAAAAGAACTATCCTGAGGGTGGATTCTCTCCATCATTTCTCTTTGTGATTATATTCTAGGCTTGTTTCTCAGTAGCTCTATTTCACCCAGCAGATGATAAATGTACGGTGCATGATAACTCAAGAGCAGCCACTGATAAGAAATTTAGTTGGACTTTTAAAGTGTTTGGATACTTTCATGGATGAAGGGTTACAGGTGCTGCTGGGAAAGGCTGTCAAAGACCTGACTATTAAGGTAGGACCTTCTATAGCTGTCTCTGGGGGTGGTCTTCATTGGTAACTGGGATAGGATTGGCAAGTGAAGGTTCTCCTATAGCCTCAGAACTGCAACTAAGGCTCTGAGTGGTGAGCAAAAGGCACTTCATGACCCACTTTCTAAGCCCTAATCTCTACAAGGAGGCTTGGGTGGTTAGGCCTGGCCACAGCAACATGGGCTTATTGAGAGTGCTAATTCCAGAATCAGCCCTCCCACCCATCCCCATTCTACCCATACTTCAATCTCGCAGGAGAAAAAGACCTGGAGGTGAGAGAGGGTCAGGCTTGTGGATGGTGCTACGTTTACAGAGAGAAGCTATCCCTTTCCGTGAGTCAGGTTAAGGAGGTCCTTCCTGCTCTTAGCCTATTTTGAAATAATGTGCTTCCCCTCTCTAATCATTCACAAGGATAGGAGGTGCCTATGAGAAGAGTGGCTGGCATCTCGTTGCTTTATCACTGCTTAGGCTGTGTGACCTGAATGAGAAAAAGACAGTCTCCCCAATTGTGTAGGTATAACTGGAGGCTACAGCCCTGACTGCATCCACAGAGGGCAAAGAGATGTCTGCATCAGAGGAACGTGGTAGGAAAGCCACCACTGGGTTTCAGTTGGAATTTTCTGTCGAATCAGAAATTCAGTTGGAATTTTCTGTTGAATCAAGATCTTCAATGTACAAAGTTGCTGCTTGGCCATGAGCCCCTAATCAACTGACCTGTTGGAGCCATTACTAAACCATAGAAAATGAGATAGAATAGCAGCCAGCCAGCCCAGAAGGCTACAACTATTCCCAGTTAAGTAGACATCTACCCTTTCCTTCTTCCTCCTCCCTGGCCCATTCCAAAGGCTCAGCACCCAGAGGATGGACAGAAAGTTCTCTGAAGCCTCACCCAGCCTCCCTCAACCCTGCCCCAAGCACTCAGGGCCAATTTTGAGGGTTATTCCTTCTCAGTCCCTGGATAAAAATCTAAGGAAAAAAAGGAAGGAAAGAAAAGGAAAGGAAAGGAAAGGAAAGGAAAGGAAAGGAAAGGAAAGGATTAATGAAGGAAGGAAGAAAGAGAAAGAGAAAGAGAAAGAGAAAGAGAAAGAGAAAGAGAAAGAGAAAGAGAAAGAGAAAGAAAGAAAGAAAAGAAAAAAGAAAAGAAAAGAAATCTAAGCAAATTCCTCAACCTTCCTAGGCACTCTCAAGTAACAAAAAGTCCTGATATTTCCAATCACAAAGTTCTCTTTTCAGTCACTAAAATGACCAGTTGACATGTAATTGTCAAAACACTTCTTCATTCAAAGGTAAAGCTTTCCACTCCCTCCCAATCCTGGCCTGCTTCAGGCCTGGAGACTGTGGTGAGTCTTGCTTCATTCCTGGTCTTTTCCCATCTGGCTCTTCTAATTTTTATCCCCTCACTGGGCTGTCTCTGGCTTCCATGGAGTTGGAATAAGACGGAGGCAAGTAAAGAGAAAGGTGGAGAGAGAAGTAAGAGGCAGGGAAGGTGTTTCCTGTCTGGGTAGATGCAATCAGCCATGGTGCCCTTGGGCAGTATGGACTCCCACTGCTGATTCTATCTTCTGAGTGATGCTTTCAAGATAGACTCAGGGACTTCCCTCTGCAGCCTCATGTGAGTGAAGCTAATTTCAGCCCCTGAGTATATGGAGGCACTTCCTATTGTCCTGTATAGTCCTCCCTGGGGGAACCCAAGGTGACCCCAGGCTAACTTCTCCTCCCCACCCAAGTATGGCCATATCTGGTCCCTGAAATATCCTCATCCACTTAATGCCCCACTGTTCACGGAAGCACACTTGCTTCTGACATGGACTCCTTTCTGTTGCCATCGACCCTTTTAGCAGGGTCTTTCCTGTGGATTGTTTTTAGACCAATTTGTAGATTTTTGTCTGATAGAAATGTAAATGATTTTTGTTTGGTGGAGCTGATATCTCAATGGGTTACGATTTATGGTCCTATTGGAATACTGATAGGTTTTGTATCTAACTCAGCAATCTTATCCTAATGTTGCTATAAATAGCTTCTCAAATGCTCTTTGGAATGGTTTTAACATCTTTGTGGCTCCCCTCATTAGTTAATGAGTTGAATAAAATCTTTGACTTGTGTTTGTTTCACATTTGAAAGAGTCATAAACTTAGCTCTTTGAACATTATTCTTTAACAAGATTAAAGTCCAACCCTCTCTACTAAGAAATTCTACTACTACTACTATTTGATGATATTACTACCTTACATATCCATAGCAGTTTATAGTATGCAACTTACTTTCTGCAATGAGAATCTTCTTGAGGACAGAAACTATGGCTGTCTTGTGCACCACTGTATCCCTTCTGCCTGGCATAGTCTCTAGTACAAAATAGGAGCCCAATAAATAGTTGCTTTCAATCTCATCTGGTGTTTCTATAACCCTGCAAGGTAGAGAGATCCTCTTCCTTTTTTGCACAGATGAAATGTACTTGGATGGCTTGCCCAATGTCACATAAGTAGTGTGTTAAGAACATTAGGACTCAACCAGGCTTTCTTATTTCTAGGGCAGTGCTTTTTGAGGACAACACAATTGTCTCTCATTTTATAAACATGTACTTAATAGTCCCATACAAATTAGAAATATTTCCTGGCTAAAAGCTTCCTTAAGTGACTGCTTCTTGTTAGGATGCTTCTAAATTTTTTAAAACATAATTCAATATATAAAACTTCACAATTTATGGTCATAAGCATGAAGTTATCTAAGGTAATGGCAATAATTTCTAGAGAATTAGTTAAATAAATTGGAGGAGGAAGATCTGTGATTATAACACTGGAATCATTTTTGACCCCAACATAGCAGTGTATCTTGGTTTAAGAAAAATCCAAATGTATAGAATCTTCATTTTCAAGCAAGTCACAATCAACACTGGAAAATCAGAAACTGACTCCATCTGCAGCTGGAATTTTCTATAGTCATATTCTTATTCTGTTGGATGCTAATCAAACTCCCCTCCCCTTCTGCCAAAAAAAAAATCAAATAAACAAAACAGAGAGGTCGTTGGTCCCTTTAAAATGTGCTTGAGTCCTCATTTCTTTCCATCCTCACTGCCAGCACCCCATTATAAATCATTATATGTTCTTATCTAAACTGCTGCAAGTCTCCTAACTGATCCTCCTGCACCTGTTCTTATGCTTCTCTCACAGCGACACTACCAGTGAAGTGGTTTTTACAACACACAATCTGATCTTGTTGCTCTCTTAAACCCTACCTGTGGCCTCCCATTACTCTTAGGTAAACCTAACTCCTTAATGTGGGTTTAATACCCATGTGATTTGTCCTTGCCTGACTCTTTCCCGTTACCCTCACCCTTGCTCACACCTGACCTTCCCCATTTCAGAGCCTTTGCACATGCTAATCCCTCTTCCTAGAAAGTTCTACCTTTATACCCATTTTGCTAATACCTGCTCCCCCATCAGGTCTCAACTTTAGTGTCACTTTCATGGAGAAGACTCTCGTGCTCCTCCAGCAAGTGCAATCACACTTGCAATCACTTTTTCAGCATTGCCTTCCCCCTCAGACTACACGTTTCTTGAAATCTATCTTTTTGGTAGCCCTATGTTATGGTAGCCCTAGGACAGTGCCTGACATATACAGTATTTCACCAGTTCTAAGATGCATTTTTTTTCCACTTTTTAACGTCTCTGAAATCAGGATGCAACTTGAAATCGTTACTACGTCTTAGGTTATTTGGCAGTATTTTTCTTTCCTAGTGTAAGTGGAATAATTACGTATCATAGAACCAATACTATCTTCATTTGAAGAAATATGGTGGTTGCCACATGAATGACAACCTGTAATAAAAAAGCCTTCAGTTACTTGGTTTTTCACCTGAGTACAAAAATTCTACTACTTATGGATGGCTAGGTTCTAAAAGACTGTTCACAAGTAGCAAAGCAAAAGAGCATCAGTGCATTTCTGCTTGAGTTCTAGCTAGATATCATGCATGCTGGAAATTCATTGGGAGAGAAGCATTGTATCTGGGACAACTCATGCAAGCTCCTGCCTGCTGCTCTGGTGTCTGCTGATTTGACTTCTGTCAACACAACTCATATCCCAACCAATGCTGTCAGCACCTCCCCTTCCAAAGCTGGTGTCCCATTAGTGGCCCCACCTCAGATCAGCTGCCCCCACCACTATCCTCCTTATAGTCCAAATAGCTGCTTCTCTCTGCTATCTGACCAGAATAACCCTTTGGTGTTCACAAGACACTTTGTCCTGTCATATATTCAGAACCCTCTGCTGGGAGCCCAGCTAAAGCCTCCTGGGAGAGCAGCAGGGAGCTCTAGAGTGCTTGATCACTCATCACATTCCTGCCTAGACTATTGGTTCAGAGGCTTCAGGCCACGGGAAATTTGAATCATTTTCCTTTGGAATCCAAGCGTAACTTTAAAGCAATTCTAACAGAGGAACAGCTACATATTATAGGGCCCAGTAACTTCCAGTTTTGCCTTTACATGAAACATTAGCCTATGTTTCCCTTTTCTGAGAATCAGCTTTTCCTTTGGTGGAGGTTGTTCCACCCTGATCATTCACTGAAAAAATTCTCTCCTTATCCATGGGCATGTCTCAACCCTAGCATAAGGAGACTTAAGTAGAACAGGTTTGCTCCATTCACTGTGGCCTTCATAAGTTGTGCTCATGATTGACGAGGCTGCTATTTCTGGGTGTCCTCTCCCATCATTACCCCTGCCCGGGGCTTTACAAAATAGCTGAGTTGAATCACACTGACAGAATCTTTTAGTCACTTTCGATTCTGCCAAGGAAACATAGACATGGGCTTTCAGTTTCTAAATTAACTTTGATTCCCTCCAGACTCTGGTCCCTTTTAGGTCACAAAGCATCTTAAAACTGAGCTGAACACTTTCATTTAACAGAAAAAAGGAAAACAGATAAGGGAGAAATAATTGAAGCAAATATGACAAAGAATTAAGATCCATTTCAAAATTTTATTCAAAAAGTAATAAAAATTAAGATCTTAATAAATGGTTGAGAACTGTCCAAACTTTCCAACCCCAAATGGCAGTGAGAATAGAAATACCCAGTCAGAGGGTGCCCCTAAACTGTGCTTGGCAGAGGGCTCTCCCCTCAAGTGCAGCACAGAGTGGCATTAGAGGCTATATAGAGCCAGAAGACATGTGCAGATCTGAATCCAGTAAGCCAGAGAAGAACCTCTGATGAGGTTCCCCCAGTTGAGGGACCAGGAGCAGATGTCAAAACCAAAATATTGGAAAGATGTTGGAGGGAAAGATATTGCTGTGTATATATAGACATTAAGCTCCTCTAACACACCAACTGAAATTATCTACTGAAAAATTTTAAATAGGGGCAAATAACATCACCTGTGGTGCTAGAGTAGTATCTCAACCACACATCACAAATTTTGAGGAATTTCTGCTCTTCAAATGGAACTACTGGGCATATGATTGAAGGAAATCTCCAAGGCAAAGCGTACTCCTAATTCCTGAGGGGTTCAGATTGGAGGCCAGATTAGGCCATGACAGAGCAGGGACTTCTTCACTGGAAAATGCATTTGCTACCACAGAAAAATCTTTGGGAATCAGCTGTGCTGGCCACCCAGGGGAAACGTGTGGCTCCCAGCAGAAACCCCAAAACCACAGGGTCTTTGAGCAGGAGCTTCTCTAAAGCGGTTCGACTCTTTTCTGATGTGGCCAGATATTCCCTGATATGGAAGACAGAAATATACAAAGGCTGCCGGACACAGACACTCTATTTACATGGAATGGAGTCTAAGCCAGACGGAGATCTGGGCACAGAAAGTTTTAACATAAAGCTCCCCTGGTACAAGATCTTTCCTGATAGACAGCTGCATCCCTGAGCTGGTCAACCAGCCCTCCAGTTTAAGACCCAGAGATTCTAAGTCTATCCAAGTAAGACCTAAGAAGAATTCATCTACCTTAATTTTGGGCAAATATAGGACCAAATATTCAGATATAAACACACATGTACACATCTCACAGAGGGGCTAGTAAAAAACTTTATACAACATAGAAAATAAATGTAGCACTCAGAGACAGAGAAAGTACATTCTTAAAATGTGTATTTCATTCAGGTCACAGAAGTAAATATTTGAGAGACAGTCTGCCTTACACCCTTGAGAAAATCAAAGATTCTAAAAAAGAAGAGATAAAAGATGATATGGTAAGACAATATATTACTACGTAGTGAAATAGCTAATTAAAGAATATATGTAAAGACAATGCTACAGTAATTTGATAATTGGCAAAGGCAGCAAAGAACAGGACTAACTTTTCAGAAAATCAGATCTGTAATGTCAAGGGTAAACTTAAGGCAATCTCTCAGAATGCAGAGGAAAAAGACACAGAGATTAAAGTGATGAAAGAGATATAAATGGAAGGGTCAGAAAATGAAGAGTCAACATGTGGGTCTGCGGCTTAGTAGGTCTAAAACTCCGCTTATTCAGAGTATAGGTGTTTCTCCAACTATAAAATGGGGTGAAAATACTACTACTTCATAGGGCCCTGTAAGGTTTGTCTGAGTGTAAAGTGCCTAGCATTTAGGAAGCATCAAATAAATGGTTGTTGCTATTATCACTATTATTAGTGCCATTCCTAGTGTTCCTATGACTATTATTACATAAACAAACACAGGGACACATGAAGAAAAAAATCAGTACTGTGGTATATGTCCCTGGACTATCAACTGGATTTTGAATATAGATAGATATTTTTTTCAAGAAGGGCTCACGGCTGCTTCATTCCTTGAATGATTTTTTTGTTTGTTTGTTTGATTTAAGAGATACCTGCATATTACCTTCATACATAAGTCATAATTTGATACATATAAAATGTTTGTGTAAAACATTCTCTGTAACTCTGCACACAAGTGTTCCAGTATTCTGAAACTGAATGTTGCAATGGAGAAATCAGAGACCAGCTTGATTTTCTTTTTTACTTAGAATAATTTACATATTATATTTACATAAAATTACAGTTACAACACTCTCTATCATTTGCAGTAACTCAAGATATACCTCAAGGTTTTTTTGTTTTGAGTTTTTTTTTCTTTCTGGAATGAGTGTTCTGTTTTTCTGCAGGTTCAGTTCTTGGTTTATTACAGGGAAGTTTTCTTCTATGACATCTTGCAATGCATTTATGTCTCATGTTCTCTTTTCCAGAAACACTGATTTGCTTAAGCTGTTTGTCCTTTCTTTTCCATGTCAATAGTTTTTCTTTCTAACAATTTATAAACATCTTTCCATTTTCCCTAATTTACTCATGCTCTGGCTATTACAGTTTCTAAGGTGACTTCCCTTTCTATAGCAGTTTCAATATTGTGTTCAGTTTCTTTCCTAAACATTGTCAGCTCACTTTTTCTCTTTGTCATCTTAGAATCTCCTCCTTGAGCTCTTTATATCTCTGCTGTGCTTTCCTTTTCAAGGGGGCCATTGTTCTTTTTAACTTCTCTGAGGGTTGAAAAAGTATTTATCTGAAACTTTTTTCTATATTCTGGAGTAATTTTCTTTTATAGCCTGGAATGATTCTATGTTGGATGTGAACTCCCTATCTGGCTTTCACTTCTTAACTTTCCTTATTCTTTTCCTTTTTGTAGTGTCTAAGCATAGGACCCACAGTGGGTCTTTTTTATTCACCTCTTCTTTGAGAAGGGGTTTGTTCTGCCTGAGTGTTCTATTTGCTCAAAACTGGTGTGTACAGTTGGGATAGAGGAGTGATCTGGAGCAGCAGACATATTTGGTACAGATACACTGTTCAGGAAGATATTCAGAGAGAATTCTTTTCTTAATTTTTATTGTTTGCCCACTTCACCTGAGCAGATCACTCAGACAGGAGGTAGATCTGGCGTACAAGTCCTTAACTCAGAACTGATGTCCATTTTGTTTACTTTTAGAGAACTCTGGACCATGCTGAGTTCTGGAGGCTTATATATCATTTCTTAGCACCTTCTTCAGATTGATCCCAAAATTCACTGATTTGGCAGATATTCTCTTTAGTCTATGATAGACTATGATAGGAAGTTGCAGCTCTATATCTGTTGGAGATGTAGTGTTCTTCTCTATGTTCTTTCGATTATTTTAATAGGTTATAAACTGGGCACTATAGTAAACAGACTTTTTACCAGAAGTCAAATGTCGAATTTTTAAAATAAAAATCTGATGACATCACACCTTATTCTGCTGCCTCACTATGATCTACTCCCCATCTACATCTCCAGCCCCTTCCTGTACTTTGTTCTTCTTCACCCATCTGTATCACATGACATCATTCACTTGTTCTCCCTCTGAAATCTGCCCCTTGTACCTTTTGTTCCCTCTACCTGGAATGCTCTCTCCTCCTCTCCCATTTGTGTCCAACTCCTCTTACACTCCAGGCTCTGTTTAAACATCACTTGTCAAAAGATACCATGTTCCTACACTTAGTATGTCAAATCTTTCTTCACATTCGGTTAGCAGGTCACACAATAGTATCTTTGGACCATAAATAATTAGGTCAAATTTACAACGGCAGTTTTCAAGGGAATATTCTCTAGTCTAGACTGGATATATTAGCATCAGAGTACAAACACATTGTGAATTGATTTTGAAGTATTACGTGTTTGTGCCTGTTACAGATATTCATGCAAGAACATATATAATATAATGAGGGTGTGTAATAAAAATGAGTGGTCCAGAAATCTGTATCATAAAGTCCACCAGTGCATAGGTCAGTGCCTGGCATACAGAAGGTGCTCTAAATGTTTTGTTGAACAGATGAATGGTGTATCCTTGAGGTTTATGTTCTTATACAATGTAGTCCATCTATATCCAAATAAAAGGTAATTCAGAGACAGGAGGTTCTGTTCAGGTGGAAGAGAGAACAGCTCAGGATGAATCAGGGTGTTGATTCAAGTTGTTCTGTCAGCTTGCCTCTCCTTGTTTTCATACTTCTTGTTTGTAGGTAACCACTTTGTAAACCTAGATGCAAAATGGAAGGCCTGTGGATTCTTGCTAACAAGCTGTGTAAGGCATTCTCAGCATTTCTCCAGGCTGTCAGAGGGCTTAGATCAAGTGTTCTCACATGTTGCCCAAGCTCTTCTCAGACATATTTGCTCCGGGCTTTTATCAACTGCCAGGAAATGAGCAGCTGTGAGTTCCAAACCTAACAGGTATGTGGAGCTGTCAGCATGTCCAATTCTTTTCAACTGGAGAGAAGCTGTGCTGGGGTCAGCTGTGTCTGATGCCCCTTCCCTCTGACAAGCAGGAGTTTGTGCAAGCTCCAGGTTCCTGCTAAATGGGGGGGATTTCTGTCCAAGGTGCTCAGCCTGAGGACTTCCGCCAAGCAGCGCCTGGCTCCCCAGCCACCCGTAGTCCCCAGTGCCCTGTCATTCGAGATGACACGTGGGATTCCAAGGGTAGGCTTTGCTCGGGTAGCCTCTTCTGCCTGCAGTCCATGGGCTGCACTAAATTAATTCTAATGTCTGTGTACTGTTTAAAATGTGGTTTACTGTGATACTGAGTTTGTTTTACCTGGCTTTTAGAAAACTAAGAATTTAATTAACTTTCCTTTTTCTTTCCAGCTCTTTATGGCATTGAAAGTCAACTACTTTCTGCTCAAGGGAAGTTTTTCATTGTTTTAATAGCTCTCAGGTTGTGACTGGGTCTTAGTTTTTTATGTAGTGTCTTTATTCAACTAATTACTTTTTAAATGTGTTAAGAATCCTTTTTAGCCTTAATCTGCCTTAGAGTGATGTTACCATTTTATCTTTTAAATTTTATTAACTTTTATCTGAGTGCTTTTAAGAGTTTTCATAGTACTGAGATTTCATTCCATTATCTAGAATCATAGACTTTCACAGCTGGGAAGTCCCCTGAGATCTTTTCTAAATCTCTTCTTTTAGAGGTGAAGAAACTGAGGTAAAGATGTTAGGAGACTTGCTCAGATTCTCACAGCTAGAGGTGGAGTTGGGGTGAGTAAAGTCAGGTTTCCTAACCCTCAGTTCAAAAGTATTTCCACTACAGCTGCTTATTTTTTTAGGATATTTTTACTGTCTGTGCTTAGTGTCTTACTCTGAGAGTCACAACCACCACCTTGATGAAAATACATATGCCAACTTGTATGAAAAAGAAAAAGGCAGTGAATTATAACTACAGTTAATGTGATCTTGTCAGTTCCTCACCCAAATCTTAAAAAATGCCAATACCCATGTCAAACAATCAATGGTTAATTAGTATTAAGTCCTTCTATATTTCAGGCACAACAACTGCCAAAATGCGGAAGCCCTTGGTTCTCATGATGGGGTCATAGGAGATATGAAGTGTGACATTCTGGGAAACATATCAGTAATACTGGTAAACTAGATTAAACAGTGAATATTGGGGTGGGGGTGCTGATTGGAAGCCAGATATTTTCAAATTACACGTCATAGGCTGAGAATAGCAGAAAAAATCTGATGCTCTTTCAACTAGTAATATTGATAGAGTACACTGAATTTAGTAAGCTCTTTATTTTTGTTACAATGATAATAATAATAATAATAATTTCATGCTATCATACAGTTGGCAAAGCTCTTTCACTTTTACAATCTCATTTAATTGTCAAAATAAATATTTTAGATAAGTATCTTCCTTTTCAAAAAATGACACTGAGACTCTGAATCTCACAGCATATTATTGGGAGAAATTAGATTTCAACCCAGCTTTTTTCTATTCAAAATCTCATGATCTTTTCATTCCCATTTCTTTCTTTCTTTCTCCCTCCTTCAACACACATTCATGGAACACTGTTTATGTGCCAGAGACTGCAGTAAGGAATGATTCCATCAAAAGTGCAAAATTGGTTCAACACAAGGAAAATTATTAGCTTAATCTATCACTTCAATAGACAAAGCAGTAAAAATTGGGTTTTGTGGCTACATTAGGGCTAGGAAACAGCTCTCTTTGGATTAGCTCATCCAAGTTCACATTTTACAGATGAGAGAAGTCTGGCATGGAGGTGGGAAATAGCTCAAACATCCAGCGAGACAGAGGCAGCTGTAAACTAGTAGCTCGGGTATTTCTAGCAAACAACAGTGCTTCTCAAGAGACACACAAAATCACATACTTGGTAAAAATCTGTGCATTTCTGAAGAGTAAGAATGGGTGTACACACACACATACACACACACACACACACAAATACATATGAGTAGGTTATCATCAGTCTTAATGGGGAGACTACAGAAAGGCATGCTCCCTGAAAGAATAGGATATTACAGTTTTTAATTAGACTAGAGATGCTCTATAGAGATGCTCACAAAAGGGAATTCACACTGAAAAGGAAAAGAGAAAAATATTACCTTCTAAAAATCCAAGGGAATCCACCTGAAATATATGTAAGATAAACAAAGTGGCAGAATGTCTATTAGATGCCTAATAACTAATTCCTGAGAACCAGAAAGAGAAACAGCCAGAAACTATCATGAAAAGAAAGCTGATTTATGATAGCAACACACAACACTAAACATTTTATTTATTAATTCAATAAATGTTTACTGAGTGTCCACCATATGCCAAACAATGTTCTGGGCATTTGGTTTACAGCAGAGAAGAAGCAGACAAAGATCCTGGCCTCAGGGAGCTTTGCTCTAATGGAGGAGACAGACAAGGCATAATGTAAATAAATTCTATTGTACCTTTGAAGCTGGTGCTATGGGAACAACAGTGAGTAGGAGGAAGGGAATCAGGACTACAGGCCATAAGTATGTGGTTACTCTTACATAAGACAGTCAAGGCCATTGAGAAGGTAACAAGATTTGAAGGAGGTGACTGAATTAGCCAGGCAAATATATGTGTTCAAGACAGAGGAATCAGCCAGTGCAAAGGCCAGAGTGTAGGGGTCTCTCTGTGGTGTTAGAGAAACAGCACAGCAAGGCGGCCAACACAGACACTAATTAGCACTGATGTGGGAGTAGGGGATAATCACGCTTAGCCTTGAAGACCCTTGTCTACTACTCTTAAGAACACGGGCTTTTACCCTGAGCGAAATACGAAGTCACGTGGGTATTTAGCAGAAGAGTGTCATGACGTAACTTGAAGTGTAGGTAGATCACTGGGGTGATATGTGGAGGCAATGCTCTCTCCAGTTGATCACTACTCTACCCTTCTCTTTGACCCTGGCTCAAATCTCCATCATCTCTCACCTCAATTATTATAGATAATAGTGGCTTGGGCCAAGGTAATGGCAGTGGAGCTGACAAGAAGAGGCTGAATTCTGGGTATATTCTGAAGGTAGAGTCAACAAGATTTCCTGAGGTGGAATGAGAAAAGAAAAGTATGACCCTAATGATTTCTTGACTAACAAGAAGTAGAGCTAATAAGTAACATTATATGGGGCACACGAGAATGACTGAAAGAAAATGCTAAAATCCTTACACGATGGCACAATGGTACCAGAGCTAGGACTTCATCCTTCTTGTTCTCCTCTGTACTGCTTGAGTCTATAACCTTGTCTGGCACACAATAGGCACTTAATAAATATCTGCTAAATAAATTGATGAATGAATGAATAATAACTTAAAATCTCCTCTCTGAGCTTTAGTTTAAACCAGTTCTCAAATTCTCACACGCAACAGAATCACCTTGTTACAACAGATTTTGGGCCTCATCCCCAGAGTTTCAGATTCAGTAGTTACTAATTAGACTAGAGATGATCTATAGAGATGCTCACAAAAGGAAATTCACAAAGATAGGACCTAAGAACTGGCTTTCATTACATACTCCCAGGGGATGCAGCTGCCGCTGGCACGGGGACCACACTTTGAGAACTAGAGAGTCTGATCGCTGTGCTGATGTGCTCTGACAGTGGGCACACCCTCGCCAAGTCTGAGGTATGTAGAACTCCTGCCTCCTTGAGCATTTTGACACCCGTCCCTGCATCAGCTTCCACCGGCCAAATGGCTTCAACCATTCCTGACGACTCTGGGTGCCTTCCTAATCCTGTTCCTTGAAACTTGTCCTTTTGGTTTCCAGTATAGCCATATAGTTTTTCATCTAAAAATGATTTTACCTGTTATCTCCTTTTGCTTGAAGTAGCCACTTTTGCCACTGATTCTCAGTTGCTTCTCACCTCTTGGGGGTGTTTCCTTCTTTAGTTCTGTCTCAACCCAAATGGGAAAATAGCCCTCTTTCCTTGATTTCCTCAAAGCACTGTAGTTTCCCCTGAAGGATTTATGCAGTTTACCAAGGATTCTAGCACAGCTCAGTGGATAACTTAAAATTTAACAAAACACCGTATCTCTGTCCCCGAATTTCATAAGCCATTCCCACAGAGACCAAATTGCTCCCTTTTCTTCTCCCTGTGACTCTCCTTGTTCAGTCTTCCTTATCCCACCCCCTTCAGAACCACCCACCAACACTACACACACACCCTCACTGTCCCCTAAGCTCAGTCTTTACCACTTGGCTCTGCAGAGCAATTCATCTCTTTTCTCATCTGTGCTCATTCAAACCAAGCCCTGGAAGCTTCCCTTCCTACCAAAGTGATTTACTTTTCCAACAAAGATGACTTTTCCACTTATAGGCTTTCAGCACCCATCTTTAAAACAAAAACATTTCTCTTTAGCATAACACACACACACGATTAACTTTAATAAGCAAAAGTTCACACCTCACTATGGTTCTAGTTTTCATTTCCTTGTTCATTTAGGTACTGAGGTCATTCTTAGTGGTGGGTTTTTTTGGAGGGGGGGAGGTGGTTTCAATTCATATGTATTTTCCAAGTAAATGTTAACTTTCTATCCTTTCTGAAGGTTTGTCTTTTGATTTCGATTATGCCAAAGTGATTTAACTTTTACATAGTCAGTCTGCCAGTCTTTGTTCTTTGTGACTTCTTCAATCATTTGTAACCTTCCTTGCCTTTCTCTAAACTCTGGAAGTTTTATGATTTTTGTTTGTATGTTTGTATTTGGCTTTTCTTTTGTTATTTGACTATTTATTATACCTAGAATAATTCATACCTGTGATATAAAATAGATTTTAAATGATTTTTTCCCCAACTGCTAATCAAGCTTTTTTATAGCCTTATTATCTAGCACAGGCTGTGACACAGTGTGTTCTCACTAAATGTTTTTATAACCAATGAACGCATCTCTGTACTTTGTAGCAGAAAATTCTCCTCTTCCCCCACCGAACCCTATTTCACTTGGAGATTGGATGAGTACAGCGTTCATCAGCCTGCCAGCCACCACCACTACCTATCCATATATACACACTTCGGGAAAAACAAATTCCTCTCAGAAATGTTCAGTCCTTCCCAAGTAGTGAATCTGCAGCCAGGCGGAGGCAGTCAGAAAAGATTAAGCATTATTCAGAGGGCAAGGTCCAAATGCCCTTCTGGGTCTCTCACAACAGAAGCATGAGAATTGGAAAGGAAGAGATAAAAACTACCCCTACGTATATGCAGCTGGTCTGGTTCTGTATTTGGAAAACACAAGAAATTTCAGGAAAAAAAAAAAACTACCACAAACAACAGAAGAATGTAGTGCAGTAGCACATTATAAAAATCAACATATGGAAATCAATAGCATCCCTGTATCTAATTATTAATAAACTGTGTATCAATCCAAATTGATGCACATTTTACAAAATAAGTGGCCTGTTTTCTTAAAAAATGTCAAGGTCAAGAAAGGCAAAAGAATAAAAAATGATCAATGAGTTCTAGAATAAAGAGATTAAAGAAACACATAACTGAATGCAATGCCTCGTTGCATGATCCTGGATTAGATCCTAGACTGGTGGGTGGCATGGGGAGAGGATGGGGAGGGAGGGGCAAAAAATATAAAGGGCATTGTTGATTAAATATCAGCTGTAGATGAAATAGTAGTATTGTGATGTTAAATTTTCTGAACTTGATAACTGTGGTTACGAAAGGAAATGTCCTTGTTCTTAGGACATACTGAATATTAAGTGGTGAAAGATCATGGTATCTCCAATTTACTCTCAACATAATTTCAGGAAACCAAAACCAAAGCTTAAACAAAATCGTGTGTGTGTGTGTGTGTGTGTGTGTGTGTGTGTGTGTGTGTGTAAGAAGGCAGAAAAAGACAGAGACAGACAGAGACAGAATGATAAAGCAAATGGGGCAAAATGTAAACAACGAATAAATCTGGGGAAAGTATATGTGGAAGTTCCTTGAACTATTTTTTCATGTTTTCTGTAAGTCTGAAATTACATCAAAGTAAAATAAAATACATAGAAAAGCAAGAGCATATTTAAAAACACAAACTAGTTAGAACATAAAATGGAAGGCAAAGCCTGTTTATACAAATACTTAGCATAAACCTAATAAGAAATACTTAAAACGTTATGAGAAAAATGAAAAAAAAAAACCACTCCCCAAAGACACACTATATATATATGTGTGTGAATATATATACACACACACACATATATATACATATATATATATATAAATAGAAAGATATTTTTGGTTAGAAAGACTCAAATTCAGAAAAGTCAGTTATCCTTAAGTTAAACTATCAATTTATGATCCTAATAAAAATATCATCAGGTGTTTTTTTCCCCTTGGACCTTGACAAGTTGATTATATACTTCATTTCAAAATCAAGCAGGAAAAAGGAATTAGGAACTCTCCGTAAAATAAGAGCAACTGGGGATTTGGGGTTAGCCCTATCAGGTATTAGACATATGTTATATAATTAAATTGTGATATTGGTAAATAAACAGTCCAATAGAAGAGAATAGAAAATCCAGAAATAGACCCAATTTAAAATAAAATTTAATGTATGATAAAACAAATGATATAGAGAAAAGATGACTGGGATAATAGGTGAAAAAGATAAAATTTGGCCCATTCCTCACATTATGCACTAGGACACATTCTAATTGAATCAGAATTTTGAATGAAGGAAGGGAGGAAGGAAAGGGAGGGAGGGAGGAAGGAAGGAAGGAAAGAAGAAAAAGGAAAGGAAGGAAGGAAGGAAGGAAGAAAAAAAAACAAGAGACAAACCATATAAGTACTAGAAGAAAGCATGGGTCAGTAATATAGGAATAAGAAAAAAGTTTTAACCTATGATTCAAGATCTAAAGGCCATTAAAAAAAGATAGATAAATGTCTATATAAAAATGTTTAAAATAAACTTTTACACAGCAAAAACACATCAAAAGATAGTAAAAGACAAATGTCAAGCTGAAAAAAGATTAACTTACATTACAGACAACAGGTTAATATTCCTAATATATAAATGACTAAAAATAGAAATAAAAAGAGCAATGATCTATTGAAAAATGAGCAAGACTTTCATGGAAAAAGAAATGCAAACAGCTCTTAACCATATGAAAGATGCTTAATATAACTCGCAATAAAGGAAATACAAATGAAAAGGACATTGAGGTACCATTCCAAAAGTTTGACTATTGGCAAAATTTGGGAAACAGACATTGTCATACATTGCTAGTGGGAATGCAAAATGATATCATCTCTATTGAGGGGAATTTGTTAATATCTATAAAAATCACATATGTGTTTACCCTTTGACCCAGCCAGCCCAATTCTAGGACTCTAACCCAAAGATATACTGGCAAAAATAGAATGTATATGTATGAGGCTACTCATTGTAGTATATTTTGTAGTTATTTTGCCCAGTAATTGATTGAAAAACTATGATATATTTACATAATTGAAACCCCAAAATGAGTGAATATATACATATATCCCTAATAATATACATGTACATCCCTAAGATGTACATACTCTTTGTCTTAGCCATTTTATTTCTAGGAATTTATCCTACATGAATAATTAAAAATTTATTAAAATTTAACCACATGGATATTCACTCTAGTATTATTAATCATATTGAACAAGTATTTTTCTCACTTCTATCTCAGGACTATGACAAGAGTTCAGTAAAATTAAAAGGTCGAAATTTTTTTTAAAAATTTTAAGAAATAATCTAAGTAGTCAGAGCAAGGGATTGGTTAAGTGTGTGTACTGAACACAGGATCACTGGAGAGATTCCTTCTCCAAGAAGTCTGTCCTAATATCCCACAATCACACAGCTCTTTGTGAGGACCTCTCCATGGCCCTCACCACCTTACGCCTTGCTTTTGAAGAATTTGTGTATGGCTGTGTTTCTTCCCTGGCTCTAGTTTCCTGAATCCAGGGGATCATGTACTTACTCCTCATCTCTGTATCTACCCAACCCTGACTCTTAACTTTGTCCCTAAAGACTGATCTGTCTGTATCCTACATGTAGTAGGCGAAAAGTGGCAAATAGGTTTTGTTTACATCATTAGATCTAATCATTTAATGATGGCTTCCTGAAGCACCATAGTGAGAATGATTCTGAGGCTAAGCAGGCTTAGTTACAATCAATTCTATCTGTCGTACACATGGGAGAGGAGACTAGAGACACACATACCATGCCTTGTATAGGAAACTACACGCTGGTCACACTGATCTTGAGTAATAATTATTCTAACAAATTAACTGGCTCATCTTTTAATCCCTAGTCATGTTTAAGAAACATACTCACAAATAACCACAGTATATAGCAGACTATTTTAAAGGTGTTTAGGAAGACGTATAACATACTGCCATTTTTATTCCAAAGGAAAAGACATTACAACTAGCTGGGGAGAACAGAATCTTCCTGGAGGATGTAGTTTGAGTCAGTCTATGAAAGATGGGCAAAATGCTAAAATCTGAACAAGAAGAATTAGCAATAAGAGCATCCCAGGCAGGGAAACCAGTGTGAACAAATACATGAGATAGGAAAAAATGGATCAGTTTGATGGAGTGGCCATCCAGCATTCCCCTACTTCATATACAGCCCCAGATTTCTTTCAAGATATCCACCCCTCCATCATGCAAGTCACATGTGTCAGGAAGACTGACTCCTCTCCCAGCTCTAAGCATGGCCCTGACTGATTAAAGAGTAATGCCACTCATCATGTTAGTGATTAGTTCAGGAACAGCATGTGTCCCGTTTCTGGCCAACAAGATATGAGGGGGAGTGTTTTAGGAGGGCTGAATAGTTTTATCTCAAGAGAAAACCACAGGAAAGATAGTGTTCCTTTGTCTTCAAGATGTCGCCATGTCTGGATATGATGCTTGGAAATGCTGCAGCCAACTGCTTTGGGTCTGAGGTTGCAACCAACACCAAGAATGGCAAAGCAGAGCAGGGGAATCCTTGATTACATCACTGAGCTGCTAAGTCAATCATCCCTGTAGCCCGCTCAATCTCCGGAATCCCTGTTATGTGAGAGAATATACTTCCTTTCTCTAGAAGTCAGTTTGGATTTCTGATCATGGCGGCTGAAAGCAATCTGAGCCCTTAGAAAATGGTGAGCAGTCCTGACTGGTTAGAGCAGAAGTTACCTGAAAGGAACTTGAGGGAGAGAAGGATGGGAAAGCACACTGGGGCAGACCTCGTAAGACCCTACATGCCAGGCCAAAGAACTTGCAAATAATGGGGAGCTGACGAAAGTTTTGGTAAGTAGTGGGGAGCAGACTCTCAGAACAGATGGGATAAATATTGGTGCAAATACGTGGTGTAGCTAGAAAAAAACCAATTTGATTCAGACTCCTCTCTCCTGAGTGAAATATGCATCTTCTGAGCAGCATCTTAACCAGACTGGGAACAATATGGAAAGGACGTGGGCGTGAGTGATGATCAAGTTCCCGGGCATTGGTCTCAATGGTCACACTCATACACAAATGCTGCCCTTGGCTGCAGTCTCACCAACATCATGTGTGAAACCAAACAGTTGGTTTCTCCGCTTTCCTTGGCAATGGCAAAGCCCCAGTTGGAGCCCCATGTTTGTGCTAAACTCCAGGCGGCACAATTCTGATTTATAACTTTTTAAATTATTATAAAATGTGATTTCTTTCCATTGTAGAAAAATTGGAAAATACATACAACAGAAAGAAAATGAAGATACTTTTCAACCTATCTCCCAAAGATAGATCACAGATAACATTTTGTTGTATCTCTTCCAGACACTGTCTCTATGCATACACATTTAGTAAACAAAAACGTATCATAATGTATATATTATTTCACCATCTTTTTTTTCACTCAGCAATATATTGTGAATGATTTCTCGTGTCAATAAATATTTTTCTACATTATTTTTAATGGTGCCATGAATTTCATTCTACGGAAATATAACAATCTACTCAACTAGTGCCCATTGTTGAATATTTATATTATTTCCAATGTTTGCTACTCTGTACACAGATGCTGCTTCAATGAACACCCTTATACATATACACCATCTCCATACATTGCCTGATTATCATCTTAGAATAGAATACTGGAAGTAAAATTGCTAAATAAAGGTAGAATAACACAAAAAAAGTAAAAAAACACAATCATTTTAAATTCTCTTCTTAACAAAGTATATAAACAAGTGAAAGGGTCCCCTCCATGTGAGTCATCTAGTCTATATTTTTTCTAAACTTTTAAAATAACTATTTAATACTTATACTTAGATATATGTCTCAATATACAAATATCTATTTGTATAATTTATATATTTATATAATTTATGTATATAACTCAGTAGATATATTTACATACCCATACAAATATACAAATACATATATATTTGGATAATTTGTTTTTCATAGAAACAATAGATCTGCTGTGCTCATATGAAGATTTTTGAGTAGAGCATGTCACATTGTCCTACAAACACTCCCATCTTTCTCCTGAAATTGAATGAGATTATGCCTCCAAAGCAGGGCAACAAACCCAACTGCTACCAACAGAGATAGCACTGGGGCACGAAAGGTAATTAAAATTACTGCCAAAGGCAGGTGACTTCAAACACTATGTAGTTCACTGCAATTCCATTGTGAATCACTCTTTAAATCTTTCAGGTTTTTTGTTCTTTCCACCTAAGAATGACTGGGCATCACCTCCACCTTTCTCCTTGTTCCCATGGTACATGTAATATCACATAGTATCTGAAGACTTGGCTGTATCACTGACTTTCTCAGTGCTGTCATCCAACCTCTATGTCATTTGAGTATGCAACCTGCGAAATGGGACTGCAAGATGTGGTATAGTATGACTGAAATGGACAAACAGCGTTCTAAGAGGTCAGATCAAGGTGGCAGAGTAAAGCTAAAGCTGTTTTCTGGAGTCAAGATGGACACTGCCAAGGATGAAGCCAAGCATAAGAGTCCATGTCAATGCGGTGATGAGTCAGGGAATGGGTACTGAAGGATTTGAATGGCCAACCAAATCATTCCACTAGGCTGTGATTCTGTGGCATGAGGCCTCTTTGTGGAGCCAAGCACACACCTCCTTGATTATTCTGTGCACTGTCTTAAAGGAACTGACTGACTTTAAGGGTAGAAACAAATATCTTTGAGACAAACCATAACATCAGAGTCACTGTGCACAACGGTTGAGGCCTAGAAATAAAATCACAGAGAACATACATATTCACTATATTCAACCACATTCATTCATTCATTTGAAAATGCTTACTGAGCATTTACCATATTGAAGTCCTGTGCCAGGTTCTGAGGATTCACAGATGAATAAGACATAGTCCCAGTCTTAGGGGGGCTCATACACACACACACTATTTCAGTAGATTGTGCTGGTCACAATGATAGGGACCAGAAAAATTATTTTAGAGTACTTTTGAGTAGCACATGGAAAACTATATGGAGGAAATGGCACTCAAGCAAAGGACTCCAAATATGTAGAAGTGAATCAGATGAAGACAGAATGGCACAAGAGTGTTCAGGTAGAGGTAGCAGCTTGTGCAAAAGTGAAAGCTTAATAGACTCTGTCAGGAACCACTTGAAATTTGTAGTGACCAAAGCAGAGAAGGCAGGGAAGGCAGTGAGAGCTAAAGCCAGGGAGGTAGTCTAGGTCCATGCATGACCTAGATCAATGCAGATCATGGTAAGGCTGGCTAATGAGAGCCATTGAAATGTTTAAGTAGAAAGATGGCCAGCTTGGCATTTTACAAAGCTAATCATGGCAAATGGATTGGAGAAAACAAAGCTGGAGGCAGGGAGACCACAACTCTGAAAACTGATGTCAAAATTAACAATTTTTTTTTCTACTCCTCTGTTCTTTATTCATTATTTAGGGAGTATCTACTAAGTGTCAGACCATCTATGAAGCACCCAAAGACATTCACCTCCTTAGAAAATGGCTGACTGCCTGGGGCGGCTTTGTGCTTGTGTGATGGGTTTGTTCAAGGGTGTGCATCATTAGGACTTAAGCACACTGTATTCTCTATGAAATTCCCGAAAAACCTCCTGCTTAGCTTTGGTTTCCTTAAGAAGGCAGCCCTCCCATCCCCTTTAATCCAATTAAAGGAGCTCTCCCTGGCTGTGAATGCCAGCCTGGCCATGCAGAAAGCTCTGGGCCACAAAGGATGTCCCATTCCTCCAGCGCACCCTGAGCTGTTGGGCCCTTGCTCCTCCCCTGAGCTGTTTCCATGGGCTGCCGGCCATACACTGAAAAAATGCACAGGTTGCCAAACTGTCAGCAAAAGCTTTAATGAATGGTTCTAATTACATTCAAGTAGCAGAGCCCACTGCCATTTTAATCAAATCTGGGCCTGGCAAGCTCTTTGGCAGGAATACAAGAGAAAGCCTCATGAAAATCCTGCCAAAACACTAATCACCTTTTATCCGAAATTTGCCTGATGGAGGCCTGGATGTAAAACACTTAGAGGGGAAGGAAAAAACCCAACAACAACAACGTTTGGATATTTTAAGGAGCTTATTTTGGGGCTTGCCATAAATTATTCCTTGTGGGGAGGGGAGAAAATTCCAAATCAGGAGTTGCCGGGTGACTTCCCTTCAGGAATAAATCCATGCAGAGGCGGAGGGGGTGAGCCCCTCCAGGGACTGAGACAGACATGCTCAGCCAGGTCTGAGTTCACCTTACACACCGACAGACATGTCCACATGACCTTGTCTGAGACCTTGTCAGAATCCAGCTTTGGGATGCAAAAGACCTCCAGCCATGCTCTGTGTCCTGGTGTCACCTTGAACCTATAGCCTGTTACTAAGGGAGTTCTTCTAACCTGACCTGGGGTAGTAATATATAACTTAAAAAAAATGATATCCAGTTATTCTCTGGCCATCTTTTTTTCTTTTTTTTTTTTATATTAATTACTGCCATTCTCAAAAGCCAAACCAAGAGGGCTTCCTCAACTGAACTATTCAAAGGCAAGGATGCAGCCAATAGGGGAAGTAAAACCAAGACAACCCACAACTCTGTTTTAGCCAGAGTGAAACAGAAAGGAAAGGTTTGAGACAAACCAGGTTCTTCTCCTCTGGGGTAGAACAAGAGGAGGATTCAAACTTCAGTGAGAGGGAATCCGTTTACAAATAAAAAAGAGCTTCCTGACAATGAGGACAGACAGTGAATAGGGAACTGAGATAAAGGGTAAAATCTCCTTTACTCATCAACTCTACCCTTGGATCACACTGTGGGTGTTTCTACACACTGTCCATCTATAAAAGCGAGTGTCCTCAGGTCACAAAATGAAGGTCTCTAACATCTAATTCTAATACTTTAAATACCTACCTCAGCCAGTTGTTACCCCTAGCTTGTTAGTCAAATTGTTTTAATCTTAGATTCAATTTTCTATATATTTTGTATCTTTTCCTCCTGTAATATGAGCCTTGGGATACAAGGGAGTCTGAGGTATCTGAAAGTGTTTAACACATGAATTTGGAAGCTCTGCTTTTATATCTAATCGCTACCATTGACTAGTTATGACCTGAGCCTCAGGCTTTCGGTTTTTGCACTTACAAAATGTGGATCAAAATACTTGCTCTGCCTATTCTACACAATACTTGCAAGGATTAAATAAGATCCTTGTAAGTACATAAAATATTCCATATACTTTATATATAGTGCACATAAAAATGCACTGCAAACATGAAAGCACTTTACAAATATTTGCTCATTTCTTCACTTTCGTGTAAAAGCATCTATGAAAGAGTGAAGATCTGAAATTAAGTCTTGAATGTCACTTATTCCCTGGTCACATTAACTTGCATTTTTGTTTCCTCATCTGTAAAATGGGGGTGGTACTGCTTCATAGACTGTTGCGAGAACTGGATAAGATAATGAATGTGAAAGCACTATGAAAAATAGAATAATAGAGAGATATGATCACAACAAAACATGCTTACTGTGAGACCTAAGTTATACTAGTTGGATCCTGGAGATATGCCAGGAACAGAGATTGTTCAAAGCCTTAAGTTTAATTTGGGGAGAACAAACATTTGAACAGAAGAATATCTATCCAAGAAATAGTTTCTCTGACTCCATTCAGGTGGTGGAGTCCAGCTCAGATTAACATATGTCCAGAAGACCAGGTTGAGTGTCCAGGCCTCCAGATTAGTCCTTCCAGAAGATGCAGCATCCTCCAACCCAGGAAATGTAACTCCTTCAGGACTCAGGTGAGGACATTTGGTAAGTAAATTGTCAATGGATTGACAACATTTTTTACCCCTTATCTGTGAAATAGCTAAAAGTCAATGGAATAAGCCTTCTTTTATCTTTGAAAAACTTGGACTTAAAAGAAAATGTTCACAAGATAGATGAAGGTCACATAACCAAAGATGAATATAAAAGTGTGGTGGGGACACTAAGAACAGTGTCCATAGGCCTAAGCCCAAGAGACAGAGTGTTCTCCAATCAGTACCATCTGTAAGGAAGGACAGGAAGGGGGACAGGAGAGTGGATGGGAGGATGAATTTGCGAGAACAAAGTTAGAAAGCGAAGACCAAATAAGACAAGAGATAAAATTTTAAAGGAAAAGAAGAAAGAGAGGGCAGAAAAAAAAAAAGATTTCAACAAACTCAGAGGAAAAAAAGGTGCAACCCACAGTGAGAATAGCATTTTCCAACATGAGTTCCTGAACATTAATTTTGTGAAACAGTATTAAAGGATATAACAAAGAAAAGAAGAACTTGGGTTAAATGAGTTTTGGCATTGTTGGATTGTGCAATCAATTAACAAAGTTTCTTTATTGAGGGACTTCCCAGAGACTGTAAATGCTAAGGTGCGCTGAACATCTCTAAGAAGATACAGTTGAGTGTATCTCCCAGACTTACTTGACCACAGGATTCTTTTTTCCCCTAAGTCATCTTGAAGAAATAGAATCCCATACAACAGTTTGGCTTACAAAATACTGGCTTAGAAGATCCAAAAGAGAACATGATTCCAGACCAGAGAAGCCTCTAGAATGTTAGAGATTTTGCCATTCTGTTAATTCACTTATATATTCATTCCACAAACATGTATCAGCATCTGCTATGTGCTAGGCCCTATCTCAGGTCCTGGAAACACAGCAGATGAGGTCGCTGCTCCCATGGAGGGTCTATTTTACTGAGGGTGGAAAGGAGAGTAAAAACATAAACAAGCAAACCAATACATGAACAAGATTGTGACAGACTGGATAATGACCCCTAAGGATGTCTACATCCTAATCCCTGGAACCTGTGAATGTTACCTCATGTGGCAAAAGGAAAAGAAGACTTTACAGATGTGATTGAGTTAAGGAATTTGAGAAGGGAAGATTATCTGGGTGGGCCCTAAATGTAAGCACAAGGCGAGGGATACAGGAATGTCAGGGAGGAGACAGCAATGAGACAATAGAAGCAAAGGGAGAAAAGACTCTGTGATGCAGGAATACAAACCAGGGGTGCAGGCACCCTCTAGAAGGTGGAAAAGGCAAGGAATGTATTGTCCTCTAGGGCCTCCAGAATTCCATAAACTCATTTAAGACTTCTGACCTCCAGAACTATAAGAGAATAAATGTACAGATGACCCTCAACTGACAATAGTTCAACTTAATAATTTTTCAACTTTACGATGATGCAAAAGTGGTATGAATTCAGCAGAAATTGTACTTTGAATTTTGATCTTTCCCCAGGCTAGTGATATGTGGTAGGATGCTGTCTCTTGATACCGTGCAGCTGCAGCCACAGCTCCCAGTCAGCCACACCATCACAAGGGTGAAAATCGATACACTTACAACCATTCTGCTTTTCACTTTCAGTGCAGTATTCAATAAATTCCATGAGCTATTGAACACTTTATTATAAAATAAGCTTTATGTTAGATGATTTTCTCAACTATAGGCTAACTGTAAGTGTTCTGAGCATGTTTAAGGTAGGCTAGGCTAAGCTATGATGTTCAGTAGGTCAGGTGTATTAAATGCTTTTTGATTTAGGATATTTTCAATTTACAATGAATTTATTGGGATGTAACCCACTGTAAACTGCATGTTGTTTTAAGCAACTAAGTTTGTGGTAATTTGTTATGGTAGCACAGGAAGGTAATATAAAGATATTAGCTGATGATAAGTTCTGTGAAGAAAATACAAGACCTTATGGCATGACTGGCTGGGGTGGAAACAGACTGTTGCTTTCAACTGGGTGGTCAGGGAACACTCTGAAAGGCTGTCTGTTGACAATGTACCCAAGACAGCAATGGCTCAGCTTCTCTGTTGCCTTGTCTCCTCCTACAAGGGAAAGGGGGATCACTGGCATTTGACAGTTTGACACTGTAGGTCCAAAGACTAGAGACTCACTCAGGTCACTCTAAGGGATGAACTGTTTATTGAAAGAATACATGTAGAAGTAAAAAAAAAATCAAGGTCTTCACTCTGGACCAAGTTTCAAGGAAATGCAGGGGAAAACTGCCCAGCCAGACTCCCAGACAGAAGAAGAATTGCATTTTAGAGACAGGAAGCGAGCTGTTCACAAAGGGAAAGTTGCTCAGGACCCAGAGCAGGACTGACAGTCACTAGCGCAATAGAGGATCCTTAGCCTAAGCCTCCCTGTTTAGCTGACTTATGTCTCTGTCTCTGATTCTCCCCATGTGTCTTTCTGCCTTGGCTGCAAACATTAGTGACTTACTATGATAAACTCTTTCATTAAACTCCCCCAGAGAGAAAATCTGATTGGTCCAGTTCTTTACCATCCTACCTCATTTGTCATTGGCCAGCCTAAAGATTCGGTCAATTGATCATCCCTGACTCAACCAGCTGTGGCTGGAATAGCTAGGGTGGCTTGGCCACCAGTGAACAAGGAAGTACCCAGGACCATGGCAGAGAGAAATGGGGGTCAGGCCTGGCTACTTCCTCCTGAAGGGGCTGTGGGTGGGGCTGGAACTCAGCGCAAAGATTCATCTCAGTAAATCCAAATTCCTGAAGAGGGAAGCCTGTTTCCCTGATATCTTATCTCAACAATGTCCCAGTGTGAGTTTTAAACAAAGAAGTCTATGCAAAATAATAGTACTAAAATTTATACATGCTTCCTTATCATTTGAGTTACTCAAGTAGCCACTCTCTCAAGATGATACAGAAAGGATTTCTTCACCCTGGTGTTTTCTTAGAAGCCACCTGCATTCTTGAGCCCTCAGATATGTGGAAGGATAATCTGAGCGTGCAGAAGAGAGATTTAAGGGCAGCTGATTCAGATGACCTTTAGGCTGTGACCCTGGCTGAAAGGAACAGAGAGCAAGAAGGAACCAGAGTACAGACATGAACCCAGGTGGGCAGGTCATGGGATCAGGGAGACCAAATGGACGCTCTCCTTCACTCTCAACCTGAAGCCAATGTGGTGACTGTGGGGACAAGAGGGAAGTTCTTAGGGGTTTCTGATACCATGAAAGATGAGAAGGTAGAAGAACTCAGTCATTTTAGGGACCCCAGGTATGAAGGTCCTATTATACTTTCTCTCTTTTAATCCTTACAATAGACCATAGTAGTAAGGAGATATTTATTCATCCATTTCACTGATGAGGAAATAGAGGGCTACAGAGGTGAATATCATGATGTCCAGAGATCCTGGCCTCTCTGTGAAGCATCACCCCAACCTGAGCAGCTCCCAGTGCAATGGGATTCCAATCCCTGCCTCCTTTCTGCCATCCCTTTTCTCCCATCATACACACAGCTTCCCTCAAGAAGACTTCTGGACCTAATAATCAATACTGTACAGCAGAGAACAAGAGAAAACAATACCCTAGAACACTGACAAGATCTAGTCTGGGACAGATGGCCACTAGGCACAGCTTGGGAAGGAGGAGGAAGAGGGAGCCTAGGCTCCATCACTTATAAGCAGAGAGCCCTGGAGAAAATCACCTCACCTCTGAGCCTCCATGCCCTCAAACACAAAATATTTCCATCTGCCCTGCCAGTTACAGAGGTAAGGTAAGGAATAATACCAAGACAGTTTGTGAAAGTGCTTTGCAAACAATAAAGATTATTATAGTCAGAAGGAAGGTTGCTTGGGCAGACCAGAGTATCTCTCCAGGAAGCTGAATTCTCTCATCTACTCATTCACTGTCCCAGGTGACTCCTCACTCTCTCACTTCCAATTCCAGCTGCCATCAGCAGTACTGGAAGGTAGGGCCTTTGTCTGAGCATCTTTACTTCCTTCATCAACTCAGTGAATCTTGACTGAATATTTGTGCAGTGTTTTACAGTCTATATGTATTTTCATGTAAAACATTTCATTTACTCCTCACAAAAACCCACTGTTGATCATAATCCTTTTTAGTGAGCACTAACTATGGGCCAAGCACTACTATTAGCACCTTTCTGTGCATTATCTCATTTACTCTATTGGACAGGTGTACTATTATTATCTCCTCATTCCAGATGGGGAAGCTGGGGCACAGATAAGTTAGGGAACTTGCTCAAGGTCACACAGTAAATAAATGACAGAATTGGGATACATTCCCAGGGAGGCTGCCTCCAGAGACTATGCCCCTTACATGTTAACCTGGTTAACATATTACAACATGCTAAGCTTGGAGCATCTACTTCATTTTTATTTACATATGCCAAGTTATTCAACCATCACAATAGCCCTACAAGGTAGGTAATTCCATTATACTGGAAAGGAGCAGTAGAGTGATTTTTACAAATCCTCACAGTAACAGAGCAGGATTCTTATCAAGTCTTCTAATCTCAGTCTGGTTCTCTTCCCGTCACATGTATCTCTCTCATAATAAAGGTAAAAACAGGGTCTTTTCAAGGTGCTCTGGAGATAATTGAGATAACAAAGGGCAAGTGGTTTGATTTTCTTTGGAAGAAAGGTTCTTGAGAAACTTAACATTTGATTATTGTTCCTGCGTTTCCAGTGAGGAGCAGCAGCGTGGGGGTGATGCCAAATATCAATCAGGCGACGAACAAATAGTCATCTTCTGGGTAAGTGCGCACATCAAATTAGCATTTTAGGAGTGAGGCGGAGAATGAGATTTCTAATAAGTCCCTCTCTAAAACATACATCAGCTTTCAGCGATATTTCTAACACCTAACATTCATAGAATTTTCACAAGAAAGTTAGTAATTCTAAAACTCTCCTAGGCAGTCAGCATTTTCTCTTACAAACTGTAACAATAATAATTCTGAAGAAAGCAGTAAATTTTACTTCCTTATTTTCCAATTTCACATACCCCACAGTGGTCATACGTGGGATGTTGTTGATTTCTAAAGAAAAAGCTCGTTTTACCCAGTGGAATTTTTACAAGAGTGGAAACTTACGAAAGATGATTACTTAGTGAAATCAATAAGCCATCATTCACCATAGATATAGGAAAGCAAGATATGATCTTTCACCTTCAGTAGTTTGAAATGACCTAAAAAAAAAGAATGACAGGTAGTAGCCATAGAGGCCTTTTTTTTTCTTTTTCCTTGTTAATTTAACTTTTATTCTTCTGTTGTAATTAGGGAAAATTTTTTAAATTATTTTTATAGTTCTTGATCTGTTCTATTAATTTTTTCTAGCTTTATTGAGATGTAATTGACATATAATACTGTGCAAGTTTAAGGTGTTGAATGTGATGACTTAACACACATGTATATTGTGAAATGATTTCCACATTAAGTTTAGTTAACACATCCTTTACCTCACATAATACAATTTCTGTGTGATCTACTCTCTTAGCAACTTTTAAATATATAATACAGTATTGTTAACTATATCCACCCTGATGAATATTAATTCATCTTACAACTGATGAAGTTTGTACTCTTTGACTGACATCTCCCCATTTCCCTCTACCTCCCAGCTCCTGGCAACTATCACTGTACTCTGTTTCTGTAAGTTTGGCTCTTTTTTTTTAAGATTCCACATGGAAGTGAGCTCATACAGTATTTATCTTTCTCTGTCTGACTTATTTCACTCAGTACAATGTCAGCCATTTTGGAGTATGCAGCTCTGTCATTTATTAGCTCTGTAATTTTAGGCAAGAGCATCTCTTTAAACCTGAAGCCTCAGTTACCTTATCTGTAAAATGAAGACAATAATAACATCAACTGGATCATAGTAAGTCCAGTCATGGCTTGGGCAACTAACATACATCAGATACTGGTAGAAAGCTGGAGATACAGCATATACCAAGACAGGCAAAGTCCTTAATCCTATGGAGTTATGTTATAGAGGTACTCAATAAATCGCCTTTAATTATAAGATATTATTACTGTTATTGGTATTTTTATTGATTAGAATTTGGTGCTATTTTTACATAACATTTTTTCCTTAGGAAAAATTTCGTTATTTCAATAGAAATTATTTTCTTTTTCTTGCTTAGTGAATTTTTTTAAACTGCTGGTAAAAGTAATGGTGTACGAGTTGTCTTATAGACAAAAAAAAGGAAAAAAAAGAAATTTGCTATGCAGGCCAGGCCTGGCAATTTCCCAAGAAGTCAGAGAATCCTGGAGAGGTACAAGATCATCTTATAACACTCTCTGAAGAAAGTATGATTATTGAGTACACAGGGAATGCTTTGAGGAGAAAAGATCCTTGAAGCATCCTAGGTATGCAGGGCCCTCCACGAAGGGGAACTGCGGCTGCGGCCTCTGGATAGACCCGAGTGGATATGCTTAAAAAGGGCCAGGCCTAGAGGTACTGTCAGACATGTGTGAATGAGGACACCCACCAGGAACATGAGGTATGCATGTGCTTGCATTGGCCCTCTCCAATCATCTGCTCTGAGAGGGACCATCAAAGAGGCAGACTGACCATTCACCTGTGCAGCCCACCCACCTGCCTGCATAGACCCACCCACCTCAGGGCTTCTCTTTGGGACCTAAGAAGACTTCTCTGCTTCTGAGGCATCTGGACAATTTCATCTGGAAGCTCCTACATGGCTCCAGGACCTTCTTCCATAAGTTTGCACATCATCTCATCCCAATCTTTACCACTGGAAGCAAAGATTTGAAACAGAGGACACAAGGATGAAGATTTGACTCTCAATTCACCTGTGCACTTACTTATTAACAAAGATGTAACAAAGATATCCTTAATTAACTTTTTCAATAAATGGGTAAGCATTCTCACAGTTTTATGAAGTTTTTTTAAATGGAGTAAACATTCCTAGAACATCAGAACAATAAAATTTTAAAGATGGAGGGGCATTCGAGGTAATTAATCCAAACTCCTTTGTCCAGAGCTGAGGGAAAGTTGGTTTGGAGAAGGGAAGGGAAACTTCCCAGGTCCTGGGACCCTTCCCAGGTCCTGGGACTAATATCTGGGAAATCTGGGACCATGAATCAGGTCCTTTGACTCCCAATCTAGTGCTCCTTCCACCTCTTGATCAATTTACAACCTGGAGCAGGAAATTTGACTATCCTTCTAATCTCCTCCCAACTTGTGCAGCTACAAAAATAGATACAATCTGGAAGCCCAGCCATGCCAAATATTGTGGCAGACTTCCCAGCCTCACTCTCCTCCTCCCCCAGCTGATGAGAACTTGAAGCTCCATAACACTCTTGCTAGAAATGTGAAAATTATTTCTTTTTTATTCTTTCTTATATCTAAATCCCACTGCCCAACCAGGTTCAAAGACCACTCAGGACCCATTATTCAGAGACAAGGGCTTGACAGATCCTCAGATAAACAGTCCCCTGTTTTAGATTCTATAAATTTAAAAATATATGAAACAATTGTGAATATTTATATTTTAAAAAGATCCAGACTAGTGACGAAGGAAAACATGAAGTCTTCAAGGGAAACTTATGTGGCCTCATGAGGTCTTTCTACAAAGAGGAAAGGCTAAAAAGAGGATGGGCCTATTAGAAGATTAATTTCAAATAGTGGCTGGACCCTAAGAGAGAAGCATTCTAGAAACAAAAGATAAGAGCATTTGAACATGGATGGAAGTTGAATTTGAAAAACTTTTTCTTCATGTTGATATTTTGCAGCATCATGCTGATATTTTGCAGCATCTGGAAAAAGTATGTGGACATATATGTATAAGGATGCTCACTGCAGCATGATTTGTAATAGAAAGAAATGGAAATAATTTAAATCTCTTCCCACAGATGACTGGTTAGAATAAGTTATGGTGCATCCATACTGAGGAACATCGTGCAGCTGTTTAAAAACAGAAGGTTAAACTGTATGTTCTAATATAAAATGGTGTCCAACATACATTAAAATACTACATAGTAAAAAATCAGTCATAGTACTATATAGTATGATCCCACTTGATCTAACACAAAATGTATCTATGTGTGTATGTACAGAAAATTTCTAGAAGAATATTTGTTGGGAAATGCTAATAATAAGAGAAGAAGAACGAGAAGCTTTTATCTGTCACTTTCATCTTTCTGATGTGAAGGTTTACCATGAGAACAGATTCCTTCTAATATCTTTTCTATAAACCACAAAAATCTAGTAATTTTTAAAACTGCAAAAATCATCCAGAATTGATTTTTCTCATAAATTTTAATTTATTAATACTCTTCCACAACATAAAAAAATGAATATAAGAGAAATATCTAAGAAGTCTTCACTGAATCATTTATTCTCTTTCCTTCCTGAAGGCTTCAGCCCTTGGATAAAATTTATCTTCCCCACCCTTGCCATCACCCTATGCAACTTTGAAGGCTGACATCATGTAAAAATTCCTCAGTCGTATGTTTTATTGGCCTCCTTCACATACCCCAGATTCATTCTACATCAGCCACCAATCTTTGGCTACTTGTTGACTGTATTGTGATACCTAGAGCTACAAGGTGGAACCTCTAGGGTCATAGCCCAGAAAGCTGTGATTGCAAGGAGTTGGTACAGATGCCCCAGCAAGTCCAACCAAGTCATCCTTATTCTCCTTTTTGGTAAAAGAACAGATCAAGGAATTTCCTTACTGGGTGCCAGTGAACTGCAGCAAGTCATTTGCCCAAGTATCTGCAACATACGCATGGAACCGCATAGAGAAGAGTGGACTGAAGGGTTTAGGGGCCAGAGCTACAGATTTAACAAATATGTCTATAAGGTATGATGATGGCAACCTGTATGGAGATGTCTAAAGGTCTACAAAAGAGTCCAGATTTGGGCCTTTTCTTTCCTTTTCTTGGCAGGGAGGGGTATTTAAAAAAAAATTTGGGGGGGGGTGCTTTTCTTCCTAAATCAATTTATCAGTGACTCAGAAGAAGACTGGATAGCCATGTTTTCAATATTCACTAGCTTCTCACCTATCACACTAATTTTCTTTTCCCTCCCATTTTATGAAAGCATTCCAATCTCTGAACTTGTAAAGGTATGAATTGCATCATTTCTTTCCTATGTTAACAACTTGCCTATCTACATATCTACCTACTGTATGATTCCATTTTTATGACATTCTGGAAAAGGTAAAACTATAGAGATAGAGGATAAGGGTTAGTGGTAGGAGTAGGGATTGACTACAAAGGGGCAGCATGAGTGAATATTTTTGGAAGATGAAACCCTTCTGTGTCAAGACTGTGGTGGTGGATACAGACTCTATGCATTTCAAAACCCATGGAATTATACACCATAAAAGTATGACTTTTATTGTCTGTACATTTTTAAATAAATTAAAAAAAATCTTGCCTTGTCATTTTGAGATCCTAATATCTATAATAATGTTAATAAATAATAACAGATCAACAGCATACCATTGAAAAGGTAAAATTCCTCTGGTTTCTCTAGTATTGTGGTTGAAATATTTGACTGGACATGCACATCATGTCATCACCTGCACCCTGCCCCCTAGTTTTGTTTCCAGTTACTGCCCTTTCCTCCCATTTCACATTCCCAGTCTTAAATAAACCAGGTTGTCTCTTGCTCCTATGCCTTTGCACAAACTCTTAGCTGATAATGCCTTTGCCCTGCCGCCTCCCTCCATCAACTCTGAAAACCCTTCATTCGGCCTTTAAAACCCAGCTCAGTCATCAGCATCTTGGGAAAATCTCCCCCAACTCCTGATAGAAATTATGCTATTTCTATCACCGTCCCTGCAATGCTAGACTGTATGTATCAATGTACCACTCACCCCATTATTACCCCACTAAAATGAGCTCATTACCCCGTTAAAATGAGCTCCCAGAGGGTAGATACTCAGTGTTCTTATTTGCTTCTGAATCCCCAGAACTCCACAGCGTTGGGTACATAATTCAACAGTCAATAAATGTTTGTAGACTTCAAATAATTTTAAATAACTCAAGTTGTTTTGTTTTGTTTTTTTCTGATTAGACAAACCAAATCACTAGTTATGCAGTAAAGAAGGGGGCATTTTTCCATGAAAAAAAAAAAGAATTCCCCAACAATATAATTATTTCCCCTTTTCCAACACTTTGTTACTACTTGGGAACAATTTCATATATTAAGAGGATGCAATCAGTGGCATTCTATTTTATAGCATGTTTTGTAAGACACAGTCCCATATCTCATTTTCAGTCAATTTTCTTCTTGTTTTCAGGTACTGGTGTAAATAAGCTTGCCGCATCTTCATGCAGTAATTCCTAATTCTCCCCTGGAGTCCCATATACTTAAAATTAGATAATGATTGCTTCTGATTTCAGCTGGGGCTTATCTTGATGCACCTGAAAGTAAAGGGAGCGATATGGGTAGACCACACAGACTCTTTCGAAGGGACGGTGATATACTGCTGCAAGAAATCTCAGACTAGTGTTTACAGTAAAACCCATGTGCCTTGCTCAAATACTAAGGAATCTGAAGGGATTGGAGGAAGGGATTTCCCATCCCTGTATTCTGTATTCACCAAAGCTGATCTCATTCCCTGGCTCCAGTAACAGGATAGGTCAAAGACATTTGGCTGTTTCAGGCTGGGATTTTGGCAACAGCTTAGATGAACCCTTACCTCCAATGAGACTGCAGCAGCCTGGGTCTTCAAGGAGAGCTGCCAGCCTTATTGTCACACTTGCCTGAGTCAAGGCTAGACAAGAGTTTTCCTGGAGATGGGGATGTGGGCAGATCACTAAAGGTCTGGATTGGGTGCGAGAAATGGCAAGGCCACAGCTCAGGGCTTGGGAACATGGCCCAGGGGCCTTGGCAACATCACTCACGAACACATTATCTTAGAAGAGGAGTGGTGTAGGAATATGTGCTACCCCTCTCTCAGCATTAGTTTCCCTATCTGTCAAAGATGGAGGATTAGAACCAGTGACTCATAAGTCTCCCTTCTCGACCCTGTCTTAGGAAAAATGGTGTGGTCACAAACAAGGCCAGGAAGGAGCAGAGGGCAGCTCTGCATTCACAGTGAGGTGGACTTCATGCTCAGCTAGATAAAGGACACAAGTTAAGAGAAGCCCCTGGGGATTATTCTTAAATGGCTCCCTGATCCAATAAGCCTTGGGGAAGCTGTCTCCTGAACCGACCAGATTTCCCAGGGCAGATAACAAGCAATCTGCATAGAGGATACATATTTGCCTAAGGAAAGGCCTTCAAAAGCCCAAGGAGCCGCACACGGGCAATCCAGTACAGAATCCCAGGCGCAGGACGGATATTTCTTAGCCCAGTTACCCCACTCCATGCTGGCCCCAGGCTTGGCACAGTTCCTTCACAACTCCTTTTAAATACCACTCCCTCCTCCCCTACCTCCAAAGTATAATTCATTAGGAAGCAGCACTTACGGTGAAAACATAGCAACTTAAGAGTCTGAAGCCCAGGATTTGAGTCTCATCCCTGACTGGTGTGCATTTATGTGACCTTGGATAGATTGTTTTCCCTGTATCAACCTCAATGTTCTTCATCTGTAAAATGGAAATTATATCACCCACCTCCAGGAGATGTTTCCATGATTCAAATCAAATCACTAAATAGCTGGGCTACGTAAACTAAAACACCAGATAGAACTAAGCCATTAGCCATGTCAAATTATTTTGGGAAATTGTTGGGGTCTAAATGATGCATAAATAAAACCAGAGCTGGAGAGGAAAGCCTCTCATGGCCCTGTGCAGACTTTCTGTCTCCTATCCGTCATCTGGCAATCCCCCCAACTCCCCCTTCTTCAACCTTCCAGTTTGGCTGTGGGGCCAGCCAGCCACTAACAGGACGGCTTGCTGCTCAAACCAGACAGTCCCCAGGGCTGGAGGCTTGTGCCTGTCAACCTATCAGCTGGCACACTGACAGATAAGGAATCTGGCCAATAAATGTCTAATTGGGATGGTACCAATTCTCAACTCTAGCAACCCACTGCAGTGAATACAAAGGGGTAACAGGCAGCACTAAATGCCAGAGGTCTGGTGGGCCACAAATCTTGGAACTTCAAGGCCATGGGGCATTATGAAAGGGTGGAGGATCTAGGGAAAAAGCATGCCAGCATACCTTGTGCAGAAGGCAGTATGTGGAAAATGTATGAACTTTGAGTCCCCAAATACTGGAATACCAGGCCCAGCTCTGCTACTTACTGACTATATATCCCTGGTCGATCACTCAACTTCTCCGAGTCTTGGTTTTCTCATCATATAATGAGTATTACAGTAATAAGATCATCCCAGTAGCTAATATTACTAAAGGTATGTATGTGTCAGGTACTCTTGTTGTTTCATGTCCTCATGGTGTTAACATATGCAACCTGCTTTTCAGGATTCTTCCGGGGCAACTGCAGAAAGAACCCAGCAGGCTCACAGGCACTCGACAAGGATAAGCTTCCTCTCTGCACCCCTTATCCTTATGTCCCACAAAAACCCTACTGCTCTAGCACAGTTCTTTCTTTTTGAATCCCACTCAACTGCTTAGCAGCTGTGTAGCCTTGGGCAAGTTACTAAATCACTCTGAGCCTCATTTTTTTTTAATAAGGTAAAACAATGAGTGATGACCTCATAGAGTTGTTGTGGGGACGCAATGAGATGAAGACAAAGTACTTAATGTAATGGTAGCAAATAGTAAATTCTCAATGAGTATTGGTTGCTTTAATGGTTATTTATTACCCCTCAGATTTGTGTCATGTTTCTCACTTTATGAAGCACTTCCACATCTGTTAACTCTTTGGAGGCTCAGAATTGTGGAGTGACTTACTGGAGGTTAAACAGTGAATAGAAGAGATGAAACTTAAACCTAGATCTTTCTCCTCTAAGCCCAGTGCTTTTTCCCCCTAAGAAGCTGCTGAAAGTCACAGGTAACTGTCAAGCCAACCCCTCTGAGCTGTTGCTTTGGCCTGAAAAGGAATCCCATCTGTGTGGTCAGTGGTAGTTGATGGTGGGTGAACATTGAGGTCCTGAGTGAGTCCACAGTCTCCATGCCTGTTCTATGAATGAAGGAGAAGGTCCATCTCAGGCAACTAGAGGATCCTGAGGGTAAGTCCTGGCAGGGACATTTATGAGCTAGGGGCATGGCTCAGAGTGCAAACAATTCCTGCAGAGCCTGAAAGTCTTCAGACATCTCGGCCTCCCAAAGAAACTGAATTCAAGATTGTATGTATAAATATGCCACGTGTTTTTCTGGGGAGATTATCAGAAGCACCCCTGACCCACAGAAGAGAAAGAACAGCTGTCATAAGCTGCCACGTTGACATCTACACCTGAATCACCTTTTCCCAAGTCCTGTTCCCTGGGGGTGGCTTTTGTGGACCGTGACCAAAAGAAATAGCCACCAGCCTCTGTTTGCCTTGCCTGGCATGGTCTTTATTTTCTTCTTTTCTTCTTGTCTATATTTACCATTTTACTTTAGTGAATAGAGAGTACCTTTATAGTCATTCAAACGAACAATTTTTTATGAAGTTTTAAGTCCATTATTTAACCCAAGAAACAACAGTCAACATAAGCAGGGTTTACCACTTTGTCTCAGGAAACACAATTTAGATGTGCTGTTTCTAATGAAAACCAAAACAGAGCAAATAATTAAGTTAAGAATAACAGCATCAATTTAGTGGTTTACCAATTAGCAATTCACTCCGACATGCACTGAGTGAACGCTGAGCTCACAGAACACCATGTTTAGCGTTCTTAGCTTAATTGGCCTCTTTGCAACACTTACCATGTCTGGCCTCTGTCACCTACGCCACCACTTTCCCTTGGTCTTGGTGACACACACTTCTCTGACTATCTGTGGGTTCGCTGTGTGCATTCTTGTCCAGGTTCTTCTTCCTTTGCCCTCTCCTTAGATATTGGCTCTGCCCAGATGCCCCTTGTTTTCTGCCTGGCTGACTCCCTGATGATTTCATTTGCTTCCACGATTTTGGCTACCTTTTCTGTCCTGGTGTTCCCAAACTAAGCCTAGATATTTTGAAAGAATTCTACATCTATAAAGCCAACCTCCTACTGGATGCCTCCATCTGACGGTCCCACAGGCATTTAAACTCAACATGTCAGAAGCTGAACTCCTTATTCCCAAGGGCAACCCACTTCCAAATCATGATCTTCCTGCTGTGCCTCCTATTAGTAAATCCAAGCAAGAGCCGTGGATGTTTGACTTCCTCTTTCCCACTGCCATATCCAGTGATCTTACACATGTTTCTTCCTCAGCACCTTTAGCAACCTCCAAATACCTATGTTATTCTACTCATTTTGCTTACTTGGATGAGGGCCACAGCCTTCTAATAGATCTCTTTGCCTCCATTCTTGCCTGCTTCGATCTGTTTACTCAGCAGCCAGAGTGATTTTCTCAATATGCAAACTAGATCACGTCACTCTGCTGTCTACAACTTTTCAATGGCTCACTAATGCCTTCAGGATAAGGTTCAAACATCTGAGAATATCTTACAGGTTTCTCTGTCTCTGACTCCCACTTCTTGCCTACTTCTCTAGACTCCATCTTCTGCCATCTGTATTAGTTAATACTGAGGGTCCAGCTGCTAAAACACAGACACAGTATCATAGTGGCTTTTAAACAAGATAGATAATTTTTTCTCTCTCTTATATAGCAATCCAAGCATAAGCAATTCAGCACTGATATAGGAGCCCCGATTCCTTCTATCCTATTGCTGTACTGTCCTCACTATGCAGCTTCCATCTAAGGTGGTCTAAGGTGGCTGCTTTTGCTCTTACCATCACTCTCCTTTCCAGGCAAAGGTGAAGGGCTAAAGAGACAAGAGAAGGATCCAGAAGAGGTAACATATTGCACCCAACAACATCCCATTGGTCATAATTTTCTTACTCATATTTGGCTTTAAGGGTAGCTATGAGATGTACTGCTTTGCTGCCTTGTTTTGACTTAAGACTTTGTAACCACTGAGAAGCCTTTCTGTTCTCACAGAATGATGTGCTTCTTTTTCTCCCAAAGAGCTTGCTATACTCAATTTTGTTTTCCCATCTATTTTCTATTATTATTTATTATCATTATATTATATAATAATACTTATATTATTATATATTTTCCCATCCAGGGTATGAGATTGTTTAGAGTTTGTACTGCATCTTGTTCATCTTTATTTCCTTGATGCCTAGCATAGTGCCTCTTGCATAACAGGCTACTAATAAATATTTGTAGGTTGGATTAAGAGAAAAAATTAACTAAAAGTAGGACCCCAAATTGTATATACACAATATGAACTTAACTAGGAAAAAAAAAAGCTCACCAAAAACCAACCAAACAAAGATAACATAAAAATAGTCTTGAATGGAAATACGTCAAAATGTTGAGAGGTTGGTTACAGGCAACAAGAGTATGGTGGTTTCTTTCTGCTTCTAGTAGTGTTATTCTAATTTGGGGGAAATAATGTTAAAAACAAAGGGAGACATTGTGCTCTTTTTAATTCATATTCAGATCTTTATAAGCCTTACTTAAGAATTGGTAATTATATTGCTTTTGAGCCATTGCTCTTTCAAAACACCAAGGCAACTTAGAAAGGACATTTTTTAAGTTTAACATTTAGATTTAGGAATTACCAAGTCCAGCCTGGTGGGAAAACCAAGGTCCAGAGAGAAGAAGGGGATTTCATGTATATGTTTTATTATTATTATTATTATCATTGTTAGAACACTTGACATGAGATATAGCCTCAAATTTTTAAGTGCATAATACACTATTGTTGAATAGAGGCACAATGTTGTACAGCAGAGCTCTAGAACTTATTTGCCTTTTATAATTGAAACTTTATACCCACTGAATAGCAGCTCTCCATTTAACCCTCCCCTCAGCCCCCAGCAACCACTATTCTACTCTCTGTTTCTATGAATTTGACTATTTTAGATATCTTATGCAAGTGGAATCGTTTAGGGGTTTTTTTGTTGGTTTTTTTTCCTGTGACTGGTTAATTTCATTTAGCACAATGTCCTTCAGGTCCATCCATGTTGTGGCAAATGGCAGGACTTTCTTCTTTTTTTTAAGGCTGAAAAATATCTGATTATATGTATATGCCACATTTTCTTTATCCATTTATGATGGACATTTAGGTTGTTTCCATATCGTGGTTATTGTGATATTGCTCCAATAAACATGGACACGCTAATATCTTTTCAATATCCTGATTTCATTGAATATATATATATATACTTTTTTTTTCATTGACTATATACCCAGATGAGGGGTTGCTGGATCATATGGTAGTTTTATTTATTTATTTATTTGAGGAATATCCATATCATTTCCCATAGCAGCTGCACCATTTTACATTCCCACCAACAGCGTACAAAGGTTCCATTTTCTTCATATTCTTACCAGTACTTTTCTTTTCTTTCATCAATGCTTTATAGTTTTCAGTGTACAAGCCTTTTACTTCCTTGGTTAAGCTTATTCCTAAGTATTTTATTCTATTTCCTGCTATAGTAAATAGGATTTTTTTCCCTTATTATTTTTTTCTTTTTTGGATACTTTGTTGTCAGTATATAGAAATAAAACTGATATTTGTATGTTGATTTTGTATCCAGCAACTTTTGTGACTTCATTTATTAGTTTAAACTGATTAACCTGTGGCTCTGCATGTATCAGGCTTGGTTTTATTCTGGAGGGAATGCCTTTGATTGATATTTAAAATTTTTAATTGTTCTCATTTTCAGTCATGATGAACTGCCAGTCCAGAAACAATGCATCCCACTGTGTGCATGGCTCAATTTGATGCCTTGGCCGGGGCACTGGAAATAAATGACGGAAGTCAGTCCTACTGGCAGATGCCACCACATCACAGTATCCTGAGACAAGGCCATTTGTCTGCAGCTTTTCTAGGGAGAGGCCTCTGGCAGAGTCCATCAAAATAAAAGGCAAGGCCTTTTCCTTTTCTTTTTTTGACATGATTATGGAGATTTAAAAAATAATCTGAACTTATTCTTCTTTCCACTTAGCTCTTAACTGTTGGTTATGTGGGCATGTAGAGAGTACAGGAGGGCACGTCATTTTTTTAAATAGGTTAAAATCAAACAAATTCAAGGAGAACTGGAGGGTTGTCTTTCCATCTCTTTCTTGTATGCCATGCTCTGGGAGATCAGACACCTTCCTTAGCATAAAAACGAACATAAAAACATAAAACTATGAACTTGCCTAGCTCAGCACCTTTACTCATCACTTCTCCTGTCCCTTGAATTCTCTCCCCCAACCTCCACACCCAATGGTTTTACCTCCTCCAGGAAGCCTTCCTGATCTTCCTGGTTCTCTCTGATGTCACTTACCTCAGAACATCTAGTTCATGGTCTATGTACATGTACTGCTTTTTTTGTACTTCCCATTTATATCTTAGGTTATGATAAAATTTTCATGTAAATCTGCTATGTTTCTGTGTTTCTCCAGACTATGGTTATGTCCAATTCACCTTCATTTCTTTAGTGACTTACAATCACTAAGCACTCAGGAAATTGTGGTTGAATCAAAAAGATCACCCAAGATCCAACCCTTGAGGGCAGCTTTACTCTGGGATTTGAGCCAAGATTTCTTTAGCAGCTAACCCAGAGCTCCCAGCTCTTATGCACTGATCTTTTGAACCAAGTCACCCTTCTAGACCTTCAGACTGAGGGAAAGTAGAAAAAAGAATGTGGAACTAGTGCAGAGGAATGCTGAGTACAACTCCAATCTCATCCATCACTAATTGAATGAGTCATTTCATGTCTTGCAAAAATAGTTTTGTTTCTTTTTCCAGTTGCAAAATAGTTGTTGTTGCACTTCACAGGTTGTAAGGATTCAATGAAGTAATATACCTAAAAGAACTTGCAGGCAAGTCAAAAACGCAAAAAGGTAACTTTGTGTTTATGTGAATGTTACTTTATTCCTTCTCCATTTAGGTCATCACTATTTTTCTTTCCATCCATGTCTGACCTATCCACAACAGTGCTATTCACAAAATTCACTCTAATACAAGATGCTCTTGCCTATAGCAAATAGCAGTCTTTAAAAATTCAAATTTCATAATTGCAGATGGAGTCACTTAAGAATACCAGCATCAGAGCCATGGCTGGCATCTACAATGAAGGTCCAGAAAGAGTGATAAAAATCAAATGACCTCTCTATTTTTATCAAGTCAGTATGTCCAGTAGGAATGTCTAGATGGTGACAATAAAAAGGGATGTGCAAATGGAATTGGTGCAAATTGTACTGGGTATCCTATGTAAAGGTCCAGTGTTTAGCTCCCTTTGTTCACAGTGCTGCCAGCATACCAGCATCTTATACATCCTTACTATGGCTAAGTGAACAGGGCCTGGTCATGAAAATACAGCATGGATCCTTCATCCTTCCACCATTTGAGGTGTAGAATTTATACAATGTGAGTGTTCATCTTATCTCTTGATTACAGATGTGGGGGGGGAGCTCATATATGGGTATAAGAGAAATATCCTTGGTGTCTAGACATCAGGAAGGCCAGATCTATGTGCAGCTTTTCTGGGGTTCTTGTATGTACCTGGAGTCCAGAAGAAGACAGTATTATTGGGTGAGACCTTGAAAGACAAAAACTTCTGAATTGGGGGCAAAGGTCACAGTGACAACTTGCTCCTCCTGTGTCTCCTACAATTACCACTTCTCATGGGTGATGGAGGTGGAGTGGCACCAAACCTAGAGGGAAACAGGAAATTTTGCTCTAGGCTATGACTTCTCTACTCTTCTGCCATGCCTCATTCACTTCTCCCTTCTTCACCACAGTCTGCCAAGTCAACCTTTAACAGCCATGGGCCTTATACCTCAGAGTTGCTGCAACACCCTCTCCAAATTTCTACCCAGTAGCTCACTTTCAGATGTTCCTTCTCTGGTTCCTTTCAGACTGATAACTTCTTAGGCCTATCTACAGATTTTAGACTTGACTTCTCTCTTCTATCAAATTATGCACTACAGGCATAAGGCAAGGGAAGCACCTAGGTTCCCAGGACACTGCCCTTGCTAAGACTTCTGAGCATCCAGGTCCCTGATTTCTGAAAGAGAAAATTGGACACACTGAACACATATCCTCTGTGATACGTTTATAATCTCCTGTTAAGAATATCTCATTGGATCAGAGATCAGTCCGATACTTTCTGAGGAGTGCAGTGGTCCCTAGCTAAGGGTTGAATTACATATTGTTTACTCTGCTAGAAGACATCTAATGAGAAGGCTTAGAGTTGAAATTGGCTATAGGCTCAGCAAGGATGGACAGTGTGACATGGCTGCTTAGCAAGGGTACAGCAACTTGGGTAAATGAGAAGAGCCCAGATGAATGGGAGGGAGATGGGCAGCCCCATTCTAGCCTGTGCTGGTCGGTCCATAGCTGGATTACCACAGTCTCTGTTACAAATTCCTTCATAGAAGACAGATAACCTGAGTCCACAATAGATATAAAACAGATCTGAAGACACTGGGAATCTTTAGCTTGTAGGAGAAAATGCATGTCCAGCTCTTTAAGAGCTGCCTCCAAACATCTGAAAGGTTGTCATTTGGAAATGAGATCAACCATGTTCTATGCAAAAACTGAAACCAATGGGTGAAGATAAGTTAATTTTGGCTCAATGCTTAGTACCCTTTTTCTAATAAACAAAGCTGGCCATCAGTGGAAGAGACTGACTTGTGAAGGAGGGAGGCCCCTGCCAGTGGGAGTGTTCGAGCAAAGATTCAATAATAAGCCATTAAGGGTATAGTCTAAGAGATTCCAACTTTGGGATTCAAACCTAATGGTGTCCAAAGGCCTTCTCAATTCCACGAAGTTTTGATGCCAGAGAGTACAGAACCTAATTCCAAAGAGCAGCCTTTTCCCCACCTCCCTTTCTGTTCCCAGCACACTAATTTTCTCTCCTTCAGTGCTGGTAGGAAGTAGGACTCCATGAGAGATGGTAAGTGAGACAAGGCTCTGCCCAGCCCTCTCAGCATGACTGGCAATTAGCTGGACTCCAGCCTTCCAGGACTCACAAGCTCTCAGCAGGTCATACTCCACTGGTGCTTATTTAGAATCCAAGGAAGAAGGCAGCCACAGGTAGCAGGGGCTTAATTCTGAACCCATGCTAACCAAACATTAACATTTGCATTTAAAAACAGGAGCAGGAAAAAGAGCAATGAAAACTCTACCCAATTAATGCTGTTTGCAAATGCAAATATGCCTGACAGGGAAGAGAAAGGGACTCCTGAGTGGCCACCTCTCTCTGCTGACATTTGTGACCAGGCAGAAGAGGGGAGTATATACACATGCTGGAAGAAGAAATTGCAGTGGATGGGGGAGTGGAGGATGAGGAGGGACAGAAAGATAATTTTGTTCTATACCATGAAACCTGTAATTTCACTTTGACATGAAAATTAGCTCTGTAGCTAATTAGTTTTCTAATATCACTCGCTGCCATAGAAAGGATAAAAGTGAATAAATTTATGAACTTACCTGAAAAAGAAAAAAAGGACTGCAAGTTTGCAAGAGTAGATAAGCTGATTCAAATCACAGGGCCATTTAAGGGGATCAGGCCTGTCACTGTCTTTGTGCCCTGAAGATCCCCCAGAGGCAGGCCTCATTCTGTGTCTGAGCATCACCCTGTGACTGGCTTGGCTTCTCTGAGGAGCCCTCCAGCATTCAGAAAACCCTGATGCAAAGGGTCTCCTTGCATTGCACAGGACTCTCTCCTTTGAAGCTGTCCACCACTAGTCCTCATTGTGCCCTCTTGAGCCACTGAGCAGTTTCCCTCTTGCTGCCCAGGACAGAGTACTACTGTGACTTCACATAATTTATAAATAGATCATGAGTCCACCTGGCAGCTGGCCTGCTTACCCTATCAAATATCTTCCCTTCCCTTCCTTTCCCTCTAGACTGCTCTAGCCCCTCTGGCCTTCCCTACCAAGATCAATGTGATCCACTTAGGTTTAGAGCCTTCAGGAAGTCTCCCAAACCCAGCCTGGCCTTGGGCAACCTCTCTTTTATTTTTATTTTCTTTGAAATATAATTATAGTATGTCAGCAAGATGGCAGAATATGAGGTTCTAACCCCCGTTACTCCCAAAGAAACACTGATTTTAACAACCACTTCATGGATGAGGATACCTTTACTGGAGACTGAGAGTATAGCAAAGAGCTTCTAGCACCTGCGTGGAGCAAAAAATCCCAGAATAGGTGCATTGAAGAGTGCCAGAAGAGCAGTTTCCCTTTACCTATGCCAACCCTTCCCTAAGGTGGCACAGCTCAAGGCCAAGAGAGACCCCCTTGGCCCATGATTTTTCCCACAAGAGAAAGTAAGAGGGGACTGAGTATCTAGCTTCCCCAGCCTTGCAGGACATTGCCCAAGATGCCCATTTCTGTCTCGTCCCACCCAGAACATTGAGGGATGGGCACAGCTGAATCATCAGGGAATAGCTAGAAGCAGACAAAAGGGGTGGGGGCTCAGAGCAACCAGCATGCAGATCTCAGCAACTACCCACAGATCCTACTAACCAGCCTGCAGTATCCATTAAGAGCCCTAGAACAGAGTAACACAACTAAAAGTTGGTTTTTTAAAAAAGATTAAAATGACAAACCTTTAGTCAGAATTTAAAAAGAAGACTCAATTAATTAAAATTACAAATGAAAGATGAGACATTACAACTGATTCCACAGAAATACAAAGGCTCATAAGGGACTACTATGAACAATTATACACCAATAAATTGGGTTATCTAGAAGAAATGGCTAAATTCCTAGAAACATATAACCTACCAAGACTGAATTGTGGAGAAATAGAAAATCTCAACAGACCAATAACAAGCAAGGAGATTAAAGGAGGAATCAAAAACCTCCCAACTAAGAAAAGTCCAGGACCAGAAAGCTTCACTGATGAATCCTATCAAACATTTAAGGAATTAGCATCAATCTTCAAACTCTTCCAAAAATTTGAGAAGGAAACACTTTTAAATTCATTTTACAATGCTAGTATTATACCAAAGTCAGACAAAAACATTACAAGAAAAGAAAATTACAGCCCAACATCCCTGGTGAACATTGATGCAAAAATTTTCAACAAGATACTAGCTCATCCACTCAACACCTAAAAAGGACCATACACCATGATCAAGTGGGATTTATTCTTAGAATACAAGATTAGTTCAACATATGCAGATCAAAAAATGCAACACACTATATTGACAGAATGAAAGATAAAAATCATATGATCATCTTAATAGACACAGAAAAAGCATTTGACAAAATTTAACATCTTTTTATGACAAAAACTCTCAAGAAATTAGGTATGGAAGGAATGTATCTCAACATAGTAAAGGCCACATATGACGAGCCCACAGCTAACATCAGGCTCAATGGTGAAAAGCTGAAAGCTTTTCCTCTAAGATCAGGAACAAGATGAAAATGTCCACTCTTGCCAATTCTATTCAACCTAGTCCCGGAGGCCTTAGAGCAATTAGGGAAGAAAAAGAAATAAAAGAGATGCTCAATATCCCTAATTATTAGAGATATGCAAATCAAAACTACAGTGATCTCACACCAGTCAGAATGGCCATCATTAAAAAGTCTACAAACAATAAATGCTAGAGAGGGTACGGGAAAAAAGAAGAACCCTCCAACACTGTTGGTGAGAATGTAAATTGGTGCAGCCACTATGGAAGACAGTATGGAGGTTCCTTAAAAAACTAAAAATAGACTTACTAGATGATCCAGTAATCCCACTCCTGGACATACATCAGGAGAAAACTCTAATTCAAAAAGACACATGCATTCCAATGTTCCTAGCAGCACCATTTATAATAGCCAAGACATAGAAACAACCTAAATTTCCATCAACAGATGACTGGATAAAGAAGTTCTGGAATATTTATACAATGGAATACTATTCGGTCATAAAAAATGAAATAATGCCATCTGCAGCAACATGGATGGACTTAGAAATTATCATATTAAGTAAAGTAAGTTATAGAAAGACAAATAACACATGATATCACTTATATGTGAAATCTAAAAGAAAAGATATCTATTTACAAGCCAAAAATAGACTCACAGACATAGAAAACAAACCATGGTTACTAAAGGGAAAGGGCAGGGGAAGGATAAATTAGGAGTCTGGGATTAACACAGGTACACATTACTACATATGAAATGGATAAACAATAAGCACCTACTATATATCATGTATATCATAGAGAACTACATTAAATTTCTTGAAATAACATATAATGGAAAAAAACCTGAAAAAATATGCATGTATATATGTACCTGAATCACTTTACTATATACTTGAAGCTAACATTGGAAATCAACTACACTTCAATAAAAAATTAATAAAAAGAAATAAAAGGCATCCAAATTAGAAAGGAAAAAGTAAAATTACCTGTTTGCAGATGATATGATTCTACATATAGAAAACCCTAAAGAGCTCCCCACAAATTTGTTAGAATTAGTAAATGAGTAAGTTGCAGGATAGAAAAATCAATACAAAAACCAGCTGTGTTTCTACATACTAACAACAAATTATCCAAAAAAGAAATTAAGAAAATAATCCTATCTACACTAACAACAAGAGAAAAAAAAGTACTTTGGGATAAACTTATCCAAAGAGGTAAATAATCTGTACACTAAAAACTATAAAACATTGATGAAAGACTCAGCAATCCCACTTCTGGATATATAACCAAAGGAAATAAGTATCTTGAGACATCTGTACTACCAAGTTTATTACAGCATTATTCATAGTAGCCAAGATATGGAAACAACCTAAATGTCCATTGATAGATGAATGGATAAAGAAAATGTGTGTGTGTATAAAATAGAATATTATTCAGACATAGAAAAGACAGAAATCCTGCCATTTATGACAACATGCAACATGGATGAACCTGGATGACATTATACTAAGTGAAATAAGTCAGACACAGAAAGACAAATACTGTATATCTTACTTACATGTGGAATACAAAAAGTCAAACTAAAGAGGCAAAGAATAGAACAGTAGTTGCTAGGGGCTGGAGGATGGGGAAAATGGGGAGATGCTGGTCAAAGGGTATAAACTTTCATTTGGAAGATGAATAAATTCTGGGGATCAGAATGGTGTTGAATAAATTCTGGGGATCAGAATGGTGTTTATACTTACTGTAACTGGTGTTTAACAATATTGTATTGTACACTTGAAATTTTCTAAGAGGGTAAATCTTAAGTGTTCTCACCAGAATTAAAAAAAAAAAGATAACTAAGGTAGGTGATAGATGTGTTAAGTAGCTTGACGTGGTAATCATTTTACAATGTATATGTAACCATTTCACAATGTATATGTATACCAAATAACTTGATTTAAAAATAAGCAAAGGGTTTGAATAAACATTTGTCCAAAGACAACATACAAATCACCAACAAGTTGATGAAAAGATGCTCAACATCACTGATCATGGAAATGGAAATGAAAACCACAATGAGATATCCCCTCACACCTGTTATAATGTCTATTTAAAAAAAAAAAAAGCTAACAAATCCTGGCAAGGATGTGGAGAAAAGGGAAACCTGGTACACTGTTGGTGTGAATGTAAATTGGTATAGCCATTGTGGAAAACAGAGTAGCAGTTTCTAAAAAGATTAAAAAATAGAACTACCATATGATCCAGCAATTTTACTTTTGGGTATTTATTCAAAAGAATTGAAATGAAGATCTCAGAGAGATACCAGCACTTCCATATTCATTATAGCCTTATTCATAGTAGCCAAGGTATATAAGTAACATAAATTCCCACTGACAGATGAATCTGTAAAGAACATATGGTATATACATACAGTGGAATATTATTCAGCCTTAAAAAAGAAGGAAATCCAGCCACTTGCAATAACGTGGATAGCCCTGGAGGACATCATCCTAAGTGAAATAAGCCAGACACATAAAGATATTACTTATATGTGGAATCTAAAATAGTCATAGAAGCAGAGTAGAATGGTGGTTCCAGGGGCTGAGGAGAGGAGGAAATGGGGATGTGAAGATTAAAGGGTATGAAGTTTCAGTTACATAAGATAAATAAGTTCTAGAGATTTACTATACAGCATAGTGGCTTAGTTAACAATACTCTACTGTATACTTGAAATTTGCTAAGGGGGTAGATCTTATGTAAAGTGCTCTTACCACAAAATAATAATAATAACAATGATAATAATAAAAATTGGAGTGGGAGAAAACTGGGAGGGGATAGATATGTTTATGGCCTTGATGGTGGTTATGATTTCAAGGGTACAGCTTTTTACATGTCAATCATACCTCAAAAAGTGTTTTTTAAAATATGCATATATTTTTAGTCACACATACTGAGCACATATTATGGGCCAAACAGGTCATGTGCATTATTTCATTTAACCCTCATAGGAACCCTAAGAGTTAGATGTTAGATTATTATTTCCACCTAACCATTGAGAAAATTGAGTCTCAGAGAGGCTAATTGTCTTGCCAAAGGTTACAGATCTGGTAAATTATATAGCCAAGATTTTGAACCCTGGGCTGTCATTTATTACCAACATCACTACCTCACACACGCAGGACCTTTCATAGCTCACTGACGATCGTTGTCATTTGCTGTGTGAATTCTCCCATTCCCCAGGTGTGGGTGGGGACTCTGAGCCTCACAGAGACTGAGTGGCCTGCCCCCATCCACAGCTGGCAATCAGTAGTTCTCTCTGTTCCATGCTTTCTACAACACAGCACACTGACATACACCAGCTAAATATTGTGTCCTCAAATTGTTTTCTTTGGATTAACCAACTCTCAGGATTCTTATGACTTCCATAAAACACAACCAAAAAGATTAACATGTGTGATTAACACAGAGAGAACACTGAATGCCTGCCTGTAATTAAACTTATCTTAAGGCCCCTTTCCATGGGCCCCCAAACATGATGTAATTGCATTCCAAGGTTTCCTACACACAGACAGATATCAGCTCCAAATGTAACCACCAGGCTCTGGGTCCAAACATCTCAGTCCAAGACACCTGGATGGGGGAGACCCTAAGGCTACAGAACCCTGCCCAGCTCCTCATCCATACAAAGCATCTTCTTGCCCTCTCTCTCTCCTGTTTCTTGTCTCCTTCCTGGTTCTTCCGACTTTGAGGCTGGATTTGCTCCATGACTGCAATTTCCATGCTGACCCTTGACCTAAGTTCCCAGGTATGTTATCTCCTGGGCTGGGCCCACTGATGATTCTTCTTTGGCCTCCCCAGCCAAATCTGGGTACTGTGCCACATGCTCCCTATAATCTGACCTTACCCGTTCTCAGATTTCTTGATACCTACAGTTTGTAGTGAACTCAATCCCAGATAAGACACTTTAAAATCAAGAATAATATCATCCATTTATCTGATAAAGTCCACAATACATAGACCACCCCCACTGAGTTAAAGTGGGCCCTTAGCAAAAGCCATTAATTAAGTTGAATTTTTAAAAATATCTACATCAAGTTACCACTCTCTTTCCAAATATCATTATGAATTAGAGTTTCTTAAATGATTCCATTCATATTGTAACAAATTTATTTTGGGATGTCTTTAAAAAATTTGAAGAAGAATCAAGTAATGCTCCCTGATATTGAAATTGTTAAACTTCTCATGGAATATAAAAAGCAAATTTACTTTTAAAACATCCTCTTCCAGGTTATGGGGCTAAGGGGACTGACTGAATCTATTACTTGGCTACTTCTATAAAAAGGTTTGTGATATCCAATAATAGTACTCTTAAAGAGCAATTAGCATCTTTAGAATAGGATTCATGAATATTACTCATCGCAGCTTGTGGAATCCAACCAAAGGCACAGCCAAGGGACAAACGCCTGGTTGATATTCAGAAATAGCCAGACCTGTCAGTCTGGTCAGCGGCCTCAACAGTCCAACCAAGAAGTGGACTAGAACTCAAGGGGACATGAGAATAAATACTTCCCACAGCATCCCAAAGATGGTCATCTGGCTCAAGTGACTCCCAAATTCAATTTCTTCATTCCCAATAGTGCTCTTTAAAAAACACCAGCCTTAATTACTGTAATAAGAGTTCATCCATTTTTGATGCTCTTGTGCCTTATCTAAGAATACATCCCCAGTTTCTGTTTTTATGTCATCTCTATTACACAGTGGGGCTTCATCCATTTTTGGTAATGATTTCTATCTTTCAAAATTTGTGCTGAACCTCCACTTTCCTCACAAATGAATGAGTCCCTGATCTCTGGGCATCCTCTCCTTTTACCTTCCTGCTCTGTTAAACCCTGCCATTCCCTTCCTTAGTCCCTCAAAGTGGATTCCACTTGAAGTAGGCTTGCATGCCATTCTCTAGATGTGTCTCCCACCTATCTTCTCACTCCCTCTGTGGACTTCAGATGCAGCTGACCTATCCAAGCCCATTCTGGCAGCCTGTCCTCAGAAAGAACTTCTTTGATTCTGCTGTTTCTTTGCTGTATCTGGTATTTAGTCTCAATGATTTTGTTTCCTCGTGACATCTTATTCTTTTCACTTCCCTCAACTCCTCTTGGCAAGCATCATCTTTGTTTTTCCCATCGATCACCAAATCCCTTTAGAAATATGATGGAAAAGGGGATGGAGTGGGAAGAATGGCTTCAGAAAACTTGAATGCAAATAGCATCGCTAACAAGCTGTGTGACCTAAGGAAAATCGCATAGCATCTCTAGTTTGTAAAAGGAAGATTATCACCCTCAGTAAACCAGGGTTGGAGTGAGATGATCATGAAATGATGAAAGGGAAGGAGCTCCACAAACTACAAAGAACTGTCCAGAGTATATTGATGCTATTCTACTAGCAACATCCCTGCAGCTGTTAGCAGCTGTATTATTCTTCCACACACAGTACCCAGTGTTCTCATCTCTTCTCTTGACAATTTACTCCAGGAAGATCTGTCCCAATGACTCCAGTTTTAGTTTCACAGAAAGGACAGCTGGGTCCTCATCCACTGCAGCTGCCCTTTGTCTATGGGGCATCCATTGTTAGTGGTCTGCCCCATAGATAATGTCTTAAAATGTTCCCAGGGCCATGTCTTATTCCTCTTCAGTCCCTGGAGAAAAGCACCTGGTAAGTGGTTAATCCGCACCATCCTCACCACCTTGCCACTTCACACAGGTCTAGAGGTAACAGAATGGTGCTAAAAGGGCACAGGCTTTGAGGTATGATGAACCTGGGTTTGAGTTCTAACATCAGCTCTTACTAGCTGTGTGATCCTGGGCAAGTCTCTCAGCTCTGTAAGCTTCAGTTTCCTCATCTTTAAAATGGAAACAATAATATCTCACATAGGCACTCAATAGATAGTGATCATTATGATGATGATTATATTACAGAAATGTGAGGAATTTGTTTAAGGACTATCTAGTTTTTACTTCTGCTTTTACTGGGATTGTTCATACTTCCTAACATCTTGTTAACCAAGTCCCAAGGCTTCCTGAAGCCACAGTGTCATTCATAGGCCCAAGGAGGGAAACCCTTTAGCATCCCCCTAGATGACCTATTTTTCTCCTAGGACATCTGCCAAGATAAATCCCATTTCTCATACCATGCTCCATATCTCCAGAAAATGAAAATAATACAAATATAACTCTTGGATTAATTCCAAACTGAACCACTCACTGTTCCCCAAATAATCCCCTATATTCTTGCCCCAACCCTGCCAATCTTCCAAGTCTCACACTCTCTGCTTCCCCTGGTATTCCTGGCTAACATGTTTTATCTCTACCCCTGCTACCATCTCATTGGGGAAGTTCAGAGTGGGGCTTATGGAGAAGAGGAGGTGGGGAAGGTGGTACCAATGACCCATACAGGAAGTAGAAAGATAAATTACTGAAGGAAATTTTGAAATTTCAAAATTTCAGGGAAAATTTGAGTCCAGGATTTTCACGAAAGAAAAATGCAGTCTAGTGTAAGAAACAAATGAGAGAAGAGTGGGGGAGTCTTTACACTGGAAAGATGCAAAATATCCTCACAGGGCTTTCAATATAAATGTTCTGTAAGATCAAAATCCATAAATAATGAGAAGCTGATGTGAACGCAGAATAAACACTAGTGTTCAATCAGTGCAAAATGATCATCAATTAAGCCAGCTGGAGAGTCTCAGAACAGCAGAGATGCTCAAACTGTGCTGGGGGGCTCTCCTCCTCTGAACATTTTGGGCGTGTTTAACATTCCTTTTCCCTACAGTATCCGGTGTATTGTAGTTGTCCCCTTCCGGGGCTCCTTAGGGACAAAGCTGAGTCTAATTCCTGCCTGTCTTCTTGGTGTCTAGCAGGTCAGCCCCAAAGTCCTTCTCTATTACTGGGTGATGGACCATGTTTCCTCACATCTGAGCAAGCCTCAGGCTCAGGTCTTGAGTTGCAGAGTTTTGATTCTGAGTCCAGCATCTCTCTAAGGCAGTGCAACCACCATGCTAGCTGAGAGCCTTCCATGAATATCTGCTGAAGAGACCTGCCTACCTCCTGGTCCTCTCTTTCTTACCTGTCTAACTCTGGCAGGAATGCCTCCTCAACCCTGCAACTCTGGACAATATCCTGGCCTGAGGTAAACGGAAGCATGAGGCTTCAGTATAAGCATAAACCAACAAAGTGACTGAGTCAAATCAGACCTAATCCCCAGGGCACAAGATCTCCAGTATTTTTACTATCCAGTCAATGCTGTAACAATAATGGATTTGGAGCACTATCACCTTAAGGAAACACTTGTTTTCATTTCTCCTTGTTCCACTACAGATATAATTTTTGCATAGGAAAAACCACAGAAAAATTACAAGCTTTATTCTGTTTTTTTTTTTTGCTTCAAATTATAAAATTTTGTTTCCATCTTGTTATCTAGTCTCTAGTGGTGTAGAGGCTGCATAATATTCCATCAGGCTGATATACCACAATTTACTTAACCAGCTCTATTTTGGGACTCTTAAGTTACTTTCAAATTGATGCTAAATAATACTGCAATGAATACCTTTTTCTGGATTTGGAATTATTTTTAAGGATAGATTTTCAGAAATGGAATCAATGAGTAAAAGAATAAGAACATTTCAAAGACTCTTAATACACAGTATTTAAAGGTAGTGAGGTATTTTTTAATGACTTTACATTACTATGAGCAATGTATACATAAGTATTCCAGTTTTACCACAACATCACCTTTAAAGGTATCACGATTATGTAACATTTTTGCTGATTTAGACTGTATAATAGTATCTCAGTAAAAAATAGATATATTTTTTGTAGTTCTTTGCAGTTTTTGTAGTTCCACTAGTGAGGTTGGAAGGTTTCCCTTATGTTTGTTGCTAATCACATCGCCTCTTGTATATTTTGACAGCTTCTCTAGTGGTCTAGATGTTTGGGTTCCTGCATTTACAAACAGTTCTCCCTGGCTTTGGCTTTATAGTCTGTTTGCTAACCTCCCTACTGCAACTTGATCTCATATTTGTCTACTGTTTAATCAAAGTCTACAGACTTGGGTAGGGACTTACAATCATGAATTAAGACAATGTCACCTGCAGTTAGGAAGTGTGGGTTCCAGTCTAAACTCTGTTTTGTTTTGTTTTTTAAATTATGTGGCATTAATTGATTCACTTTTTCTCTTGAAGACTCCCTTTTCTTACCTGTAGAGAAGAGTAATAACCCCACTTATCTGCTTCCCCACAGTGTTAAATGAGCATTACAAGCCTTGAAAAAAGCAGGTCAGACAACTTTTTCTGTAAAGGGCCATATGGTAACTATTTCAGGCTTATAGATCATATGGTCTCTGTCATAACTACTCAGCTCTGCTATTGTAGCATGAAAGTAGTATAGACAATGATAGCACGTGAATGAGCACAACTGTGGTCCAGCAAAGCTTTCTTTATGGATATTGAAATTTAATTTCGTATTTGTACATAATTTATATGTAAATAAGTTTATATATGTAAATAAATTTATTTATATAAATTATATATAATTATTGTGTTATAGTATAATATGTATAACACTACACATTATAATATAAATACACTTACATTTACATGTATATAATAACATATAATTATATATAGATATATAATTTAATAAAATTTTCATGTATCACAAAATATTGGTCTTGTTTTTCAACCATTTTAAAATGTAAAATGTCTTTGTTTATGCTTTGTACAGAAACAGGCAGCAGCCTGGATTTGGCTCACAGACTGTATTTTGCCAACCTCTGCTCGAAAGCCCTATCCAGCATGAGATCTCAGGGGACAGTCTAAACAAATAGGTACACAGAACAGGCAACAGTATTTTCACTGATTTTTTTGTTGTGAAAACAAGGGACAAAGAAGATGGAGTGACTTGCCCAAAGTCGCACAGCCATCCAGAGGCGGTACTGGGATTTCGATCTGATCTGCCCAATTCCAAACACCCAAACAACATTTGCTGCAGCAGCTACCTCCCCAGTCAGTGATCCCAGCCCTGAGCCAATTCTTTCCTACCTGAACTTATTCCTGACCCCACCTCCTTACTCAGCCTTCTCCACACTGCCCCCACCAGGGACCAGGGACTGCCATAGTATCATCAGCATTTAAGAGAGAAAGAGCAAAGCCTAGCTCCTTTGGCTCCCACAAAGAGGCTTTGATTCTCCAACCACGAAGCCATGTATTTGCAGGATCAAGCACCAATCTTCCACATTCATGGAGATGTTTAGTGGTTTACAGACACAGCTGAACTCTGCCTGCCACACTCTGCATGCATCCTTCAGGCATCTCAGATTATAAACCTCCTCTCTCATGATGTGTGACCATAATCACATCTTTCTTTTTAACCTGCTTTTGAGGAGTCCCATACTCTTGGAGGACAAGGCCAGCAACAGTTACAAAATCACCACTGCTGGAAACAAGAAACGGTACAACAAGAGGAGCCGGAGTAGTCCAGTGGAAAGGGAACACAATTTGGAAATCTATCACCAAAGTTCAAGAGTTGATTCTCCACAAATCACCTGACTAACCCTAAACCCCTGAGGTTTAAAGTTACTTAGATGAAAATGAGAAGAACTAGCTTCAAATTAGAACATATATGTAGTGTGCTATGTAAACTGTTGAGTGCTATACAAACTTTAGCATGATCAGGCTTGTACCATTCCAAACAAACACTCTAACTTTGAATCATGACTTTCTCAGCCCTATTTGAAATGTAATGTTCATCATCTTCAACAGAAGCTCCAAGGCAATGTTTCCAGATTTTTTCCCCTCAAGCCTTACATTCTTTCCTCAATGAATGGGAAACTGAATTTATTATGAATTCTCCTGGCACCAGTACAAATCCAAAGTATATGTGGTTTGAAATGACAAATGATAGGATGTTATTGCAAGGGCTTGTGGAGGCTGGCAGCACAAGCAGAGGAGCAAGCCCCATCTTCCCTGGCAGTGGCATCAACAGCCTCTGCATGGCACCAAGTCTGCCACCTACACTGAGCACATCACAAAGCCTCCCCTAGCATGAGCCCTCAACCTGGCCAGACTCTGAAACCTCGGGAATTTCACATCTCACCCCAGATCTCTGGGAACTCAGTCACCTAGACAAGAATCCTTCCCTGAGGTTCTGATCAGTGCCGGTTCAAAACTTTAAAAGACCCTGCATCACTTGGTCCAATCTATTCATTTTATTTATGAGGAAACTGAGGCTCATATAGTAAACATAACCCCAAAGTTAGGAAGCCCTAGTCTTAGCATTAGGAGACTTTGGTGTAAGTTTCTATTCTGCAACCAACTAGCTATATAACATTGGTCAACTTATCATTGGCGAAAAGTGATTAATTCTATCACCAATGAAAACTAGCATTTCAATAGCACTTCAAAACTACAATGAGGTATCACCTCACACCAGTCAGAATGGCCGTCATTCAAAAATCCACAAATGACAAATGCTGGAGAGGCTGTGGAGAAAGAGGAACCCTCCTACACTGCTGGTGGGAATGCAGTTTGGTGCAGCCACTATGGAAAACAGTGTGGAGATTCCTCAAAAGACTAGGAATAGACTTACCATATGACCCAGGAATCCCACTCCTGGGCTTGTACCCAGAAGGAACCCTACTTCAGGATGACACCTGCACCCCAATGTTCATAGCAGCACTATTTACAATAGCCAAAACATGAAAACAGCCTAAATGTCCATCAACAGGTGATTGGATAAAGATGATGTGGTATATTTACACAATGGAATACTACTCAGCCATAAAAGCTGACAACATAACGCCATTTGCAGCAACATGGATTCTCCTGGAGAATGTCATTCTAAGTGAAGTAAGCCAGAAAGAGAAAGAAAAATACCATATGAGATCACTCATATGTGGAATCTAAAAAACAAAAACAAAAACAAACAAACAAACAAAAAACCAAAGCATAAATACAGGACAGAAGTAGGCTCATAGACATAGAATACAGACTTGCGGTTGCCAGGGGGGCAGAGGGTGGGAAGGGATAGACTGGGATTTCAAAATTGTAGAATAGATAAACAAGATTATACTGTATAGCATAGGGAAATATACACAAAATCTTATGGTAGCTCACAGAGAAAAAGATGTGACAATGAGTGTGTATATGTCCATGTATGATTGAAAAATTGTGCTGAACACTGGAATTTGACACAACATTGCAAAATGATTATAAATCAATAAAAAATGTTAGAAAAAAATAAACAACCTCCAAACTTAGCAGTTTATAACAAAAAAAAATTTATGCTCTCATACAGTTTCAGAAGGTCAGGAGTATGGGAGCAGCTTAGCTGGGAGACTCTGGCTCATCTCAAGACCTGACAGGGGCTGGAGTCCTTTTCCAGGCTGTCTCCTGTGGTTGGTGGCTGGAGGTCTCCATTTCTCCCCATGTGGGATAAGGGTCTCTCCATAGGCTGCCTCTGTGTCCTCATGATAAGGCAGCTGGCTTCCTTCAGACTGAGTGATCCAAAGAGAGACATAGAAAGAGAATACACCCAAGATGGGAACCACAGTCTCTTTATAACCAAATTTTAAGAGTGACGTACCATCACTTCTGCAGTAGCCTATTCATTAGAAACATGTCACTAAGTCCAGACCACATTCAAAGGGAGAGGATTATCCCTGTACGTGAATACCATGAGGTGAGAATCATGAGGGCTATTTTGGAGACTGGCTACCATAGGACCCCTCTATAATTCTAAAATCTTTGCTGACTACCATGAGATCAAAATCATAATTTTTGTATCATTTGTTTTATTGATAAAATATTAGATTACACTACATGAAACTGCCAGGATTTAACCATTGTGACTCATAAAAATGGTAATTTTATATGGTTCAGCCTAATTTATAACCTCTGGAAGTTCTTAGATAATCACTAGCACTTGTTGATTAAGTTGCATTTTATTAATTATAATAGCATACGTGTTCATTGGAGAAATGTTAATATATATAGTTGGAGGAATGTTATTTGTTTAGTCTTTGGACAATACTTGGTAGAGGATGGATTCATACTTATCTCCCATCTTTCTAGAATTAATCACATAAACCCACAGGAATCCAGAGCTCATAAACTCAATCACTGCACAAGCCAGGTATAAGGTACAACTAACATCTAGCAGATGCCAAGAGTCCCTTCTATTATAGCACACTGCCTTTCAGTAGACCTTATTATCAGAGATAGAAACAGCTCCTCCTGTTAAAATGAACAATTCTAGTGAATCAGTTTCAATTTGCCAGTAGCTGCCCCAGAGACTTTTGCCATACTTATCAGTTTTGAAGCAATGAACATAAATGAATAGTGTCTCAAGCTTATTTATCATTTTAGCTTCCCAGTTCCTGACGGTCTCTACTTAAAGCCATTGGTCTATTGCATCCTTACTGATTTACGTGGCTAATGTTGTTACTATTAATACTACTCTATGCAAAGTAATTGATGCCAACAGTTCAGTTACAGAACTGCTATTCTGCATAGTTACTGAGAAACTTTCATGAGCAGAAGTTGATCTAGCTCCTGGAGATACAGTGGTGAATGAGACAGGGACAACCTTTGCCCTCATGGACTTTACATTCTGATGATTCTCAAACTAGGCTTTTTAGAAATATGGATTCTTGGGACCCACCCTAGACTTACTGATTCAGAAAACGTGTGATTGAAGCCAGGAATTTACATTTCCATAGGTGACTCTGACACAGCTATGTCCATGGTCCAGCATTTGGGAACCACTGGTACATAATTGAGTTCTCAATTGCTCCACTTCCCACTTACTCTGCAACCTACAGCAACGGTTTCCACTTCACCACTTCACAGATATTGGTCTTACCAATATCACTGTGAATTCCTGAGAACCATGTCCATTAATTATTCCAGGATTCTCTTACTTCCTGCCTGTGGCATGATGTTGCTAGCCTCACACTTCTTAAAATCTCTTCCCTTGGCTTTAAACAACATTCTTTTGATTTCTCCTCGCATCTTCACTCTGGTTGCTCACTTTCACTGTTTCACTGTTGATTCTCTTCCTTTCCCACTTGATAAATGGTGGCATTGCTCAGCATCCTGGCTTTAGTAAAGCTTTCTCACTCTCTATAGTGTTTCTGGGTGATTTCCTCCATAACCCTGGTTTAAGTTGTCTATGCCAATGATTTGAAACACTGTAAACCAGACCTCATTCCCCAAAGACCACTGGCACTCATCAGCACACACTACTCAATAGACTCAATGATGTAAACCATTTATTCATGAAGGATATATTTATGAAGCTCTGGACCACTGGATTCTAATTAAACATACAACATAATTTAATTCAAGCTACATAGTAAACTTCTTGAGGGCAAGAACTAGGTCTTGTTTTATTTCTGTGCCCTCATTCAGGACACTTTATTGAGAATATAACATAACAGATTATAACCAATTGAAAAATTAACTTGTGTCTTGTTTCTCACTACCCAAACTCATCAGAAAAAAATAGAAAAAGTCTATGTTCCTGCCCCAGGAAGTTAAGCAGCCTTTTGTTTTAGAGAAGTCACCAGGTGAGAGCGAGCTTCTCCAAAGATGAGTGCTAAACAATATTTTTGTGTTTTAAATTCTGAGCTGAGAGGGAAGAGGTGATGGAGGCTATTTATTGAAGGCAGAAAGAAAAGGAAGGACAGGAAAGAAGATGGGGTGGGATGAATGTGATATTCTTGTGTGTATGTGCATATGCATATATATGTACATATATACATATAGTATCTCCATATATGGTATATGTATATACATGTACATACATAATACACATGAAGATTTTATATATATATAGAGAGAGAGAGAGAAAATGTAATACCTCACAAGATTACTATGAAAAGTAAATTAATTAATGTAAATAAAACACTGACCTTGTACCTGGTACATAATAAAGGTACATTCTGTTCTCTCCAAAATCCTACTTCCTCAGGCAAATACAAAAACTATAAAAAATTTCCATTTGAGGCAGACCCAATTGTTGAACCTAACATTAGGCCAGAAAGTGAATAACTACGCTCCTGAAATTATATGAATAATTTGTATAAATATGCATATGTTTATTTTTCTGAGGATAGAAGCCATAACTTTCATGAGATGCTCAAAGGAGTCCCTGTCTCTAAAAATTTCCTGAATGCCGAGGTATCATGTGCTGGTGAACATTTTAACAATTTACCATTCTTGCTTACTCATAAACATACTACTTTCCCAATCAAGATAAGCACCAGTGACTCAAAGATGCTCGGTTTAAGGAGGATAGTGGAATCGTCATTCATTCATGATGCATTCATTCATTTATGCAATGGGCAATTATTTGTACTGACTCCACATCTGACATTACTAAGCCCAGGGTACAGACACACAGGCTGGGAGATCATTCAAAAGACAACTACTTAAGCTGTGAAGGAGGCTTCATGTGACCGTAAAATTTGAAAAATGAACGTTCCAGTACCTTAGCAGCAACAGCTTCAAAACCTCTTACTGTCAACATCAGTAAAAACTGTTCTAAGGAAGGGAGATCACTTAGTAGGGAACAGAAATGTAACAGAGAATGTTTTCTCTTTAACTGGACAGAAACTAAGGAAAGAACCTCCCAAACTCTCCTACCCATCCTCCTGGCCTCTTTATTTTCAGCTTTTTTGAACTCAAAATTTCCCTTTATGTTCTATAGTTTTTCTTTTATTTCAGAGTTGTGGGCTCTTGGAGTCTTTGAAGTGGGAAGATTCCTCATCCATAGACACAGCATATAAATTAGGTCTAATCTTGAAAATGTTCAATAATCACTATCTTGAGAGACCCATTCTATATTTGAGTGGGTCTAATTATTAGTTGTTTCTTCTTGTTTTGAGCTGAAATTTGCTCTAATTTTCATCTCAAAGTACTACTTCCAACCTCTGGGATCATACACATCTTCTATGTCAATATTTTAAATTAATGGGTCATAAAACAAAATTTAGAATTACATCCAGCATTGTATTTAATAAATTAGAATAGGATAAAATAGAATAGTATAGGATAGGATAAGCTAGGACAGAAGAGAATAATAGAAGAGCAGAAGAGGAAATATTGGAAAATATTAGAGCATGTGAAAGAGACAGGTTTTGTTTTTCAAAGTTTTGTTTAAGTTTATAGATTTATATAAATGTGTAATAGGTTTAATGTAAAATGTCTTTCTTACTATTTTCATGGGCCTTTCTGCCTAATGCTGATAGTTCACCACTGAAACAAACTGCTTCTTATCTTTCCTGATCTAGAAACTTACAAAGATTTTCTAGGATGCTAATGCTGTATTCAGCTATCCTGTCATGGCCAAGATGGCATTAGCCTTTGTGATTCTAGGATAAGATGGATTCTTTCCATAAATGGCCAACAAGTTTGGGTCAAGTTGTAAACATTATTTACATCAACCTCAGACAGCGGCTGAATCTGTGGTCTGGGTGCCAGGGAACATATGAGAAAATCAGGCAGCCTTAATCTCTGTAGCATGCGTAAGGAAATAAAGACCACCTTGACTGATGGTTGGCTTGATATGTCTGAAGAGGATTAAGTCTGGCTGCAACAGAAATGGCTGGAGAGACAAAGTGAAGAGAACTCGATGAGGTATGGCCTTCAAAGTTTAAACTTCTAATCTTTAAGGACCAGAGTGACTTCGTAAGGAATTCAAGAAGAACGCAATTCACTTAACATATAATAGGATCCTGAAATCCTAAGAATGTTTTCCTGAAGCCAGAAAAAGGAAAGAAGTGTACTGGTGCCCACCATGGGGTGACTGAAGTCTCAGGCAGACTGGCAGGTCTACTGTGATAACTCAGTGCTACAGAGGTATTACAGGATTGATGACATTTGCAGGTGTTGACATCTACCCAAACTCATCTTCTAAACAGAGAGCTTAATAGATAGAAGCAAGCAGCTAAACATATCCATGCATTCATCCAGACTAGCAGACTGTTAAAGTCAAGCCCAGCAATAAATGGAGTTTAATCTCTGGAGTTTAACCTTAAATACCGTCATTGGATTTTTGAGGTGGTTCTCTGACCCTGCTCCCCAACCCCTGCTGACTATTTTTCTTCCTTTAAGGGTTTGTCTTTTGGTAATGGGCCCTACTTGCATTTGCAAAATATAAAAAGTGAACTTCCAGATGGACTTCTTAAATTGCAATCCAAACATGAGGGAAACAAGAAATCCAAAAGTCAAAGGCGAGTGGGAGGTTTTCTTCTCCCCCAAATCTCTGGGGAGTCCGATTCATTCAACATGCTCACATTCTGGTTTCATTTCCATTTTCTATAATAAGAGATGAAGATGTAATATGTCAATGTTGATGTATCAGAGAGATGATGAATTCCAGGCTAAAACACAGCGACATCTGCTTGGAAACGAGATGGAAGAAATTAAGATGCTTACCATGATTATTTTCCTCCCGAGCAAATTTATAGTATCTTTGGTCTCAAGGGCAGAAATTCCAGACAGATTAGCTTTTCATCTCCTAGGTAACTCTCTGAACTGCATAGCCATAGAAATTCATTGCTTTAACACTGGGTGTCCTTATTAGGGAAATATCTTAAATTCTGTGCCAACAAAGAAACTCATTGACTAGTAAGAAATAGTCATGAAAATATTTATGACATGGATTACAAACAGGTGCTCCAAACAGAACAAAAGCTGGGGTTATTCACCACTTGGACTAACTGGAAAAAAATTATTTACACCTAGCACAGTACATTTTATGCTTTTAGTAAGTATTTTTTCTGGGTTATATGTCCTCATATTCTAGGGATGGTAAATTTGCTTATGTACCAGAGGAAATTGGCAAATGTAAATAGAACTATATAAATGATAGGTGCTAGAGCTATGCAATTGCCTATACCATACTCATTCATAAATTATTCAACAAAAATTCACCCAGTCTACTACATGCCTGTGTTCAGCACTGGAAATGCAAAGATAAATAATGTGACCCCTGCCTAGTTCAAAATTTGCTTTATTTATTCTTTATAAACATCCTAGGAAGCTGTATAGGCATAAGAATATTCATTTCATAGCTGAGGAAGCTGAGGCTGGGTGAGGTCACATACCAGGAGGTACCAAAGTCAAGACTGGTACCCCAACCTTCTTTCTTCAAGTCCAGTGTTCTGCTCACTGGTGTGATTAAGAGGAGACCCAAAGGGGGTTTGGATGACCCAAGGGCAACCACTCACAGTGTCTGAGGACATCAACGTTGGCTTTTGATCCGGTGTTAGTGTTTTAATGCATTCCATTTTCATTTTTCATCCAGATGTTTAGCACTGTGTAGACGCCGTTGTGGTCTCAATCAGGACAAAGTGATACTTTGCAGGAATTACTGAAATGTTCATTGAAAAACTATTCTCACCTAATTGCATTTTGAAATGATCCAATGGGGGAAAGGGTTTGACTTTTTGAAGCAGTTTCTCTCAGAATTAAAGCAACAGGAGTTGTAAAATGTTCCCAAAAATATTGCTTGGCATGAAAATCTCTTTCAATGCAAATGAGCCATTGATAGAAAGGAATTTGTTAAGAGAGACAGGAGATGGGATGAAGTTCATTAGCCACTTGGTTGCCAGAGAAACAAAGCTGCCAGAGAAGCCTGGATTGGAGGTGAACGTGGGGTGGGGCTGAGTACATGGGTCATTTGTAGTCAATAAGGGACAAAAAGGACATTTTACACCCTTATTAGGTATGATTGATAGGGTTTTTTTTTTAATACTGGCAGAATCAATACTACTACTACATCAAAATAACCACGATGAAATGGAAGCAACACAGTACAATGGAAATGATTTGGGGGATCAGAAAAACCTAGATTTGAGGATTCCCTCACCTATTAGTTGTGTGAGTTTAGGTAAATCTTTAAACTTTTCTGAACTTTCATTTCTTCATGTCCAAAATGAAGATAATCAATCCTACCTCATAGGATAAACGTGATGATGGATTTGAAAGCACTTATTAAATTACAAAATAGTATATGAATTCAAGTTTTCTTATTCTATTTACACAAAAAATTCAAATCCAAATACAGCGTTGAACATCTTTCTATGCTCAAAATATTAGTCATCACTAATGCACTCTAACTTCTAGCTGCCCCAGCCTTGGTCACACTGCTCTGCATCTTTCCTAAGAATGAACATTCAGAGTGCCTTCTGTGGGTGCTTCCAAAGGCTTCAGTTCTGTGATCACAGACCTGACAATGTTTGCTGCATCCCTGACTTAAGAAAGCAAGGCCTTCAATAAGTACTTGGAAGACCTTCCAAGCACTATTAAACAAAAGTCCACACAGCGACTTCATTAAGATGTCTGATGGCTGTCCTGAGCTTGACTTGATTTCTTGACTCTCCAGCCTGTTCCTTCACCAGTTCTTCTCATTTCAGTAAATAGCAACTCCATTCACCCAGTTGCTCAGATCAAAAAAGTGGGAGTCTTCTCTGACCCTTCTACTCAATCAACGCCCAATCCATCCCCCAGTACTGTCATTTCCATCTTTGAAATACGTCCTGAATACAACCTCTTCTTGCCTCCTCCACCAGTGCCGCCCCTTTCCAACCCACAAACACCCCTTGCCTGCAATACTGCCAGTCTTCACTGGTCTTTTCCACCCCTCCCTATAGCAACCAGAGTGACCCTTAAAAGATTTGTTTGGCTTCAATAGTTACTTGTCTTATTCAGAATAAGGGCCAAAGAGTTTACCACAGCCTACAAGGCCCCAGCTGAGCTGATCTGGCTTCCTTCCATCTGCTCACTTAATCCCAGCCACTCTGGCACTCTGGCCCACCAGTTACCCTCTTGCTTTGGGAGATTTGTGCCTGTCATTCCCCTTGCCTGGATCATTTTTACCCCAGATATTCATGTTTCATCTTTTCCCTTTATCCAAGATTCCTTGAAGAAGTGATCTCCTGATTTACTGATTTCCTACCTCTCCTTTGCTGCTTATTTTTCTTCTTAGAACTGACTTACACTATATTATGTTACATTGTACCATATTATATTATGCCATACCACATTGTGTTTTATTATTTTAGATATTATATTATAGTTTACTGTTTGTCTCCTCACTGGAATATAAGCCCACAGGGACAGGCATTTGGTCTTTTTCATTTGTGGCCATATCCCTAGCATTTAGATTAAATTGATACACTTTCAGAGGCTGTGTAATGCATCCTTGAACCCATCAGGAGACCAGAACTAACTTTTAGTTGGCGGCATTCATACAGCTTGGTTGATGATATAATCAAGGGCTTAGAGAGGACCAAAGGTGTTTTGCTTGGAGCTGAGGAACAAAGAGGAGTGACTAAAGAGCTCAAAAGACCCAGCTCACAGGAGTTAGGTAACTTGCCCGAAGTTACAGATAGAATATAGAAAAATTGAGATTTGAACTGAAGGGGTTCAGAACATGCCACCCCAAAATATGCAACTTTGCATATTGATTATTTTGAGCTGAAGGCACATGCAGGAGGAGTTCTCTAACCTCCCCCATCTGACCTAAAAATAGGTTATAAAATTTCCCATAAGCAAGGTGACCTCCCTGCAGCAGGAAGAGAACATTCTTATTACCAGGTGAGTTGACACCAAAACGGAGCTGTACAAACAAACTTACTGATATAATTCTTATCTTCCATTAGTTTCCCCCATATATTTCCTACTCACTTTACCACAACTCACTGCCCCTAGAGGCTTAAATGCCTTTTCCTTTGTCTTGTCACTTTTTGTGCCACAAATTTGTCCACAAATTTATCATTGTTAAAAAGGGTATATAATTTCTCATTTCTAACAGCTTCTTAGTATTCATTTATCTTATGAAGGCTCCCATATACATGTAAAAATATGATAAAATTTGCATGCTCTTCTCCTGTTAACCTGTCCTATGACAATTTAATTCTCAGGTCCAGCCACAGAACCTAAGAGAGTAAAGGAGAAGTTTTTCCTCTCCTGTAGAACCATACTCTAAACAATGCTACCCCCCTAATGTGTTTAAATAGAATTGAATGTTCCTGCAGCAGTCCCCAGAGGTAGGTGAGTTGGACCCTGGAGTTAGTTCCTGTAGTATGAAAGGATACCAAAGAATTTCTAGAGCAAATAAGCAGAGACATTGAGGTTGGACCACAATGACCACTCCAGGGACCTCTGGGTGGCTGTTGCCTCTGACACCCAGGAAACTGTGAGAAGTGCAGCCTCCTCCCAGACCTAGGAGGGTCTCCCAAAAGAAGACTCCAGCATATCGGTCCAGCCTGAGTTGGTATCATGGAATTTACCCAGAGAAAAGGTGAACTTCAGCTTGATTAATGATTGTGAAACTCTTTGAGTTTCGGTTCCTAGGGACTGCTTCTTTCTCTAAATTCTCTTGAAATCTCTTAGCTATGAAAGCTGGTCACTAGAAGAGTGTTTGTAAATATCCTTCAAGGGGTCTTGACTCCAAAGGCTTACCAGGTCCTCTGAAGTTAGCAGAGGAGATGGATCAATGTCTGTCCACATAACTAAGGAAGGAGACGTTTTCAAACAGGCATCACTAAGCCTTGATAAAGGCACTTCTCCCCTGTCCTGGGAGAGGATGGATCCTGTCCCTTCTGTAGCTCCTAAATCCTAGTGCACTCTGAAGTGAACTGTTTTCACCAACGACAGAATATGTGAAAATCCTCAGCAAGACATTCAGATCTCATATAAAAATCAGTTCCCATGATCCCCCAGACTCTCTCACTGTGCTTTGTGCATTACCAATAACCAAAGTTATTCTTCTCTCCAGAGCATGCTGAGAGAGAAAGCTATTTTACTGAAGATTGTTTCTTTGACATTCACGCTCCAACAAGGATAGTCTCTTCTGGGTCTAATTTGACTTCTTTATGTGCCAAGAGGAAACTTTCTATCTGAAGGGCAGGCATACAGATAACTGAAGAGCCTTTAGGAGGTACTTTATAATTTCCTTGAATTTCCTAGAATGTTCGGAGAATAATGTGTATTGATTAGCTGTCTCTTTCAAAATGCTTAAAGTTCTCCTATCCTTTCATTTTTTTAAAAGGGAATTAACAGTGAAGAGAAAAAAATAAAAAATATACCAACTTACTCACCCATGTTTTCTGACTGAAAGGAGTGTGGCTTAAAAATCCCATGAAATGTAATAGAGTCCATGCAAGGACAATGGAAGCCAAGCAGCTATTCCTGATAAATTTGGAATTGGGGTCATGGAAATAAGAGAGATGGCAGTGACTCTTTGAGACCATGTCATAATCTGAACCTGACACTAGGATGGCCAGCATGACTGCACAGCAGCTTCAGGAGTCAACGGTCAAAATCAGGAAGACGTAACCTTCAGCTGCCCAGCACAAAGGGAAGTGGAGATCTGAACATACCACAGACCTAGTCTGTGTCATTTAATATGTAAAGCATGCGACATTCCTAGGGCAATATTCTGATAGAGAGTTCTGCTTCCAACCAATGAATTGGCATAAACACAATAAAAAAATTAAAGCTATGATCAATGATGTCACATAACAGCAAAACAAGTTTTGTTTTGTTTGTTTTACTCTAGTGCCATATATGTAGGACTTCTGAGCTCTTTTTTCTTGCAGTCTCAGCCTTACTTGGTCACCCCTGAGGACTGACATTTTAGCACAGTGAAGACCACCTATTCATGACACATGGATGAGCCATGGTACACAGGTTGAAGCTTTGCTAGTTGAAAGAGACTGGATTTAGAGACAGAGGACCTACATTCCTGATTGTTTCTACTAGCTGCATAACTCAGCACAAATCACCTAATTTTCTGAGTTGCTACATCTATAAAATGCAAAGTCTGAAAAATTCAAAGGACTAATCTTATGAAGTAGGCATTATCATCCCCATGTTACAGACGAGGAAACTGTAGCCACAGAGTTAATAAGGAAAAGAACTGAGACATCATAAGATTTTTTGGATTACTTTTCTACTGTGTGTCTATATCATGATTTCCTGAGCTGGCCTTTACCAAGAAAGGAAAGGAGTGATCAGGAGTAGACTTCACAGTGTGGGAAGCCCAGGAAGGGGTATGAGTGGAGAGGGGAAAGAATGGTAGTGGAGCTACTGTTTATCAACTCAACACTCAAACCCATCCATGCTCTCATCCCTTGGATACACCCTCCCAGCTTCTAAGGTGAAGAAAAGGTCAGTTTCGAAACCTCTGAGGACCAATGCAAGTGGAGTTGCCTCACAAGTGGAAACAAAGGCCTGGAGTCCACTCAAGGCACTGGATGATTCTGGAGCTTTCGTTTTTACATTAAATACATTATACATTTAATGCACTGTGGGTTAATTAATTAATTAATTAATAGCGCATTAGAGGTTTCATGTTAAACTTCCTCTATTGCGCCCAGTTTCAAGTATGGGGAGGCAAAAAAAATAACAGCTCCTGAAACCATTTTCTCTATTTTTCAAGGTGTCCTTTGGGGAAGTTAGAGTTACAACAAAGGAAGTAAAACAGAACCTTTGTTTTGGTCTCCTTTCTAGCTTTCCCGTAAGCCTCGGGTCCACCCTAAGTGCCAGCGCCAGCCCCACCTCCTTTACTCTGACAGGTTTCAGCTGCAGCCTCACCTCCTCAGAGAAGCCTTCCCTGGCTCCTCCCAGAACCTCTTCAGCCTTCTCACTCAAAGCACTAGGAACCTGTCCTCTCCAGTATATCACATGCTTATATTTGTTTCATTAAACTTTGGTAATTATTGGTTAAGTGCTTGTCTTCCTGAGAGACTCTGAGCTTCATGAGGACAGTGACTGTGTCTGTTTTGTTCACTCCTGAGTCCACAGAGCCAAGGGCAGTGCCTGACACATGGCAGTAGATGCTGGATAAATACGTGTTAGCGGAACCATACCATGTTCATTAGTTTCTCCTTCCTCCCCAAGGTCTGAATCACTCACCACCAAGAGCTATTCGTAGAGCATGCACAGCGTGTGGCATTGTGTTGGGTGACGTGGTGCCCAGGAACTCATCTCCACTCCTGGAGGGAGCTGGTGCTGAGCCAAGAGGCAACCATCATTGTGGCATCTTGGAAACACACTGTGTTTGTAGTCAGGACAACCTGCTTCAAGCTTCAGTTTCCCAACTGCAAAACAGGAATACAAACACCTAAATTCATCTACCTCTCAGAGTTGTTCTGAAGATCATATGTGAAAAATAGATCAGAGAAGTTTATATATTATGCAGCATCTTACCATGAACTGTCCAATTTTTATAAGTGGTATAAGAGGTGGGTGACTTTTCTTAAGCCCTGGAGCAGAGCTCTTGTGTGCCTCTCTTTATCACTTCCTCCTCTCCAAGCCCCTTACAAGCATGTGGTCCCAGAGCTCTCATGGCCTAACCCCTTATTTCAGAGACAGGGAAACTGCAACATAGAGAGGGGAAGAGATCTGCTCAAAACAACACGTGGCGTCAAAGGCAGAGACAGGACTAGAATCTGGGTATCTGGTGTCCTTCCCACCCATCTACCTTGTGCTGCCTCTTTCCCATGTCTCCTTGGGTCAATTTCCATAACCCTCAAAGGCTCCTTCTGCCCCTCTTGACACCATTCCAATCCTCACAGCACAGACTACAGACACACAAAGTCTATCAGTTGTTTGTTAAATATGAATTTAGTTGGATGTATAGTTGTTAGAGGCCCCCAAAATATTTTTGCCTAGGCCAACTTGACCCTATTAATCCTTCATTTTCCATTCATTGATTATTTTAATGAGGCACCTAATCAGCATCCCCTCTTATTCTCTCTCTTTGCAAAAATAAACCCATTTTTCCCTTATGGAAGAGAATTTTAGATTCATTGTTATTTGATTCATTTCAGCAGATCAAAGCCCAAGTCTGTGTAGCTGAGGTAGGAGCAGAGAGAGGGGGATCATGAAGGAGGAAGAGCAAACAATGCAATGGCAACAGGAGGAAGAGCAAATAGTGCAACGGCAACAGCAACAGTAGTAAGAGTACCCACTCACTACACCTTCCATGGTGCTAAGCCCTTAGCCTGTGTTATCTTATTTACTTCTTACAAGAGAAAACAAGGGAGTATACTGTGTTTAATAATGGCCGTCAAAATTCATGTCCACATGGAACCTTATAGATGTAATTAGTTAAGATGAGGTCATACTGTATAAGAAGAGAAAACAGAAACACAGACACACAGGAAGAATAGCATATGACTACAGAGGTAGAGACTGGAGGGATGCATCTACAAGCCAAGGAGTGCCAAGGATTTCTGGCAACTACCAGAAGCTAGGAAGAGGCAAGGAAAAATTCTTCCCTAGAGCCTTTGGAGAGAGTAAGGGTCTGCTGACACCTTGATTCTGTATTTCTAGCCTCCAGAACTGTGAGAGAAGAAGTTGCTGTTGTTTTAAGCCATCTAGTTTGTGGTAGTTTGTTATGGAAGCCATAGAAACGAATAGAGGAGGTAATAAAACTCCCACAAGCTAGATGAAGTGAGAAAGGGTTTCAAATTCAGCATCTCTGAACTGGATAACAACAACAGAAGCAAGGTGGGGGATGCCTGTGATTGGTCTCCATTTTATGGGTTAGGCAACGTATAAATGGCAAAATGTCAAGGCCACACAAGAGTGACACAAGGTCACACAAGAGGTGAGTCATCCATCTCAAGTCAGGCCTAGAAAGATGCTCTTAAAAAACACAAATACCCTTCCTTGGCCCATCTCTGCTCCTACCTCTGGACAGAGGGGAAAAATCATATCTCTTTCCCAGCATCATCCAGGGCAGGGCAGACTTCACAAAGGCAGGAGCTCTCAGGCTCTTCCAGCTACTCAGCCAGGCCTCTTTCTGGGTGTCAGGTCAATGGTTCTCAGATTTAACTTCCTAACTATGACTTGTGGGGACCAAAAAGGAACCCAAAAAACTCATGGATCTTTGGTAAAGTAGGAACATAGTCCTGATCTAATAAGACAAAATTGGACTACATTTGAAAAAGCAGAGTGCTGACAGCTTCTTATTTGGCCTTAAATGTGAAAACACTTCAACTAAAGTGGTTTCTTCTTGTCATTAATTCTCCTAAAGAGAAACTTACTTAAAAGTCATCACCCTTAAAGTGCTTTGAAAATTAGATGAGATTAAAATGACGATGTTAAAATGAAATTAAGTAATTGTTTTAGAGGGCAAGATTTTAGTTAATTGACCTAGAGCCTTGAGTGTCAAGCTAAAGAGTTCGAACTACTTTAGAAGCTACAGGAGAGAGCATCAAAGAGCTCTGAGTCAGGAATGGTGTGTTCTCTGGAAAGGCATACTTGGCAGCCATGACAGGATGGACTGGAGAAGAGACTAGAAGACCACATGAGGAGGTTGTGGTAAAGGCCCAAAGGAGAGAGCTGAGGCCTGACCTGGGCCTGGAGGGGCCAAGTGAGAGAGCAGATCAAAACACATTGCAGATGTACAATGTCATGTACTCCTGGCCAACTGTGGGCAATCAAATGAGATAAATCCTGGATTTTAACAGTCCGTGAAAGTAAAAGGAGGAGAAAGAGCAAAGGTAGACAGGAATACAAGTCTGGTTTTGGCAACATGGAAGTTGATGTGACCATGGAAACCCTGGTCAGTTATCCGAATCCTGATCTGCTTGTTCTGCTTGTTTTAGTGACAGAAATATAAACTTCCATCTTATTAAGTCATTAATAGTTTGGGGTTTGGTTTCTGTCTCTTGTAATCAAATACAAGCCTAATACCAATTTGGGGGCTCTTCCCTACACCTACAGTCTCCTTTGAAAAGATAACTACTTCATCTCCAGAATGCTGATAGTTTTGAAAGAAGCTTCTGCTCCCTCCCTCTCAGAGTCCTCAAATTCAATGTTTTCAAAGCTTATAGTTTCTCCTTTAAAAATAACTTTTAGATTCACCTTTCCAATCTAGCATCCTTCTTGATGCTCCTTGTCTAAGTGACTGCTCATCTGGTACTGCACCCCTCTTCTCCAGAATATGTAAGGAGCTCATACGACTTAATAAGAAAAAAAAAACAAACAACCCAATCCAAAATTGGGCAGAAGACCTAAACAAGCAATTCTCCAATGAAGACATACAAATGGACAATAGGCACATGAAAAATGCTCAGTATCGCTAATTACTAGAGAAATGCAAATCAAAACTACAAAACACCAGTCAGAATGGCCATCATTCAAAAGTCATAAATGATAAATGCTGGAGATCTTGTGAAGAAAAGGGAACCCTCCTATACTGTTGGTGGGAATGTAGTTTGGTGCAGCCACTACGGAAAACAGTATGGAGATGCTTCCAAAAATTAAAAACAGACTTACCATATGATCCAGCAATCCCACTTCTGGGCACTTATCCAGAGGGAATGCTAATTCGAAAAGATACATGCACCCTAATGTTCAAAGAAGCACTATAAACAATAGCCAAGACATGGAAACAACCAAAATGTCCATCAACAGAGGACTGGATAAAGAAGAGGTGGTATATTTATACAATGGAATACTACTCAGCAACAAAAAAGAATAAAATGATTCCATTTGTAGCAACATGGATGGACCTAGAGATCATCATTTTAAGTTAAGTAAGTCAGACAGATAAAGAAAAATACCATATGATATTGCTCATACGTGGAATATGAGAAAAAAAGGGGGGGGCACACTAATGAACTCATCTACAAAACAGAAACAGACTTGCAGACATAGTAAACAATCTTATGGTTATCAGGAAAAGGGGGCAGAAGGGCATAAATTTGGGAGTTTGAGATTTGTGAATGTTAGTCACTATATATAAAAATAGATAAAAAACCAAATTTCTTCTGTATAGCACAGGGAACTATATTCAATATCTTGTAATAACCGTTAATGAAAAATAATAAGCTAATGAATATATATATATATGAATGAAACATTGTGTTATACACCAGAAATTGACATATTGTAACTCACTGTACTTCAATATGAATAAATAAATAAATATATAAATACATACATACAAACTAGAATCTACAACCTCATACCCTTGAGGACTGCTACCATAAAAAACCAGAAAATTACAAGTGTTGATGAGAATGTGGAAAAATTGGAGCCCTTGTGCACTGCTGAGAATGTAAGATGGTGTAGCCATTGTGAAAAACATTCCTCAAAAATTTAAAAATAGAATTACCATATGATCCAGCAATTCTACTTCTGGGTATGTACTCAGAATTGAAATCAGGGTTTTGAACAGATACTTATACACCCATGTTCACAGCAGCATTATTTTCAATATCCAAAAGCTGGAAGTGTCCACTGATGGATGAATAGCTAAACAAAATGTGGAATATATATATATACACACACATATATATAATGGAGTATTATTCAGTCTTAAAAAGCAAGGAAACTCTGACACATGCTACAACATGGGTGAACCTTGAGGACATTATGTTAAGTGAAATAAATCAGTCACAAAAAGACAAATTCTGTATGATTCCACTTATATCAGATACCTAGAATGGGCAAATTCATACAGACAGAAAGTAGAATGGTGGTTGCTAGGGGCTGGGGCAGGGGAATGAGGAGTTATCATTTAGTGGGTTCAGAGCTTCTGCTTGGGAAGATGAAGAGTTCTGGAGATTAGTTACATAACAATGTGAGTGTACTTAAAGCACTATTAAATCATACACTTAAAAAATGGTCAAGATGGTGAATTTTATGTTGTGATTTTACCACAACTAGAAATAATTTTTTAAATTAGAATTTACAGTATTTGGTGCTCAATTCTGGAAACACATTTGAATCACCTGGGGAATTATTAAAAAAAGACATTGATTCTTCTCCCCTCTCTTCCCCACCCCCCACTGGAGATAGTTATCTAATTGGTTTGAAGTACAGTTTTGGATGATTCTAATGTGTAACCACAGGAATCACTGGTACAGAAGTTAGGGGAAAAAAGTCAGTGATCTCACACCTATTTTATAGACATGGAGTCTTAGAAAACAATGTGGGGGAGGAAGAAGAAAGAGCTCACACCTTAGTTTAACATACTGAAGGTTGATTCCCACTCTACTACTTCCTAACTTTGTAATATTGGGCAACTTATGCCTCAGCGCCTGGCAAAGGACTCAGTATTTGCCTGATGCCTGGCACACAGGAAGCTATCCATTGATGTTAGACAAACAAATAAATAACACATCTCTCTGGGAGCATAATAACTATGATGTCACATAATTCAGAGAATTAGCTACTAGAAACAATAAAGGTAAAGTCCCACATAGTGCATGGCACACAGTAGGCATGCAATAAATGAGAGATATTACTACAAACACTACGAAAGGGAAGACCTTCAGAGATCATTTAATTCAATCTTTTCACTTAGCAGATAACAATGAGGAACAGTTAAGAGAAAGGATTCTTTACTCAGTGTTCATTTTATCGTATAATAGCCTTCCACTTTTTAAACTTCTGTTGTTTGAGGGTTTCCGTGCAAATACCTACACTATGACTTCCAAAAATCAATGCTGCAGTTCAAACCGTCACTTTTGACAGGAACCGGGATGTGTCAGATAAGCCTCAGGTGCCTTGCTCAGCAATGTTAGATGGCAGAATGTATCTCTTTATTACAATCTGTGGAACATCAAATCTGAGATGATGACCTTGAGACTCAGGTATGAGTCACTCTATGTATTGAAGGCAATTTCCTGGGGTTCCCTGGGGAGTAAATCACTCCTTGCTGATTTTCAAGGGTTTTCTCTAAAATGAGGTTTCAAAGCTTCCAAACTGTCAAGACCTCAGTGACCTACCAGCCACCCGTGGTGCCCTGTGGCTCTCAGTTATTCACTCCCTACAGAGTGTTACCAGAGGGAGGCACCCATTAAAAATGAAGAGTCCAAGACCTGAGGGTGCAATCCTGTGGTCTCCCTTTTCCCAGGCTCCCAGGTACCTCCTAACGCATGCTAAAGTTGAGAAGCACTGTCATTCCAGGAACCATCTGGCAGTTCATTCATTCCAGTGTTTAATATTTTATTGAGCAGGTACTCCATGCAGGCCCTGTCTTTGGCACTATAGATAAGGCCAGAGAAGACCTTGTTTTTATCTTTAAGGAACTCAGAATCTTCTGGAGGGCAGACAAACAGCAGGTGATATAGTACAGTGCAGCCATTCATTTCATTTCATTCACCAAACAATTATCAAGAGCCCACCATATTCTAGGCATAGATTCACATAAAGGCCTCATAATATGCATAAAGTATAGTGGTTAAGCCATGGACATGGCATCTGCACTGCTTAGCTCTTCTACTCACTATCAGAGTGACCTTGGGTACATGACTTAACCTCTGTGTGCCTCAGTTTCCTCATCTGTAAAATGGAGACAATAATGGCACTTTTCTCACAGGATAACTGTGATGACCAAATGAGTTAATATATGTAAAGCTTAGAATACTCTCCTGGCACACTGTAAGTCCTATGTAGATTTCTACAGGAAACTAAGCCTCATGAAGACCAAGATTTTTGTCTATTTTATCCCTAAAACCTAGAGTGGTAATTGCAACATAATAGGCAATTACTAAATATTTGTTGATGTTGAATGAATAAACAAATTTCTGTGGGAGACTGCAGCAACATGGCAGATGGGAGCTGGAATTAATTTATCCTTCTCCTCTCTTATAACACATATATGTTGGGCAATATAAATAACCATTTAAAAATACGTATCTGGGCTCAAAAGAAAGACAAATCCCCAGATACTAAAAAGACAAAGAAATCACAGGCAGAAGTGTAAGCAGAAGCTGGCACATCAGAAGTCTCAGAAGTTGCCAATTCTTTTAATGATGGTGGTAATGGGGATGGGGATGGAGATGGGGATGATGAAGATGATGGCTGGAAGAAGATAAGTCTCAAGAAAAATTATCAGGCACAGTCTTTCTAGATCCACTATCTGGGAAGTCATTCTTTCTCCTGCTTTTGCCTGAGATGAATAGGACCCACATATTTACTAAAAAGATTTCAACTTTCACGTAGGTGGAGTTACCTAGCTCATCTCCATCTAAACTGATCATGTTCATCACATGATCGCTGGGCTTCATATACTGAACTAGGCTTGGAAATTTCCCTGAGGCTCTTCTTCCTGGTCCTGGGTCATCCACACCCAAAGTCGTAGACTCACAGGCTCTAATGTTTAGAAGAGACGTGACAGGTCAACAAGTTCAAACCCCCACCCAGTGCTGCATTTCACTGTTGACCATAGCCTTTAAGCTTGTCCAGTCTACTGATCATTTCTAAGGAAAGGACTCAACTTTCATGAGTCTGTTAGAAGAGATTAACATCAAGACTTCTTACAGCCTGCGATAACCTGTTCTGGCTCTAGCTGCTTGGGATACCAATCTATAAGGAATAATAAAACATTGGAAAAATAGTAATATGGTGCCTACAAACTCAGATTTCTGCATGATTCCTTTAAAACTGCCAATATGTAAGTTGGACCCGCTGAAAATAATGTAATACATTGATTGGAATAGAAATTTTAAAAGTATTCTTAGTCAGCACTAACCAGTCCAAGGTGAGTATTTTCATTCTTTGCACATGCAAAGTATACAGTGCATCTACTGGATGCACCACAAACTCTGAGACTAGCCAGCTAATATTCTAAAATCAAATAGTACATAGTAAAGTGCTGTTCACTGGAAATGAGTGATTCCTTTTATTATTTAAAATTTAAACTCTTTAGTATACCTCCCCAAAAGGTATCTGATTCTGAAAATTCGCAATTCCTAGATAATTCTAAATAAATACAAGCGTTATATGCATTGAGTAGACATAATAAATCTTTTTTTAACATAAAGAGGCACACCATTTTTATTACTAGAAAATCAGTTTCTCCCTGAACCTACTAAATATTAAACAAACATTTCGAGATTCTCTTTTTCAAAGGTGCCCATATGTCTCATTCTAGTCCTGGTTCTGTGTCATTGCACACACCTTCTCATTACCTGCCTCTGGTCCCCCAAACATCCATACCCATGCTTGGTCAACCTCTGAAAACCAGCTTTGCTTCTAGACAATCAGGGATTCCTGGAGGAGGCTTAAGGGAGACCTCAATTCCCCTTCCCACTGTCAGAGGTAGCGCAGTACACTGATAAGGCCCCAGCGTCAAGCTACCTGGGTTTGCTTCCTGGTTATAGAATGCACATGTGACCCCTCAATAACCGTCTGACCCTGGTCAAGTTACTCAACATCTCTGAGTCTTCTATCTCATCTGTACTACAGGGGTGACAGTAATAATACCTTACTCAGTGTGCAAGTCCTGAGCTAAAATGAGTGAACGTGTGGAAAGCACACAGAACAGTGATTGGCACATAGTAAATGCCCAATGCTTATTAGCTATTGTGACTATTGTCATTGTGCCCTCTTTGATTCTAGATGACTCTTTCCTCTCCATTCTATCTCAGGCTTGTGTCACCTCACAATCAAATTTCTGCCATGAATTGGGGCTGGGACTATGGAAATATGAGAGTAGAAATTAGGGAAGATTTCAAATTGGCAGGTTGGATTTCAAATTAAGGTTGGAAAATAAAAAATTTCTTCCTCTCTCTCTCTGTGCTTATCAGAAAATTAGAAAGGGAGGATATTAAACAATTACAAAATCCCCTTAAAATTCTTTATAGGCCAATCAGGGTCCCTTCAGCTACTTCCTTCTATATATTCTCAGGCTGATATATTCTTTTCTCTCTCTTTCTCTTCCTCTATATCACATCTTTCCAACCTTGCTTATCCTTCAGCGCTTTCCCCCTAACTTTGTCTTTTCTAAAATTCCTAAGCCCAAAGGCATGCCATATATCAGCTGCAGTAACACCAGGGCTTAGCAGAGCAGAGTTAACACATCCAAATTTTCCTGAGCTCTCTATTCCTAAGAATATGAATAACTTTGAAAAAACCACATACAAGAGTTTAGTTAGGTAAAAATAAAATGAGATAGCTTATTGGACCCAAACTGCTTTTTATTTGTGCCATCTTTGTCAGTGCTCCATATAAATTTTAATTATACTAAAAGAAGAATTAAGGAATAACTGTCAGGAGGACAGTGAAATTGACAGGACTGCTGTAGGTTATGAAAGTTGTTCACTGCACAAAGGCAACCAGCTAAAGGTTTAGTGGGGCCTGAAATCGAGCCTCTCACTCAAAAAGCTGTGCATACTGGGACAGGTGGAATTTATTCAGAAGGGACATCTTTTCTTATTTCATACAAAGACACCACATGGGCTAGGAGTGGTTACATACAGAGTTATTGAGTAAATAAGCATATCTGAAATATATTGAGGATAATGGGACCCAGATTTCTCATTATCATAGAAAAGAGTTTCAAATATGGAAAGGGTGTTCAGTTGGATGTTTCAATGTGAACTTATGACTTTTAATTTAGATAGATATAATTTATGTGGTGTGGAAAGGTGTGTACATGGATACATTTCCTAGCTATTTCCACCAAGAAAGAGGACCTAGAATCCATGATATATCAGATCACCCCTAGTAGCCCAGATTTTTGTTTCTAAAATACTATTCTCTGCTGAAAGGAATCACAGCCCATTGCAAAGATGTCCTAGCCCAAGGAAAGTACAAGATGAGCCAGGAACATCTTGTGATTTTAAAAAGTAAGAAAGCACTAAAAAATCTTGGGAATATGTCAAAAATACACAAGGCCAGTTTGAAAGGGTTCCCTCCTTCCACCTATCTCTGGTCTCCCAAACACACATGCTCATGCTTGGCCAAATCAGGAAACATTTGAGCATCAAAATAAGTAATGATAACCATACATTATAACCCATTAAATAAAATTATAATCTATGAGTCTATACTGACACAAACAAATAAATGAATAAAAAATAAGTGAGAGAGAAGAAAAAGCTGTACCTTAAAATAGAATGCCAACTAATAAATATACAATGAATAATACAAGTTAGAAAGTTGTCATTTGATAACTATCATAGTAATGATTCAGGCAAAATGATCAATGGATGCTAAAATTAATGGGTGAAAATGTGATGGGGAACAGGATATTTACATTCCAAAGTATCATACCCTAAAATATTTATCAGTTAGTGAACACAAAATATTTATTCATTGCTAAGTACAAAATAGTTATTCATTAATCTTAGAGTGGTTACCTTGCAGAAACCATCTTAACCAAGTGACAAAACATTACCATTAATGGGACAAATCAACATTACATGCCACCTGATATGATGCACTGAGAAGAACATATCATCACTTCTATGGTTTTCCTAACAAACATAACCTGAATCTAATCATTAGGAAGCATTAGAAAAATCCAAGTTGAGAAACATTTCTACAAAATTATGTGACTAAACTCTTCAAAAATATCAGTCATGAAAGGTAAGGAAAGAGTAAAGAACTACTCTAGACTAAAGTGGCACAATGATTACATGCAGCACAAGACCCTGGATTATATCCTGCATCTGTAAAAGACATCATTAGGACAATAAGAACATTTCTAATTACTGTATGGATTTTGATGTTTGTTCTGTAGGTATGTTGTAGAGTATCCTTGTTTTTAGGAAATATACACTGAAATATTAAGAAGTATTGGGGCATCCTGTCTACAGTTTACTCTTAAATGGCTCAGGAAAAATGTAATAATAAAGAGAGAGACAAATATGGTAAAATACTAACAAAGAATCTGGGTGAGGGTATATGGGATCTCTTTGTCCTGTGTTGAAAATATCCGTAAGTTTAAATCTTTCAAGGTAAAAAGTTTTTTTCCTAAGAAGTGAAGGCAATGTGAGAAGACTTTTAGATTTAAAAAAAGACTCTGAGAGAGTTCATCACCAGCAAACCTGTGCTGGAAGGAATGCTGAAGGAACTTCCTCAGAAAGAAGAAAAATGATTCCTCCAAAACATTCAAACACAAGAAAGAATGAAGAATAATGGTAAGCATAAATATGTGGGCAAATATTCATGAATACTGATTGTAATAATCATACTATCTTGTGTGGTCAAAAAGGTGTGTAGAATAACATGAAATATGGGAGTAGATAATAGAATTAAAGTGTTCCAAGTCCCTAGCATTGTCAGTAAAGTGATAAAAGTATTAATTTATATTAAACTGTAATAAGTCAAGTTTGCATGTCCTAATTGCTAGGCTAGCCATTAAAGACACACACACACTTGGACAGCCGAAGTCACCCAGCTGGAAAACTCATCCTGCTATGTTGGTTCAGGAAGGCCTTTGAGAGCATTCCTGCGCAAACTATAGTGGCAAAAAGACTGGGAGCCTCAGATTTATCCAAAATATCAATCTTGGACTGAGGAAGACATACCCAGAAGTCACTAATGTTCCTATCATCTGATGTAATACATTAAAATTTACAATTTCAAAAAAAAAAAGACACACATATATTTGTGTCTATCTCTGAAAAACTAATAGGGAAAATGTAACATAGTAACAATAAAAAATTTATTTATACAAAAAGGGGGAAATCATTAAACAGGTAAAGCAAATAGAAAAGATTTAATTATAGGCATAAACTAATATATAAACATAACATTTACATAAATATAAATATTAAATATTCCTATTAGAGAATAAAGATTATAAACTGAATAAAAAACAAAATATAAAACCTGTTCATAGGTGCTTAAAAGAGTCTTAAATATAAGGACACAGAAAGATTGAAAGCAAAAGGATAGAAAAGATATGGCACACAAACACTAAGCCAAAGAAAGTGACATAAATACCAGACAAAGTAAATTTTAAGAAAAAAATCATTGCCAGGAATAGAGATACTTTTGATAATAATAAAAGATTTAGTTCATCAGTAAGACACAATAATTTCTAAATTTGTATGTATCGAGTAACATAGTTTCAATATATATATACGGCAAAATTTTATAGAACTAAAATAGTTAAACATGTATCATTATAGAAAACTTTAATATACTTCTCATAATAATAGAACAAGCAAGAAAAAAACCAGTAAGAACAAAGACCTAAATAATGTAATTAACAAATTTAATCTAATTGACATATGTACAATACTGCAAAGATGAAATATATATTCTTTTCAAGTGCATGAGGAATAGTTACAAAAACTGACATATGCTAAACCATAAAGCAAGCTTTAACAAATTTCAAAGAATTGAAATAATTTAAAGTATGTTTTCTGACCACAATGGAATTAAGTTAGATATCAGTTACAAAAAAAAAAAAAAGACTCAAAAATTCCCCTATGTCTGCAAACTAAGCAATATAATTCTTACAACACCCCTGGGTCAAAGATGTAATGATAATGGAAGTTAAAACACATTTTTAATCAAATGACAGCAATTATACAGCATATGAAAACCTGGGAGAGGTTAAGTTAAAACTGTATTGAGGGGGAAATAGACCTAAAAGCTTATATTAGAAAATAATAAGAACTAAAATTCATTGACATATGCATCTATCTCAAGAACTTAGAATAAAAAGAACATAAAAATAAACTCTAAAAAAGAGGAATGAAGAAAATAATAAAGAGAAGAAATTAATGAAATAGAAAACAACTATACAAAAAACCAGAATGAACACAAAATCAAAGGTTCTTCTCTTCAAAAGACCAATAAAATTGATAAACTCCTGGCAATATTCATCAAGTAAAAAGAAATATGGACAAATTTTCAGTATCAGAAATGAAAAACAAAGCATCACTACAGAGCCTACAGAAATTAAAACATAAAAATAGGATATCATGAAAAATTTTGTGCCAATAAATCTGACAACTTAGATAAAATAGACAAATTCTTACAGCACAACTTTCTAAAACAGACACAAAAAGGAATTTTAAAAATGTGAAAATTCTGTTTCTATTAAATAAATTGAATATGCTATCTAAAAATACCAAACAAAGAAAAGTCCAGGCCCAGATGTAAATTATCCCAAACATTTAAGAAAGAAATGACATCAATTTTATATAATTTCTTCCAGAGTGTAGAAAAAGAGGTAACACTTTCTAAGTCGTTTTAGTAAGTGCAGCACATCCTTGATATCTTCTTACTCTGAAAAATCTGTGAAATAACTGTAAGATACATGATAGTTAATAGTTTATTAAGAACTCTCTACAATATGCCAATGCCATTCCAGAAGTCCCTCCCATTCCTTTTGCTACCCTTATTGTGAGGACATTTTTATCAATACTGAATAAAATCTTCTGTTAGGTAGCTTACTCCCAGCAGTCCCTTTTCTACCCTAAATGTGTGACATTTGGATGAAGCAGTTTAAATTGAGCACATTTTAATGCAGTTTAAGAAAACAAATTTTCTGCCCTTTTGGGGAGGAGGATCAAGTAATGTGTCAAACAGACCACAGATGTCCTGATTCAATCTCCAAACTTCACACCATCACCAGCTTGACTCATAGAGTGTCAGCTTAAGGTGAAGAAAAATCTCATGGTGTCTGTTTTACATATTATTTGAGAAAGATGCAGTAGAACCAAAGAAAGTAAGGAAAAGAGCTTCCCAAGTAATGATGGCAACTCTCAGCTGTATTGCACTTTACACTTCACGAAGCATTTTCATGTCTCATTTGTTATTAACAAGAATCCTGGGAGGGAAGCGAGGCACACTTATTATTCCCACTTTACATGAAAGAAAGTTGAACTCAGAAAGGGTTAAACATTGGACCAAAGTCACACAGGTAATGAGGGATAAGGTGGGTTTTGAGCCTAATGCCTTTGACCCTTAATTTTATGCACTTTCCACAATACCACACAGCCCTCAAACAGTTAAGTAATGAAAGTAATGCATATGGGAATGCTTTAACTATCCAGGGTTATTCACCCTGGAAAGAGGGATAGATTTAGAGAAGGCAAAGGAAAATTGTCTCTTGCCGACAACATGGTTAATAGCCACCTTCTGCATGTGTCCTTCATATAGGCAAGACACAGACAACTTTATACATCAGAAAGTAAGCACATAAGGACCCTCATCCTCCAAGATATCTTTCCCATCAGCCTGAAATTTGCTCCCTTACTATGATGACATTGGAATGCATCATCTTTCCTACTGCCTAATATTCCCCCTATAGTTCTGCCTTCTTGGATCACCATCTGCTCAGTCACAGAAACTAGATTAGATTATCTTCAGCCATTTCTTCTCTCTCACCCTCTACACCAAACATTAAACAATGGTCAATTATATTAATTCATTCATTCAATAAAGGTTTAAAAGCCAGCCATGTGCCAAGCCCACCTATATTCTTCTTGACACAGCACCCTACATAATAACTTGTACTTGTGCATCTTTCTCAGTAGACAGAAAGAAACCTCTGGGCAGGTCCATATCTTACACATCTCTACATTCCTGGAACCTAACACAAGCCACAGCAAATAACAAGTGATCAGTAAACATCTGAGAGGAAAGAAGGAGAGAACTCCTCTCCCTTCTCCATGCTGTAGCTACTTACTGATCTCTCCCTGGACCTCTGCTTGGCTCCAGGATTTCCTCTTCTGCCCATCCTACTTATTGCCTGCATTAGAAGGATGTTTATAAAACACAGATCTGAATTCTATGAATATGTCTTACCTCTGCTAAAAAAGAAAAATCTTTAAATTCCTTAGTGTTGTCCCAATTTAGCCACCTACCCACAGGCAGAGGCATAAGCACCCTCTAAGGGAGAACTGCCTCTAATATCAGTCCCAACCTCCTGGCCACCTTCTCCAACCTTGCCACTCCTTTTGGCTGTGCCAAAGGCAGGTCTGGCCCTTTGACCTTTTGAATGGTGGGCCTCTTCATGCTATAGCTCTGGGCCTGGTACTGCCATACTTCCTGGAAGCACTCTGTGGACCCTCTCCATCCAATAACTAGGGACATGCCCTCATCCAGCCCTGACGGCCAGAACCCCACAGCAGACCCAGGCTCTCAGTGCCCACTTGCCCAGGAGGAGAATGTGGGTAAGAATAGCGTGTTAGATTCATAATAATCTGGCTACAGGTCAGCCTCCTGCCTTGGCCCTCAGAAAATCTGTATTTTAGTCATCTGAGAATACTTATCATTCTCTCAGTGCGCTGTGTTCTTTAACATATGCTCTTCCTGCTGCCTTAAATGGCTCATCTCATCCTTCCCACACACAACCACCTTTCTCCTCCCTCATCTCCCTGCAAAACTCCTACTCATCCACCAAGGCCTGGTTCAGACTCCATCTCCTCCCTCCCTGAGGCCCCAGTCTGAATTAAATGTGGTTATGGTGGTTACGCTTCTACTCTAACACCAATCTCATTTTACTCTGACAGGGATGTATGTCTGTCTCTGCCTACAGACCAGGTACTCCAGGAAGATGGGGACTTTGTTCTGTGCAATGTTACATAACTAAAGATTAACTCCATGAATTCAAAGCAGGAACTGAGCCAGTGTTGAATGAATGAATCTGGTAAGCATTAATAAATTGTCTTTTAATAAATGAATAAATATTTTAGAGGCAGCTTCCATTCAATACACACTTTAACACCAGTACACACTGTCCCTACCATCATCAACATGAGGGTGTACATTGTCATTCATTCATTTGCTGAATCCCTAGTATCGCAACACAATGAACTAGATGCTGAGGACACGGAGGTGAATAAAACATATATCTTGCCTTTGGGGAGCTCTTATATTCTCCTAGAGTCAATTGTAAAACAATGTAAAATGTATTAATAGAAATAAGCTTAGGGTTAATATATTTCAAAGAAATATATTCTTTTAAAACAATACAAAATTCATATGCTTGTGATAAGTGTTATTTAGTGGCTGGTAACACTGCAGAAATTTGGAAATGGTTCCATCACCATCCATTTTCATTCTCTGGGTGACTTTGGTTGACACCAAGATCATCAAACAAGCTTTTAAATAATACATCTTTTAAGCTGAAAATGTGAATGAGTTTCCATCTGAAAGAAAGGATGAATCCTTTTCCTAAAACGGAGATAATTGTTAGCAATTTCAGAAGGTGAACTAGTAAAAGATTCATTCTCACATCATTCTCATCTGTCTGATGGAGATGGAAGGTTTATATAGGCTTGACTAGTCCCCATGGCAACAGCCTTTCTCCTGGGTTACCATAGGAATTGTGAAGGCCTTTATAAACTTCCATTAGCAGAGCCTAGGCCGGCAGCAGTCAGAAACGCCTCCTGAGGAAGACACTGCAAAGTGTCAGTGAGGGCATCAGGGAATTAATTTTACCCTAGAGTAGCTGTGCAGGTCTGTTTAGCCCCCACCTCTGCAGCTACAAACACAAGATAACACCAGAATCAGTCTGATGCCTTGAACACTTCACATGAGGGGATTTTTGAAATCTAGACACAAACAGATATGACCATATTTCAAAAGATTTTGAGAGGCTAAGAAGGCATCTATTCTGACAAAGCCTCACACAGGAGAAGTAAATTTATGCTTTTTTTCCCCCCAGGGAGGGCATTAAAGCCATATTAATAATTAATATAGCAATGGTGGTGATGTTATGTAACAATGTGAATGCTCTTAATACCACTGAACTATACACTTAAAAACCGTGAAGATGGTAAATTTTGTTATGTGTATTTTACCATAATTAAAAACAAAAACATATAGTTATAATTATGACACTACCAGCATAGAGCACCTGCTATATCATAGGCACCAATGCCAGGCACTTCAGATGTTCTATTTATCACATCATCCCACAAGCCTGTGAGTAATTAACCCTACACAGAGGATTATTATTATCCCTACACTGAAGATGAGGACACTGTGGCTTAAAGAAATAATGTAAGTAAGTTGCTCCAGGGTACACAGCTAGTACGTGGTGGAGCCAGCAGTCAAGCCCAGGTCTCTCACACTCTGGAATCTTGGTCTTCAGACACACAACCTCAACAACAGTGTCATATTCTGCAGCAACTCATTCTGTTGAACTGATACATGAAAGCTCTTGGGAATTCTGCTTAAATGTTTGTTGCTTTCTTTTTTAAGACATAGAGGATAATCTCAGACTATAATTGCAGGAAGACTTTTATTTTTATTCTAACCTTTGAATTTTTTTACAACAATTGTATATATTCAGAAAATATAAAAATATTTCCATTAAAAGAAGTTGCATTGTGTAAAGATTAATAACTCCTGATACTTTCAAATAACAATCTATATTTGAAAAAAACCACCACTAAAATTTACAGGTGAATTGCATATATGGAGAAATTGTTCACTACATAAACTGGAAAATTGCAGATAATTTTTTGGCACAGGAAAGCCCTTTTCATCAGGGCAAATAAATTGACCATGTTTTATGCCAAAAAACGTGGAATGCGTGTGGAAGTAATCTCCTTTTTGGGCTTTGGGCAAGCCGTATGGAAGAAATATGAAAAAAAAGAGTATGAAAAAATATGAAAAAAGAAATATAAAAAAGTTCCTTCTCTGGAGAGAAGGAATTCTAAAACCCTAGGGAATTTCTTCAGCGGTAAGAAGGAAGGCAACAATAGGAGTTGGTTCTTAAAAAATAAACCTCTGGGGCACACCACCAGAGAAGAGATGCTTTCTCCTTCAAGGTTTCTTTCACATGCCAGTCATAGCTGTGAAGGACACTAACTGGGATCCTTCTACCAAGAGTCAAAAGTCTGGGTCACAGCCCCTGAAGCTCTCAATGCTCAAATTGTAAATTGGAGAACGAATTAAACTTTTTCTCTCCAAAGACCTAAGTGGAAAAGAGGGTATTAATTAGCAAGCGATGAAATCATGCCAAATTGCTCTACTTTATTTTTGCTTTTAAAGTACAGTTTCTTAAATATCTACTAGTATTTCTCTTTAGCTACTTTGATAATTTTTGTTTTAAAAAGTAAAGTTGAGAGGAAATGGGAAGTTTGTTAATAGGCATGAAGTTTCAGTTTTGAAAAATGAAAAAGATCTGGAGATCTGTTGAACAATAACGTGAATGAATTTAATACTATTTGAACTGTACACTTAAAAATGGTTAAGACAGTAAATTTAACATTACGTGGTTTTTGTTACTTTCTTTTAAAAAAAAAGGCAAATTTTCTATGACATCTGTCTTAGCTCAGACTGCTATAACAAAATACTATCAACTAAGTGGCTTAAGCAACACATTTATTTCTCTCAGTGCTGAAGGCTAGGGCTTCCAAGATCAATGTGCCGACAGATTCCGTTCCTGGTAAGATCCCTATTCCTGGCTTGCAGATGTCTACCTTCATGCTGTCCTCACAAGGCAGAGAGAGTGAACAGTGGTCTCTTCCTTTTTCTATAGAGATACTAATCCCATCACAGAGGACCCACCGTTGAGAACTCATCTAAATCTAATTACTTCCTGTAGCCAGCATCCAGGAAGAGAGGACTCTGGGCACCCTTACCCCCTTAAAAGACAAAATCCAGAACTCTCTTGCTTCACCCTCATGTTAAGCTCATTTCCAGTCCTGCTTCTACATTAACTCATCCTCTGACCTCTTGCTCTGCCTTTGTCCATCACCCTGGCCCACCTCAAAAGTGGGATGCAATGGATATGAAGCCAAAGGCATTATTAACACACTTGACAAAAAAATTATGAAATGACAAGCTAAATTTTTTTTCCATCTCTTGATTTAAACAAGCTAAATTTTATCAAGAATAAATTTAGAACTCTGCTCTTTGAATCACTTTTCTGATTGTTTCAATCTAAGATTCAAGAAGTTGCAGCTTGATGGCAGTTCATATGATATAGACTTTGGGCTTTTATTGACCATTACTGACAAATACAGTATTAATCAACATTAATTGTCAGTGTAATAAGGTCACTAAGATTACTAACATGGTGTTAGCTACATCAGAAAGTCAGCAAACTTTTTTAGTGAAGGGACAGATATTAAGTATATTAGACTTTGCAGGCCATCCAGTCTCTGTCACAATTACTCATCTGTTGTTGTCTATCAAAAGCAGCCAGAGACAGTGTGTAAAAGAATGGGTGTGGCTGTGTTCCTATAAAACTTTAATTACAAATGGCAGAATTTCATTCTTTTTTATGGCTAGGGGTAGGATATTAAGATAAATAAATTACTATGTATAAAATAAATAAGCAAAGATATATTGTATAGTACAGGGAAATAAAGCTATTCTTCTGTAGTAACTTTAAATGGAGTATAACCTATAAATACATTGAAAAACTATGTTGTATGCCTGAAACTAATATTATAAATCAACTATACTTCTATTTAAAAAAACCTTATTTATACAGCCTGGGTCAGTTTGTTGATCCTTGGGCTACAAAATGCCAAGCCAAGATCAAGTAGTTGTACCATGCAGGCAGTAAACCATAAGTCAATTCTTGAGTTTATTTCTGGGCTCTATAAGTTTAACTGGTCAGAGACAAGAGAATAGAGCCCTTTTTGTTGTTCAGTACTGATTTATTAATCCATTAGCCTCGAGTACAGTTTTTCAAGTCAGCTAAGAATCTGCCTAGAAGTATTGACATTCCATTTGAACTGCTCCATCAGGTCCCCAAGGAGAACATGGCTCTTCATGTCAGGGCCTGGCTGAAATCAGAGCACCCAAGTCTACTGCAGCCCCCTGCCAATCAAAAAAGTGGGAGAGGTTAGTGTTAGTTAGACTGTCCTAACTTCCTAGCTAAGAGGGTACATTTATGGGCAAAAGTCACAAACTGGTGGCCTGTTGACCCCATCTGATTACTGACCTCTTTAATTCAGCCTGCTTGATATACTTCTTAAATTTAAATAGTTATTCCCATTTGAAAAATAGTAAAAGTTAAAGTAGACACGCTGAAGCTCTAGAACTTCTGGGCATGGCAATGGCCAATAGAAGCTCAGTATCAGCTGTCATTTTAAGAGGGAGCCTCCAGCTTTGTTCTTTTTCTCCAGGATTGCTCTGGAAATTCTGGGTTTCTTGTTATTCCTATAAATTTGTTCTATTTCTGTGAAAAACGTCCTAGGTAATTTGATAGAGATCAACTAAATCTGAAATCTGTAGATTTTTGGGGTAGTAGAGCCATTTTAAGAATATTAATTCTTCCAATCCAAGAATATGGGATACCTCTCTATTTCTTTAAGTCATCTTTAATTTCCCTTATCAATGTTTTATAGTTTTCATCTCTTTGGTCAGGTTTATTCCTAAGCATTTTTTCTGATGCAGTTTTAAAAGGGATTGTTTTTTTTTACTTTCCATTACTGACATTTCATTAGTGTAAAGAAACGCAACAGATTTCTGTATGTTAATCTTGTAACCTGCTACCTTTCTGAATTTATCAGCTTTAGTAGTCTTTTTGTGGAGTCTTTTGGGTTTATACAATCATGTCATCTGCATATAGTGACAATTTTACCTCTTCCCTTCTAAAACGAAGCTGGAGGCATAACACTTCCAGACCTCAGATAATAATACAAAGCTACAGTAATTAAAACAGCATGGTATTGGCACAAAAACAGGCCTATGGATCAATGGAATAGAATAGAGAGCCCAGAAATAAACTCACACACCTATGGTCAAATGATCTTCAACAAAGGAGGCAAAATTATACAATGGAGAAAATACAGCCTCTTTGGCAAGTAGTGTTGAGAAACCTGGACAGCTGCATGTAAATCAATGAAGTTAGAACACACCCTCACACCATACACAAAAATAAACTTAAAATGATTTAAAGTCTTAAACATAAGACAGGATACCATAAATCTTCTAGAAGAGAACATAGGCAAAATATTCTGACATAAATTGTAGCAATGTTTTCCTAGGTCAGTCTCCCAAGGCAACACAAATAAAAGCAAAAATGAACAAATGGAACCTAATTAAACTTACAAGCCTTTGCACAGCAAAAGAAATCATAAATGAAACAAAAACACAACCAACAGGATGGGAGAAAATATTTGCAAACAATGTGACTGACAAGAGCTTAACTTTCAGAATATACAAACAGATCATATAACTCAATAATTTAAAAAAAAGCTACCCAATAAAAAAAATGGGCAGAAGACCTAAATAGACATTTCTCCAATGAAGACATACAGATGGCCAATAGGCACATAAAAAGATGCTCAATATCTCTAATTATCAGAGAAATTTTTATCAAAACTACAATGAAGTATTGCCTCATATCAGTCAGAATGGCCATCATTAAAAAGTCCACAAACAATAAATGCTGGAGAGGATGTGGAGAAAGGGAACCCTCCTATACTGTTGGTGGGAATGTAGTTTGATGCAGCCACTATGAAAACGAATGGAGATTCCTTAAAAAAATTAAAATAGACTTACCCTATTATCCAACAGTCCTACTTCTGGGCATATATCTGGAGGAAACTCTAATTCAAAAAGATACATGCACCCCAATGTTCATAGCAGCACTATTTACAATAGCCAAGGCACAGAAACAATCTAAATGTCCATCGACAGATGACTGGATAAAGAAGTTGTGGTACAGATAGATAGATATGATGGAATACTACTCAGCCATAAAAAAGAATAAAATGTCACTTGCAGCAACATGGATGGACCTGTAGCTTGTTGTTTTAAGTGAAGTAAGCCAGAAAGAGAAAGGAAAATACCATACAATAATACTTACATGTGGAATCTGAAAAAAGAGACACAAATGACCTTATTTACAAAACAGAAACAGACTTACATGGAAAATAAACTTATGGTTACCAAAGGTGAAGGGGGTGTGGGTGGGATAAGTCAGGAGTTTGGGATTAGCAGATGCAAACTACTATATACAAAAAAAAATAAACAACAAGGTCCTACTGTATAGCACAGGGAACTATGTTCAATAGCTTGTAATAACCTACAATGAAAAAGAATACATATACATATGTATAACTGAATCACTGCACTGTACAGCAGAAACTAAGGCAATATTGTAAATCAACTATACTTCAATTAAAAAGAAAAAGAGGGAGCCTACCCTTTCTAGCTCACTAGAGTATTTAACTGCCCTACTTGATTCTTTTTATTTATTTTCTAGTCTCCATAAACATTTAAGTTTCAATCTCTCTACATAATCTATTTTCCCCCCTTTAGAGACTCATGACTATGATTAGCTGATTCCAGTCTCCTGACACATCCCTCATTTTTCACAGCTCCTCCAAGATAACCAGAAGTGGCTCAGTAATTTCATTTGCAAGGTCTCACAGTTCCCTAGAATACAGTGTTCCTGGGCAGGAGGCTTGAAGCTTTATGCTCACTCACAGTCTTTTCACCAGTTTGGCCTTCAATGATCTCTTTTTTATGCTCCTATTTGTTCTACCCTTTCCATTCATAAGGTCATTCTCCTTGGCAGAGTGAATGAAGGCCAATGGTTTTTGAAAGGCTTTGAAAGCATTTACCCAAGGCATTTGCTTTTGCCTTTTTTTTTACTCTTTAGCTTGCTCCAAACAGAATTTTTGTGTCTTTTATGACATCCTGAGCATTGTCCACAAGTCACAGTTTATCCGGAGCTTTTGCTTTTCTGACGTCATCTGCAAAAATCTTTATCACCCTCTATATTCATTCTTTGGTTTCCAGTCATGTCCTTAGAAGATGTGAGCTCACAGAAAGTTGATGTGAAGCCAGAGGATTCCTTCTACTCAGGGACCATTTAATTCTTCTTCATCAGGACTGTATGCAATTTCACAGGCAAAATGTCCACACCAGGACCTTCCCAATCCAGTGAGACATCTACTACTTTAGAATTTCAAGTAGTGGGGTTTTTTCTCCCCTTGGCTAACATGTGCTCTTCCTCTCAATTTTCTCTCCTTTCTGATAACAATTAAATACAGAAGAGGGTCTCATCCCTTTACCTACCTGCTCGCATGGAAAAAAATGTGGGGCAAGTAGGGATTTATTAGAAGCTGGGCAGAACCTAAAATGTGCTTAGCTCTGACACCCTCCGGTTTCTAACTTTATCTTTTGAATTATATGGGAATTGAGGAGACTCCTGGGGAAAGAATTCAGATACTCGGGTCAAGTCAAAATAATTGGCGAGGTAAGGGAGCTCAACAGAAAGTTTAGTAAGAGGACTTGCAGGATCTCTAAGAGATCATTGAAAAGAAGAGCTTTGCATGACTAGTCAGACTCAGTGATGAAGCCTGAGGGTCTGTGGGGAGTTTCCAGGAACCAAGATGGGGAGTTTTTACCTGAACCTACTCTGACTCCTCCAACGGGGCAGATGTGTGCCCTGGAAAGAAGGGAACAATGAGTCAACTAAAAGACTCTTTTCACAAAAATTGGGTGTGGGCTCCTCTAAGAGATTGAGACATGAAGGAAGGAAAAAAACCAGCCAGCCAGAGTAGCAATGGGCATCAAGTGATGATATATAAGCAAGCTAAGGACAATCAAGATACGACATCTATACACCTCGCTTCCTAAACAGAACTGTGATTTGGGTAAGGGATTCCTTTCTTCCATTTGGCTGGATGATCTTCAGGCTGCCCCCATGTCAACAATAATTTCTTTTCTTTTATGCCTTTGCCTTCCTCAAGATTTGACTCACAGGTCCTTGCATCTCAATCAAGTATTTGTTTTGTGGTATGTGGCACTACCATGACTCTTCTTCTGAAAACCTGCTCCATTTTAATAAAGTGAACACCTTCTTTGCCATACTTAGGTATGAGGAGTCTCTCATCAGGTCTCTGAGACCCTAAAGCTATATACCCCTTCTTGTATCAAAAAACCAAAATTAGACTATTTCACAGTATTAATAAGTCTTTTCAATCCCTTGTCAAGCTTTCCCCTTTCATCTCCCAAGCTTCTTCCCCTCAGTCTTATGCTTCTGGATGAGTAGTAATCAGCTCTACAATTTTATCTGAATAGTCACTGAGGATATCATGAGCTTGCTAGTCCTCATGTGATAATAGTTACACTAATGATGATGACAGGTACCACTTACTTAGTAGCTACTATGTACTGTTTACATATATATTTTTTTCATCCCCACTTCATAGGTGAAAAAACTAAGGCTCAGGAGCCTAAATAATTTGCTCAAAGTTTCAAAGTTATTAAGGAGGTAGGGTGGTATAACAGGGTCCAGATGACATCCTCAAGTTAGAAGATTAAAGAAAGTTAAATGAAGGGACACTTTAAAGGTGTGAGCAGAGTTACAGAAAACCTGTAAGGGTGATTACAGCAAACCATGGACAGACATAGCAGAAAGCTTCTCTTATACTTGGGCATGAAGGGGAAATATAGGTCAGTGGTTACTAGAAGCTGGAGAGAAAGCTATAGGAGAGAAAACCTGTCTGGAGAAGCCACAGCCAAATTGCAACCTATCAGAGGGAGAGCTGGGCAAATAAATATCCTGACCTTACTTTCTACCCTCAGATTATCTGTCAGAACCTTCCATTGGCTAAACCTAACAAGAAGCAAGGGAACAAACCTTATGTCAGCCTCCTAGTACACAGAGCAAGGTGAAGAGTGGAAAGTGGGTCTGGAAGAAAGTGGAGAACATTCCCCAGAGGTGAGATTTGAACCCTTGTTTGTCTAACTCTAAAGATCCTGTTCTTTTTAAAATGCCATGACACTGCTCAGGGGTAGAGCGCATGCTTAGCATGCATGGGGTCCTGGGTTCAATCCCCAGTACCTCCTCTAAAAATAGATAAATCAATAAATAAACCTAATTACCGCCCCCCCCCGGGAGAAAATAAATACAACAAATAAAGGTATCCTCGAAAAAAATGCCATCACAATTTTATATTAAACTAAGAGTTCATAATTTCCATTCTCAGATATGTGTTTAAGGCAATCATTCACTTCCCAGATGACCCTATTTCTTTCAAGTTATTCTGCCAAATAATGACCTGAAGAAGCAGAGAAGAAAGCCAGACCAGCACCCATGTTCTATTTGACACAGAAGAATCCCTGGAGATACTGATGACAACATTTGCCCACACAAATGATTCATTAAGAGTAGGATATCTTAGCAGACTCTGCCATAATCCAGACACATGCTTCGAGAAGTCAGTCCTCTCCTGATCAGATGACTGGTACAATCTACAGTCCCTTCAAATCCTTTACTCCTTGATTTTCTCTTTGGTCCTTATTCTCCTGCCCCATCTATCTCTTTCTTAAGGAGGAACAAGCATTCATCAAGCTCTTTCATATTCTTCTCAATTAGGGAAATCTGTTAAGGCTCCCAGTGACTACTGGTTACTGATTCTTTGTATAAACTTGCCCTCATCCATGGATGATATCTTCTATAACTTTCCCAAAGATGAGGAAATAGTAATTGTATTGGTCAGTTCCCAAGACAAGAATTGAGCCACTCATTCAAGCAGGCAACATCATTGCTTTAAAAAAAAAAAGTCATGTGGAATAAAACATAATTACGTAAGCAGAAAATCCTAACAAATCTACAAAAAAATCATCTAGAACTAATAAACAAATTTAGCAAGGTTACGGGTTACAAGGGAAATATATAAAATAATTGTATTTTTATAGACTATCAGAGGAAAATTAGAAAACAAAAATCAAAGAAACAGTATCAACTATAGCAACATAAAAAATAAAACAGGAATATATTTAATACATAAATATAAGAACTGTACATTGAAAACTACAAAATGTTGCTGTGATAAATTGAGAAAACCTAAATAAAATGAGAGATATACATATGTATGTTCATGAATTACAAGTCTCAATATTGTTAAGATACAAGTTTTCTCCAAATTAATTTTATAGATTCAACATTATTCCTGTCAAAACCCCAGCAGTCTTTTTTTGCAGAAATTGACACACTGAGTCTAAAATGTATACGCAACTGCAAATGACCTAGAATATTCAAAACAATTTTGAAAAATAAGCACAACGTTGGAAGACTTACTCTACCTGAGTTCAAGACTTACTATAAAACTATAATAAAGACTGTGTGACATTGGTGTAAGGATAGAAAAATGGATCAATAAACCAGATTGGAGAGTTCATACATACATATTTTCAAAAAGGTGGCAAGGTAATTCAATGCACAGATGGCAGTCTTCAACAAATGTTGCAGGAATTACTGGATATCCATATGGGAAAAAGTGAATCTCAACCCTTACCTCATATCACACCAAAAATTAATTTGAAATAGATCATAGAATAAAACATAAAACTAAAACTATAAAATTCCTAGAGCAAAACATAAGACCCTGAAGTAGGCAATGGTTTTTCACTCAGGATACAAAAGATTTCAAACATAAAATTTAAAAACTAATAAATTTAATAGCAAGAGTCCTGAGGCTACTGCCCAGACAGTTTAGGCCAGCTTGGCACCTAGATGAGTCTCTTTCTGCTTATTTTTGCCCTGTTTTAACAAGCATGTTGAACTGACCCTTGGCTGAAGCTCCTGAGTTCTGCATGGCTTGAGGAAAAGTGCTCCAGCCCAGCCTGCCAAAGCTCTCTGTGTTAGACTGGGTCTCAAGCCCAGGTAACAATAAAATGTGAATTTGCCTTTGTTCTTTGTAAATGTGTATCTTTGTAAATACATAAGGGAAAAAAGAGGCCAATCTAAGACAGAATGGATGTTTTCTTGAGTCCTAGCCCAAAATAATATCTAACATTGTCAACACTCCCTGATAGCACAGGCTTCATGTACTACTGCCATGCTTTATCTCATTCCATAATTTAAGCACCAGTGTCTTAAGTTTAGTTAAATTAGAATCCTTAAACTTAATTAACTGGAGGCCATAATTTTGACCCTGTCCTGGAGAAGGAGAACTCTTCCCAAGACGATGTACCTGCCATAACCCTCACTGTCACCTTTGGAATACATTATATCAGGAGTTCCTGTGGATCTTGTCTTGTCCCCATTACTGAACTTTAAGTCCCACTAAAGGGCCCAGCCCTGGATCAACAAAGGATGTGGACATTGATAAAGATGTGTCTCTACTTAGAGAACTCAGAAATGTTTTTACTGCTTGAAACTTCCGTAAGCTGAATCCCTGCCCTCAGGGTCAGGACAATGAGATGGGCCACAAAAACCTAAAGATAAAAGCAGCCAAGGCTGAAGACATCCTTTGAAGGAAGAGCACACATCAGTGGTCTCATATCTATTGAATCCATTGACCCTACCTCTGGCTTTGTCCTTCACTGGCCCTGGAACTGTGGACTTGAGCCTTAATTTTTCTGCATGAACCCAGCAATTTCTGAATTTCTGATAATGCTAAAAATCTCCTCTCAGAACCTTAGGGTTCTAGAAATGTCTTTAGAATCAGAGATGCTCTTTTGGATGTAGTACCAGATGACCTGCTTTACTGAAACATTGGTTGCTATTCTGTTCTTTAATAAGAGCACAGAACTGAGGAAAGCTTTTGAGGTTTTGCAGCATCTCTGTTCCAAACTCTTCATTTCAGTCCTTTTCTTGCTCTTGGAGACACAAAATGGTCCTTGACTTCTAGATAATTATCCTCTAGTTATGGAGAAACTGAACAAGTTCCATAATTTTTTAAGCTGGGACCTGCCCTGTTTGCAAAGTGGGTACGAGGATCAAATGAGAAAATGTAAACTGTATGTGCAATAAATTCACACAAATTCTGCACACCAAGAATGTTACATAAAATGTATCTTCCATTAGAGGATGCATTAATGAGATCCTCAGTCTGAAAACAAAGTACAAAAAATTAGTTAAGTAGCAGAAATCTTACTTGAATTCTACATTTAAACCAAAACACAATTACTTAAGCAGTGCACTGTCTTGATCTCTTTATATATCATTAAATATGGTATTTTAGCTACTTTTTTGTGTGTTTGTCCTGTTTTCACTTTAACAAAATGGCCCCTTCTACCAGAACTCTGGGCTACTCTTCTAGCTAAAAAGCACACTCTACACCTAACAGGTCTCAGGGATGGCATTGAAATGGGCCCTCTGCCCATCCCTAGAGCCTTCTTGGACTCACCCATCAGCTTTTCTGTAGAGAAAGGGTATATAAGTACCCTATCCTCAATACAAATACAAAATTTAAGTCTTGTAGCTGACAAGTTGCAGATTTAACTCATGCTTAGCTTCCTATCCTCCTCCTCCTGCCTACCCCTACCCAGACTCACTTGTCTCATTTGTGTACATGTCAATCTCCCCACGGGAGCCTAACCTCATTTGAAAAGAAAAAACTGTATGTCTCCTTCATCTTGAGGAGGACTCCAACATTGTCTAATTCAGTGCTTTACACATAATAATCCAAATATGCATTTTAAAGTAAGTTGATTAATACACTAAGCATCTCTCAGACAAAATATATCCTTGGGAGCTGGATATGACCAGCAAGGACAGTGGGACTCTCACTCCTTTGTCTGGGATTTGGATGTATATGAAGTGGGAAATCGTCAACAGAGAAACAGGGTTACAAAAGGCACTGTTGCCAAAGATTGGAAAGTTGTTAATATGGGCACAATCTTTCTCAGAAGCACCACTGGGAACCTGAGGATTAAAGATCATTAAGCCTCACTTTGTTATCAGTTCAACAGATGAAGAATTAAAGAAACAACAGTACAGCACAGATAAGGTGGATGTGACACTAGATCATAGCATGGCTTTCCCTGGGGAGCCTGAGCCTCTGCAGCCAGGCTGAGTTCTTTGATAAGGAGAACGAAAGAACAGACTGTTCAACAAGATTGTACTAGAATCAAGTTTGCTCATGTTTTCAGCCAGTATGGGTGGGGAGTAGAACACAGACACCCTAGGAAGAAGAGATAGAGGAGTTTGCATGGGATCCTGCCTGGATTCAAACATCTTATCAGCAAACAAATGTGATTAACCTAGGTAGCACAGCAGTGACCTGGAAAGTCCCAAGGAGTCATCATTCAATAGTGAGATGCTTTCCAGCCCGGTAGCTACAGTGGGTATTTCTGTTGATGAATCCTACATTCCTACTGATTGCATTAAAAATCAGACATAGGTTCTTTTGAAATAGGAACCAATAGTCCAATGAAGTATAACAAAATACTGATGACAGACAGGATGCTAGAGAGTTACACTTAAATGCCTGTTGGCTCTTACCTCCTTGATAACTTACCAGCATCTAAGACACCAAAGTTCAGTGCTAAATTAACACTACTTTACAGATCCTCCTGAACCTACTTCCCTGCCTATGCTTCCTGTTTCTGAAGTAAAGAGCACCACCGTCCCCCCAGTCACAGGGGTATGAAGCACAGGAGGCATCTTTAACAACTCTCTCTTGCCACTTCTACCCCAATAACATCCTTCTTCTCCATCCCCATTACCACCTCCCTAGGTCAGACTTCATTAGGTTTCCCTGGATCAAAATGATAGCTTCCTAGATGGTTCTTCTGCCTCCTGATATTTCCCTTCAATCTCCCTTTATTCACTTCTTCCAGAGCACTCTTCAAAAATCACATCAGTCATTTTGTCCTACCATACTCCTTCCCAAAACGTTCAGTCTCCCCACTGTCTAAATCAAAGCTTTGTAACCCGGAATTCAAGAGTGGCATAATCTGGCCTCAACATATCTTTTTAATATTTTGTTATTCACCTGCATTTTCACTTCAAATACATTTAACTTAAATTAAAATAACATTTACTATTTATTTTGAAAAAATAATAGTATCTACTATTCATTGAATATAGGCCTAGTTCTCTCTTTCTCTCTCCCTTTTTCAACCACTCTATAAGATATCTTGTGATTGATCCCCATGTGGTATATCAGGAAACTGAAGTCCAGATAAAATAACCTGCTAAAGGTCATCTGATCAATAGTGGCAGAGCCAGAGCACCACCTCCAAAGCTCAGGTTTGGGGCTCTGCCTGTCCCCTCTATAATTTCCCTATTCTGGGAGCTCTTGCACTGTCCCCTCTTCTTAATGAAGGGGAAATGTTTAAGTTCCTCTTGCCTGATGCTTTTAGTTTTTTGTTGCACAACCTAGAACTAGTTTTCCAGCTCCAATTTTCTATGAAGGGTTTGACTGATTAGAACAGATCATGCCTAGTGATTACTCTATCATTTATTTCTAATTCCATTTATCTGAATTGGGAGTTGTTCTTGAAGAATGGAGCTGTTTTTCCTTCTCTTTTGCTAAGCAATAAAGAAAGAATTGGTTAAATGACAAGTATTCACTTAAGATAAATCAGGTTGGTGTTTGAAATCTGAATCATCCCTTCTCCATGGCCTGATTCTCACACAGAACTGAGAAGCATGTAAAATGTCCCTATTGGAAGAGCTGGGTAGAAGGAACAGTCTGAAGGCACAGAGGAAAGAAGTTGCGATGCTATAAATTCTTAAAATTCATGTCCTGCTATGTTGAAGCTAAATGAGTGCTCTTGTCACAGCTATTAAGTAACAGTAGCTGATTATTTTCCTAAGTCCAATTCCAGCACCTCTAGGCACATTGACCAGGTTTTTAAAACAAAGAGATAATCCTCCATTACCTTTGCAGACTACCACACTGATGTAAAAATGTTAATGCAGATTTTTGAATGAATAAGAATTCTCATTAAAATTTGTACAGGGTGCATAATATTGCATTAGATCTTTTTTTCCTCTATGTTATTTCTGCAAATTCTATGTAATAAAACATTTTCATAATACTTTGTAGTTTACAAAGAACATTTATGTTATCTCATTTGATCTCTAATTTTTCCTTGAAGGTAAACAGAATAATTATAGATAAGGAAATGTGGCTTAGACAAGGAAGGTGACTTATCTATGTAACAGGGAAAATGCATGGAAGAGAATGGGTTTGAACCCTGGTACTTATTTTCAAATCTAAAGCTCTTTCCAAGCACCTTCTAGATACCTGGCACTTGACTGGTCAAGAGGGACAAGACATTGAATGAGATGCTTACAATCAAGTGGAAAGGTTGACACAGAAAACAGTAGAAAGGAATTTGAGAAGATATACATAGGATGTTATGGAAGCTCTGAGGGGCTTGTAGAGGACTTGTGAGTCTTAAAGAATGAGTGGGATTCAGGCAAGCAAAGGATAGGAAAAAAATGATAATGAATTCCAGACAACGGAATTACATGAGCAAAGGCACCAAGGCTTGCATGGATGGGGTGGTGTCAGGTGTGGACTCTACAGTTAACTGTTGCTGAAGCAGAAAGGATCAGGCAGGAGGGTTGACCAGCAAGACCAAAGACACCTGCAGATGTTAGATAGATCATGGAAGCCCCTGTATGGGAAAATCCTGTACGTATTTCTATAGATACTGGGGACTTATTTCAAGGCTTTAAGCATAGGCTTGGCCTAGTCGGATTTATATTTCATTCGATTGCATTGGCTATGGTATGAGGATATACTGGAAGTAAACAGGAATATAAGCAGGGAGCCGTGTATGAAGGCCACTGCAGCAGTCCAGAAGATAGAGACAGAGAGGTGAAGCTTGACTTAATTTGGCAGGATTTATCATTGATACGATGTGGATGGTAAGGAGAAAGAGAAGTTGAGGGTGACTTACAGGTATTAATAGAAGTCATGTGGGTAGAAGAGCTCACTTAGGGAGAGTGTGAAACAGTGTGCAATTCTGGTGACTTCCAATATGTAAAAGGAAGAAAAACCTATGAAGAGGCAGAGATAGAACTGCCAGACACTATGAAAATCAGAAGGATGAGTGTCCCAGATGCAAGGAAATCCAGAGTTTCACGAAGGAAAAGAATGATTAATGATACCAAATACTGGAAAGAGCTTCAGTCAGACGAGGACTGAAAAAACATCTATTGGATTTGGCAATTAGGAAGTTATTATGGATTTCAGTGACAGCTGTTTCAGGGGAATAACTGGGCAAGAAGCCAGACTGCAACAGGTTGAGGACTGAAAGAGGTTTTCCAGAGGGAAACTGAAGGCAGTGAGTGTAGGTAACTCTTTTGAGATATTTGGGTAAGATGCTACCTACTTAAGGTGAACATGGGGTAAAGGTGGTTAAGCTGCAGTGGGTTTCTTTAGAGTAGGGAAAACGTGACCATTTTTATATCCTGAGGAAGATTTCATAGACGGAATGAGAAGTGGTGACTGGTAGAGAGGTACAGGAGGAAAAAGGAGAAAATGGCATCAAGGATACATATCCTCTGGGACTGAGGAAAGAAGAGGCAACAAATGGTAAGCTACTGCAAGCTGAGTGAGATCACACCAGAGGGATCAATCTTCTCAGTGGACTAAGAGACACGATATTCTGCTAGAAATGTAGAAGCTCAAGGAGAGTGGTAAAGGTTCAGAGAGTTTCTAAGAAGGAAAGGGTGATCCACATGGCCTTCAATGAGGGAAAAGCAGAAATAAAGTTTAGGAGAAAGTCAGTTGATGAAGAGAAAATGGAGAGACCAAAGCCTGGAGGAGGCAAAGGCATGAAGCTACCAGAAGGGAGTTGAAGACTTCAAAAGGAGAAGCTCATCTAGGAGTTGGTCCTTGAATGTGTGACTGAAGTTGAGGCAAGATAACAGTCTCTGGAAATAGGAGTTTCAGAATTATGAGACTAGGATGTTGAATGATCCAATTCATGTCATGGAAACCTTCTAGGATGATAATGGCAGGAGCCGCAATGGAGAGAAAGATCATGAATCTGGTGCCTCAGTCTTCAATAAATGAACAACCATGACTGGGAGGTTAGTCAGAGGCAGTAATAACCAGAGAGAATCACCGGCAAAGCCCACTGACAATTCTTAGGAAATAAAAATAGAACCTGGGTAATAAAATAAAGTCTAACCTTTTTTTTCCTCTGTGCCTAGTCCAATTTCACTTGCTCATAGGTCGCCTGAGCAGACGCGTCGCACCGGGCGCTTCAGACCAGTGTTGCTGGCAGGAACCGGCAACACCGACCCCTCAGCTCTATTCAAGATGGCGGCGGCGACGGCGGCGGCGGCGACGGCGGCGGCGGGGGTCGACGGGCCGTGTGCAGAGACGCTGCGCCCCGAGCTGCCGTCTGGAGCGTGAGCCACACAGCTGTGCCCGCCCCGCGAGAGCCCCGCCCCCTCCCCGCTGACTGACGAGACCGAATGCCGCAGCCCCGCCCACAGCCCACGGGGTAGAGTGTGTGCTCTAGAGCACTAGCTTACATCCCTCCTTTCTTTTTAATCAAAGAATAAAACTTTCCTTTCTTTCTCAACTGAACTCTAACTCATTATATTCACTCGAAGGACACCAGGCAGGTGCACCCTTGTTGGGACCCATCTTGAAAGGGTCGGTGACAGTAGTGGGTTATATATCCCTGTAGAATGAAACTCAGAATAGATTACAATTTTCACTAGGGTGAAAGTATAATGTCCATAAACATAAGAAAAGATCCGGAAGTACGTCAACTCCTTTCTCAGCTTTGTGGAGCATGAAAAGTAGAAGAATGAGTAGCTTCCCCTGGGGAAGTCCACAGAATGCAATCCAGATCTCAGCAAATGAGGGAGGTGAATGGGGAGCGGTCCACCATGAAGCAGGGATCCAGGGGCACAGAGAAGAAGAGTGGGGAAGTCAATAGTGAGAGGAAGTCAAAAGTGAGAGGAATCTTTCAAGAAATAAATGAGACATCAATAGGAGAAAAGGAGAGTCAGGTATGACCTTTCATTCTATGATAGAGAATTGCAGAGATGAAATGCCTGGTTAGAGGATACTCCCACATGCCACCCCTAATCAAATATTCTAACTGTGGTTCACCTGCCTCTGATGCCAGAATGGGTCAAGGTCTCAGGCAGTGTCTGCCTGGTCTCAGGGAGAGCATGATGGCTGCTGAAGGTTTGCAAACAGATCTCCTGAGACTTCCCCTAGTCTCCCAATACTCCTTTCCCCCTAAAAAAGTATTCTTATCTCATTGCACATTAATTTTTTATCCAGAATAAATTTTACAATTAAAAAATCAACTCTCAATCTTTTTAAATATGTTAAGTTAAAATGTGCAAAATAACTATTATCTTCTTCCTTTAAAGAGAAACAGAGAAGCCTTTACATCTGCTTTTTCATATTTCATAGGAGAAAAAAATGGAGCAAATGATGTGATTGAAGCCAACGTTGTCTATAAAGTGTGAAAGCACTTCCTTTCCTTACCCAGGAGCCAGGGCTAACTAACATTAGGAGGGAGAGGAAATTAGCATGAAAGTTTTACTTAAATTACAAGATGGGTGAAAACCTTGCCCAAAGATGATATCTCCAAGTCTCCTATGACAGACAATGAATGGCTTTCGAGACCAGGGTCATTCTCTTTGTTATGTAAATAGTTTCCAAGAAACTCATAAACTGTTCTATTGAAATAAGTGTGATGTTGCTGAAAGCATGCTGACCCAGGAGTTTACAAGGTCTGCTGGGTCTGCCCTCACTCTGCTACCTATAAATTGTTTAACTTTCAATTAAATCCTCTGTTTTCTTACTTAAAAAAAATCAGAACCTATGCCACAGAGTTGCTGTGAGGATTAAATGAGATGATGATGGGAAAATTGCTTTGTAAGGTGAAAAGCACCAAATGCACATATTAGGCTGGAACTGATGCTTCTGCATCCACTGTCTAACTTTTAGTCGAAGGGATAATAGTCAGTGAGCAGAAGCAGTGAAGCAGAAACTTCCAGCCGGCAGGGTCCTGAATATTTCTCAAATCACACTGGATTGAAACCCTTCCTTTATCTAACTATAACTGCCCCCATGCATCCATCTGAAAATTTTTCAGAGTGAGAGAAGATACACTATTATCACAATTTTTTCTTCACAATCCAGAAGAAACAATAGAACTTTTTTCTTAATCACATTAATGGCTCATATATGTATAATTCAACGGTCATCAAACCAGTTTCTTCCAGAAATACATTTTTATATTACATATATGTATATATACATTCACATATTTATGTATAAATACATAGATACAGATGTAAATATATACATATATTCATATATATATGCACATACGATTATATTATAATATATATAGTTATAGCATTATAATTCCTTATATTCAATTCCTGCTGTACATCTCCATCTGGATGCCCATCAGTTCCTAAAACTCAAAGCCCAAAATGGAGAAAGAAACTGAGTGGTTTAAAACAACGTGCTGCTTTTCACAACTCTGTGGCTTGTTTAGGATGGCTCTTCTTGCCTCATTCAGCTGGCAGATGTGCTACGGGCAGAGGTCAGCTGCTGCTGTTGGCCAGAGGGCTCTGTTTTCCTCCACAGGGCCTTGGGCTTTCTGATAACATAATGGTCTCAGAAACAACGAGAAGCACTGAAAGAGTGTGAAAATGTAAGCCACAAGGCTGCTTAGAGCCTAGACTGAAGCCATCCAGTATCACTTCAGCTGCATTCTACAGGCTAAAGCAAGTCATAGTACCAGCCCAGGTTCAAGAGAGAGGAAACCAGTTCCTCCTGACGAGAGGAGCAGCAAGTCTCATTGCAAAAGGCATGCGAGGTGGGAGATGTTGCAGTCATCTTCGGCAATAATCTGCCACATCTGACTCCAGCCTTCTCCCTTCTTTCCTCCCTTCCTTCCTGTGTATTAAGCTTATAATTACTAAGCACCTGCTATAAGCCAAGCCCTCTTCTAGATGCCAGGGATATGTTCATGAATGAGACACATAAGACCTCTACCGAGGTGGAACTTAAAGTCTAGTGGAACCAAGCAAAGAGACGAATGAGTTCATTTTAGCTAGGAATAAAAAATGAGGTGAATAAAGACTGAAGTGGGAGACAAGCAGGGTGGACAAATTACTTTAGATTGGGTCATCAAAGAAGTCTCTTGAAAAAGGTGACATTTGAGATAAAATTGGCCACAGATATCCACAAGGGCAAAAGCCCTGAGGCCAGAGCAGATTTGGCTGTGGCTGCAGCATACTGAGCCGGGGAAGAGTGGTGAGACATGTTTTCTGTATTAGCCATAGGCAAAACTGTGCATCCAGCTTGCAAGCTAGAAATGTCAGTGTCATCCTCAACTTCTCCCTCTCTCTCATCCCCAGATTTACTGGGGTCCAAGTCCAGTTGATTCTCCTAAAACCTCTCAGGCAGATCTCTTTCTTTCCATCTCCACTGCTGTTCTTCTTGGTCTCTCTCACCTAGATCCAGGATTCACTCCCTTGTCTGCCTCTGCTCTCTTCCCACTTTAATCCAGTCCTCAAAAGGCTGCCTGAATGATGCCTTGAAGACATAGCTCAGATACAACTCAGAAACCCTCAGTGGCTTCCTGTTGCCATTGGACAAAGTCCAAACCTCTTAGTTTCTCTTTGGATGCCTACGTAATCTGGCTCCATGTTGACTTCTTCAGTCTATCTCCCCACTCTGCAGTTAAGACTTTACCGTGTGAGGGCCATTCTTTTGAGGCTGAAGTGTTGCTTCTCTCCTAAAATGCAAGTGAAATGAGAACCGAAGCCATAGTCAGCCATTCATCTTTCAGCATGCATTAGAAAAGCAGGTGTTTCTACAGCCAGCTCCTCCAGACAGCGGAAAATTGGACCAGAAAGGAATCACAGTGAAGAGTGGGGGAGACATAGGGACTCACTGCTAGGGGTAAGGATCAAGTTGAAGTCTGAACCTGGAGTTGAGGAGCTGTTGGGGACAAGTCAAGTATGTGGAGAGCAGGAGTGAAGGAAAGATGGAGAGTCACTGACAGGAAGTGGAATGGTAATTTATGTACCATTCATAAGTCACAGAAGGCCAGAGCCGGAAATGACCTTGGAGGTCATCAAGTCCCACCCCTTATCATACAGAGAAGGGTAACCAAGGAAAGGGCCTCACACGTGGTCACACAGCGAGTTCATAGGCGATCCAGCCTGGCCCTCAGCCCTCCGACTCCTAGGCTGTGCTGCCTCACATCACTTCCCACTAATCCATCCTCCCACTCTCTCCAGGGTAGAGTGACCTCGTGGAGTCAGGCCCAGAAACAGGGAGCCTGATGTTGCTGTAGAATGTGACAAAAAACCAAGGGGAGGAGGGTTTTCTCCAGCCATCAGGGTTTACTTGCCCTGGCGTACAGTGGAGGGACACAAGTTCAAAGCGTCTGGGTCAGAGACAGAGGCTCCTAATCTCCGGTTGTGCTGATGTGACACAGCGAGAAGCTGACAGGAAAACAACCAAGTCCATTTGACTGCCATGATAAGTGAACTGGATCAGGGGTGCAGCCAGGCCAAGGAATTGCTTGGAAAGATGTCATTAGGGTGACCAAGAGAAAAAATCAACCCCTGACAGCCAATGTAGTAGCCTCTTACTGCTAAAAATAGCTGTCAGCATCATAATCTTTCTAAAGAGGTTTCACATCCATTATATCAAATTCTCCACCCAACACGTCTGTGGGGTAGGTACTGTTTTCACTATTTAAGGATGAGGAAATGAGAAGCAGAGGGCACACTCAAGGTCACATGAGCTCATAAGAACTGGAATTTGGGCACAGGTCTTGTGATTTCAAATCCACATGACTAATATTTTTAATCCTTAAAAAGGAATGAAATTCTGACACAAGCTACAACATGGGTGAACCATGAAGACATCATGCTAACAGAAATAAGCCAGACACAAAAGTCCGAAAATATTGTATGATTCCATTTACATGTGTTACTTAGAGCAGTCAAATTCAGAGACAGAAAGTAACATGGTGGCTGCCCAGGCTGGAATGGGGGGTAATTATTGTTTAAGTGGTACTCTGAAGTCTCAGAGTTGCATTCCTCTTTGGGAATCGCCCTCAGAAAGGAGCTGTGTCACCCAAGATTACTCTCTCTTCTCCTGAGATACCTACCTGGGTCAAGTCCTCATTTAATCCAGATGTCTATTCAAATGCCATCTCACTACAAAGGCCCTCTGGACAACTCATATGCAAAATAATACCCCCTTTTGTGCCCAGCTCCTTTACCCTGCTTTAATTTTTCTTCATAGCAGGTATCAGCCTCTGACACATATTTGTCTATTTATTTATTGTTCTAGAATTAAAGTGCCAAAAGAGCAGGGGATGCGTGTGTGTGTATGTGTGTGTGCGCACACAAGGGTGACTGCTTAGTTCCAGTACCTAGAACAAAGTTTGGTGGCACATGTGGACATTTGTATCAGTTTCCCAAGGCGATTGTAATAAGTTACCACAAACAGTGGCTTAAACAACACGAATAAATTACTGTGCAGCTCTGGAGGTCAGAAGTTTAAAATGAATCTCCCTGGGCTAAAATCAAGGTGTAGGCTGGGCTGCATTCCTTATGGAGGCTCTAGGGGAGAATATGATTCCTTGCTTTTTCTAGTTTCTAGAGGCTTCCTGCATTCCTTGTTTTGTGGCCCTGTTTCTCCACCTTCAATATCAGCAGGAAAGCATTTTCAAAGCTCTCTCTGACTCCAACCACCCTCCTGCCCCACTCTTCCACTTCTGAGGACATCTATGATTACACCGGGCCAATCCTATTAATCCAGGATAATCTTCCTATTTTAAGTTCAGCTGATTAGCAAACTTAATTCCCTTTTGCCACATAACCTAACATATTCACAGGTTCTGGGGATGAGGACACGGATGCCTCTGGGGACACCATTATTCCACCAACATCAAAGCTCAATAAATATTTGATAAATAAATGAATGAATAATTATCTAATTTCATGCATTCAGCAATCCCTTAAAATCAGTGCTATTATTCTCCCGTTTTACAGATGAGGGAAGTAAAGCCTGAAAGTTTAAGTCAATTGCCCAAATTCACCTGGCTAAAAATAATGGAACAGAATTTCAAATATAGACAGGCTGACTTGAATCAGTCTCTGACTGCCCCAACTTGCTTCATTTTCCTGTAATTGTCAGCTTACAAATCTGTCTCGCCTACTAGACTCAGAGCTGCAAGTGGGTGGAGGCTATGGCTTTGCATATTTGCAACCCCAAAGGCCAGCCCAGGACCTGGCAAAGAGCATCAAAAGCAACAACAATGATAACATTGGGAATTTATTGAGTACTTGACGTGTGCCATGTGCTGTTATAAACCTTTTACCTGCACCCCCAAATATTTCTTGAGTACATGAATGGAAAAAACCATCTTTTCTTACTAAATCGCAATAACCACATTTTTCACCCTATATAATACTCGAGGTCTATACTGAATGTCCAAATTAAGTCACATTCAATTGGAGAGGCTCTAAAATATCATCAAGAGTACATTTATTTCTGTCTTCTGGTCTGAATCCAGAATCCCAACTCATCATCAATCAGTCTTTCTAATGAATGAACATTCACTGTGAATAGATTTATCTGTTCTAGACTGAGACTTTGATTTGATAAACTAGAAAATAATGACTAAGATACACAGAGGTCTTCCCAGTTCCCTAAGCATGCACACATATACATTTAAGTCTCAGAATGGCATTGTACCAAGGGGAAGGACATAGTATCCCTTTTCAAGACACAAAAGCCTAGACTCACAAAAACTATACAGTTCGCCAAAGGTCATCCAAGTAGTGAGGACCACGGTCTAGAGTCCCTCCTTCTAATTCCACACTTTTCTGCTGTAACATGCTGCCAAACAGAACATCATATGTCTTTTAGAAAGGGGACTGCCCGTGCAGACTGGCAAAGCTCAGCTTCCGTGCGGATCCGTGGGGACTGTGCCAGCTCCTCGGATCTGGTTTGCCCACTCAGATCACCCAACTCTCCCGATTACGAGGTTTACAATTTCTCAGCCTGCACAATGAAAGAGAGGCCCTGTGAATTCAAATCACTCCATAAAATCTGCCCCCAAAAATGGGGGAGGGGGAGGGAATCATTGCCATTGGGCTGGTTTTTCATTAGTCCTGAAAAAATATTTTTAATGACTATAAATTATGCATAACATGGGATTCAGGGGAAAAGTTTAGCAGGTTTAGGAGATTTCTATTGTTTTCTTCTTATCCACTTTTGTAAGCGTCCTTTCTATTTCTACTGTGCTTTGAAAAGAATGCAAGAGAACTCAGGCTCTGGGATAGAGAAAGAAGAATCCTAGAGTTACGGAGCCTGGCTAACCCCCTTTCTGTGAAGCTCTCTGTGCTCTTTTGTGCAGTAATGAAGAGTTGGGAAGAAAAGAATTGTCCCCACATTATCCATGACTGGGCCAGCCAAAAGGACCTCTGACTCAAGGAGCGAAGTGCACCCACGGCAGGCTCGTTCCCCTTGTTTCTTCACTGCCAGACGACACTCTCAGAGAACAACTCTGTCCCCGGAGCCATTGTCCGTGACTTTGGGGTCAGGAGCTGCCACGGGAAAAGTATCTAATTTCATTTTCACACACTTGTGGTGTCAGCAACCCAAATACAGAAGTCTATTTTGGCCTCATTTTCACTACTCAAAGGCAACAGCACAGGGAAAGGAGCCCACTTGTCAGAATCAATGAGGAACTCTTCCAATTCATTTCTAGGCTATAATCATGCTGAATTCACCTCACCAAACGTCCTGCAAGGTTTGGTGTTCCAAGCGACTGTGGGGTTTCTAAGTCCAATCCACACCACACACTCTAGCCAGAGAGAATTTTCTAAAGCACAGCTTTCTTCCCTTCAAGTCTATTTTCCAAATTGTCTCCACAGTGATTTTTTTTAAAACATACACTCATTTATTCCACAAGTATATATTCAGCTGCTATTAGGTGCCAGGTATGGTGACCGATCAAGGTAGGCAAGAATCTGTGTTTGTCTAGAGAGAGGGGACAATGTTAGTCAAGTAAACAAACAAAGGCAAAGTAAATAAGATTAATTTAGGTAACTAGTTAGTAACAGAAATCAAAATGGGTCCTGGGATGGAAAGTGCTGTGGGTGGAGGGATACTTTCGGTGTTAAGTCACAAAAGACAAGAAGGCGATGGTGCTAAGATCTGAAAGAAGAGCATCCCAGACAAAGGAAGGAGGAGGTCCAGAAGGCGGAAATGAGCATGTCTGTTTGCAGAGCACAGAGAAGGCCCAGGAGGCTGGAAGACTGGAGTAAAGGGAAAAAAGTAGGAGTTGAGACAAGAGAAGTGAGGCTGGGACAGCAGTGAGAGGAAAAACAATATGTAGGTAGGTTCAAGACAGAGGTTGGAGGTAAAGCTCATAGTACTTTCTGACTGATTTGACAAGAGAAATAAGAAAAAATAATCAACAATGACTCTGGAGTTTTGGCTTGAGCAATTGAATGGATGGCGAGGGCAAAAAGGGAACAAAGTTGGGAGAAAAACAGGTGTTTTGCTTTGAATATGTTATATGTGAAATATCCACTAGACATTGAAGTGAAAATGTCAAGTCAATAGCTGGATACACAGATCCAGAGGTAAACAGACAGTTTGGGCTAAACATAAATTTAAATGTCATGGCATATGTGGCTGTTATTTGCAGCCACGGAACTCCTGGGGAGAAGGGATAAAAAGAGGGAGGAGCTGAGCCCTAGGGCACTCCAATATCCAGAAGTTTAGCAGCAGAAGAGAGACCAGCAAAGGTGGCCAGTGAGCTGGGAGGAAATCAAGGAGGGTGCCACATAAGAAGCCAGGAAAAGAAAGTGATCAAGGAGGGAGCAATGAACTGTGTCCAGTGTTGCGGAGCAGTTTAGTTGGGGGGGGGCATTAAGGAAGAGAAGTGACCAGTGGGTTTGGCAAAATGGAAGTCCCTGGTGACCTTGAGAGGAGTGGTTTTAGTAGGGTGGCTCTCTCCAGCCCGACCCGGCACTCACCTGTGTGGCCTCATTTCCAAACCTAGGCTGGCAGATGCCTTCCAGGCAAGTGAGCACGTGCTGCAAGGTCCTGGAGGAGAGAACATGTGACAGAACCTCCTAGAAGGGAAGGCTTTCTGCGCAAAGGATGTTTGAACTCATACTTAAAGGTCAAACGAGTTTGCAGAGTGGGGAAAGCCTGGGGATGGCAGACAAGAGGGAAGACACTGAAGGACAGCAGAAGTTGAGGGAAAAGAACCCCTGTGAAGGCACAACCATGAAAGGATGTGGTGTGCCTTGGGATGGGGCAGGGGTTAGACGGCAGCCTCCAAGTCATAACACCTAGAGCCTGTGAATGTGATGTCATTTGGAAAAGGGGTCTTCACTGATGTAATAAAGTTAAGGATCTTGAGATGAGTTCATCCTGGATTAACCTGAATTATTATGACCAATATCCTTATGAGAGAAAGGCAGAGGGAGATTTGAGACAGAAGAGGGCAGAAAGACACACAAAGGAGAGGCCATGTGAGGATGGAGGCAGAGGTGGGAGCAATGCCACCACAGCCAAGGAACGTCCGGAGCCATAGAAGTTGGAAGAGGCAGGAAAGGGCTCCCTCCTAGAGCTTTCAGAAGAATCATGCGCCTCAGACTTCTGGCTTCTAAAACTATGAGACAGTACATTTCTGTTGTTTTAAGCTACCAAGTTTTGTGGTAATTTGTCTCAGCAGCCCTAGGAAGCTAATGCACATGACCAGAAGCTCATTGTGGCAGGAGTTCAGGATGTTTTGCTGGGGGTCCCAGTGACCCCTCTGTTACCTCGTTCAGAGTGTGAGCCACACTCTCCTTCTTGTGTAGCAAAGAAAGCAGCCACTCACAGCTAGCCCAGCTTCTTTACAAGGAAAGCTGGACTTTTAGTCAAAACCAGACATGGTAGTGGGGACACACAGGTTTCTAAAAGAGGCAAGGCCAAAACATGTTAATGGGAGGGAAAAATCCTTTCCTCTGTAGAATTTGAGGGGTTGATTTAATTTTAAAAACAGACTGAAAACCCACTGCTGCCTGGGTGAGGCAGATCTGCCTGGTTGGTAACCACATAAAGAATCAGGCACCGCTCCCAGCAGAGAAAATGTGAACTGGAACTATGGACTCGCAGACACCCAGGGGACCAGAGCCACACTTCCGCTTTGCCATGGGACCTGCTAAAACCTGACGTATTGCTCAAGTTTGTGAGCTCAGAGAGAGGTAGAGCAGACGCTTGGGAAGAGGTGTTCAGTGAGGACACCACACTGCAGAGCTGAAGGGGAAAGCATGTGGGAAAAGGGGACTGGACAGAGGCAGGAGCCCATCAGCCGGAAGGAGGCATCTTCCAGAAGGCCCTAAGGCCCCTTGTATGATGTGAAAAAACAAGGTTTCTGTGTCTGGATTTTGTGCCTTGACACTGTATGTCTCTTCTTAGATCTGGGCAAGAGCCTCATAGAATGACACCACTGTCCATGGTCCGGCTGATGGGTCTGGTGAAGGCTGGTGGGGCAGGCTGGGGAGGGGAACACCGGGAAGGGATTGGCCTCAGTTGCCTCTATTCTCTGGGACTAGAGGGGTCCTGTGTCTTGCACTGCCCCCTCATCCCCATCCCCCAGCCCACATTTCTGTGTGAGAGAAGTCACCATGGGCAATGACAGCAGCAAAGAAACCCCACCCCAACTAAGCTGGGAGTAAAACCAAGGTACTGAGGTTTTTCAGCCACGATTAGATTTGCTTTTTATAGCGATCCCTCTAAGAGCAGTGTGGAAAATGGAGTGCATGGGAAGAAACTGGTAACAGAAAGATCACGTTCCAGAATGTTTAAATAACAGTCCAAGAGAAAGATGAAGAAGACCAGATGAAGGCAGTGGCGGTGTGGGCAGAAGCGCTCACTGAAGAGGGGGTTCTAACTTGGGAGACTGAGCTGAGAGCTGTTCTGTTAACCAAGAGCTGGACAGAAGGCAAGTGGCAGGAGTCTCCATCCAATTCCTATTCCCAGAAACTGGGGTGTTGGAACACCAGGGCTCCTCAGGGGTCAAGAGAAATCCTGGGCATTTTCATGTTTGAGGCTTTAAGTGCTTTAAATAAAAAGAAAGAAATGCAAAAATGGGGCCAAATAAATCATGGTATCTCTGAAATATTTGCTTCCTAAAAATTATGGCTTTTAAACCACATGCACAATGCAATGTGTGTTTGTTTACTCTTCAAACCAATCGTAGAAATGATCAGCTTAGGTATTACACCATCAGGACTCTGGTCTCATAAGGAGACCCAATTTTCAGCTGTGTGAAAGAGTCTTCTCCCAGGCTTGGCAGTGTCTGGCTGAGACTGTGTGCATAACCCGGATTAGAGATGGGGTTAAAAATAGGCTTTGGGACTCATCACAAACGTGAGGACTGCGCATGCAGTCCTCTGGATAGGCACGGAGGCCTGCTTGTGGATGTCGATACTGAAAAACTGCCCAAAGAAATAATTAATCCAAAGGTACTGTCTAGAAAGAGCTAGAAGCCAGAGAGATCAGGCTGAGAGTAAAAGCTAGAGGCAAAGGGGGCAGAGCCCAGAAGCACTCCCAGACCCACCAGCTGGCAGCCACACGGGCGGGGATGTGCTCTGAGAGTGTAAGGAGACAGCCTGGAGCTGAATCGCTTAGTCCCTGCAGCCAGCTAGCCAAGGAGGGAAGTACGTTTCATGGGACCCAGAGCTTCTGATCGGGTGGGAATTTGCCTCCTTCCCATAGCACTCTTCTGAGCCCTAAATCCACAGGAGTGGCCTTTCTTGATTAGGATTCTGACGTATGTTTTTTAATTCTCTCACTCTTCTAACACCCAGCACATGTACTGTGGGGCAGTGGAGAACAGTGAGAAAAGCACTAGTTTTGAGGTCACACAGATCTAGCTTCAAATTCTTGGGCACAACATCACGTTATTCTGAGCTGCAGTTTCCCCACCTGTAAAATGGGGATGTTGGCAGTAACCTCACAGGCTTTGTTGTGAAAATAAACACATAATGGTTGTGAACACGCCCTGTGTTCTCAAAGCACCACAGGCATGGGCCCCAAGTGAGGTCATTTTTATAGTAATTGGTGTGGGGAAGTCCTCCTGGCCCAGAACCCAGAGTCAGGGGTTGTAGCCACAGCATTATGACTTACAACCTAAGGTTCCACACAGCCACAGCCCCCTCCCTGTGACTCAGTGCCACGGGACGCCTTTCACCCCAACTTCTCTTTCTTTGTTGCCCATAATTACCTGTCACACGAGTTGGCTCTTGCATGGCCTAATTTGGATCTGTTCTTTCCATATGCCCTGAGCCCAGGTCCCCATGGCCTTTCACCGCCACACCTGTCCTACAAAGGCCCTCGCTGGGGCACTGATTACAAACACACCTGATCCCTTCTGGTTGGAGGAACAGCAAGAGGAGGACAAACACCATCACACTGACCTTCCAACAAGTCTGGCCCCACGGGCAAGGCTTCACGTTCCATCCTAGCTGGTCTTCAAAGCCCAGCCAACCTATAACCTCCTCCAGAAAGCCCCTTGCTGTTCCAGATGTTCTGAATTCTGAGTCCCACCTGCCTCCTCTCATGGATGGTCCTGAGAAGTCTGCGCCTCACATGATAGTGATGTGAATCCATAGAAATATTTCTTTCGCCATACTATGCACTCTTGGATTTATTTTTTATTTACCTGCATACCCCTCACAGTGCCAGACATTTAATGGATGGTCAGTAATGTTTACTAAGTTTATAATAAATACCTTCATTCAGGTTTTCTATTTATCAACGACATCTTTTCTTCGCCACCATCTGAGTGCTTTACAGCAGAAGTCAGAAGACTAACGCCCACCACCTGTTTTTGTAAATCAAGTTTTATCGGGACACAGTCATGTCTGTTTGTTTATTCAGTGTCTATCTCCACTTTCATGCTACAATGGCAGAGCTGAGTCACGGCAGAGACCTTACGGCCTGCAAAGCCTAAGGTACTTGCTATGTGGCCTTTACAAAAATTTTGGTCATCCTGTTTTACAGTAAGGAAGTCCAAGTTTTTTTACCTGCAACTCACGGATAATCACTAATATCACAGAGCTGCTGTGAAGATCAAAAAGGATAGTGAATGTAAAATTGTTCTGTAGATAGCATCCACTCTGCCAACCACATGCGGTCAAGATGAGGCTGGAAATCTCAAGTGATGATGTGAGACGTGTAAAGATTCACTTGGTTGGGGGGGCCTGTCCCATCTGAGCTGACACCTGGTAAACAAACGGTGCTGCACAAATATGGAACTCACATATCTGCCCACTAGGAATCCAATTCCTTCTGCCCTCCAGGGCAGACGCTCCCCACACAGCATTAATTCAGATGGGGCTGTGTCTGTGGGAGAGCATGAAAGAGGCCTCTGAATGTTCTGTTCCTCATTTTTGATAAACGCTTTGAGAAGTAAGGAAGTCCTTTAATTAATTGGCAGATTTGCATAACTGTTGGTTATGGTAGATAAGAATGATTTTTTACTTCATTTGACAGAGCTAACATGCCAACTTGAAAATATTTTCAATTAGCCTCCTAGCTGGTTATCAACATGGATCTTACACTTTCTAAGGTGGGCCTCCAAGTCTTGAGGAAGTGGCATGTTGTAAGATCCAGGGGAAGTGTGAGTGATGGGATAGGCTGGCGGGGACACAGCCCTGGATTTACAAGGAAGAAGGAGACATTTCAACGTGACTGAGCTGAAAGAGGTGTTCATTGAAAGGGCAGAGCTGGGGCTCTGACTTGAAGGCCATGGGGCTGCCTGTGGGCTGGGATGGTGGGACAGGCACTGTCTCCTACTTGTGCACATGAAGCACAGCTGCCTTCATCAAGCTGAGTCGTTTCATCCATCTTATTGAGACACGAAGTCTTCCCCAGAAAGGAGAAGTTGTGTGGGCATAAGCTGGACCCCAGGCTCCTCATACCCATTTGGCCACCCTCTCCCCACCTCATGCTGTGTTGGTACTTTACTGTCCATCAGACACTGAACCTGGGAAGGAGACAGGGATCCTTAACACCTGGTTGTACAGAGGAGGAAACTGAGGTCCAGAAAGGAAACACTGCACGTGGCCTCCCATCAGTGGTACACACACACAGAAACCTGGCTCCCAGCCCCACGGTCTTCCTTTCTGCCATGCTGCCCACTGCAGTCATGACCTCCTGGCTCTCCAACATGGGCCACAAAGCTCTAGGCCGGTCCTTCCGATCCTAGTGCCAGCCGTGAGGCTGGACCTTGGCTAGGACCAGACTTTCCATCTGAGACTTCCCCCACCTGTGCCCCGAAGCCTGCTCCATGCGGCAGTGACACACAAGTCCTGACAGGGCTGAGACTCAGGTACGGACGGGGTGGCAGCAGGGCACAAAATGTAAGGAGGTGCTCACTCTCAGGGTCATGCAATTGCCTTGTTATGAAGATTGAATGAAATAATAAAGTGCTTAGAAACAGAACCTGGCACATAGACGGTGCTATGAAACCATTCAATATTGTTATCAGTGATAGTAGCACTAATAGGAGTAGAATTGAGAGAGTCTCTGTTTCTTCTTCTGTTAACTGGAGACAAAATTAATTTTTGTGTGAAAAGCCTGTGGCTGTTGTAAAGCTATACAGATGCATGCTATTGTTCCAGAGGCTTTACACTACTTTGGGGGCTCAACTGCCCCTGAATGAGGGACAGTGAGCTTTGCCTTATTCCAGGGCCACAATTAACCCCCTGTCCTGCCCTGCCCACCTTACATGTCCAAATGCTTGGACTCCATGCTGGAACTAACAGGAACCACTGAAGGATTTCAAGCTGAAGTGATATGGCAAATCTATGCTTAATGAAAATCTCTCTGGCTGACAGTGTGACCTTAGACCAGAAAGGGCCAGAATTGAGGCAGGGAGGCTGGTTAGAGACAAGTGAACAGTCCTGGCAAGAGACAATGAGGTCTGAAGTAGGGCGGTGGTAGTGGGGACAAGAAAGGACCAAGCAAGAGAGTGTGGATAAGGAAGCGAAATCTGTTCCTCACTCCTGGAAAAACAACTGTGAATCAGTGATACCATCTTTATCCCCCAAAGCAAACAGATCCTTCATTAGTGCTAGCAATTGGGAGCTGTGTGAGGTTTGGTACCCACTAGCTGCTAAACATGCATATAAAAGGAAGCACACCATATGCTGTGATGAGTTTATGCCAATTGGCCCCACTCAGATATATACTGCTTTAATTTTAACACTTTATTTGAACAAAAGTCTACTTCTAATGAAGCTCAGGATTCCCAGAGTTTCTTCCTGCTGGCCAATTTGACTTGGTTTCTTTCCTAAGTGATGAAAAGTCTCTTTCAATAAGTACGGCCAGGATTCAGATGTCAACTCAATAGAATATGAAACTTCATTGATAGATGAATGAGATGCCTTTATAGGTAATGAGCTCCCTGTCCCCAGAAGCATTCAAGAAAAAGCTGGATGGCCACTTGATGGAGTTGTTGGAGAGAAGATTCAAACATCAGAAGGTGAATAGGATGGGGATGTTAGACTTGACCTTTAAGGTCTTTAAGAACCATGAAATTCTAAGAGGTTGAATCACAAATGTAGTTCTTAGCTGATCAGGGGAACCCCAAATCACAGCAGAGTCAGAATGGGGATCTAAGATTTTTCACGCAAATTCAGAACTTACAACCACCTTGGGGAAGAAATCTCAACAACCCATCAGCCAAGACAGCCTCAGGGCATAAAAATGGAAAAGTTAGCTTTCAATGTCTTCCTAAAGAGCCTGGTACAAATGAGAAACTTCTTTTAGGGCTAAGAACTAGGAAAACATTTTGGTTTTCTCTTCTATATAACTAACCACGTGTGTCTTTTCACTTTGGCCATTAGGAAGCTCAGAACTTAATGTGCACTTGAAAATAACAGCCATGCAGACCCTTGTATTCTGAGTGTCATCAGTGCTCTTTCCTATCCCACTTCACCACCATTCTGGTCTCTTATTTTTAATGTGTACCTTTCCTAGTCCTAATATTGCTTTTAATCCACAGTTTACGTCCTATTGTTTCCTACCTAACTGTTCTGAGAAATAAGGAGGGAAATAAACAAGAAAAATAAATAATAAACCACCATCTGGGATATCAGTTATTGTGTCAGAGCCCACAGATACATTGTGAGAAAACAGCAGGGGGAGCATTACTCTGGGAGCCACATGAGTTGTCAGCATTCCTCTGCCATGGTGGGAGCTTGGGAAAGACGCTTCTTGCGCTCAGTCTCCCCTTCTGTAAAATGACAAGCTGAAGCATGGGCTGGGACTGGGCTTTGGCTCCCAAGATCTCCTTCTCATAGTCTCCTACCCAGGTTCCCAAGTGCATCTTCAGATGTTGCCCCTCTACCAAGTTCAGGCCTCCCCTAGACTTTGAGTTTCCTGCCCGCAGACAGGAATTTTTTCCTTTATTTATTTTTTTAAACAACATACGTACATAGCATTCATTTTGTTTCTTGCACTATTTTGAAAACTTTCATGTAGTGATTAATGTAAATTTCATAATGATTTTATGACAGAGGTGTTCTTTATGCCCATTCTACAGATAAGAAAACCAAGGACTTTCTTAATAGAAAACATCACTCATAATTGACAGCACCAGATTCAAAACCAGGCAACCAAGCTATGAATTTGCTCTTAACTATATGTTCCTTCAAATCCAATCATGACTTTGGCTCAGCTCCCTGACCTTGTTATAATCACTAGCTTGGATTATTAGCTCTCCTGGATTATTGCCTCCCTGCCACCCAATTAAGCAAAGATTTTTCTGAGTACCTACTCTGGGTCAAGCTCTATGCTGCACTGGGGACAAGAGTCAAACATACACTTCACTCACCAGAATCCAAAGAGAAATTTTAAAAATGCCATGTGGAAGTTTTAGCAATGGGTTATGTCATTGGGACTTCTGTTGGTGGAGATGGTAATGGAAGTGGGTGAGGAAGAGCATTTCAGGCAGAGGGAGAAGCATGAGCAAAGCCCCTCTGGGCATGAAAGCACATGGTATGTGTCCATGGGGTCTGGCTCTTGGCTTTCTCTCCAGTCTGGTCTCGTATCACTCTTCCCATTCAACTGTTATTAACACTTATATATTGAGGGGCAACTATGAGTCAGGCAATGTTCTAGGTGCTGAGGATACAGCGATCAAGAAAGTAGCTGCCTTCACAACCCTTACAAGGTAATGGAGACATACAGTTCATTAACAAATAAAAATGATATGGCAAGTGGTAGTAAACATGATGAACAAAACAATACACAGAGTGATGGGACTCAGAGTGGTGGAGGGTCATTGTTATCGGAAGAGTGATCAGAGAAGGCCTCTTTGATAAGATAACATCTAAGCACAAACACAAACGGAATGAAGGAGTGAGCTATGAAGATATCTGGTATGAGGGTGTCATAAGTAGAAGAGAAAAAAAATACAAGTGCCCAGAAAAAGAATTACGTTTGCCATTTTTGAAGAATAGCAAAATTAGGCTGGTGGGGGGTGGGTGGGTGAGTGCAGAAATAAGACCTGATCTGTGGTAGGGCCCTGGACTATGAGGGGTCTTGTTCACTGAACAAGGAGTTTGGGTTTTGCTCTCCATGCAATAGGAAGCCATTGCAGGGCTGCTGTGCACCAAGCCACTACAGCCACATGAGACTTTCTAAATCTCCTTGGAAAAGCCAAGTTCTGTCCTACCTCAAGGACTTTACCAATGTTGTGCTCTCTGCCAGGAAGTCCTCCCTGATCTCTTTGCTGAGCCATTTCCTATTCCCCTAAATTCAGTCCCTCAGGGAAGCTGGCCTTGAGCCTCCTAAGTAGATTAGATTCCCCTGCTAATCAACCTCACCATCCTATACTTCCCTTTTGTGGCACTTATCAAAACTGCCATTACACAAAACAAACATTACACAATATAACTTTCATTTATTACCGTTTCGTCCACTAGATAATGAGCTCCATGAAGTGAAACTGTACGTCTTTCCTCTTTACCCCTATACCTTCAGTACCCAGTACAAGGTATGACTCCTAAGAAGTACTCAATAAATATTTGTCGAGTGAATACAAGAACAAATGAAGTGGAAGATAAGGATGAGAAGGCAGGTTGGAGCCTCTAACCCTGGGCAGGGGAAGCAACTTTGGCCTACAAACCATAGAAACACCACATGGAAAGCATATGAGGGGGTGTAGTTCAAAGTGCAACGAGGCCAAGCTCTTGATGGCCCTGAGCAGGAAGGATGGAAAGGTATTGGGACTGGAGGCCGAAAGAATAGAAAACAGTTTTAAAAACTGTTTGGTGGACTCCCTGCTCTGTGTAAAATTCTCGTATTAAGAAAAATTTATATGTTATAGATGCTTTCATGAATCTGAGGAGTCACAAAGGCCTCAAGGTATATCCCATGGGATTCTGCTACAGGTGGTGATAATAATTCGCTAGTAGTATGACCAAACTACAGCAAAAAGAAATGTCAGTTTGACTGAAAAATCTTTTAAAAAGAAGAAGTGTCAAGTAGCAGAAATCATACCATATGAGAGGCAGGAGAACTGGGGTTGTTCATTCACTTATTCATTCATTCACTCATTCATTCATTCATTGTTCATGCAATAAATACTGATTATTGACAATGAACTAGGGGCTAGGCTTTTATAGGCATTGGATTTAGGCTTTGTTACCTACTAAGTATACAAACTTGGACAAGTCATTTAACCTCTCCATATAAGGAGGAAAAGAACCCTCATTTTTAAGGGAATGATCTTCCCTATTAAAGGGAAGTACAAAGCCCTCCAGTACTTGAGCTGGGTCTTCACATGGGAAGAGATGATATAATAAAAGGCCTTAATTCTGTCCCCTTGAGTTTCCTTTCCCTCTTGGAGTTCTCAGTTTGATTCTGGCTGGCACACCCAAAAAGTCTAGAATGGTTTTCATCATCTGCTTTGTGGCCTAGCAAAATCCCTGCTTGTTCCTCAAGGCCCACCTCAAATGTCAGGGCTCTCGACACCTTCCCTGGCTCCCTGCTCTATAGGCAAATGAATCTCTCCCATCCTGCCCTGCTTTGAATGCTCAGTGCATCAAGTGTTATGCAGCTGACCACTCCTTGTGACTTACAGTTGGGTCCATCTAAGAACCATACCTTCTCCCCTGTTTCCTCAGCCTTTGGCTGAGTGTCTGGACCAGAGCACATTCTCTGTAGCTAAATGGGTAAAAAAACCACCAGTCCAGCAGAACAGCTGACAAACCATGCTGGGGTAGGAAGAAGTTCAAACAGATTTACTACAACCAGAAAGAAGAGACTTCTCAAATAAACCTGGCAAAACCATCAATAACTACTCCCTGAGAGGCACTGAGATACCACAGGACATTGTGTGGGGACTGGGGTCCATGCAACTTACCTGTTAGGGAAGATAGAATGATAGTCAAGTATTTATATTCTCTATTAAAACTGCATTATAGCCCACGCTTTTGTAATTTAGAGGCTGATGTAAACTTGGGAAAGCCATTTAGCCTCTCTGTATAAGGAGGAAAAGATGAGGCTTACTGAGCCATCTGGGCAGGGATGAGGCCAGGTCTCCAGATGGGAGTTTGAGCTCGAGGTGACACGCCCTTGATGCCTTTCATGCCTTAGGCATCTATCTCTGGCTAAGGGTTGTCAGTACCTTTTCTAATAGAATGTTAATAATTAAGGGACAAATACAAGACACAAATTCTTAAGTCAAGCAGTTGTTCCAGAGATATCAAAGCTATGTACCTCTACCACCTTGCTTTCACTTTGTCTAAAAAACAAACTTTTGTTTGTTGAGTACTACTCTGTGCAGGTGTTGGGCTAAGTATTTTATATGTATTACATAATATAAGACCAATGTAGTGATATTAGGGAAGCTGTTTTTATATTCCCCTTTAGGACACTTCTCAGGGAGAAAACTTGAATATAACTGCAAGCAATATTTTGATAGACCATTTAAGTGAGCAATGAGACTCCAAAAGACATACTGAAGTAACAACACATAACTGCTAAAATTTTTTCTGATAGGCAGATGTTCATTTCATAGTAGGGCTTTTGAATTGCTGAGTAGCAGGATGACTGTGGATTGTACAACGGTGTGCAAATTTGGGGCAGAACTGAGTTGTTCAGAAATAATGGAAGAGAGGCTGAGGACAGTGTTCTGGAGGGACCTTGGGGACTCCAGGGAAATCACCAGAAAATCCTTCCTTATTCCCCAGTGGTCTTGGGATATGAGGATTATTTGGCAGAACAGAAAGAAAGTCTGAGGATAGAAAGTCAGCAGATACAGAGAAATAGTCATAAATCTGGTCACGTTTAGTCCACAACCCTATGAGGCAAAAAGTACTATCTTCATCTTATAGATGAGGAAACTGAGGCTCATATAGCTTAACAAACTTGTCCAACATACACACCAAAACTGGCTGGACAGCCATTCAAAACATGTCTGCTGGATTCCAATGACCATAATTTTCACCCTAGGCGATACTTTCCTCTATGATTCCATGATTCTCTCCTGCTTATCAAAAACTTGATAAGTTTGGTTATTGCTCTCCCTAATTTTATTTTAAGCCATATTAGTAACAGAAGATATAGTTGTACACAGATTAGAAGGAGAGGAATGCTTCTAACCATGGAGTATAAATAGCTTACTGATCTCCCATCTTCAGAAAGGGACCAGAAGTGAAACTTCAGCAGGAGGAGTAATTGCATGTAAGGGAGGGGAGCAGCCTCTTTGCACACATGGGCAGACGCTGCTGAAAATGAGATTTGAGTTATCACTGCCATAGACTCGACAAACGCCCACCACGGAATGACATCACTGCCAAAGCCCAATTAGAAGACCCTGGCACTGGATGATGTTCCTTCAAGATGGCATGAAATTCCAAATATAAATTGGGTCCGCACTGGGCGATGATTCAAGGAATCGTATTGGCCAGTTCACAGGACGGTTTGGCAATTAGAAATCCTTTACACTGTCTTTTGAGAGTGTATCACCCTCTAAAAAAACAGAGGTAGAATTATACCCCAGATTCCTAAGTAAACATCCAGAAAAATGCAGAGTTTCTCTGTAAATGGTGTGGTTATCATGTTATAAATCATACTTACAGAAGCTGGAGGAAAAGTTTATCAAGATGCATCAACTTCTGGAGTTACTTTGTCTTTTCAGGAAAATAATTATTAAACATTTAAAATAGGAAAAATTCCTCACATTTTATAGCACTTTACAATTTACTGCATGATTTCATCTACTTTATCTGGCCTTACTCTCACAAAAACTCCATGCAATTACTGTTGCTATTTTATAGATGAAAACTTTAAGTTTAGAGAGGGGTATTTGGAGGATTATTTGAGAGCAGGAATTTTATATCCCTCTTCTTTGTGACATCAGCATGTTTTCTAGGGCCTGACATATATGGCACAAGGATGGAAAGGAATACATTGGAATGGAACTGAGTGACTTGCCTAAGCCAAAAAGTAACAACCACAGAACTTACAGCTCATTACTCATTTCTACCTGAAGTGCTGCCACATCCTTTGGCCAAATGTTTATGACGCACCTGTTTTGTGCCTGGGCACGTGATAAACACTGGAGGACCAGGAGAGCATGGAAGAAGGCCAGGTATAAAAGAAGCATAAGACATGGTCCCTGTGGGAGACAGTATACAGATGGACAATGGCCAGATATATAAAGACAAAACTCTCACCCACAAACTCCAGCCGTCAGTCTAGGAAGCCAACCCACTATCTACAACCAACAGTCAAGGAAGCCAAACAGCAACTCCTGCAGCAATCAGCCCAAAATGGCAGGGATTGATTGATAACTGATAGCCTCCCTGATTTTTGTTCTGGCTTCCAACTTAGGACCAACCAGAAAAAGCCAAATATTTGCTACTAGCCAACCATGTAGGATGTCCTGCGTCTAGTTAGTCTGCCTCCACTTTCCCCATGCCAACAGCCTCCAGGCAGGACATACTTGAAGCCTTCCTTTTTTCCCATTATAAAGCTTCTCCACTCCCCTGCCTGCCTTTGAACCTCTGCCAAACCCAAGCGATGGTAGCTAACTCCCTTGCAATAGCAAATTCTGAATAAATAGCCTTTGTTTATTCTCATTTGGGTGGTCTTTGTTTCTACATTTGTGCTTAAGGAACATATACCACAGTGAGGAGAGAAGAAAGAATAAGATATATACATAAGAAACAATAAAACAGTAAAAAAAAAAAGATCGCCAAAACGAGTAATCAACTGTCCAATAAAATAAGGATTCTTTGGTACTAGTAGTGCCAAGAAATCAGGTATAGCTGCCTAGAGGAAGTGTTCTATTACCAGAGTTGATTTGTCTCTGTTGATGGGTGTGCAGGCAGCCTGGATTGACTGGGTGTGAGGGATACACAGTCATGAGATATCACAGAGATGATCAGGGTTCTGAAACTCACTGACTACTACACACATCTATGGATCCATAACGTATCTAAAAGACTGGAAATCTCTCTTGTCACTTTTAAGTATGGGATTAAACACTGAAATACTAGAGGATCCACATCTTCTTCCAGTTGAAAAGTACAACCCTGAAAGACAAGCAACTGTAAGAAGTGAGCATTTAGATACATAGAGGGGTGGGAGAGTTAGGTGTTCAGGACTATGGCTGATAATGGGCTTTTGGAAAGGTACAGGGGGTTCCTATCAGAACCATAAAATTCTTCCTCAACCCAAGAAAACATTGAGCAGTTAAGCTGTGTCATGCATTCTCCAAGGAGCTATAGATACAGCAGTGAATAAACATGGACTATGCCCTCGTAGCCCTAATAATCATTTGCTTTAAGTTAAAATTTGAAAGAAAAGGAATAAAAGTGCCAGGAAAATTCTATATCAGTTTAGAACAGATTTTATACAGAAGATATAGGAAGTATTCAGTAGTGATGAGAATCCAATAGGAAAGGCAACCCATTTATCCTTGGATATCTATATACCGATGCCCAGAGTATGGACATAAAGTCACCCTACAATGTTAACACTGACTAGGAAATGCACAGAACTTAATAGGATTCATATATCAGTCCTGGTATCAACTGACTTTAAACTTCCATCCTTCCCACCCTCCAAGGGCCATCAGGATAATTTCTTTTATTTTTTATTATTTTTTATTTTTTATTTTTTTAACATTTTTTATTGATTTATAATCATTTTACAATGTTGTGTCAAATTCCAGTGTTCAGCACAATTTTTCAGTCATTCATGGACATATATACACTCATTGTCACATTTTTTTCTCGGTGATTTATCATAACATTTTGTGTATATTTCCCTGTGCTATATAGTGTAATCTTGTTTATCTATTCTACAATTTTGAAATCCCAGTCTATCCCTTCCCACCCTCTACCCCCCTGGTAACCACAAGTCTGTATTCTCTGTCCATGAGTCTCTAGATTCCACATATGAGCGATCTCATATGGTATTTTTCTTTCTCTTTCTGGCTTACTTCACTTAGAATGACATTCTCTAGGAGCATCCATGTTGCTGCAAATGGCGTTATGTTGTCGGTTTTTATGGCTGAGTAGTATTCCATTGTATAAATATACCACATCTTCTTTATCCAGTCACCTATTGATGGACATTTAGGCTGTTTCCATGTTTTGGCTATTGTAAATAGTGCTGCTATGAACATTGGAGTGCAGGTGTCATCCTGAAGTAGATTTCCTTCTGGATACAAGCCCAGGAGTGGGATTCCTGGGTCATATGGTAAAGGATAATTTCTTAACTCTGACATGGTTGTGATCATGTCACTCTACTGCTCAAAACATTTTAGTGATTCCCCATTACTTGTGAATGTTTTTCTAGGCCCTCTGTTATGTGGCCTCAAAAGGCCCCTTACTCCAGTCACTCTAGATCTGTGTTGTCCAACGTGGTAGCCTCTAGCCACATGTGACCATTTCAGTTTAAACTGATTAAAATTAAATTAAAGATCCAATTCCTTGGTTGTACTAGCCACATTTAAAGTGCCCAGTGGCTACCGTGTGAAACAGCACAGATATAGAACATTTCCATCATCATAGAAAGTTATATCAAACAGCATTTTTCTAGACTAATCACCAGTCTCAAAACACATTCTCTGATTCCTCACTTGTGTGCCTTTAGTCATTCTGATCTTTCTGTCTAAAATGCCATTCCCCATCTCTACCTATAAAAATTCTAGACATCATTAAATTTTCCATTCAAATGTCACTTCTTCCAGGAAGCTTTCCTGTGTAAAAATTAATCACTGTCCTCTGTGTTCCCTCAAGCTACGTGGAACTACTATTTTGTCACTAATCACACTCTGCCTTGAACTAAAGTCCTTGCAAAAGTAACTGTTTCCTCCATCACAGAGAAAGTTCTTTTAGCTTTGTATCTGGTAAAGTGTCTTACACAGAGTTAAAGACCAAAAAAAACTTTTGACTTTCTGTTGAACCCTGGTTGAACTGACTTCTGACTAAAACGAAGCAATGGAAAGTAGATGACAATGCCCAAAGGAAGGAAGGGAATGAGTGGTGGGCAGAATAACGCCCTACCTCCACAGAGTTGTCTACGTCCTCATCCCCAGCACCTGTGAATGTGTTAGGTTACATGACAGAGAGGGAATTAAGGTTGCAGAAGGCATTAAGGTTGCTAATCAGCTGACTCTAAAACAGGGAGATTATCCTGGACTGTCCAGGTGGGCCCACAGTAATCCCAGAGGTCGTAAAGAGTGGAAGAGGGAAGCAGAAGAGAGAGAGGGAGAGAGATGGCAGTGTAAGGACTTGACCCAACATTACTGGCTTTGAAAAGAGAAGAAGGTCATAAGCCAAAGAATGTGGGCACCTTTGAGAAACAAGAAAAGACAAGGAAATGGATTATTCTTCCTACAACCTCTGAGATAATGCAGCCCTGCTGACACTTTGATTTTAACCCGGTGAGACCCCTTTTGGACTTCTGACCCCCAGAACTGTAAGATAATAAATTTCTATTTGTTTAAGTCATTAAATTTGTGGAAATTCGTTACAGCAGCAATACAGAGTAGCAAAGGAATATTGTAAGTCATCATGCATGATTTTTGCATGGATCAAAACCAGACAATATTTGTATTACTCATCTAGCACTTTACTTCCAAACACTTGTCAGAAGGAAACAATCAGAATTCTCATGAAGGTTCATATTAGGATGTTCATTTACAGCATTATTTATGCCAGTAACAAGTCCAGTAAGACGGGATCAATAGCTATCCATACAGCACAGTATTATGTGGCCATTAAAACAGATCACTTCTTTGAAAAACATTTAGTGACATGGAAAAAGCTGATGATCAAGTTTAAAAAACAGGATACAAAACAATATATGATCTCAATTTTGTGAAGAAAATGTTAATGGTGGATTTTTTTTTAAAGTTTAATGCTAATGATAGTAATCCTTGTGGAATAAGATTAGGGGAAATTTTTGGTTTTCTCTTTATACATTTTTGTATCTTCCAGTTGTTCTATAATAAGCATGAGTTACTTTCATAATCAGAAAAATAAGCAATTTTTAAAATATAAAGCAAGTCCCTCGGGTTACAAGAACCACAAAATTAATCATGCCTTTGACTGAGTAATCTCATTCATGAAAATGTATCCTAAGGAAATAATTCAAAAGAAGAAAAAAATCTTATAAGTAAAAAGGCTTTCATAGCAATGTTACTTATAATAGTTTAAAATTGGAAGCAACCTGAATATTCAGAAATTTAATTATGATAAAGCAAATTATAATATATTCGCTTGATAGAATATTGGGAAGTCATAAAAGTAATTAATACAAAGACTATACAGGAGTACAGAAACCACACAATATGGTGAAGTAAAAAGCTCAAGCACGAAACACAAAATGTTTACAATTACAATAACTCCACTTACTCGCGGATAAAGATGGGAAGGAGAGACAGGAATGGTAAAGAGTGGCTATGTTAAAGAAAAGGCGTTCTGAGCGTAATTTGTAAAAAGTTGTTTTGATAGGAAATACAAGTATTTGATAAAGACCCACAACAGCATGTAAATCAAGAAACGCTGAGGGGAAAAAAGACTGGTTAAGAGCTTTGGAATAATAATGATAACAGAAATAGAAGCAATATCTGCAAGAAAAGGGCCCTAGAGACCACCCACGTGGAGATACATATTTTCATTTATCTCTCCAGCAAATATTTATTTAGCCTGTTTCCTTAGACATGAATAAAGCTGTAATGAAAACGAGGGAATGACAAACCAAAATTTACAGTTTGAGCTACTCCTGGGGAATTCGGAGGAGGGGAACACGGAGAGTTTCATAAGGGTTAGTAATTTAAGTTATTTCTTAGATTGGGTACATGGATGTTCTTTTCACTAATCTTCTGATGTTTCACAAGTGCTTACAACAGTGCTCGACACATACTGGCTCACACGAGAGATTATCTGCAGAATGGAACTTCTCAATGGCTCCGTAAAGGAAGGTCAAACGGCACACAGAACTCTAACTCTTCAAGAACTGGTTTGGACCTAATGTATCAACATCTATGATGTCCCACCTAGTCTACAATTACTCTTGTTCTTTGTTCGCCAGGAACTTTTTCCAGCCTCTGAGACTTTGTTTCTTCTTCCTGGAATGTTCTTCCCGTAGACAGCCCGTGATCTCAAGGCCAAGTTCACCATACCTGCTTTGTAAAACCTTGCTTATCTCCCTGATTGCTTTCTCCTCTGTGTACCTGTGGTATTTTCCTTATTTAATGCATTAGAACCAGACTTGCACTAATCTAGTACAGTCTCTCACATTAATGCTTACTGCTTACTGCTTACAAAGTCCTCTTAGCTCCCTTGTATTTATTTGCAAGAACACTGTGAATCTTAAATTATTCACTTAAAAGATGCAAAATCTGAGCTTCCAAAGGTCAAATGACTTACTAAACACACTGAGGATAAGTGAAAGAGCAGGACTTGAACACTGGACTTCATATTCATGTGGGCTCTTAAAGGACAGGGCTGTCAGGGCAAGGAAGGGGCAAAAAGAGGCTAAGGGGATAAAACTGAAATCTCTAACAGTAGAGTCAGCATTTATAGGATGAGAAAGGATATTTTCACAAGAATTAATATAGGCCATGAAGATCAAATTCAGTGTGGATAAGGTACTTAACTTAAAGTAAAAGGTAAAGGTAGAATGGACTAAAAGAATGAGCACAAAATTGAAGGAAAAAAAAAAAGGAAAGTCAAATGAATTCAACACAATGACCCACCTATCTTACCAGGAGATTCCAAAATAGCAGACCAGTCTCTTAAGTAGGAACCATGTCTTATCTTTTCTTTTATTCCAAGTATCTAGAATAAAGCCTGGCACTAAAAAGGACTCAACACATGCTGAATTAGTGAATGAATGAAAGGAGGTGCTATTAAAAAGCACAATTAGTTTCTAGCTTTCCTGCAACTGTGTCTCTTCAGACACTTGGCCCTTTGAGTTCAAGGGGATTTAACTTCAATTTCTTAAGTGTTTAGTAATTCAGGCCCTGAGACATTTCTCTAATGCTCAAAACCCAAACAAAATATTCATTTGCTTACACCAGTCAACAAATATTTAGGCAGTAAACTGAATTTAGAATGTGTTAAACAGCAGATACCTGCTCTATCTTCTATACGATCTTTAACACTTAAGACATGTACAATATCTAATATGAAATATACCCCCCCAGTCCTCATGCTCAAAAGTCACAGATTCAAAGAACAGAAAATCTACAAAGCAAAAAACTCTGACCTGCTATAGTTAAATGGTGCTGATGAAACTAACAGTGATTTGGAACAGAAAGATGCCACTGAAAAACTCGACAGCTTTGAAACCATCCCATGGAGCCCCAATGGCTATCAACTTTATAAGGTGATCGTAGAAAACATGTTTTGGGGAAATTGGTGATTGGACAAATCAGCCTTCAGCAAATTTGTTTTTTTGTGAACTAATTTTTGGAGAACTGACCTTGAGCCAAGGCTGTGTGTTGGGAATAGTGGATGTTTTCAAAGCCTGGCCGATTGAGGCCATCCACAGTTCTTGACCCACCATGGCTCTGGGATTCACTTCAGGCAAAGAATAGGTCTAGATATAAATAAATTGGCTCAAAGATAGTGTTCTCAATAAGAAAGGATTTAAAGGATGTGCCAAGGAGTGCCTATTCTGGAATGGGCTGAGGGTATTGCCCGACTGCCTTCTCTCTGTGTCTCATTGTAGGTTATCATTTAGCCAGGGAGAGGAGGATGTGGGCAGCAGTCCCTCTTAAAGAACTAGAGCTGGGTTGCCCATATTACAGTTCATACCTGCAGTTAGTCTGACGGGTTCTGCCATCCTCAGAACCAAACTTCATTCATTCATTCTCTCCTTTAATAAACACTTATCAAGTGTCTATATCCTGTCTGAAGAGCTAGGAATGCAGTAGTGAACAAAACAGGCAAGGTCTGGGTGCTTACCAAGCTTACATTCTAGAAGGAGGAAATGACAATGAGAAAATGCCAGGGACTGAGAAAGTTGAAAGCCTCAAAAGTCTTTGCCACTGCCATCAACAAGGCATTTAATCTTCACTTCATCTCCTAGTGACATTAGACAAACCCTCACTGTTAAACCAGACCAAACAGCAGACCTACTCAGATGCTCAGCAGTCCCTGGAAGGATTTGATTACAGAGAATGGAGAGGGGGGAATTTCTCTAACTATCTGGTCCAGTTTCTAAATGGAAACTCACAGTGTTTGATGAATAATGAATGTGAATAATTAATGCATTTGAAAAAGGAAAATTTCTTACCTGTCAGTTACTTATCTTGGAGGTTACACATCCATCACTCCTCCCCCAGGGGGCTACACTCATCTCCATAGAAACTGGGGGCAACCCAGAATGTTAATTATGCCTCAGTGCCAGATTTCCCTGCTCGGAACGTGACTCACCAGAAGACCTTCTAAGGCTAAGTTGTTCTGAAAAGTAGACAATTTAATTTATCTGACATATTTTTAAAGCCCCAAATAATGCAGCATTTTATATTTCAATAAGCCTAAGAAACTATCAAAAGGTTGATTCTGTGTGCACACACATTTGGGAAAGATTTTGTGGAAACACATGCATCCCCTGGGAAAGACTGAATGGAAGAAATGGATCCTTGACCCATTAATGACATCCGTACCAGCACCTAGAACAATGACAAGCATACAGTAGCTCTCACTGAATACTGTTTTTTGTTGAATGTTAGTATTGTTGAATGAACTACCTATTCTGTGCTGTGAGGACGTAACAATTCTCATCTTACGGTACATAAGATCCTTTTAATACACTTTTAAAATTTATTCCTTATAACAACATGAAAAATAGGTACAGGTCCACAATACATTATCCATAGTTTTTTTAAACCCTAAAAGCCAGGAGTCTGGGGGAATGCATATGATGACAAAGCCTGATTTCAGCTAAAACGAGCCTCTTCATCGCCTTTATGCTATTTACTTAAATACTGATATATTTTGCTGCAGAAATATTAATATGATTTCTTTTGGAGGGTTGCCCATGTGCTGCTGGATTTGCTTTGATCTATATAGCTATATACAACATAATACCTTTCTAAAAATTCTGAAACATTCAGAATTCCAAAATATACCTTGCCCCAAGGATTTTGGCTGGAAAGATCATGGACTCACATTGTCATCCCAATTTTATAACTGGGATTCTTTGGCTCAGGTAAACTAAGCAATTTACCCAAGATCAGAAAGCTAGTAAGTAGATATTTAAACCAAATTCCTCTGATGACAACTCTTTGGGATTTTATTTTCCTCACTACACCAAATCTTCAAAATTAATCTGAAATGGGGTGTTCAGATAATTTGTTTATCATATTAACATAAAAGGGGTAAAATGATCCAAGGCAGCACAGGCTTGGTCAGTGTACAGAAAGTGAGGAAGAACAAGCGACACAGGGTCTGGAGCTAGATGATGTCTGTCTGATCTTATTCTCCAGGGCCATTTCAAGTGCATGTGAAACAGGCTGACCAAGGGTTGTCCTGTAGATGTCTCTGAATCATGGGTCTTTTATTTGAAGGTAAACGATACCCAGATCTTGCTCTTCAGGAGAGAGAATAAGAAGACTATAAGGTTGGTACTTTTATCAGTCAGGATAGTCTAGGTAATGCTGCAGTGACAAACAACCTACAAGGCTCTGCAGCTTAGAACAACAAAAGTTTGTTTCTTGCTCACATTACATGACCATCAAGAGAAATCAAGAGAGACTCCATTCATTGTAATCACTCTGGGGCCCCTGATGACAATGCAGTCACTCTCTCAAACACTGCCAGTTGCCTGACAGAAGAACAGAAGGTAACAGAGCATGCACTGGCTCCTTAAGCTCCTACCCAAGCTTGTCACTTGTTGTCACTTTCATTCACACAGTCCATTGGTCAAAGACATTTAAGTCACACCTAATATCAAATGGGCAGAAAGTACAAAATTCATGACTTAATGAGATTTTCAATAAATTTCTCTATTCAATAAAGATTTTCTTGAGTGCCTGCTAGTGCTAAGCTCTGTTCTATGTACTGGGGATTTAAAAAGTTGTATTGAATGCTATGAAGGAAAATAAACCAGGGTAAAGGGTGGTGAGCGATAGGGCTGGGGGAGGAGAGGTGAAAATCAAGTCCAAGGAAGGACTGTCTGCATGAGAGACCTGGATGAATTGATGGGGAGAGCAGGGTAAGGGAGATTCTGACTTTGAGGCCAAAACAAGGTACAAAAAAAAAACCTCAAAGCCCAGGAAAACCCAGAATGACTCCTGAAATAGAGGCAGAGAGGTGAGACATCAACAGTTTGTATCTGTGAGGTTGAAATCGCTGGGCTCTTTCTCTTCAAGCCCCGTAATACACCTTCCCACTTCTCTCTTTTTCTGACTGAAACAACACATGCAACAGAACACTTCCTTTTTTTCCCCACGGTTAAGCAACATGCAAGAGTGTTTTGCTTCAGGAGAGAAGGGCAATCAGCAAGTGTTCTATAAACAGATAAAATTATCCACCATTTATTGAGCAAAATATATACTCCAGGAAGGGTCCTAGGTGTTTTAGATACTTTACTTCATTGAATATCATTGTTGTAAGAAAGACAAGATATATAGGCTTAGTCTTACCACCTTATAAATGAAAAGGCTATAAAAAGAGGTAACTGAGTTTCTGGAAAGGGGTACAGATTTTTTGTGGCAAAGATAGAGTCTGACTCCCAAGCTCATGCTCTAAATTATCATGAAACATAGTAAACTTTAGACTTTCTGGAAAGAAAACTTGTGGAAATCTATGTCCCCATGAATTCTTATTGGATAATTCAAGATGGAATTGCCCCGGTAACGGGAAATAGGAATATTACCTAGGCCCCTTTGCTAAGGTATCTTCTGCAGTGGTAAACAGGTCTTCCTAGATATAAGACTGAACCCATCGCTACTTCCTCACACCTCCAAATTTTCATCCAAAGGTCACCTTCTTGGTGAAGTTTCACAGATTACCCTATTTAAAATTGCAATGCCTACTTCCTTCTCCCCTGGCTTTGTTTCTCCCCATACCACTTGTGACTTTCTTACAAACCATATGATTTATTTGTTCACTGCTTGTCGCCCACCACTGGAACGTAAGCTCCATGGATGAAGGAAATTCTTTTCTGCTTCTTAAATCACTTTTATTTTCCCCTACACCATAGAAAAGTGCCTTCCACTCAATTAGTATTTATGAAAGAATAGTAAGAATGTATAAATGAATAAATGAATGGAAGGATTCAGAGAATGGTCTCTTGAGCAAGAGTTCTTTTTTTACTGAGGTATAACTGACATATAGCATTATATTAGTTTCAGGTATAATTGTACACAGTGCAAAATGATCGTCACAATAAGTCTAGTTACCATCCATCACCATATAGAGCTAAAATTTGTTTCTTGTGATGAGAACTTTAATGATTTACTTTCTTAGAAAAATACCATATGAGATCGCTCATATGTGGAATCTAAAAAAAAAAAAAAAAAAAGAACATGAATACAAAACAGAAACAGACTCCTAGACATAGAATACAAACTTGTGGTTGCCAAGGTGGGGAGAGGGGGTGGGAAGGGATAGACTGGGAGTTCAAAATTTGTAGATATTGACAGGCATATGTAGAATAGATAAACAAGATTATATGGTATAGTTATACTGTATAGAACAGGGAAATATATACAAGATCTTGTGGTAGCTCACAGCAAAAAAAAACATGTGACAACGAATATATGTATGTTCATGTAAAACTGAAAAATTGTGCTCTACACCGGAATTTGACACAACACTGTAAAATGACTATAATTCAATAAAAAAATGTTAAAAAAAGATTTACATTCTTAGCAGCTTTCAAAGATGCTATACAGTATTATTGACTATTCACCATGCAGTACATTACATCCCCATGACTCACTGTTCTATAATTGGAAATTTGTACCTCTGGAACCCCTTCACCTATTTTGCCTCCCCAGGCAAGAGTTCTTAATCTGGGATACATTCACAGGCCCAGGGGTACCTGTTAATGCCTTAAAATTACACGTAATTGCGTGGAGGGAAGAGTGTATTTATGTGTATGGTCAGAGTCTCAATAAAGGAAATAACCCAAAGGTGAAAATCCACTTTGTGTGGTATATCCATCCATTCAATAGGATAGTATTCACCTATTAAAAAGAAAGGAAGTACACACCACAATGTGAAAACATTACACTAAGTGAAAATAGCCAGACACAAGAGGCCAAATATTGTATGACTCTGTTTATATGAAATGTGCAGAATAGGCAAACTTATACAGACAGAAAGTGGTTTAGTGGTTGCCAGGGGCAGGAGGGGGAGGGGAAGTAGAATGTGCAATAGATATGGGGCTTTCTCTTGGAGTGATGAAAATATTCTGGAACTGGTGCTGATGGTTTCACAGCAGTATGAATACACTAAATGCCCCTGAGCTGTACACTTTAAAATGATTAACATGGTAAATTTATGTTACTTGCAACTTACCACAATTAAAAAAAAACCAATTTGTGAATAAGGGAAAGAAACAGATGACAAAAATGAGGCAAATCATCTCATACATCTAACAAGATGGTTGAAATCCAAGTCTGAAAGGTTGTCAGTTGCAATCAAACATTCTAAGAATATACGGAATTGGAATATTTATATTATAATACTAGGAATAAAAGCTTATATTTGTATCAGGTTTTGCAGTTTTGAACAAATTTCCAATTGTATTATTTAAACTCCTGAGGGGAAAAAATTATTGTGAGGTAGGCAGGGTAGATACAATTCTATGGTCATCTCCATTTCATAAATGAAAATAATGAGGTTCAGAGAGGTTAAGTAATTTTCCCAAAGTCACACAGCTAGCAACAGGGAAACCCAGCTCTGTTTATGTTTTTGGCAAATTTGTTCCTCTTGCTCTTTTCAACCTTTCAACATCTTTCCAGAAATTAGAAGTTTTCCTGTGGTAAGGCTCCTCAGGTGAGGTCAAAAACCAAGTTTCTTCTCTGACATCTGGACTCATATCATCTACACTGGGTATTTCATTGTGACAAAAAGTATCATAGCTATCATAGCTTTATGACTAAAAATGATACATAGCTATGATAAGTGAAAGCATTAGGAAAAACATTGTTACTTCTGTAAATTTTTCAGAGTGAGAATGTTTTAAAATGTGGGGTCTGAGAAAAAAATGTGACAATGAGTGTGTATATGTCCATGTATGACTGAAAAATTGTGCTGAACACTGGAATTTAACACAACATTGTAAAATGATTATAAATCAATAAAAAATGTTAAAAAATGTGGGGTCAATAGTAATAAAAAGGTTATTAAAGCTAATGAATGAAACTAAATTTCTTCATCTTACCAATGAGAAAACTCAGGCACAATGAGGCTAGTAGTTTGTCTAAGATGACAGAGTTGGTGTCAAGGTAAGGTTGGAATGCTCTGTAAACACACAAGGGTTCCTAGGGAACCAGCCTTCCAACAGATCATTTAGTTTGTGTATTTAGCAGTCCAAGAATAAGGTGACATTTATTATAAATACAGAAAGGAGGAATTGGGGGTTCAGTGGTAATAAATGACCCAAATGCTTAATCTTCGCCTCAAATGAATCTGTTCTCAACCTTTTGTCATCTCCACTGGGTTGAAGCATAATGACATGGTGGCTTTTCTGTCTTACCTGGGAGTGGTCAACTACAGAGCACTTATCAGTTATGTTTTGTAAGCACAGTTTTGTGACTGGGTGAATAACGCAGGCCCAGAGTGTCACTTCCATCCATGAAGACACAGACGGCCAGAGCTAAAGGGGCCTTAAAGATCTTCCACACCGGGGTTTCCCAGCCACAGTCAGCTGACCTCCTTGGGCCAGTGTCCAACTGCACCTTCCTTCTCAGAGACAGAGCTTATGTTTGGCTCCCCTCCCCCAACCCCCATCTTCTGAGAGTTTACAATCAATGTTCCTACAATGAGCCATCAGCCGTTTTAGGGATGACATAGAGGAGAAAACTTGAAAGATAAGAAAGAATCTGCTAAAACAAAGTAAATTTAGCAAAGCTCCTCAGTGTATGCTTTGAGCCAGAAGGAAGACATCCAAAATCATGTAAACTAAACCTTTACTCCTTCCATGAAGACACTCAGGCCCAGAGAATGGCTGTGACTTGTTCAAAGTTACAATCAGGAAGCAGCAAAGTCAAGACTAGACCTCCAAATCCCAGGCTAGTGCCTCTTCATGATACTTCTCTGTCTCCATCATTCTTTTTAGGTAAAATAATCATGAGCGGTAACACACCTGTGCCACATCGGCATTGACTATGCGATCTACTGTTTGCACCTTTCACAGGGTATATTTTGACACACGAGTGAGGTTGTGGATTTTTGTCTTATGCACCTTTATCTCTTTGTAACTAGTACAACGGGCCTGTCTCACAGCAAGTATGCATTGTTTGTTTGATGGAATGGAAGCTATGGATGGGACAGGTGAGACAGGTGGTGTCCTAACATGATTATTAAGTCCTCTCATGACATGCCATACTTTCCTCAGATGAAAATCTTACCTTCTTGCTCTCTTTCTCCTCTTTTTTCTCACTTGTTGAAATTTTTTGAAGCACCATCAAAAGCCACCTCTTGTCTTTAGCAGAAAGGGAACTGCCAAAACTCTGGCATCAAACAGCATTGGATCTGGGCACTCCCCTGACTGTATGATGTGGGTGAGTTAATTGACCTCTCTGAGATTTGACTCAGCCAACTGTAAAAGAGTTAATAATACTGATTTGATTTTTCTGTGGAAGAAAGAATACAATATATGCAAAATTCCTAGCATAACATGGGCCACACAATAGCCGCTTAAGAAATGTTAGTTCCCTTTTCTTCCCTTCTCAGCATCCACGGCTCTCTGTTTAGCCTTCACTAATTTTGTACGCATTATTTTCCGGATTATCAGTGACTCTGGAATACTTCTGTCTTCCCCACAGATCATAAACTTTCTTGAGGGCATTACTATATCAGCTAAATCTTTGCATTTGCCCTGCTGTGACTTCCCACAGCATCTAGAATGATGCTTAGCACGAACGTGGCACACAGGATTTATTTTTGTCGATGTGAACTGAAGCGTACGTGTGTGGTGGTAATGGAGGGAGCACATAACGTCTCAGGCCTTTTAGGTAATTTGCCTGAAAAGTAATCACTCTTATGCTGGTGTTGTGTGTGTTTCTTCATCTTATGTCTGTTTCTCCCCCAAGAGCAGGTGGCCAGGTGTTTGGCAGTGATGTCCTTCCATTAAAAGTGAGCATCTGAAGCGTGGACACCTTCTCCGTGAGTGACCGAGCTGAGTTTCTGTGCTGGGTCCTTGTGCCCCCAAGAAGAGGAAGTGGTATTTCAGGGATGGCAGATGACAACGTGACGTCACCCATGTCCGTCAGTGCTCATTTCATTTCTTCAATTTCAACAAAGAAACGCCAGGAAAGGTTGTTCCTTTATCGTGTCGGGGGGCCTCTCTTTACTGTTTATTAAGGAAAATAGGGATGGTTCTCCTCACAGTGAGCTTCCCATCTCAGGACTTACCTCTTGTTTCAATTTTCTGGGAGAAGCAAAGGCTAGTAATTGAAATCTAAGCAGTAAATTCACAGAATACATATATCCAATGTCATAATATAAAAGAATAAAAGAACCAAAACATTTTGAAAAGAATTAAGAGTACTCATACCTATGTATTCCTAAGGTAACAATTAAAATTAACAAAGAGTCTATAAATTAGTATAACCAGACATTTATTGAGCTCTTGTTATGATTAAGTGACTGTGTTTTATGTTCAATTACTTTGTCCACTTCTCAACCAGCCCTGTATGGAAGGTAGTATAGCAGAGAGGTAAGTAATCTTGTCCAGGATCCTACAAAGAGCTGGCATGGTTTTTGATTTTTTTTTTCCATACAGATTTGCGCCTGAAGTCACCTTCCTCCTCTGTCCTGATGTAGTTAATTTTGTCGAGCCTTCCTGGGGTCTTGCAGCTTCCCCCATTCTGCTTATTGCTGATGAGGTACCATGTCTGCATGCACAGCAGATGCCCACCGTGGTCAGGGACAGGACAGCCAGGACAACCAGGGCCCCCGCCGCCCACGCCCCCCAAAATTCCACCGGTGTTCAGGTCATTGACTTCCATCTCCTGCTGGTCACAGCAGGCCAGGCCCCATCGTTGGACACAATGCAGTAGTACGACCCCAGCCCTCCCAGTGGACGGCGCTGAAGACCAGAGTGCCCGTCTCCGAGTCAAAGAGGCAGGGCTGAGATACGGACCTGTGTCTGTCAAGAGGCTGCATTCGTAATCATCACCTATACTACGTATGTGCCTGGGATTGAGTCGTAAGGTAGTAATATGGAAATTAATGATACACAACCCCCTTACTCATATATATTCTATGAATAGAGAGAATATATACACACGTTGTTTTATTGCCCTTTGTTTTTTTGTGCTTTGCAGATATTGCATTTTTCACAAATTGAAGGTTCTTGGCAACCCTGCACCCAGCAAGTCTGTCGGCGCCATTTTTTCCAACAGCATTTGCTCACTTTGTCTCTGTGCCACATTTTGTAATTCTCATAATATTTTAAACTTTTTCATTGTTATTTTATTTGTGATGGTGATCTGTGGCCAGTGATCTTTGATGTTACTACTATAAATTTTTTTTGTATTTTTAAACTAAGATAAAGTATATTTTTTAAGACATAGTGCTGTTGTACATCTAATTGGCTACACTGTACTGTAAACATGACTTTAATCTGCCCTAGGAAACCATAAAGATCTTGTGACTCACTTTATGGCAATAATCACTGTACTGTGGTGGTCTAGAACTAAATCTGCAATATATCTGAGGTATGCCTGTATATAAAATTATATAAAGGTAACCCAGAGTGATTGGTGCTATATTAACACTATTTTAAAAGGACTATAGAAGATCCCAAGAGGCAGAACTGAATTCTAAATTGAGGTCTGGATAATGAAGAGAATTGAACATCTACCATAGGCTGTTCTAGGATTTTTTCACATAGATGACCTTACATCATTTTATTTAATTATAAAATACTCCTGTGGGATAAATGGGAAATACTATTCCCATTTTACAGATGTGGAAACCAGGTCTCACTTAATAACGGCGAACATGTATCTAGTACTTATGTACTGGATGCTGTTCTAAAAACTACATATTCATTAATTCATTTAATCTTTACAACAATTCAGCCACACAGGTACAAAGCCCATTGACAGATGAGGAGCCTAAGTTCTAGAGTGTTTAAGTTATTTGTCTAAGGTTTTACCACCACTAAGTGGTGAAGCCAGGTAGAGGGTCCTGAGTCCTTGCTCTCAACCATCATGTTGCTGCCCTCCAGGGGTTAAGTAACGTGGCCAAAGTAACCATGTAAAAAGGGGCAGAGCCAGGATTTGGTCCATATCTGCCTTTCTGTAATAAATATAATTCCCTTTAAAAATTATTTTAAAAATTTTATACCAGAAAAAGAGAGTAGAACTATAGGCTGGGGTAAAACGCCCCAAATGCCATAGGAAAGAGGATTCTTCTTCCATGGCAAGGGAAACCCTCAAAGCATTTTGAGTGGAAAATAAAAAATCAATATGATTAAATCTGCATTGATGAGGGAAAAAAAAGCTCACTAGAACGTAAAGAATGAATCAGAAGTGGGTGAGGCAGGAAGTAACCAACCCAATTAGGAGGATGCCGCGAAAGTCCCAGTAATGAAGGTCTGAGAGAGGACAGGGTCACAGTTAGCAGAGAAGGGGGTGGAGGGAAGATTCAAAAGAGTTCTCAGAGATGGCACTGGCAGGATTTACCCCGTGTGGAAGGAGTGAGACAAATCAAAGAATAACCCAGAGTTTGTAGCTTGGATGATGAAAGAATGACAGTGCTCTTAAATGCCTGGGTAACCTAGAGGGATAAGAGAGTTTTAGACATGATGAGTTCCTGGTGGCTATAAACTCCTCTGTGAGGCTAACCAGGAGACAGTCATTTCAGGAAAGACTTATTTAGTCTCCTGGTCTCTGTCAGTGACCTTCCTAAGTAGCCTTTAGAACTGAATAAACCAATCTGCTCTTTGCAAGCTGTTCTAGCCAATAGAGCAGCAGCTGCAATCTTTTTTCTGCAGCAGCACAAATAAGGGATGCCACTCACGGACACAGCATTCCCTTAGCCACACCCACGATGTCTCAGAATCTTCAAGTTGAGAAAGACATGTGGTATACATTGTGCACAATTCCCAGAAGACCAGCTACCATTCCAAATGACAGGGGTTTTTTATTAAGGATTTCTAATGACTTTGGAAAATGTTTAGGAGGTAGTCAGGTTAAGTGGGAAAAAATGGGGAACAAAAAAAATACACATAATGTATTTAAGAATATAATCTACATATACAATAATACACATAGAAAAAACACCAGAAGGAAATGCACCAAAACATTAATTGAACACATATGTTATTTATTGAACACATATAATATGCCAGGCATTGTGCTATTCATTAGGTGTGGTGAGAAAAATAGACCTGTTTAATGCTCTCATATGGCTAACAGTTTGGTGATTAAGCTAAGCTAAGAACTTAAAGACATTTATGAAGCAAGTGTACAGATTCTGAGTACAAAATCCTTCTAGTCTTTTGAGTCCTTTCTCTAAACCATCATGTTACTGTACTGCACGGGTAAAGAAAGATGTCCAAAATTACCAGCTAGAAAGGGGCAGAGTCAAGACTTGAACCGTGTCTGTTTCACAGCCTCACTGACACCAATTCTTTTAGGGGTTCAACACTATCACATGTTTCTAAAACACTCAGCATTTTCATAGAAAACTCTTGCACTAGGTCACTGATTTACATAATATATGATTAAATTCTATTGTAATTTATTACAATACCAAGCATAACTGGCATTTCCATATCTGCGGATAAACCCAAGTAATTCTCGGTGAGCACGGGCCCATCTGGAGGGGGCACAGTTCCTGAACACACTAGAGAGGAGCCCGCCGGCTGCCAGCATGCAGCAGGCTGTGGGCATTAGTTGGCATAACTTACTAAAGTAATCAAGGGAATACATCAATCCAGTAAGTTGATTAAATGTAAACTGATTAAGAGAACATACATTGTGTCATATTTCTAGTCACACAGCTCGAGATTGCCATGCATTAGGCAGCTAGTTAAATCATACTGATTCCCTGTCAACTAAAATCTTATTTTCATTATTATTATATCTGCCACTAAGTCACAATTTTGTACTTACTATGGGCTGAACTGTGTTCCCCACCAAATTTGTATGTTGAAGTACTAACCACCAGTACCTCACAATGTGACTTTATTTGGAGAGAGAGCTTTTGAAGAAGTGATTAAGGTGAAATGAGGTCAAATGGGTGGGCCCTGATCCAATAGGACTGGTGTCTTTATAAGAAGAGGAGACTAGAATGAAGGCCATGGACACAGACCAAGGACACAGCAAGAGGGTGGCCATCTGCTGGCCAAGGAGAGAGGCCTCAGAAGAAACCAACCCAGCTGGCGCCTTGATCTTGAACTTCTAGCCTCCAGAACTGTGAGAAAATAAGTTTCTGCTGTTTAAGCACACAGTCCATGGTATTTTGTTACGGAGGCCCCAACAAGCTGATACAGTGCTTACCTCAACAACTGGCACATGGTCAGCACTCAGATACTGATGAAATGAATGAGTGAATGAGGACTGTATACGTCGCCCATCCTGCATTTCTGTGGGTGATTTTTTGAGGACCTTTAAAAAAGAAGTTTAATAAGCATAGGTGTGGCCGAGTTATCTGCCAGCCCTAAGATTTTAAGATAAGGTGGGCTTTCTCTTTTATCCATTTCTACATCTTGATCCTGGGACTGGGGAAAGAAGTTCCTATACATGCCAATTTAAGAACATGTCAAATGATCAGAGCTGAAACCCCAGCACTGTCAGAACAGAGCCAGTGCTCAACAGCTTCAGACAAGCATTTAGCTCTCTTAAGCTGGGCAGTGATGTCTCTTGGGGCTTCACTGAAGCCCTGGTGCCCACAGACAAGTCTGGGAAGTGAAAATGGCCAAGAAAATTGGCAGGCGGCCAAGAAAATCTCCAAGGCCTTTGATACGTGGTATATGAGGTCATGGGAACAAGGCTGAACTTTCTCCCTCTCTTTCCCCAAAGGACAAGAATTAAGGTACTCAAAAAGCCTGACACACCACCTGGATGTGCTCTTAGCAATGTGACCTCAAAACTGAATGGTAAATTACCTGGATTGTTAGCACTAGCACAGAATGGAGAGCCAACTTGAACTTCAAGGGTCCATGGCCCAGCCTTCTCATTTTGAAAGGAAGGAAATTGAGGCTCTGAAAAGGCAAAGGTCTATCCCTACTCTTGTAATTGCCACTTTCTAAAGCCTTTGCCGTAGAAGCCAAAGACATAGTTGAATACTTCAATCTTTCACATTGCTACTTTTTAAAGATCATTTCTTCCCTAACATCCCTCATGAGAGACCACTAGACCTTGCTCAAACACTTCTAGGAATGGGGAGCTCACGGTTCCCTGAGGCAGTGAGGACATCTCTGAACAGATTCAACTGTAGGTAATTCCTTCTACTGAACCCAAATCTGCCTCCTTGCATCTTCCACCCACTGGTTCTCATTATGCCATCTTAAGCATCATGGAATCCATCTAACTCCTCTCCAGGGCGGCCCTCGGATATCTGAAGATATAGAAGACTTTTAACAGTATCTCAAAGGTCCCGTTTTTGAGGTCTCTGCTTATCCTTGTCACTATCATCAACTGTCTTAAGTCCTTATAAAGACCAGTCAGTGACACATCAACAAACAGAAATATAATATTTTAATAAGTGAGCCTTGATCACTTGCCCTTGTAGGAAATTATCGACAAATCACCCCTAAATGGATGGGAAAAGTGGAATGGGATTGCTTACCAACAGAGAAGAAGAGCCCCTCCCAGTTTCTAGTTCTCCTATCTGAAACCCAATCCTTCCCCGAATAACTTCTAGGGCTGTTTCAAAAGCTTTGCCTCAAGTCCTTCCTGGTCTCTTCCCTGTACACTGGTCACTGTTCCTCTTGCCATCTGCCATCCTCAGCCCTGTCACTTCTGCCCCCAAACCTCCAGTGGGTCTTGGACTGGATGTATGGAAGGACAATCCATGAAGCCTTAAGCATCTTCCAAACTTTTTCCAAGGGAAGCAACCCCAACCAATTTCCCTGCTTTCTCTTGCTATTCCCCTCCCAATACACTTATTACAGAAGTGAAACCAATACTGTCACCCTCTTCACAGCTGATCAGAACAGAGAGCAGTGCCCATGCTGGGGATCTTACGTGAGCAGTCCCATAAAAACCAATTACTCATGAAGTACTCCTTCCTGAAAGAGGTTTGGCAAGCTGACCCAACCAAACCCTCTTTGTTGGGAAGCAAAATGAGGCAAATAAACAGAGAGAGGAGGGCTACCAGAACTTAGCAGTTCTTTTGAATTGTTTATTGAGACTGGATGGGAAATGAGTACTGAAGACATGGAAGCCTGGGTGACTGAGTGGTTGACAAAGGGACATTCCCATATTTCTTTGTAATAAACCTGCGTGTCTAATATGAAAACTCAAGAGTGGAAGGTTTTAAAGTCTGTCTGTTCCTGCTTTTTCCCCCACAAAGTTGAAGGGCAAGATGTTTACACAGTGACTTCTTTGTTCTCATTATTTTAGAATCCTCCCTCCATATTTAGGACATATTATTCGAGATTTGATTATACTTTGGTAAATGAAACCTACATAGATTGGAATTTTTCATGTTAGACCCTGGATATTGGGATGATATAAAAAAGATTTTAAAATTCTATGGGTTACAAGAAAGTCTAAATGTTTAGAGATGTTTAAAAAAACAAACGACTTTATTGGGAGTTTAAAGAACAAGATACTGTCACCATCATGGCATAGTATCAGAGCTTCCCCTTTGCCTCTTCTGCTTGGTCTGTTTTGGGATGTGGCAGGGAAGGATGGACTTAGAAAGTGGCAAGAAAATAGTAGGCCCTAGCTCATCTCAAACTCCAGAAGCTTCTACCTTGACAGAAATAAACACCTTGCTTTCCATTTCTACAGGTAAGATTCACATGAAACATGAGGTCAGGCTTAGGCAAAAGAAGCCATTCAACAAATTAATTCAGCAACCGTTCAAATTGTTGAAGATATACACTGGCAACGCAGTGACGAACGGAGCAGCCATGGCTCCTGCCTTCATGGAGTCCATCATTAGATGGTCCTTGCTGCTCCATCAGCTGATTCTGAAAATATCAAAGGGAAGTAACACAACCATTCATCTTGCTAAGTATCTTGCCATGGATTGAATGTTTATGTTTCCCCGAAGTTCATATATTGAAACTCTAATCCCCAATGTGATGGTATTTGGAGAAGGGGCCTCTGAGACATAATTAGGTCATGAGAGTGGAGCCCTCATTATGGTATTAGTGCTTTTATAAGAAGAGACATGAGAGAACTTGCTTTCCAACATGTGAGGATACAATAAAAAGACAGCCAGGAAGCAGGCCCTTAGAAAGAACCAAATCAGCCAGCACCTTGATCTCGGACTTCTCAGCCTCCAGAACTTTGAGAAATACATTTCTGTTGTTTAAGCTACACAGTGTGTGGTATTTTTTGTTATAGCAGCCTGAACTAAGACACATTTCCATCTGCACAGCCATGGGCACACACCACTGGGGAGAAAGTGGTGTAAAATAGACATAAAATGTGGACTCTGTCCATGTTCAGCTCAAAATCTGACTGGGAAAATAAGATACATATGTGAAACTGTTGGCCAAAAGAGCAGTTTAAAATAAAGTGCTGGATTAAATGGTACAGATGGTTAATAACTAGAAAAGGTACAATGAAATGGTAAGTATATGGTCTCGGCAACAAATTTTGATGTCTAAGGAAAGCTCAATATAGCCTAGAGATATCAGGAAAGCCTTTATCAAGAAAGTGATGTCAGAGTTTAGTCTTAGTGGATGGGCAGGAGAGGGTGGGCATTCTGGGCAGGAATAAAGGCACAGAGGCACAGAATAAAAAAAGAACTCAACAGTCACTGGGTAGGGGTAACAGAGGAGAACCAATTAAATAACCACAAATTGTGAATGTTGTAAAACAAAGCCAAACAATTCAGATCGCACCTAACAAACAAAATTATAATAGAAATACCATGTCTGCTCCCCAAACACATGCACATTCTAACACATTCTTGGAAAGAGTGCTGCAACGTTGATTTATATCTGACAGTCCAAGTAAAAAATGAAAGAGCTGCCAAATCTGCCTATATAAATCCCAGTGATTTCACATGTTTTTATCCTATGAACTGAAGGCAGAAAAAGAGATTTAAGTCTTTGAGATAGCAGACAATAAAACGGTACCCTAGTGAAGCTTCTCAGAGGAGCCACTAGAATCATATTTATCATGCCTGGGACTGACATTAATTCTAATGTGCAGACATTCTTCAGCATTCAGATGCACAATATTAAATAACTCTAACAGGTGAATTTATTGAGGTATGCAGAGCTGCACTGAGTTGTATAGAAGGACTGTGCAACGCAGTATTAGGCAGTATCAAACACTCCGTAGGAGCCATGATTAAGCTTCTTCTGTCGACAGCCAGAGACTGACTGACAAGACTGTCTTCCAAAATCCTCCTGGATAAAAGTGCTTCTCTTTTGCTTTGTGGTATAAAACCCTTTGGCTGCAAAAGCCTTGAGCAACTGATCAGAACCCAAACTGCTACCTAAGTAATGCTTGCAGGTAATCCTGACTGGTCCATGAAAAGGAGGAAAGATCCTCTGTCTTGGTGAGATTACAAATCCAAGTTCCATCAGAAGAAAATGTCATCGCTGATGATTCCTGGCCACTATTAAGAATGCCCTGCCTTCTAGATCTCACTAAAGAGCCCCAATTACTAGCTTTACAAGCTATTGCTCTGATCAAAAGCCCAGCAGAGAGTTAAGAATCCAGGGCATATGGATTTCTGAGGCAGAGCCAGAAGCCTGCATCTCTAACAACTATCCCCAGGTATTTCCCTAACTTGGTAGATCACTGGAGGCATCTGGGAGCAGTTTCAAAGTGTGGATTCTCAAAACACACTCCAGAGCTCCTGAATGGAATCTCCAACAGTCTGTAAATTGTGATTGAAGCCATGGACCACTACGCTGTTTAGAATTGTTTATATAAGGAAGAAAGTGAGAGATTCCACTTGGTGTAGTTGTCACTTCTCTCTTATTGTTCACTTCCTTCTACCAGAAAAGGAGAATTAGGTAACCCATTACGTTTCCATTCTTGCCTTGGACACCAGGAAACTGAAAACTGATAGTAAGTCTTCTTGGCTTAGATTTCTAGGTACAGTTGTTTTCCTTTCTACTATTAGGTCCTTGAAGTAAAGTGTAACTTCGAATTGAGTTACATAGAAATAGATTGTAAATTACAAATTAGTGCAATATAAATAAGTCCAATTCAAGCTTTATCTTAAATTTCAGAAAGTCATCTTCTCTGTTCAACTTATAAATATGGGTGCATCTTGCAATTTACACCTTCATACCAATGATGGGGCTCCCACTGACCTGTCTCCTTAGACAAATGACAAATGACAGAGGCTGAAAGGCCCAGAAGGACTGCTAAACTTGACAGAGTGGAGGAACCAAGGCCTTGTTCAGTTGCTTCATGAGCTCAGCCGCTCCCTCTCAACCCAATTATCTGCTAAAGGGAGCCAGCTGTAATGTAGTGAAAAGAAGGCATCAACCTACTGCCAGAGAACTGGGGTTGGAATCCCAACGCTGTGTGGCATTCCGTAAGTCATTCCCTCTGTGGTCTAGTCTCCTCATTTGTGAAATGGGGGCAACAACCTGACCTCGCCTGTTTCTTGCGGTTATTGTGAAAGTTGTTTGTAAAATGTAAATTATTTAGCAACTAATGGAAATGGCTCAGAATGCTAAGTAAAATATACTCAAATGTGATGAACAACTCTTCGTCAAAGAGGGCTTTCCTGTTCCGAGGAAAAGGGTGGTGGGTTTTTAAAAGAAACCTAGAGTGTGCTAATGGACTTCTCAAACAGATTAAAACTTGCAAGAGAACAGCATGCAGAGTGAGACTGTTAGGGTGTTCAGGTCCACACTGACTGCACTGATCAGATAGTGTGTGCTCAGAGCACTGTATTCACTCCTTGGCAGCTCACTGCGGGAGCCTAGAGTGTGTCCAAAGGAAACCAACCAGAGTATAAGGGGCCTGGAAATCATGTCCCAATTAAAAAAAAAAAAAAGAAACTTGGCAAAGACTGGAGAAGGGCCCTGTCTTCAGATGTATATGGTGACATGGGACTGTCATGTAAAAGAGAAGTTCATTTCTTTGTATGGAGTCCCCAACATGTGAAAGTTGCTGGAGACAAGATGTCAATGAGGGAAAGACAAATTTCAGAACAAAGGACATTAACAAATGAGAGGGTAAGTGCCTACAAGATCAATTGCCAGATATATTTCAGAAGGGATCCTTGCCCTTTGTGAGAAGTTGCAATAGATACTCTTTGAAAGGTTTTGACCATAAGATGCTGTAAGCCAGTCCCTTCATCACTGACAGACACAAAGTTTCTCATTCTTGGAGACAAATTAAAATTCCTCTGCTGAAGAACCTAAACTTGACTTCAGTTCGTAGACCTTGGGAGTTACCACTGAGAAAGCCTTGCCTTTGGGACTCTAAGCCCATCCCATGCCAAAACTGGAGCTCTTCAACGTCTTCTGTACTTCCTACCTCACTAGGATTGCTAGGCTTCTCAGATCCAAGCTTGAAGCAGCACCATCCCCCAAAGCTGCCTCTCTTGGCACCAAGCCAGAAATCCACGGCTGCCATTTGTGTTTTCATTTGGTAAATAAAGATCAGAAATGGCTGCTGCTTTAATAGATTGAAATAGATTATTTGGTCTGCAAATAAATATCTTGGGGGAATTAGAGAAGATTTGGAGAACAACAGTCAATCTCAATATAATTAAAAATAAGCTCTCACCTGCTACTAATTTCCTTCTTGTTTCTTTGCTAACAGAAATCTTTGTTTGAACAAAGAGGTAAAAGGCACAGTTAGAAGCTGTTTACATAGTGCAAATGAGAGTGCTAATTGTAGGGAGCCTGCATGTTAATGAGAAAGAGGTTATTTATCAGTGTGAAATTCTGAGTGCAATAAATTGCAGGTGATATTTCAGGAAACATTCATTTTCTAATGATTTCTTTTCACCTCCAACAGTGGCTCCAAATCAAAGTGCAGTATGTTGTAACGAAATAAGAATTGGCCTGAAAGCCAAGAGATCTGGTTATGGTTTCTCTTGAATGAGCTGCTTTCCCCCTCTGAGTCTTAGGCTCAATCTCTGGGAAAATTAGACATCTCTAAGTTTCCTTCCAGCCCTGACCATCATGGTGTAAGAAGCATGAGGATTATACCTAGTGCTTCTACTGAGAAATAAGTTTCTCTTTCTTGGGGTAACCTTTGTTGTTCTGAAACTAACTGACAAAAATACATTCTTGGAAAAGGCCCGGCTTCCTCGCTCCCAGGTTTTCCCCTATGCTGGCTGCTATGGTTCTGCCCAGCTCTTTTTGAGGAACTCATTGAAGATCCCTGGAAGAAAGCCTCCTGGCAGCTCGGCAATATCACATGCCTCCCCACTGCCCTCAGACCCACTCAGCAGCTCTGAAGAGTCTCCAGGCCCCTGACCTCCCTGTGACTCACTTATTCGACATACTCTTTGAGCACCCACTGTGTGCACGGCACCATGCTAAACACTAGGAACACAGAACTGTGCAAGGCAATCATAGGCCATGCCTGCATGGAACTATCTAAGGGGGAAGTCAGATGTCTAACAAACAGTTATCCAAATAGCAGTATGATAAGTTCTAACAATCTTGATAAGTGGCAAAAATATGGGTTGTCATGACAGTGGGACTTCATTATTCTGGAGGGTCGAGAAAGGCCACCCTGGGTGACATTTTCATTAAGGTCTAAAGTATAAGTAAGTTGGTCATCGGGGGGAGGGGAGTACAAGCTGAGGAAACAGTACACAAGATGCTGGGGTAAGGAGCCCAGCACATTCAAGGTCTAGAAAGAAGGTCAATGTGTCAGGAGATTTTGAATAAGCAGAGAATGGACAAATAAGAGACTGGAGAGGTAGGCAGGGCCAACTCACTGGAGGCCCCGTGAGGAGGACTCTGCCTCAAGGCATCAAAAGCCATTAATAGATTTTAAATGGGGAAGAGATGTGATCAGACAGAAAGGGTTTATCAGCCTCTCTCAGTTGTTGTGTCTAAATTCATGTTTCTAAGGGACTTGGTGGAACCCCTGAAGCTCTGTTTCATTTCCCTTCCAAGGCCACACATGTATATTGAGGCCTCAAGAGAAAAGGGGGTGTCCCAGTGTTCCAAAGAAACCAAAAGTCCCAAGTGTCCAAGGAAAATGAACCCACAAATCATGCTTTGGCTTACCATCATCACTGTGGGAAGAGACCCCAGCAGAGACCTTAGGGATCCCCCTACCCACTCTCTCTCATGCTCCCCTCCCTCAGGGGACCCAGGCAAATGGGCCAGGTAAACCGGAAGGATCCTACTCCAAAGGGAAACAGCAGGACAGGGAGTGATAAGCAGAGAACCCTGAAGGCTCCGGCACAAAACAAAGTGGCAACAGAAAAGAATGGAGAAAGAAGAGACACCTGTGGGCGGGCTCTGGTCACGGACAAATGGAGCTGTGAGCTCGCGTTCCCAGAAGCCTCTGCATGAACTGTTGTCAAGCTCTCACAGGCACACAGGCTGGTCCCGTGAGAGGCGGGACCCGGAGTTGGGTCATCGGAAGCCAGCTTCCTGAGCGCGTGGGGGATGTTAGAGGCGGAGGCTAAGGAAGACAGGTTACCAGCCTTCACAATGTTTCTTAAAGCCTTATCCACAGATCGTATGTTTCTGAATCAAATAGGGTGTAGTGACAAATATAGATCCTCCAGCCCCAGAATCAGTCCTCAGAAGCAGTACAGAGGCCAGGGGCAGGCTCTGAAGTCACACTAATGGTTTCAAATCCTGATTCCTCACACTCACTAGCTGTGTGAACTTAGGCAAATTGCCTCATCTATTTTAGCCTGAGTTTCCTAGCATGTAAATTGAATGTCATAATAGTACCTACTTTATAGAGTTGTTGTGAAGAGGAAATGAGATCACTTATGAAAAGTACTTAGAAGGCGGCCTTCCTGGGACATGGTGAGACCCTGATCATTGTTAACTATTAGTATAACCAAGTCAGAATCTCTAAGAGGAGGTCTTGCATTTTTAACAAGCTTTCCCCAGGCGATTTGTAGGACCACTCACTGATGTTCTATCTTCAGTTTGTGGAGTATGCATCTGCCAGCCTTTTATGTGTCTTACCTCATTTAGTCCCATGAGGTGGCAGTAATAATCCCCCATCTTTCAGATGAGGAATCAGAAGTTCACAGTGGTTAAGTATCTTGCCCAAAGCCAGATCCTGAAGTTCTCGACACTTGTTAGGGATAGCATATTCCACCAGGATGCAGACAGAGAGGGCTGTCATAGGGGACCAGAGCCAGCTGCCGCTGCTAGGCTCAGAGAGCGGCTGTGAGCAGAATCTGCAGCCTCTGTCCAGTTGGATGGGTCTGGGAGGGGACAGAGTGGACCTGAGGAAGGGCTGAAGCTGATGGGAGACCGGCCCCCAGAAGCAGTGGTACTTCGGCCCCAGTGATTAAGGGAGCCAGAAGGGCTCAGCCCGAGTGTAGTTGGGAGTCAGCTCAGCCCTGCCCATCACCCGCCCTGCCCATCACCCTCAGCAAGGAGAAGCCACTCTCCTTGCTCCTCTACTGCCCCCACTGCATTGCAATACATTTCCAGGAGTCTAAATGCCTTTCTCAAGGCACAGAATGTATCAACCCCCATCAGGCGTGACCACGTGATTGAAGTCCAACTGTGTCCTCAAAGCCAAAACGTCTGGAATGTGAGAGGCAGGAGTGAATGAATGAATCACCAGGGGCAGTGAAAACCCCCAAAAGAGTTTGATTCTTCCAGTGGCCAAAAAGATAAGACTGGCAGTCAGAAGCCTTGCGACTCAGTCCCATCTCTGTCATTTTCTTCCTGTGCACCTCAGCACATTATTTGACACCTCAATATCTGCTCCATTGTCTATAACGTGGCTACTATAATCATTCAAATGAGAAAATGGATTTGAAAGATGCTTGTACATGATAAACTAACGTACCAAGATGATATTTACCCCCTGTGTATAGAGACATGATAGTGTCCTATCAGATTGGAGCAAAACGTGTCACGTGCTTAAGAGTTTTTGCCTTTCTGGCAGGACTGGCCCTCCTTTCTTTGTGTCCCATGCACTCGCTACAGCCTTCCACTGTAGCATCTATGTAATTGTCTACCGGTCCCCGAGCCAGACTGAGAGGACAGCCTCTGAAGAAGCAGCCCCACGGGTTCACCCTCTCCAGGGGTGACAGTGGAAATCTACCCCAGTGTGCCAAGACATGACCCCCTGGGCAGCCTGCTCCTTTGGGACTGATCCAGTGACTATATCACCACAAAATCCTTGGTAAAAGGAATCGAAAATTCTTGTTTCTGATCAACAAGTCTCCTCTGACACGTTAAGTTACGTCATGTCTGTAGAGCAGGTCTCTCATGCCCTTGGACAGGAAGCCAGGCCTGCCTCTGAGACTCTGCCCTCCCTCTGTGTGATACCTCTGCACTGTGGCCCACCTGGGGAGCTGAGCACACTCATGGAGTAGGAAATCAAGCAGAGCCCAGCCTCCCACCAGGGCCACATCCAACTCTGGAGCATACAGGACAGGCACTTAATGAAGTTTTGATGAATGACTGAATGAATGAATGAACAAATGGTCCCTCCAAAAAGAGGAACTTTTCATTTAAAAAATTCTAGGGGTACAATTATACACCAATCACAATTTCCTCTGGATACACAGATGCCAGGCACAGGAGCAGTAGGCGCAGTAGATACCTACGTGGGGCCCTAACCACTGACAAGAGCATTGCATGCTGCTCACGAATCCCTACAACAATCCTGTGGGGCGGGAATTGCCGTGGTCGGACACACTCTTCTCTGCTCCTCCCTGCCTCCCTACACCACCTGCCTCACTCCCCAGCCCTTTTGCTTCCTCATTCATCCTTCAGATCTGATCTGAGCTCAAAAATCAGTTCTTTCAGAAAGCCCTTTGGATGCAGGATCTGAAGGTGTAGGATGCCCAGGTTCTTCCTACTCAGCTCAGCTGCCTATCAACTCATTGCAAAGGTACTGGTCTCCAGTGGAGAACGAGAGAGACTGAAAGCAATGCTTACACCCAGGGTCATGTTTACCAAAGGAGGAAAGGTGGGCTTGCTGCCAGACTCATTAGAATTAATTACTAGCAAACCATCAGGTTAAGAGGAATAATAGCAAAGAAAGAGGAGTCACCAGGCAGGGCTAAAAATCAGCTCTTCTGCAAGACAAGGAACTGAACGGACAGGGCAGTTTTCTGTGGCAACACACAGGGAAATTTTTGGTGCGGGGGGGGGGGGTGCACAGAAGTCAGCAAGCTCACTGGGCAGCCAGGATAGGAGGTTTCTGTTGCCGTTTCTGTTGCCTGTTTCCCTTCCTACTGGAGGTGGAGAATGGTGCACACTACACAGCCTCCCTCCACTGTCCTGTGGGAATCACAGTGAAGGGTCTCAAAGAAATATCTTTCTGTATATTTGGCTTGTGAGGGAAACCATAGTTAAGAACGCAGCTGAGTATGAAGCAAGCAAGAAACTTATCTCAAAGAGTCAGGAGCTTAAAAACAATGCCAGTGGCCTAAAAAGTGAAGGAAGTAATGAAACTCCTACCAATTCTTACCCTGATGGTAAAGTCCCAGTTTTCTAAAATAGGCAATAATTTATATACCTTCTAACAAATTCACTGAGCCTCAGGCACCAGGAAGTAGGAAGACCCTTGTTACCATTCCCTCTAATACTCACACACACACACACACACACACACACACACACACACTAAACCTCCCAGGAAAACAATAAGTACCTCCTATACCATAACTGAAGCAATAAATTCCAAGGACTTAAGTTCTAAAAATAAGAACCCGACTAAGACCCAAACGCTCAGTCTCAGCATCTGATGGTGGAAACCATCTGATGAAGGAATCCGAGGCCAGCCCGGCTTGGATCAGAGTGACTTTCAAGTTATGCAAGGAGAAGCAAATTACCTAACCTTTCTGAGCCTCAGTTACTTCATCTATGAAGTGCGGAAAAGGTGGAAAAAAAGTATCTGTCACACAAGGTTGTTAAGGGCTTCAAAAGATATGACTAATGAAAAGCACTTGGCATAATGCCTCTGAAACAGTAGTGTCTCACAAAAAGTTCTGAGTCCTTCCTCTATTACTGTAGATTTGCCAAGAACAAAGAAGTCAAAAGAAATCTGGAGGACCTCTCTACTAGGTAAAGGAAACTAAAAAAGGTGGCGTCATTACTTCTTCTAACTGAAGGTTATGAGTAATAAGAGTACCTTCTCTGACCCACCAAAAGCAGGTTTAGGTCCTCCCAGGGGCCCCTGAAGTTCCTTCATGCCATCCCCATCACAGAACGTAGGCCACTAGCTGAAATACTATGATCGCCTGCTTACTTGTCTCCATCACCTACCAGACTATAAAGTTTAGAATTTTCTTCATAGATATTTATGCAGTCCTTTGTGCTGGGTCTGAAAATGTTTTAAATTATTGATAGCAACATATTTTAAATTAATTATTTATTATGTATTATTATTGAGGAGAAATATGTAATATAAGAATATCTTACAATAAAAATCTGGATCAAAACCTGATATACCATCAATAAGAGTGGAGAATGGAATGCAGGAATAAAAGATGAGTTAAGGAGTCTTTCCTCCTTGACCTCAGGAAGAAAAAGTCAAAAGATATTGTTTACTACCTCCTCTAAAACTTAGACAAAATAGGTTAGAAAATGCTTTTCAATTACAAAAGTAATATATAATTTAAAATCAAATATATACTTCTCAAAACAAGGGAGAAGGGGAAAGAGACTGTATGCCATAAATTGAAAATGACCCAACATTAGGTTTATTCTAAGCACCAGTTCATATTTTAATTAAGTAGAGGTTAATTATTTTTACTCTAACTCCATTATGAAAAGTAAATATTATTTACTTTATACTCCAGAGAACTCTCGAAGTCAAACGTATCAAGATTTTTCAACAAAAATATGAGCTGGCATCTTTAAAGCAGCATACTGAAGGTCTGGTTCACAGGAAAATGAGGGGCCTCTCACCAGGGCAAAAAAAGTCCCCTCCCAGGTGGTGGGATTTCAAGCCACACCACCAGATTGTCTGAATCCAGGAGACAGTTCTGATGCAGTGGGGCTGTGCAACTGTGGCAGGCCTGATTTGGGGGATGGTAAGACAGGCTGCTCTGAACAAAGAGCAATTCCTAATTAGAGTGCCTTGGTGCAAAACTCCACATTGCTCACTTCTCCAGGGTAATAGATCACAAGAGGCAGTCACAAAGCAACTCTTACCCAGTTTATACATTAAGCCATCATCAGCTAATAAGGTATTTATTTAAATTTCTTAATTAGATCATGCGTTCAGTTTTATGCAACAGCATTGTATGACAATGTAGACTTTGCAAGTATTTTTCTGTCATTATCTTATATTTATCTAATATAACTACATATCATTGCATTGGGAGAAAGGAACAAGAAGTCTAAGTTTTGATAGGAACACCTAATTCTAATTAAATGACAGATATAAGCCATCATTAATATAAACTTTTTCTCATACATATATTGAAGTCTCCAAATTAGAGGAAAGAAAATATTTCTTAGCTCATTAGCACATGTTAACATAGAATAGCCACTATTAGTTTTTTTCCCCCCTGCCAGTGTACAAACAGCCTTGGTAACCAAAGAAAAGGTTAAAAATAGGTGAAATCTCAATTTAAATAATATTAAAGTTTAAAATTCTCCTTCACAGAAAGTGGGCATTATTCACAGTCATTTTTACTCTCAAGACTATAGTTCTAAAGGATTTACTCTTGTGGAGCAGGTAAGAGTAGGAAGCTTTGCCTGAACATGATATTAGTGAAATAAAAACACCTGTTTTCTCTCTGTCATCATTTCTCCATCACCTATTATTGGAGTGCTTAGACATTTTGACAAGGGTGTTATTTCACTCTGCAACCTTACAAAAGGGAGGAAGAATATTTCAAAAAATATGACGAAAACATCCAAGGTCATTGTGCTCCTCATTTCTTTGCACTGAATTTACCTTCTTTTGGTATTTTGCTGTGCACACACAAAATTCAATGTAGAAGAAATTCAAAAGTTCCCTCACCCTATAAAGTAAAATCTTTAAAAATCATACGTTTCCCCCTTCAGTGATTTAAGTAAAACAGAATTGAATGTTTAAAATTCAGTGTAAGAGTATCAATCACATAAGTTGTCTTTAATAGAAAATCTTATGGCAAACGTAGCATCTGCATTTCAGAAAGTCTAGTCAGTACAGTATAGCCATCATCTCTTGAAACAGTTATCAGTCACCACATTCACAAATTGTCTCACTAATATCTACACTTCTCTTTTGGGGCTCAGTATATCTGGCTGCATTTGCACTACACAAACACACACAAATAATTCTTAATAGATGCAGTGCCTTTTGAAAGGTCCTGTTGACCAACGTCTGAGCAAGGAAGTCGTAAGGGATCGCCTAATAAGAGTAGCCCATGAGAACAGATAGACGTGGGGGGTTCAAGACTAGCAATTGCAGGAAAACCATGCCAGAAAAGGGAATGCTTATTGTTAAGTGGGAAGTAAAGCAGATGGGCCAAGCACCCACAAAGTTAAATCTGACTAGGTCGCCAAAAAAGGTGTAAATAGAAATATGGAGAAATGAGCAGGTATCAAAGCAGAACAAAACAAGATAAGATCAAGAATCAAGTGAGTTAATAAGAGCCAGGATGGAAAGTAATCTGGTAAGAACTGTGTCCTTTGGGTGTGGCTTTTCATTGGGTTGGATTAGAGCAGCATTTTCCAGACTTTCATGTGTGTAGATTTCCCTGGGAAGCCTAAAAATGCAGAGCTTGTGATTCTGATTCAGTAGATCTGAGGCCAGGTGGAGGTTCTGTAGTTCCAACAAACTCCCAGGTGATGTCGATGCTGCTGATCTAAAGGGCCACATTTTGAGTAGCAAATAATAAGGACAGAATCTTGTCATCAGTCAATAATGACCGAGGTAGTGACACTTTCCAGCTTTGTTCTCTATAACCCTAACAGTTTCTGCAAAACCTTTTAAATCAGTAGGAATCATACATAGGTAAAGCATGGGCCAAGACTGTACTTGGACAAGGGCCAGGATCTGCCAGGCAACGAATACACTGTGTCCTCAAGGAAATCATGATCTACAGAAAAAGTAGAAGGATGCCCTTGAACTCCTTCCTATTTAGAGAGTGACCTGGGGTGTGGGTAGTGACACAAAAAATGGCCAAAGACAAAGCCTATGTGAATCCTGAATATGGCATAAAGAGATTCAACTCTTTAAAGTGGTTTGGCCCTCAGTTTCTGTTTAACGGTGACTCCAAGAAAGTAAAACAAAAACAAAAACATTCCAGGAGCTATCCTCACAACAAACCTGTGTGGTAGGTACCACTGTTAAAACCACTTTACAGATGAGGTACTGGGTTTCAGAGGGATTAAGCAATCTGCCACAGGTCACTCTCCTGGTAAGAAATAAACCAGGATTCCAAACCGAGGCTGGTTAGAAGGTCTTCATAATAAAAAGATTTTTAAAAATTAAGAGACTAATTCTAGAGCCAAAACGCAGTTAAGAACAATTATAACCATATCTGCCCAAGCTACTTCATAACGTGTTTATGAAGCTCCAATGAAATGATTCAAGGTTTGAAAGTGCTTGGAAAATATCTGTAGCAAAACAAGCAAGAAAACCAGAAAGACAGAAAGAAGCTGGCAAACAAAGGTACTTTGTAAACTAGAGCGGATGAGTTTAGTTGTTGATGTGATTTATCATTATAAGGTCCCAAGACTGTGGAGCCAAGTCAAGGCTGCAAACATAAATCAGTGCTTCTTCCAGCTTCACGGGATAAAAGAACCTCTTTGAACTCTAAACTTCAACTTCTCTTGGCCTTGGTATCACCCTGTGGTAATTTATATAAATGAAGCCTAATTGTAAGGAAGAGTATTTCTCTTTCCCCAAGGAAATACCGATGGAATTCTCATTGTCTCTCTCTGTCTCTCTCTCTGTCTCTTTCCATCTCCCTCTCTCCCTCTCTCTCTCACACACACACACACACACACACACAGACACACAGACACACAACACAATTATATCCAAGACTTAACTTCTTATGAAAGCAACAAAATTGCAATCCAGGAAATAGCGATAAACATAGGTCAACAGAAGAGTCAAGTATTAACTGCTAAACAATTTGAAAAGGAAGAGATTAGTTTCATATGCGGGACAAGGAGGCTCATGAGAGGCTTTGTGGATAAAGCAGCACTTACCTAGGCGTGGAGAGAAAAGATTGCAGACATGTGGACTTGGAGAGGAGAAAAATGGCAAACGCTTTGAGCCAAAAGACAGCACATGAGACTAGTTTGGCTGAGAGTCTGAGGGCAAGGTGAAGTTACTGTAAGGTGACACATCCAGAGGACCTGCCCTATAGGAAGAAAACATTTTATATTCATACTCAATGTAGGCTCTGCGCTGACCCATGAGCCTTTTTCCATCTGTGGTCAGTCAAATGAATCTGGATTCAGAAGGAAAATACATCTGTGTTTTAATTTTAGCCTCAGAAGAGGAAATTTCTATCCCAAAAGGTGTGGGAGGCACTTAAAATGGTAGGGGAGATAAGGGTAGGAGGGTTGCTCTTCTGTCAAGAGTGGTACCACGGCAGGGGCCGCAAGGTTTTAGTTACATAGCTACACCAAGAGTGTGTAGATGAAATACCATGTTTCAGAACGAAGTCTTTCTTAGATGTTAGACTATGTAGAAACACATAGGAAGAGAGTCTGTGCAGTTGATCAAATAGGAAAATAAGCAAATCTTATAGAATGAATGCCAGGAAATGGTCATTTTCCCCCACTCTTGACAGGCTGAGTAATGTGCCTGTAAGTTTTACCCAATAACATCCTCAATGAGAAAAAAACCCAGAACAATAAAATTAGGGAAGGGTCTGGCAACCAAATTAAAGCCCACAGGGGGAGAAAAAGTCCCCAAAACAAATGTGTTGGAAAACCCATTTTGCTAATCATGCCAAGAACTAAACCCCACTTGAACTACTGGGGCTAATGTGTGGACCCTCTTTAATGCCATTTTCAAGAGAGTGCACCTAACAAATGCAAGTTTCCCAGGGAGAATCACAATTGTGCAATGGCATTTTTGTTTGTTGAGTGAAGTGCCTTTTTGTATGTCTTTTATTTGCAGAAGGGGCTTCTTTTTGTCAAGATATGGGATCCTTTCTTTTCCTCATGCAACTCTATAGGTACAAAGGGGAAAGAAACATTTATTTGAGGACAAAATTAAGAATAAAAATCTGGTACCTTGAATAGGTAAAATTAATGGCGAATATTTTAAAACACGGCATAGCTTATTAAGAAATATGGACCAAGGGTTCTTTTAAAAGTAAATCACTTTCAGAAAATGAAACATGTCTGCTATAAAAATAGGGTTGCATTTTCATTCAGCAAACAGACCATTTCTGACAAAGTAATCCTATTTTGGAAATATTGGTGATCCGCATTGAAATCAACACAGCTAAATAGGGGTGGTCCAAGTTATCCTTCACCAGTGGCAGCAAGGCAAGTTGAGCCAGTAGGACTTTTCTTTGCCCTATTTCCCACTAATTCAACTTCTCTAATGAAGAAAGATATATTGTTTGGAGGAAGGCACTGAACAAGGCTGCACAAGATCATACAAGTTTGTAAACACTGGCATCTGCCTTTCTGTAAGGAAATGGAGACAGAAAACAATTACATGTACTGGCTAAAATGAAAAAGGGAAGAGAAACAGAATAAAGGTAATCAGCTCCCACAAAGGATCACTGCATATATTTTTGTTTGAAAACACTAGGAAAGAAAGATGTGATCATTAGCAACTAGTATGAGTTCCATAAGAGTTCTGAAGGCATGTTTAAAATGCTAGCACATGTGCATCTATCTCATATACAGACACACACACGTCAATTTGGCATTTTGAATGCTTATGACATGTGCATCCTAACCTTTTCCCTAGTAAATGGGCCTATGTAATCAGCAAAACCATAGACCTCAATCCACAAGTAAAACTGGGTGAAGAAGAAGGAGTCTCAGGAAAAAAAGTAAATATAGAGTTTCTCAATTCCTTAAGCCTTAACTATCTCTTACTTTCTGCACCAGCTTGTGATTCCAGTGAATTATACTGGCAGTGGTGAGTGGCTACTTTCTCTGCTTTCTGAGGCCAACCTACAGCTGCCTTTACTCCCCTCTCCTCATTCTGAACAACTGGAGGAGCCACTGTATTTCAAGATACTTAGAATGACAACCCTCCAGTTCTGCTGAAACTGTAGAACCAATTCACATAAAGAAATTTGCTGACTTTTCTGGCTCTAGAGAGCATTCACCAACAAAGCATAGTGCCATCCCTGCTATCCTTATCTTGACTGCTCTCTGGATGCCAGTCCCGCTTTTGTGGTACTATGGGAAAGAAAGGTGAAGTCCTCAAGCAGTCCCGAGCATCCATTTAGACATTGCTGAGACCTTATCTTTACCTTATACAGCATTTCTCAACTCTGTGGCAAGTATCCTTTTGATCAAAAGTACTACATCTTCCTTGGTTTATGTAATTACTCTGGACATTTTTTTTTGTTTGATATTGCAAGCCCTAAAAGAGCAAAAGTCAGCCTAAATGGTCTTGGGGGAGAATAAATTGGTCAAATTCTATGGCTAGGATTTTATCCCTTAGAAGCCAGGAAAGAGTTAGAAGATGGCAATTGTACTGAACAGCATCCGCTCTGTGGAACATGAGCATGCTTAAGTTTACCAAGAACAAAGACAAAACAAATTTCATCTACTTTTTTGATACAGAAGAAGACCGATATAAAACATTGTAATATCTCACTCAGTATTACACCTGACCAAGTGTCTCATAATGTACTTATATACAGAAGAAGAAATACAGATGGAATGATCACATAGTTGCCCAATGAGTCTTGTTTAGTGCACCAAGGTCAACTGGGAGAGATATCTCCATTGATGCGAAAGACTGTTTAACTAGCTTCAACTCCTGATATCTGTCTCAGACTCTACAAATGTGGTATCAGCCTGGAGGAATGTTTATAGAATCACTATGTATTGTCTTTCAAGGTTGCTGTATTAGTAACACATTTTCTGTACATTGGTATGGAAATATTTGAGTACCTGAGCTGTTATTTTTTCCCTGAGAACTTCTGAGCACTGTCTCCCACTGGCTTCTTCTAGGTCTCACCTACTAGAATCCAAATAGCTCTCACATTTAGCATGTTTATTCTCCTCTCTAATATTCAGTTAAAATTCTTCTTGATAGGTAAGTCTCCTACAAAAAAAACTATTTCTTCCTTTATAAGAGATACTTTATAATATTAATCTGAACCATTGTTGTAAATCAAAAGAAATAGTCAAATGTCAGCAATTCCATATAGTTCTATATGGGAAACCAAATCCAAATATCTTCTGCTAGTAGTTCATTGGAAATCATCACACTCTAGGGGGAAGGAAAACTGTAGTTTACAGAAGTCTGTGAAGATGATAAAGGCAAGTGTTTAAAGAAGTAGGTTTTACCACTAATGTTAGCTCAGATAAAAACGTTAATTGGACAAAGTTCAATGAGCTTTAAGCACGTTTTTCTCCTCTTTACAACTCTGTTCTTGAAGATGAAAATTTTGTTTTTCTGCTTGACACCATCAAGGTCACTACCTCCAGCAAACGTAAGAATTTCCTGTGCTGTACTCTAATGTTGATGATTTTCTCTGTCCTTAATTTTTAAGGTTTCCTATAAACAAGGGGAAACAAAGAAATACTCTCTTCCTTAGAATTCAGCTGGAAATTCCATTTAGAGCAAAATTGAAAACATGTAAAAGTAAATGTAATCATTCCACTTTAAATTCCTAAAAAACATTTTATACAAAATATATCAAATAATGTTATAAGTGAAGTTATGCATAAAATATTTTATATTTGTAAACAAAAGTAACTTTGTTATCTGGAAAGAGTATTTTATTTATCTGGTCCATTTTCTAAAATATAACTGCTTTTTTTCAAAGTAAAGTATTTTTGTAATTAAAAAATGTATGTTTATCTTATGTCTAGGTTCAAGGTGTTACAAATATTCCATCTCACAAGTCTGAACTATAGTTCATAATAATACATCAATAACCTCCCAAAAGACATACATGATTTATTATAGAATGTGCCCTGCCATTAAGTATTTCAAGTATAATTTTCTCTCAAATTTCTAATAAAGAAAAAATTATGACCAGATGGAATAAAATGTAAATATCTAAAATGCTAACCTATTTATAATATGTGACCAATTAAAAACTGGGGAAGGGGAGCTGAGAATATGTTGCCAAAAAGGAAAATGACTTGACAGGAGATTTTGATAGTTTTTACTAAGTTTCTGAATTTGGTCATTTTAACTGATTCTAAACAGCAAAAGAAATAAGAAGGCATAATTTAGTGAATCTGTAGAACACTTAGGAGTGAGGAGATGGGAGGGAGGTGAATGGATATCTATTTTATTCTTAAAATGTCCTATTTTCATAGCTATGAAAATAGCAAAGTATTTTATGCCTAGATTATTAGAGCCATGAGACTTAAAAAACTTGAAACATAGTTACTAAAGAGGATTTCTGCAAGCCTGAATTCTTTTTCTTCTGTCTTTTCTCATTTTTATATCTAAGAATCTATGACTTGAGCAGAGCAGTTCATTGTGAAACAAAAAATGAATGTGAAAATAGTTGAAATTATTACAGTTTTAACCTCCAATGATGCATATTTTAGGCAGGTATTATCTCATCTTGCCTAGTTCTGTAAAATTCTCTCATGAAAGTCCCTGACTCTCACCAAAACAGTCAAGACATGATGGAAAAACTCCTTTTTTGAGTTCATGACTCATACAGTTAAAACTTCACTTGAAGTATCAGAGTTTCAGTTTAAGTTCCTTTTATTATTCCCTCTGAGGATGTAGAAAGTTAGAAGTTATCCAGACATCTCAGGTAGAAGAAATAGATGTCGAGTAGAATAATCAGCATCAGCTAAGGGCAGAAATAAAAATTACTGTATAAATTATTTATTTGCCTGGTTGAATTTGTCTGCACATCACTAAACAAGCCAACTATAGGCACGACACAATGCTAGATGATTTTAAGAATTTAAAAAACAGGCACTTATCTATTTATGCTTTATTCTTCCCTCATTTCACAATGTAAACACAGAGAAATGAAAGATGTGAATTAAAAATAAAAACAACAGGACAAAGTAAAATACAAATAAGAGCTATAGGCCAGAGGAAAACAAGCTCAGATAGGCAATCCTGATGACCTCCCACACCGTGGACAGTAAACTTCACTCTGATCTGCCAGAATGCCACAGCAAAAGGGAGGACTTCTTATTATTCATGATGCTAAAATGTACTATCCCTCTAGGGAGGGAAAACTTTTTTATCACTTACCTCTAAAATAAATGTCTCTAAATGGGACTGGAATGTGGCATAATGCCCCAACCATGGTGCTAGCTATCTCCCAGCTCGTCCTCCACCCCATAATCACTCTCTGCCTTTCTCTCTATTCTGTACAGCAGGTGGCTCACCCTGAAACTGTCTCTCCCAGGCTCCTTGCTGCTTGGCTTCAGGTTGGGTTTGTCTGGAGATCTGAGATCAGGAGAAGAGAGAGAGGTTGGAGATTCCTTCCCTGATCCTCTCTGCTCTGACCACGTTTCTGTTAGAGGCTGCATTCCTTCAGGACCACAGCTATGTTGGGTGGCACTTCCCATGATTCCAATAATCCTTCAACCCGAAATGGTAACAGCTTTCCACTTTGCTAACCTCTGGCTGCCTCAGCCTTTTTCATTAGCTCTCTTAACTCTATCCACACCTTAAAGATGTCTTTTGAAAGAATGGCGTGGCTTTCCTACCAGGACCCTGACTGATACAAATTCCTACAGCAGAGCCTCATTTCTAAAGCTTCCTTCTCAAAAGAAGAGTCACAGCATAACAATAGCCCTCAACTACTCCTCAAAAAACACCCCTGCAAGTGGTGAGATGTTATTGTGCAAGCACACAAAAACTACCCATCTGGAATATCGTTATCCAATAGAACTTTCTGAAATGATGAAAATGTTTTATACCTGCGTTGCCCAATATAGTAGCTGTTAACTATATGTAGCTGTTGGGCTCCTGAAATATGGGTAGTGAGACTAAGAAACTGATTTTTATTTTATTTCATTTAAATTAATTTATACTTAAATAGCTACATGTGGCGTGGCTACACTACTGTACAGCACAAGTCTATATTAATCCAAGGACAAAGCATAGAGACCATCGGAATTTATGGTACAAAAATAAATACAGTCCCTGCTGATCAAAGCCTGTAGTCAGTAGAAGGTTAAGCAAAGGCCACTGATTACTATAATATAAGGAGAATTAAGGTGAGTACAATAAAAAGGATACAAAGTCCAAAAGAGGAGAAGTTCATACCAAATCACAGGTATTAAGGAAAACTTCACAGAGGATTTTGAAATTAAGATAAGCCTGGACGATTGAGTAGATTTTGTTAAATTAGTTGTCCATTTCTACTAAAAAACTATCACATGCTCAGTGGCTTAAAAATAACACAAATTTATTATCTCACCGTTTTGTAGATTAGAAGACCAACATGGGTCTCCCTGGGCTAAAATCAAGGTATCAGGAGGACCACATTCCTTTCTGGAGGCTGTAGGGGAAAATCCATTTCCTTGCCTTTCTAGCTTCTAGAGACAACCCTCATGGCCCTATTCATCCATTTTCAAAGCAGCTACCTTTCTGACCACAACTGGGAAAGGTTCTCTGTGATTACATCAGCCCACCTAGCTCATGAAGGATAATCTCTCCATCTCAAGATCTTTAACTTAATCACATCTGCAAAGTCCCTTTTGCCATGTAAGTTAACATAGTCACAGGTTCCAGAGATTAGTACGTGGACATCATTGGGGGCCTATATTCTGCCTACCAAAGATTGTCCACAGCAAGAGGTTGAAGATGAAAAGAAAGTGATTCCAGGAGGAAGTTCAGGCCAAGAGCAAGACAGAACAACAGGAATTGACAGGATAATCACTACAGTCTGTTAACCTGATCACCCAATTAGCCTGTGCTCTCTATTCCCTCTCTAAGACCTACTGTAACACATGTTGAATACTCAGGGCTGATAGGGTACTCTGGGACACCTGCTTACATGTACTTTCACCAGATGAACTGTATGCTTACCAAGAGCCAGCTGTGTTTCTTGCCAAACCTATTCAGGCCAGTTCTATTTGTCATAAAATATAATTTAATTAAATATGACATAAACCAATATGAATACGAAAAAAAGAGTTGTTTCCATGCAACCTAGGATGAGTGCTTTGGAAAGACTCTTTTTTAAAGTACTAAAAACCTTTGCTAACAATTTAGGTGTAGTCAAGACAACTACCAGGATTTTGGAGAAATTTGTTAAAAATCTAAAGGGATCTATAATCAGATTGTTTTTAAAATATGTTTAATGGATACTATACATTATGGGTTAGGTTTATGCAAGAAATGTTATGAAGAACTTCAGCCAGATGACCCATGCTTAAAGAAATACCCTTATCCCTTCCTCATATGACTTACAGTATCTTTTATCATATGACATACAGTGTATCTTTTCAGTTTAAACATGTTTAAAAGTGTCATATGTATAAGTTTTATGTGTTTTTATAATTTTCTCCTTTCAGTAACTTTTTCAATAAAATTGTCAACTAAATGTGTTACAAAAGAGGGCTCTGCTGTATTTAAAAAACAGAGATGGTATAATTGCAGATGGGGGAGAGTGGAAAGAGAATATACCACTAACATAGGTTAGGTCGACATGGAGAAGGACCTCCAGTGTCACAGTGAGGAATTTGGACATTGCAATAGGCAATAAAGAAATAGTAAAAGATTGTTGTTTTTGTTTTGTTTTGATAGGAAATGTTTTTGAGCATATTTTAATGCTAAGATCTGCCACTCTGTGAAATTAATCTGGCAGTTCTCAGGCTTACTGCTTTAAGTCCCCATAGTCCAAGTCTTATTCCTCCCCATAGGATAGAATGCTAGGCTCCTACCCACCATCTGAGTCTTGCCTCTAGACCTGCACTGTCCAATATGGTGCCACTAGCCAAATGTGGCTAGCCTGAATTGAGATGTGCTGTAAGTGTAAAGTAAACTCAAATTTCAAAAACTTAGTATGAGAAAAAGAGGGTAAAATATCTCATTAATAGTGTTTTACTGATTACATGTTGAAATGATAATATTTCATATATACTAGGTTAAACAAAATGTATTATTAAACATAATTTCACTTGTATCTTTTTACTTTTTTAATGTGGCTACTAGAAAATTTAAAAAAAAAAATATATATATATAGCTCACCTCTGAAGCTCACATTCTATTCTTCTTCTGGACAGGTAGTCTAGATCAATCCTGACATTAGATAGGAGGGTTAAGCTACCCAGCCCTCAAGCCCAATGCTGTGGGAATCACATTCCTCTTATTGGAATCTGATTTTAAACAGGGAATCTTGGTCACACTCTTCTTTCTCCACCTTGGGACATGGTCTGGAGTCCTTGATTCCTGTCTTGTAATGTTAAAGGCTCAGCTTGCTGGTTTCTTAGAGATTTACCTTCCCTCCCACGTTCCATCATCCCCAAACCCAAGTTTCCCCCTCTTAGTTACAGTTTGTTTCCTCTGGAGAAGCAGAGGCTTCCAGGAAGATGGAGATCAAGAAAAAGGTGTTGAATTTGGTGCATAGGAGTCATTACTGACCTTCAAGAGAATGACTGTATCAACTGTTTGAGAGGACAACAAAGTAGTTGTCAGGATTGCCACACCAATGATGTCACAGGCACAAGGACCAGAAGAACACAACAGCACCTAACCCAGGGGTATAACAATGATGACGCAAGCACCTGCACAGTACATCCCTGGCCCTGCCTTCCTCTACCAGTGTAACCAAGACTTCGAAAATGAAGAGCTTCCTCTTTGTCATTTATTATTCTGAAGTAGAGTGTTACCAAGCATACACTTTAAAAAAAGCACCCAGATAGACAGTTGGGGATCCAATAAGGTTAGAAAGAAAAGAAATCACTTTGCAGCTCTAGGACAGCATTCAGAAGTAAGAAAGACGCCCCCGCAAATCACTTCACCCTCATGCAAACAAAGCTGAGCACGCCCTGATTTATTTGCCTGTCCAAGGAACTGGCCAGGTTTTTTCTAAAACTCTGGAGGGCAGTCTTTGTGCTCATGTTGCCTATGGACATGGCCTGGGAGACAAGCATTTGACTCTGTTTTAGAGACAGTTCTAATTCTCTTGGCTTGCTGGAGAATCTCAGCAGAAAATGCTGTAGTACATATGAGCACATCTATCTCATGTGTGTACATGTGTATATTCGTGTGGGCATATTAGCTGATATAATGCAATAGATACCTAAAAACAGGACATACAAAAAAATCAAAATGAACTATATCCTATCAAAATAATGCCAATAAAGTCAGGTAGATATATGTGTTTTGTTTTTGGTTTTTAAGTCCCGACATTAAATTACATAGCCTTTTACATTTTCATCCTAAGGTATTTCATAACATCCTGTAAAAAAAAATTTGTTTCCTTCTGCTCTTGTCTTGCAAAGTTCTCACTGACTTTGCCATTATAATATGGGACAATTTAAACCTTTAGCATGCCAGTTCTCAAAGAGGCTCCCTACTGACCATGTTGAAAACAGTATGGCATGGTACAAGGGTCCTAAACAGTGAGCTAAAGGACATGGGTTTAAGCCACAACACCACCTATTATGAAGTTAGGCAGGACCAGACACACCCCTGAATCTATTTTCCTCAGCTGTAAAAAAGGGCTATAATCCTTGACCCATCCTTCACACAGGAGTTTAAAAAGAGTATCTGGGAATGGGCTCTGTAAACTCTACAGCACTAAGTAGAGGAATGAATAGCACTGTTACAACTACAATTGTTAAAGTAGGTCTCATGCCTAAGGAGCAGCTCCAGTGATGAGTTCTTTGATATAGTGAGACAGGAAGGAAATCATAGGATTCCAACACACACTTGTCCTGTGATTTCATTCATGAAATTCAGGGTGGGAATTTAAAATATTTCCCTAGATTTCCATTAGAATTACATTGGCTTCAAAGGAGGTAGAAGTCAAGATGTAACAAAAAATTTTATCCTAATTTATTCTGAAAAGTGGGTTTTCAATCATCATGATTCCTTAAATTAGAATAGATCTGCAAAAATAGATACATGCAAACATTTTTTTCCTAAAATTTTTTCATGTAAGAGCATGCAGCCTGCTATGTAATGTCACACATTAAAATAACACTGGCATAGAATGGGAGTAAAATCCTTTCTTTGGAAATAAGCATATGCTATTAAAATTATATATCATTTATAGCCAACTACTAGAAAAGAATCCACACTGCAGTGTTTAATGATCAACTTGGAGCACTGTGATACTCCGCAACAAGCAGAGGACTGGAGGCAAGAGACTTGGGTTCAACTTCCAGATATTCCACCAATTAACCTGGTGACTTGAGTAAAGCTTTGACTTCCATGAGCCTTAATTCTCTCATGTGTTAACTAGATTAACACCGCATGCCTACTTGCCTGTTTCATAGGGTTCTAATGGGGATCAAATGAAAGTGTCTATAAAAATGTCTCTGTAAAACTATGAAGTGGTGAAGAGAAATAAAGAATTAAGAAAATGAGCTTTACATGAAAGTTCTTACAGCATAAAATAGGCATTTACCACAGTTTCTTTATTGTATGTATAACTCATAGAGATATATTGGTAATTCTTTTTCTCACACATTAACTTTAATAACAAGGTTACAATAACCTTGACCTTAATAAATCAACTAAAAGAGAGCTAAATATGTTCTTCATCCATCATTCCTCTCCAGGGTTTTTGAAGAGAGCTTACCATCCCCCAAGTCATACAAACTTTAGGTGCTCTGACAAAGTTGTATATAAAAAAGCCCACAAAAATTGCTATTATAAAGTTAATATCAAGAATATCAACAAGACCACTAAATAGTTTAAAAATCCCATAAACACAATGTATTTACAAAACAATAATTAACAATGCAGTAGCAGACAATATAGAAAATGATGTCCTTGAAAACTCAATGTGTCTACTGAATGTAGAAAAAGTAACTTGTAGAGAAAAAGTCATAAGCTAAAGAAAATCAGATGAATACTTTAAAGGATAAAAGACAACCCAACCCCTCCACCCCCCCAAAAAAAAGAAAGAAAAGAGAAAAATAAAATTAAATAAACATACTGGAAAATTGAACAGAAGTTTAATTGAAAAATAAAACCATGATCTGACTTGCTAAAATCAAATAGCCCAACAACAAAAAGTTAATCAAGAGTAAATTGCAAATAAATTAAACTGAAGTGAAAAAGAATACAAAATCAAAATATAAAATTAAATGAGTGAATAAGTAGTTGTATGAAAATGAATTCTATGCAATGAATAATTTATTTTTACAAAATATGATAAAAACTGAAAAACAAATTGGAGATAATAATTAAAGAAAGCAAAAGGATTATATAAGTTCATAGATAAATTATCTAAAATGATCAGGGAATAATATCAATTATTATAAACCATTTTTGAACAAAGCAAAATGGTAAAACTATAAGTAAATTATGATCTTGTCTATAAAACCTGATAAAGATTAAAAAAAACACTGTCAATTTCATTCATTAATACACACACAAAAATGTTAAACAAAATATTAACAGAGAGAATTTAGCTATTTACTAAAAAATAATACACCATGAACAAATGGGACTTGTCACAGGCATTTAAGGAATAATCAACATAAGAAAATTTACCAAAACAATATACCACATCGATAGTATAAAGAATAAAACCTATATTTAAATATATGCTCAAAGGGTTTTCAAAAAATCAGAATTTATTTTTAAATTCTGAAAATATAGGAATAGAAAGATATTTCTTTATAACTTCACAACAATGCTATTAAATCCTTATTATGTGGAAAGATATTCAGTACAAAGGAGAATCTCCTTAAACCCATGAAATAGCTTTCTACATAAAGGAGGAAAGCATTAGGTTTTTTTCATTAACAACAGAAACAAAGTATAAATGCCTATTGCCATCATTTACTAATTAATACTACATTTTAGATTCTTAGAAATACAATGACACTTAAGGAAATAATTTTAGACTAGAGAGAAAAAAAGAAAATGTTAATTTCAGAAATATCACTGTATACCAAAACTGTTTTATATCATCTATAAAATTATCAAAGTTATTAAAAGACCTTAGCAAAGTAGTCAGTGATAAATAAATGCATACAACCATAGCACTCATCTATACCATTTCCATATCATTGAAAGTAGTCAGAAATTAAAATGAAAACAATTTATTCATTCCAACAATGAAAATGTAAAAAGAGATATTATAAATGAATGCAAATTTTATGTAAAATTCTGAATAGAAATTCTGGAAAGGAAATAATAAATACCATAAAAATAAAAACCCTTCACAGGTTAATCTGTAAAATAAAGCAACTTGAAAGTGAACTTCAACTATTCCTAATATAACTTGAAAAAATATTTTTAAGTTCATTTGCAATGGAATTCCTTTTTAAAATGGAATCAAATTAGCAATCCTTGATGTAGTTACTTCCAGCAGCCCAGTAAAATTACCAAAAAAGACGATGAGTCCAAAATTAAAAACAACTCTGAAAACTGAGACATGCAGACAAGCTGGTTGCCAGAATCTGGGAGGAATTTTCATTATCTATAAGACCAATGAAGCTGGATTGAGAAAAAACAACTGGTCGCTTCCTTTGCTTTACAACAACATAATAATTTTTTAAAGTTCAAACAACATGAAATAAAATATGAAGACACTTGTCTCTCATTCACAATGTCCTCCTTGCCTCAGAAAACTAGGATCAGAGTCAACCAGACTGTTGAGCATCCATCCTTCTGATATTATGATATTCCTATTTTATGACTTTCTTTCAACCCTCTCTTCTTTCTACATTCATTCAGAGAAGGTCCTTCCAGGAAAAGGTTGTTAAAAGGGGGAATGCTGTTTCACAGAAAACGTAAAACCAATAGGGACTGTATGCTGAAACAGAAATTCTTCTCAAGAGAAGGGCTATAGGCAAGTACAAAAAAGAAAGAGCCTGGTACAGTAAAGTCCACTTGGAGGACTGTAATTTGTCATGTATCCTATTGTTTCAGAACATTAGAAAACCGGAAAGAGAGAACAGAGATAGCACCTCTGGTGGGCAATGCCACATGACATAAATGCTGGACAAATACTTAGAATTGGGCTCAGAATTGCATGCAACCATTTGTAGATCAAAGAAGGGATTTGACACAGAAGACAGAAAGAGAAGAAGCCATGCAATCTCTTTTTTGTAAAAACTTCTGTGTTTTCTTTCATTTGAAAATGGGTAAATCACATACACACATGCATGTGCATGCACGCGTGCATGCGCGCACACACACACACACACACAAACATGAGGCCTGTAAAAAAATAATACAGAAGAAGGGAAAAAGCCCATCATCCTAAAAATTAAAAGAGAAAGCAATTTTCTAAAAATAATCTGCTGTAGGAAGAAGACATCATTAGAAATTTTTGTATGATATTTGCTTGGATGCAAAAAAAATAGATTTCCATGAAGGACAAACACAGTGCAATAAAAAAAAAAAAGAGAGACAGAGAAAGAGAGGAAAAAAGTAAAGCATGACAAAAGAATGAAAAATAAACTTTTAAGGAAATTGACATACCTCCCCAAATATTGCCCAGCCCCATTGAATTTATAGGTGCATTTTGCCAAACTTTGAAGGAACAGATTATCTCTATCATATACAAGTTTTCCCCAAAAATATAGAAAATGAGATAAAGCAGTCTAACTCATTTTCTAAGAGTAATATAATCAAACTTCCAAAACTAGCTAAGATTGGAACAAGAAAATTAAAATATTTGCCTAGTACCTCTACAAATACAGATGCAAAAAATTCCAAGTGAAATATTAACTAGCTGAATTCAAAAATATATTTAAAAATTATACATCATCATCATATGAATTTTTCCCTAGGAATGTAAAGGAAATCTGTCATTGTAATTCAACATACTAAATAACTAAAAGAGAAGAATCATGAGTATTTAAAAACCATTTGGAAGAGACCAACCTCTGGAATAATGGAGTAAGGATCTCTGAAAATCTGTTCTTCCATAAAAGCAATAAAAAAACCAGCACAAAAAAAAAAAGTCAAAAATCAACTTTTTTAGAACTCTAGAGATTAACCCAAGTCTTGCAACAAAATGGCTAAATCTTAATATAAAGAGTGAGTTTTGTGGTGTTTTATCTTGTCCTATTCTCAGCCTCCTCTCCCACCTCCATGGCAATCTTGAAAACCAACAGCCTCACAATCATTGCAGCTGTGAAAACCAGCAGCTTTCCAGCCAATGGAGAAGGCTGACATGATTGAAGCTGCCCAAAAGCCCCCACTCCAGAGAACTGTTACTATTGGACATGTCGAACAGTTTCTTTAGTAACCCCCATTTGCAAGCTTCACCTTTGTACAACCTGATTCAGAGCTTGCTCAGTGAGAATGGCCTTTCCTCCGAGGCATTTGTCAAAAAATATCAGTGGCCACCATTTAACACTGTGGCTGCCTGTAACATTGATAAAAGTTGGGGCCAACATGAGGTTTACCTTAAAAAAGTGAAAGGAAGGAAGGGGTTCAAGATGGCAGTATAAGAAGATTATACTGTATAGCACAGGGAAATATATACAAGATCTTAAGGTAGCTCACAGAAAAAAAATGTGACAATGAATATATATATGTTTATGTATAACTGAAAACTTGTGCTCTACACTGGAATTTGACACAACATTGTAAAATAATTATAAATCAATAAAAAAAAAGTTAAAAAAAAAAAGACAGTGAGCTCACCTCCTTCCACAGACACACCAAATCTACACTTACATACAGAGCAATTCCTCCTAAAGAAGACCTGAGGGCTGATTGAACAGCTTCTGCACGTGGAAGGACCATGTAGAAATGGGTAAGAAAGATGGAAATATAGCATCCATGGGAACCCCACCCCCAACACAGCGACCTGCAGTAGGGAGGGATATTGCTGAGGAGCTTGAGCACAGATCTGCCCACCTGAGAAACAATTAAAAACAGCAGTTTAAAGGGAACCTAGAATATAAGGGAAGGAAATCCATTTACTAACGTTAGAGCTTCTGCCAAATGGGTAGCAAAAGGTTGAAGCCCTCTCTAGGGTCAGAGGCACTGGCAAGGACCACTGTTTGAGCTCCTCCTAGGCTCCACCCATACTGTACCCACTCCAGCTCCAGCTGTCCTGCCAAGGCTGCCTTGACACAGTGCACCCCAATACTGCCTCTAGCCCATGCTGGCTCCAGCTCCAGCTGTTCCACCAAGGCGGCCTTGGCATGGCACTACCAGGGACTGTCCCTGGTCTGCTCCTGCCCCAGCTCTAGCCAGTCTGCCAAAGCTAAAAAGCTCAAGCAGTCTACACAGGGGACACTCCCACACACCACTTCATCAAGACTGGGAGAGGTAGTGTTTCACCTAATTCATAGAAACAAACTCCAGAGTCAAACAAAATGAGGAGACAGAGGAATGAGTACCAAACAAGAGGAAAAAAAAAAACTCCAGAAAAATACTCTAATGAAATGGAAATAAATAATTTAAATGGTAAAGAGTTCAAAGAAATGATCATAAGGCTGCTCATTCAACTTGGGAGAAGATGGAGGAACTCAGTGAGAACCTCTGCAAAGACTTAGAAAATATAAGTAAAAACCAATCAGAACTGAAGAATACAATAACTAAAATTAAAGAGGGAATCAACAGCAGATAAGATGATACAGAAGAATGGATAAGAAATCTGGAAGATGAGCTGGTGGATATCACCAAATCAGAACAGTAAAAAGAAGAATTTTTTTTTTTAATGAGAAGAGGAGGGATTTGATTTCCAAAGGTGCCATATTACATTATTTTAAATGTCTAATTTTAACTAAAAGTAACTATAATACATGCAAAGAAAGTATGACACACACACCCACACACATATACAAACACAAACTGTCAATAAAAACTGTCCTGAGGAAGCACAGATGTTGGTCTTTGTAGACAAAGACTTTATATCAAATATTATGAATATGTTCAAAGCACCAAAGGAATCCATGTCTAAAGAACTAAAGAAAAATATGAGAAAACTGTCTCATCAAATAAAGTATACAAACAAAAAATAGAAATTATTTTTAAAACAAATAGAAATTCTCATACTGAAAAGTAAAATAACTGAAATGAAATGAAAAATTCACTAAAGGGACTTAGCAGCATATTTGAATTAGCAGAAGAAATAATCGGTGAACTTGAAGTTAAATTGATTGAAACTATCTGAGGAACTGAATAAAAAAAGAATGAGGAAAAATGAGCAGATACCCATGGGACACCATCAGGCATACCAACATACACATATGAGAGTCCCAGAAGGAGAGAAGAGAAAAGAACAGAAAGAATATTTGAAGAAATAGCCAAAACCAATAATCTACACATCCAAGAAGATCAATGGACTCCAATTAGGGTAAAGAGATCCACACCAAGACACATCATAATCAAACTGTCAAACAAAAGTCAAAGACAAAGAGAGTATCTTGAAAGTAGCAAGAAAGAACCCATCACATTTAAAATATTATCAGTAAGACTAAAAGCTGATTTTTCATCAGAAACCCAGGCAGGACAGAAGGCACTAGAATGACATATCAAGTGCTAAAAACTGTCAAGAAGTCTATACCTAGCAAAACTATTCTTCAAAAATGAAGAAGACACTCCCAGATTAACAATAACAAAGAATTGGTCATAAGCAGATCTACCTTACAAGAAATGCTAAAGAGAGTCAGTCCTTCAGACTGAAAATAAAGGACACTAGGCCATAACTTGAATCCACAGGAAGAAAAGGGGAGCACAGGTAAAGGTAACAACAGAAGTAAATATAAACGATACTATAAATGTATTTTGTTTGTAAATCTTTTCTTTTCCAATCAGATATAAAAAACAACTGCATAAAGTAGTAATTTAAAAACTGTATTAATAGTCTTATAGTGTATAAAAATGTAATTTGTAAAATGATAATAATAGCACAAAGGATGTGGGGTATGGGGTATGAAGCTACATGGGAGAAAAAAGTTGTATACGATTAAAATAAAGTTGTATTAATCCAAAATGGATTGTTATGCAGAAACAGACTTGCAGACATAGTAAACAATCTTATGATTACTGGGGAAAGGGGGTGGGAAAGGATAAATTTGGGAGTTGCAGATTTACAAATATTAGCCACTATATATAAAAATAGATTTAAAAAGTTTCTGCGGTATAGTACAGCTAACTACATTCAATATCTTGTAATACCTTTAATGAAAAAATATGAAAACAAATATATGTCTGTATATGCATGACTGGGACATTGTGCTGCACACTAGAAATTGACACATTGTAACTGACAGTACTCCAATTAAGAAAGAAAAAAGGATTGTTAAAAAAATGTTAACCCTCCAGGACAACCACTAAGAAAATAACACAAAAAATAGTAAAAGAAATGAAAAAGGAATTAAAGTGGTATACTAAAAAAATCTATTTAACACAAAAAAGCAGTAATAGAATACTAGAGGAACAAAAAAGATTGTCATGTAGAAAACAAATAGCAAACATAAAATGGAAGATATAAATCCTACTTTATGAGTAATTACAATAACTATAAATAGATTAAACACTCCAATCAAAAAGCAGAGATTGGCAATTAAAGGAGTAATCCAAGATGAGGATATTACAATCATTAATATATATGCACCCAACATAGGAGCACCTAACTACATAAAACAACTACAAACAGAGATAAAGGGGGAAATTGATGGGAATACAATCATTGTCGGAGATTTTAACATCACATTAACACCACTAGACAGAGCTTCCAGACAGAAAATAATAAGGCAACAGAGAAATTAAATAATACAATAGAAAAATTAGATTTGGTGGATATTTTCAGAGCATTACACCCCCCAAAAAATAGGATATGCATTCTTTTCAAGTGCACATAGAACATTTTCTAGGATTGATCATGTACTTGTGTACAAAAGAAGCCTCAACAATTTTAAAAAGATAAAAATTATCTCAACTATCTTTACTGACCACAATGCCATGAAACTAGAAATCAACTACAGAGAAACAAAGGAGACAAAAAGGAAAGCATGTAGATTAAACAATATGCTATTTAAAAAACCAATGGGTCAATGATGAAATCAAAGTGGAAATTAAAAATACCTTGAGACAAATGAAAATGAAAACACAACCACACAAAACTTATGAGACACAGCAAAGGCAGTGCTAAGAGGGACGTTTATAGCAATACAGGCCTTCCTCAAAAAAGAAGAACAATCTCAAATAAACAATCTAATCCACCAGCTAAAAGAACTAGAGAAAGAAGAGCAAAAATGCCCAGAAGTCAGCAGAAGGAAGGAAATAATAAAGATCAGGGAGGAAATAAATAAAACAGAGATTAAAAAAACAATAGAAAAATCAATCAAACCAAAAGCTGGTTTTTTGAAAAAGTAAGTAAAATCGACAAACCTCTGGCCAAACTCACAAAGAAGAAAAAAGAGAGAGCACAAATTAGCAAAGTAAGAAAGGAAAATGGAGAAATTACAACAAATAACATAGAAATACAGAATATCATATGAGAATATTATGAAAAACTATATGGAACCAAACTGGATAACCTAGAGGAGATGGACAAGTTTCTGGAAACATACAGTCCACCAACACTGAATCAAGAAGAAACTGACCACTTGAACAAACCAATTACTAGAAATGAAATCGAATTAACAATAAAAAACCTCCCCACAAATAAAAGTCCAGGACTGGAAGGCTTCACCAGGGAATTCTACCAAACATACAAAGAAGAACTCATACTAGTCCTCCTCAAACTCTTCCAGAAGATTGAAAAAGAGAGAATACTCCCAAACTCATTCTATGAAGCAACCATCACCCTGATACCAAAACCAGGCAAAACCACCAAAAAAGAGAATTACAGACCAATATCACTGATGAACATGATACAAAAATCCTTACCAAAATACTAGCAAATAGAATCCAACAGCACATAAAAAAGATTATACATCATGATCACGTGGGGTTCATCCCAGGGACACAAGGATGGTTCGACATATGCAAATCAATCAATGTAATACATCACATCAACAATAGAAAGGACAAAAACCACATGATCATCTCAATAGATGCAGAAAAAGCTTTTGATAAAATTCAACACCCATTTACGATAAAAACTCTCACCAAAGTGGGTATAGAGGGAACATATCTCAACATCATAAAAGCTATATATGACAAACCTACAGCCAGCATAGTACTCAACGGTGAAAAACTCAAAAGCTTCCCACTAAAATCTGGGACAAGACAAGGCTGTCCACTATCACCACTCCTATTCAACATAGTCTTGGACGTCTGAGCCACAGAAATCAGGCAACAGAGAGAAATAAAAGGGATCCAAATTGGAAAAGAAGAGGTAAAAGTGTCAGTATATGCAGATGACATGATACCATACACAGAAAAACCTAAAAGGTCCACACAAAAACTACTAGAAATAATCAAAGAATTCAGCAAGGTAGCAGATTACAAGATTAACATTCAAAAATCAGTTGCATTTCTTTACACTAATGATGAATCAACAGAAAAAGAAAGAAACAATCCCCTTTAAAATAACACCCAAAGTAATAAAATAGCTAGGAGTAAATCTAACCAAGGAGGTGAAAGAATTATACACAGAAAACTATAAAACACTGATGAAGGAAATTAAAGAAGACTTTAAAAAATGAAAAGAGATCTGATAGTCTTGAATTGGAAGAATCAATATTGTTAAAATGGTCACACTGCCCAAGGCAATCTACAGATTTACTGCAATCCCTATCAAATTACCCAGGACATATTTCACAGAACTAGAACAAATCATAATAAAATTTCTATGGAACCATCAAAGACATAGAATTGCCAAAGCATTACTGAAGAGAAAGAGGCTGGAGGAATAACTCTCCCAGACTTCAGACAATACTACAGAGCTACAGTCATCAAGACAGCATGGTATTGGTACAAAAAAAGACATATGGACCAATGGAACAGAATAGAGAGCCCAGAAATGAACCCACAAACCTTTGGTCAACTAATCTTTGACAAAGGAGGCAAGAATATACAATGGAGTAAAGACAGTCTCTTGAGCAAATGGTGTTGGGAAAAGTGGACAGCAGCATGTAAAACAAAGAAGCTAGAACACTCTCTTACACCAGACACAAAAATAAACTCAAAATGGATCAAAGACTTAAACATAAGACAAGATACAATAAACCTCCTAGAAGAAAATAAAGGCAAAATATTATCTGACATACATCTCATAAATGTTCTCCTAGAACAGTCTACTCAAGCAATAGAAATAAAAGCGAGAATAAACAAATGGGACCTAATGAAACTTACAAGCTTCTGCACAGCCCAGGAAACCATAAGTAAAACAAAACAAAAACCTACGGATTGGGAGAAAATTTTTGCAAATGAAACCAACAAAGGCTTGATCTCCAGAATATATAAGCAGCTCACACGATTTAATAAGAAAGAAACAAACAACCCAATCCAAAAATGGGCAGAAGACCTAAACAAGCAATTCTCCAAGGAAGACATACAAATGATCAAAAAGCACATGAAAAAAATGCTCAATATCACTAATTATCAGAGAAATTCAAATCAAACCTACAATGAGGTATCACCTCACACCAGTCAGAATGGCCATCATTCAAAAGTCCACAAATGAAAAATGTTGGAGAGGCTGTGGAGAGAAGGGAACCCTCCTGCACTGCTGGTGGGAATGCAGTTTGGTGCAGCCACTGTGGAAAACAGTGTGGAGATTCCTCAAAAGACTAGGAATAGATTTACCATATGACCCAGGAATCCTGCTCCTGGGCATATATCCACAAGGAACCCTACTTCAAAATGACACCTGCACCCCAATGTTCATAGCAGCACTATTTACAATAGCCAAGACATGGAAACAGCATAAAGGTCCATCAACAGATGACTGGATAAAGAAGAGGTGGTATATTTATACAATGGAATACTATTCAGCCATAAAAACCGACAACATAACGCCATTTGCAGCAACATGGATGTTACTGGCGAATGTCATTCTAAGTTAAGTAAGCCAGAAAGAGAGAGAAAAATACCATATGAGATCACTCATATACAGAATCTAAAAAAAAAGACATAAATACAAAACAGAAACAGACTCATAGACATAGAATACAAACTTGTGGTTGCCAGGGGGGCTGGGGGTTGGAAGGGACTAGGATTTCAAAATGTAGAATAGATAAACAAGATTATACTGTGTAGCACAGTGAAATATATACAGCATCTTGTGGTGGCTCACAGCGAAAGAGAATGTGACTATGAATATATGTATGTTCACGTATAACTGAAAAAGTGTGCTCTACATTGGAATTTGACACAACATTGTAAAATGACTATAAGTCAATAAAAAAAAAGTTTAAAAAAAAGCAGATATTGGCAAAATGGTTAAAAACAAAATCATGAGCCTACTATGTATGCTGTCTATAAGATACATACAAAGATTCAAAGACAAATAGGTTGAAAAGGCAAGGATTAGAGGCAATACGCTATGTGAACAAAGTAGACCTAGAGTGGCTATACTAGTATCAGGAAAAAAAAACAACTAGACTTTAAGTTAAGAAGAGTTAATAGAGACAAATAAAAACATTGTTAAATGGCAAAAGAGTCAATTCAATAGAAAGATATAACAATTATAAATACATATGAACCTAACAATAAATACATGAAGCAATAACTGACAAGATTGAAGGAAGATATAAGACAATTCAACAATATTAGTTAGAGAATTCCACACCTCGATTTTAATAATGGGTAGACCAACTAGACGTAAGACCAAAAAGGAAAGAGAAGATTCTAACAACACTGTCAAGCAACTAGACCTAAAAGACATCAATGGAATACTTCATTCAACAGCAGGATATACGTTCTTCTCAAGCGCAAATTGAACATTCTCCAGGACAGATCATACGTGAGGCTACAAAAAAAAGTCTCAATAAATGCAAAAGGACTGAAATAATACAAAGTATATTCTCTGGCCACAATTGAATGAAATAGATAAATACAACAAAAGAGAATTCAGCAAGGTTGTCAGAAACAAGATCATCTTATAAAAATCAATAGCATTCAAATACCAACTATGTATTAGAAAATAATACATAGATGCAACAAAAAAAGCTAAAAGGTATCTAGTGGTCAACCTAACAGAGAACAAAGGAAAACCCCGATTAAAAAACATAAAAATTTTCAGTAAATGGAATGCTATACCAAATTCACAGAGAGATGATTAAACTCACTCAGTTCTTCCCACTTTATTTACAAAATCAATGCAGTCACAAAGAACATGTCAGTTTTAAAAAAAAAACATTTAAACAAATAATCCAAGCTCTATAAGAAGATATAAAAGTTCCCAAATAGCTTATAAATTTTTGGAGAAGAGGGAGTGATTTCCTCTACCACATATGACATTCTAGAGAGCTAATGGAATCAAAACAGTATGGTACTGGTCAAGGTCAAATAGGTCAATGGAACCAAATGGAGAGCTCAGAAATAAATCCATGTATGTATGGGAACTTGATATATGATAAAGGTGCATTTTAAAACAAGAGGAAAATAATTTTCTAGATGATATTGGAAAGATTGGCTCACTATATGGATAGAAATAAAGTTGAACTCCCTGCCTTATACCAAATACAAAGGTGAACTCACGATGGATTAAAAACCTTTCTATAAAAGGTAAAGCTATAAGGCTAACAGAATAAAATGAGAGTATCTTTATGATCTAGAGATATAAAATGCTTTCTTAAATAAGATCCAAAATGCACAAGCCATAAGGTTAAAAAAATGGATGGATTTTACTATATCAAAATAAAGAATTTCTTACTTGGGGGCAAATCTGAAAAAATATGAGCAATATTTATATAAAATATTGCTGAGAGAAATTAAGGAAAAATCTAAATAAATGGAGAGGTATATCTTATTCATAAATTGGAGGACTCAATATTACTAAGACTTCAATTCTTCCTAAATTGATCCATAGATATCACACAATTCCAGTGAAAATTCTAGTATGTTTCTTTCTAGCTATGAACAAACCAATTTTAAAATTCATATAAAAAATGCAAAGGACCTAGAACAGCCAAATAAGTTTGAAAAAGAAAGACAAAATTTGAGGATTAACACTACCTATTTAAAGACTTATAAAGCCACAGCAATCAAAATGGTGTGTTATTGATGAAAATACAGACTTAAATCAATGGAACAGAAATAGAGAGACCAGAAATGGACCAACACAAATATGGACAACTAATTTTTTAACTGATGCAAAAGTAATTCATTGGAGAAAAGATCATTTTCAACCAATGGTGCTACAAAAGTTAGATATCCATATTTTTGAAATAATCTTTGATCCATACCTTGCACCACATACAAAAACTAACTCCAAATGAATCATGGATTACAGATACACATGTAAAACTCAAAACTATAAAACCTGGAGAAGAAAATTTCATTAGGAGAAAATCTTTGTGACCTAGAGTTATGCAAAAATTTATTATATAGGACAACAAAAGCACAATCCATAAAAGAAAAAAAGTCATCAAAATTTGAAACTTCTGCTCTTTGAAAGACATTGTTAAGAGAATGAAAAAATAAATCAGACTAGCAAAACATACTTTCAAAGTACTTATACTTAGAATATAGATATGAGTATATAGGAATACAAACACATAAATACAAGTATATAATGGGTATATAAATACAAGTACTTATACAAATACCATATATGATAAAGGACTTAAACCTAAAATATATAAGATTCAAAATTCAATAAAAAACTAAGCAACTCAATTAAAATGCACAAAACATTTGAACAATTAAAGAAGACACATTGGGGGGGAAATAAGCACACAAAAAAGATACTCAATGTAACTAGTTATTAGAGAAATACTAATGAAAACCACATGAGATACTATTCCTTATCTATTAGAAAGGATAAAATTAAATAAACTGACCATATCAAGTGTAAGTGAGGATGTGGAGGAACTGGAACTCAAACAGCTTGCTGATCAGAATGTAAAATGGCACAATCACTTTGAATAAGTTTGACAACCTCTCATTTAAAACTACGTATGTGTGTATGTGTGTATAAAATCTACATCTATGCTGTATACGTTTAACTTTATTGATTTTTTTTTAACCATGTAGTATAGCATGATATCTATCCATTCTCTGCAGGAAGAAAGTCAAGTTTATCTTCAATTGTTTACTACATCCTTGTACATCATCCCTTTTTATCTTTGTAGGAATTTATTGTTGGGTCATAGCACATATACACACTAAACACTGTTATTATTGCTTTGTGGAATTGCTAAATGGTGATCTTTTAATTAAGTAATTCTGTCCACATTTATTACTTGGTATATAATGGAGAGCTTTTCAATCTCCACTTGCTCTTTTATTTATTCACTTATTTATTTAGTCAGTATGGGCTCTTGGATTTCTACTTTATTCAAGGGATTATAACCTATCAAAATAATTTTTTGATGCTCTAATTGTCCCAGAATGGGAGTTCCTTCAAGCTGGTACCTGTGTCCTTTTGATAAGTCTCCATCAGTCTTCTAATAGACTTGTTTTTTTTTTAAGAGCAGTTTTAGGTTTACAGAAAAAATGTACAGGAAGTACAGAGTTCTCATATACCCCTCACCATTCACCCCCCATCCCCACACAGTTTCTTCCTTGAGGACAGGCAATGAATTCAATTCCCTCTTGAATCCCAGCATATAGCACAGCAATTGGCACATAGTAAGTACTCACTATATATTTGAAGAATAAAGAAATAATGAATTAATAAATTTAATAGGAATCTGACATAAGCTATCATCAAGTTTTCAGGGTTTCTGAATATCCTATTGAACCATGAAGACGCTAAACACATTCTCAAAAATGGAATTTTTCCAATCTTTTGTTGCCAAAATATCACCTCATATAAGCTAAACAGTGAATTCCATACTCTGCCTATGCCTGGAGATATCTTCATAACCTGACAACCCTTCTGTAATCCTTCCTTCTAATCACAAAGGGAAAAACAGAATGTATGGAGCCATTTCCCAGTTCCTTGAAAATACATCCCATGCATGTCAGCCCTTATTCTTATATATTACAAAATTAATTGATCATAGAGCCACAGAGTTAGAACTATCAGAAATCTTTTGCACTCATTATCTTATAGGTGGGACAAATGAGACCCAGAGACGTGACATTACTTCCCTGAAGGTCATAAAGGAAATTAGCAACAGTGCTAACCGAAGTCTGTTGATTTCCAATCATCTTACCAAATATTCCTACAGTGATAAAAATTAATTCCCCACCCATACATAAGCCTTTCAACCACTGGTTTACTTACAAATTGTTCTAGGATCATTGTTAAGAATTATTACTAAACATCAAGAGATCTGGATACTAAGTTGTAAAATAACAGACAACCTCCCACACACAATTACTGCTACTGATAACATGGTTGACCAGTGTCCTACCTAACCAGTAGCTCTCTTTGGTTTGTTTTTGCTGTGTATATGTGTGTGCGCGTGTGTGTGTTTGATTTTTTTCCCTGCAATTTCTATTAGCATCATATAAAAAGGGAAGTTGGAAACGTGAAGGCTTCTATTGTTGCACAGACATGTGACTCTTGTCTAAATGGCATTAAAATTGTTCAGACGTTGAAATGAAAGCAAATGTGCGTGCACCTATCATATTACGTAGGGAAACCAATGTAGGCTGGATTGCATGTCACCAAATGCCCCACATGTGACATCCAAGGAAAATGACATAATCCAAGTATTCAGCAAAAGCAGCCCACAGTAACAAATGCATCATTTCTGAAGAGGAAGAGAGAACAGATGGCTCAGCAAGCAATTGTAGAACAGCCAGCTTCCCCCTCCACACCTCCAGAACCAAACTGCCTCCCAGTGTCTCATCCTAGGCCGTGGGGAAACTCGGAGGCAAAACACTCAAGTACCACATTAGCAGCAGCCATGGCAAAAGAAGTCCTAGGTCACAGCGCCCTGGGCTTGGACCCAAAGGACCAATGCTCGCAGCCAAATTCTGCTTCTTGCGTTCCATGATACCTTAAACAAGTTACTCTATTTAAATTGTATTTCCTCATCTATAATGCAGGAGAAAGACAACACTGTAACATTAAAGCAGATACTGAAATGAAAATGCATTGTGAACTACAAAATACTCAAGCTTGTTAGTTAAAAAATACAGATTAGCGGAAACTAATAATTAGAAGCCAACCTGAAACCTGCTAGCATATATTGTATGCAGTGTTCAAAGAGCTCTAGTCCTACTTGATCACAGCTTCATGGTTCCTTTTCAAGAATGGTTAGTGAATTTTGGTTATCTCTGTGTTAAAAAGTCACCATGACTTTATTCTTATTATAAGAGAGGGATAAATCTATTTCATTCATTACTCATTCTATAAACATTCATTGAGCATCCACGCTAAGCCATACACTAGCTAAGTGACAAAAGATATAGCAGCTGAGGCTCTTTGGCTGTGAATTTTTAAAGATAATTATCTCTTTTTCTTTTGTTTCTATTGCTTAGAGGGCAAGCATGGTAGAAAAAAATATTTAACTACATCAAGAAGCCTAGAGACAGACATTTCTGGATGATTTGTGTATCAGGCTAAGAAATAACGACTTACATTCCTAGAATTTAAAAAATGATTTCATTGATGCTAACTGATTTAATTCTCACACTAGCCCTATTAAGTAGGAATTATTTCTCATACTTTGGAGCCTGAATGCAAATCCAGCTACTCTGACTTCAAGTCCGAAATACTTCCCACTATACCACACTGCCTCTTGTTTTAATGCTAGGGACATCAGAATGGGAAAAGAAAAGTATCCTCTGGCAAGATAAATCATAATTATTTGCAATACTCTAGTGCATATTGTTGGGGCTGTTTCCCAGGACCCTACTATCCTCAAACTTCATAAATGGTAGAGAAAAACAGCTAAAACAGGCCTTAGGAAAACCACTAAAATGAGACTAAGTAATTCCAATAATCCCTTTTGCCACTGTTTTAATCCCACAGAATACATTTGTTTTATTTGTTTATTCCCTGACATTCTGCTAACTGCAGAAGAAACTCCCAAAAGCTGAAACTAGACCAAAACAGTAGAACGCTACTAATTGGCGGATCAATAAAGTACTCTGTTCCGTTTTCATAAATAGACATTTTAATGGCAATCCTTTGCTTCGATGGCGACCAAAATAGATTAACTGGATCTTTAATAGATGTATATAATAAGAACTGCAGACAGTATGCCCTGAAGATTGTCATTCTTTTCTTCAGGCAGATAGTAAAAATGGAGGAAAGAGGAAACAATGGGAAAGAGCTTTCCTGGAGTAGCTGTTGCATGTGGGCACCATGCTGGGAGCTTCACATGTTTTAACTCTTTGAAGCTTCATAATAACCCTAGCTACAACGTTACAAATGAGGAAACAGAATTTCAGCTCAGTTAAGACCCAGTTCCCTCTCTTTGCCCTGCTGCCTCACATGAACTTCGAAATGATCTGCTGTTGTAAGGCCAGAGCACATGTGTGTGACAGGGGAGCTCCTCATCCTCTTTAGAGAAGTGGACTCCAGTGTCCTGATTCAGGAATAGGATGTGCTGACAAGGTCATCGAAGGCACACTTGAGACCCCTTAGCCTGTGCACAGACTAGTCCCAGAGAGAGCTAAGGGCTAAGGAGACAGCCTTAGAGACACAAAGTTGGGAGCTAGGGAGGCAGAAAGAGAAACACAAGATGAGAAAGAGCTAGAAAAGTACAAATTCATAGAACTCAAGTACGTGTTAAAAAAGAATAGGCGGTCAAAAGCAATGGCAATCAATAAGCACAAGACAAAAATGCCAGAAAATTGGATGTAATTAATTTAGTTTTTTTAATAATTGCAAAACATGAGGACGTATTTTACAACACAAAATTGGTAAGTACGTGAAAGTATACAGAAGATGGGTGGGATGGGGTGGGACTCACCATAATTTCACCCTGATGTGATTAGCGTTTTTTTATTTTAACATTTTAGCATATTTTCTTCTAATCTGAGGATTTTTTATAGACTTGAAATCATAATGAATATGTAATTTTGTGTGCCATTTATTTAGTTTAACGTTATCGTGAACATTTGCCCAAGACTTTAAAAACTCCTGTATCTGTTTAATCTTGCATTCCACTGAACCACAGACACCAAAGGTAAGGTTAATGTTTATTCTTTTTTTATATTTCCATAGAACTCAGCACAGTCATTTGCAAAGTAGGCAGTCAAAAAATATTTATTGAGTGGAATATGAACACCAGCGCACTCTCGCCCCTTAAGTTACTAATTGTCTGAAGCCCTATGTCTGTGGTTAATTTTAGGGTACATTGTGTCTGCTCTCAGGATGTTTTCTAAAATCTGTTCCAAGCATGTATGCTATCCCTAAGTAGACAGTGTATTTTATGGGGGAAATGTTCATATCTTCGATTCTTTTCATATTCTTTGCTTTCCATCTTCACCAACAGTGCCTACCACGGTGTTCCTTCCACATAAAACAACTTAATCTCATTAAATTAAAGATAAATTATAGCTATAAAAAATTCAAAGAACTAGAACATTTAATTTGATCAGTGATACTTCTTCTAGCACAAAGAGAGCTTTTAATTTTTTCCAAAGTTTCAATCCTTAGTATCAAATCCTCTTTATGCTTTCTTTCTCCATTTTTACCCCCTTACAGTAGACTGAAACTACATACAGGGGTGTGTGGGAGAAAGAGAGACAGAGGGGAGAGAGACAGAGAGGGACATGGAGAATTCTGTAGCCATGAACAATGTTTAAATCAGAAACTAGAACATGATCTTTCTTTCTGTACACTCTTGACAAGTCATGAAAACAAGATAATTGAAATTTGGGCTGAATCAAAAAAGATAAAATTCCAGAACAAGGTAGAAAACATTATGCTCTGCTCTATGAGGTTCAGTAATCCCATGAATATTGTGTTCACCTCAAAAAACAAACACAATAAAAGAAAATTAAAAGGAGAATAATATCTAGTGAAATGCCCAGAAAGATGATAGGTGTCAAAAACATAAGCAGGGGGAGGGTATAGCTCAAGTGTTAGAGCACATGCTTAGCATGCATGAGGTCTTGATCTCCAGCACCTCCTCTAAAAAATAATAATAATAATAATTAATAAACCTAATTACTTCCCCCAGGGAAAAAAAAGAAATAATTTTTTAAAAACATAAACAATTATTAAGGGAGCTGGTCTTCATGTAGGCAATGGATTAGATGATATCAGGCCTGGAAAGTCATGGAAAGGCCTTGACTTTTCTCTGAAGGAGCTGGCAAATGGGTTTTGAGCAGAAGAGTGACATGAAATGAGCTGAGTTTGTGGAGAATCACTTTGCTTAAAATAGACTACAAAGAGGCAAGAGTGGAGGCAGGAGGATCAAGTAGGAGGCTATTGCAAAAATCCAGAACCTATGACTCCAACGGGTAGAGCCTCCACTGTGTGGACATCATAGGCAGGCACGTGGCAGAGGCTGACTCAGAAGCCAGTGAGCACTCAGCCATCAAAAATGCACAAGTAGAAAAGCACTCAGCAAGGACATTGCAGAGGCTGGTTTTATAACTTAAAAGTCGTTTCCAACATTGGGACTCCCTGATCATTGCCTACAACCTACCCAAGCCCTCAGACAGCTTCGTAACTCTGTAACCATGTTAACACTTTTTTTTGTTATAAAAGTATAATATATTCACTGTAATAAACTAGAAAATAGAGATATAAGCAAAAAGAAAATAAATAAAAATACAATCCTAACATCCAGAGATACTGTTAGGACCATGGTATATATTCTTCCATTATATTTTCTTGGCATATAAATCTTTAGATAGGTCGATAATAAAAAGCATATTTTTCCTAACTATACAAGATTACTGTCTTTATAGTACTTTATAATCTTCTTTTAAAATTTAATGTATGGTGAATATATTCTGCTGTCAATTTCTATTTTCTGCCAGAATCAGAAACCCCCTATTGATAGCCCCTATAACAGCCTCGAAGTAATGAGTAATGTAAATAAGATAGAAACTGGCAGGATACACATAGTCTTAGGAGATTTAAATAATGAGATAACGTCTTCCTCATGAGTGTCTCCCACCTAGCTTTAGGAGGGATATTTGGAACCATCTCCCATACAATATTTCACAGTCCTCTGCCAGCTTCAGCACCCTTCCCTTCATCACCATAACAAGCTATATCCCAAGTCAAAAGACAGGAATATAATCAGAAGAGAGAAGGAACACCTGTCATCCTAATTGAGCCTCAGAGGTCTCGTATTTTCCCCTGTTACCTGTGGGCATCTTATATTACCGCAGTCGTTCACTCCATGGGCACTTAAAAGTTTCCAAATGACTCTGAGCTTTATTCACCACCTTAGCCCCAAAGGTAATACCTTAGTATTTCCTCAGATACAGCATTCTCCAGATTCATCCGACAAGTATTTATTGAGTATCTACTATGTACAAGGCACCGTTCTTGACATCTGGGATAAAGCAGTGAACAAAAGAGGAAAAATCTCTGCCCTGGTGGAGCTTTTATTCTTTTTGGAGGAAACAGACAATAAAAAATAATGAAGTGTGTTAGAAGGTGGCAGCTGTGATGGCGGAAAAGAAAGCAAGGAAGGAGGGCAGGTAGTGACATGAATCTGTGATTTTAAATAGCAAGGTCAGGGAAGTCCTTGACACAAAAACAGCTTTAGAGCAAAGACTGGATTGGGAAGGGAGTGAACCATAAGGGCAGCAGGGGAAGAGCAGTTCAGGCAGTGGCCCTGAGGCAGGGAAGTACTTGGGCACATTCTAGGTTCCGTATGGAGGCCAATGTGCGTGGAATAGGGTGAGGAGAAAAGTAATGGAAAATGAAGTCAGGAAAGGTGCCCAGAGGCAAGATCACACAGGGCCTTATGGATCATAGAAAGTCCTGGACTTGTCTCTGCAGGAGGTGGTAACCACTGAAGAGTGCTGAGCAGAGAAGAGGGACATGACATGACTTGCATTTTTGGAGCACCATCTTGTTGAGAACAGATTGTAGAGGGCAAGCGTGGAAGCAGGGAGACCACGGAGGAGGCTGGAACAATCCAGGAGTTAGTGGCTTGGACCAGAGGGTGGCAATGCGGGTGGGAAGAGGCAGTTAGACTGCACAGATATTGAAGCTGCAGCCTCAGTATACAGCGACAGTTTTGAGAAAGAGAGGAGAGTCAAGGATATCACCCAAGTTTTGTCCCTGGAAACTGAAAAAATAGAGTTATTGTTTACTTAAAAGGGGAGCATTGTGGAAAGAGTGGGTTTGCAGCAGAGGTAATTAGGAATTCAGCTTTGGACACTGAATTGATCAGCCATCTTGAGTGGAGATGACAAATCAATTGTTGGATATGTTGACCTGAGTCTAGAAGAGAGGTCTAGGTTAGAAATTTGGGAGTTATCTGCACATAGATGGTATCAGCAGCCATGGAATGGAAAAGATTACCCAGGTAGTAAGTGCAGATAGAAAACAAATAGGCCCAAGAACTGAACATGAGGGCACGCCTATACTGAGAGGTCAGAGCCCATGTGGCAGAACTGGCAAGGGGGAAGAAGCATCAGACAAATCCCAACGTGCCTGATGCCTTTGTGCTAACTCCAGGGAGGGTATAAGTGAAACGCTCCTAAGAAAAGGGAAATTACACGTTATCAGCTTAGTGACCCTGAGATACACAAAATGATACAGGACTGCAAGAGTATCTGATCCCAGACAAGAAAAGAAATACTGACCAGAAAATATCTCTCATTCCTACCACTTCACAGTGACTTCAGAACAACTCCATTAAGTCTAACTAAAGCCACTTTGAACAATATTCAACTATAATTTAATTTTAATAATTGCACAATATTCCATTGTATGAATATAAAATTATGTATTTGTTTAAACAATTTCCTATTTCTGGACATTTACGTTTTTATATCTCTTGGCTATTTTAAATAATACTTTAATGAACATCCTTGTAAACACTTCTTTGAAGATAATTGTTTTCTTAGACTATATTTCTATAAGTAGAATTATTAGATTAAACATGGTGCACATTTTTTAGAGGCTTTTAATATATATTTTCAGATTAGCCTCCATAAAGGTTGTACCAATTTACATTCCAAGTGTGTCTTGTGAATGAAACATATAAAGCTAGCCCATGAAGTCAACAACCCTTTTAGCAGAACTTGTGTGAACAGACATCACCTGGGTTTTTTTCTAGCTTCTAACATCCAGACACTCCATTGGTCTTTACTCTAGCTTTAGACCCTCGACTTGGGCTTTGAGAGCCTCCTCCCAACTCCATCTCTGATTAAATTGCTCCAGGGTTCTTTCCAGTCGCTGACCCTGCTTACTTTCGGTTACCCAGTCCCTTTTCCAGACTCGGGACGATCACATTCTTGTTATCCATTCAGCACACGTCAGGGTTTTGCCTCATTCAAGCCCCTGGAGCACCAAGAAAGAAAACCTACCTGGCTAAGTCCCCTCACACTGGGAGCGGGAAAAGGTAGTTAAGAGACTATCTGTCCTGTTTCTCATCTTCCATGCGCCCCTTCCCAAAGTCTGTCCCACTAAAGCCTTCCTTTATTCTGGCCCAAGAAGAAGAGATTGATTGTTCCACTCCCATGACCCTGCCCAAGCTCAGTGACCTGGGTCAAGAATAAGAAGAGAGAATGGAACCTCGATAATTACCTCACCTGAGACTCACAATGACCCTGTGAAGCACGTATATATGCTGTCACATCATGTGCACTTAGGAACAAAGAAAGGCTTCCACTTCTAAATGAAATGTCTTACTCCTGCTAGAAGAACAGTGCTTATTGAGATAAATGAAAAGAGGGTGGTTGTTTTAAATCAGTATGAGTAATGTTAAAAAACAGCTGGCAAGGAATACTAGGTAATCACACACACACAAGCTACCAACTGGGAACATCACAGTGTCATACCCACCATAATTTAGTTCTCCCTCCCCACATCGGCACTCGGAGTGGCAGCTGTGATCTTGGGCTTTGCACATTAGAGACCATTAGGAAAAGCAGCATGATTCATCATCTTCTGCTTGTGTTATTTTAACTTAGTCATTTGGGGGCAGATCTTCTGAGGCACTAACAATAGTCTGAGACTAGATTGATTTTCTTCCTTAAATAACTTGTGGGTTTTCTTTAACTGTTAAAATTTCTGCCATTTGAGATAAAGACACATAAAATCTTACAAGTGGAAGGGAACATGGAGGTCACTTAGAATAATCTCTCACCCTCATCAAACTATACCCCATAATCTTCCTGGCAACTATACAGACTCTCCTTGATTTCTCCCAGTGATGGGACTCTTGCTACTCATAAGAGCAGCCATTTTGATTTTTCAGATAGAACTCATTAGAATATTTTCTTTAATGTATTCTTATATGAATCATTTTCACATTTTCACATTTCCTTATGGAAATTATGCTCCTATACACATAATACCTCTTCTACTAAGGCAGATTTTATTTTGCTTTGTCTTCTCATTTCTGGGATAAGCATGTGAAATTTCTCTAAATTTTCCTTTAGAATCCTCAGCATCCCAGACATTCCCCTTTGATTGAATATCTCTCTTAGAAAATGGTGTAAAAATTTAACGCAAGGCTCCAGGTGCGATCCAGCCAAGGCAGAATAAGACAGGATTCTGTGGGCACACTGATTCTACAGATGCAAATTTAGCTTTCTTGGAAAACATGTTACACCATTGCCCCATCTGAGTTTGTCATCACAGAAGCTCCTGGGGTCCTTTTCAAATAGTCTGCTTTGATTTCAGGGTGCCCCCAGTTCTGTAACTCAAGGATTTGCTTTTTAACCTAAATCCACTATTTTATATATTTATAGCTACCAAATTTTATCTTGTAGATTTTAACTCGCATTTCAAGTGTTAAGACCATTTAATTATGTCCCTCCCAAATTCTCAAGTCTCCAGAAATGTGAAGAGTCTTCAATGGCTCCATTTGATGATAGTTCTGGGTATACAAGGATAGAGCAGAGCGGTAGAGACATCAATCCTTTAATCAATGATCTCTGGAGAGATTTTATAAACCAGCTATTGAACTAGAACCTAATGGTACAAGCATCCCCCCAACAACCAGAGAATCACATATCTTGTTGGAATTCTCAAGATCCCTTGCCCCCAATTCCCATAACATTCTTTTACAGGATGGTGCTTTGGCCTACACAAAGGTACTTCGTAAGAAGCAGCCCTTGATACCCACCAATGCATTTCATGTAAGGATGTACCGAGCAAATGGTTTGCTATATAACATATGTCCTCTTAACGAGAACCCACAGAAGTCTCTTCCTGCTCTAAGCATTGTTTTTCCTTCTTATAGACAATTTTATTTATGATGTTTCCTCTTTGCTTAGACTGTTAGGAAGCCCACAGTAAAATTTGTAAGCCATCTCCAGAAAGGGTACAGAGTATGGAACAACAGAATCACACAGCATACATTCTGTGGACCAATCACACACTCCTGGCTTCATCTTATTCTCCTTAACCTTGTTATTCCTTTACCCTGACTTCCTTACTTCTCTCTTCTTTCTCTCAATCCCTCTTTCTCTCTCTCACATTATTGAATTTTATGTACTGTTAAAGCCACCCAAAAATCTTTTTAGAACAAAAATAAAGACGGAAGATAGATAGATACTCCAGACCACATTTCTCTTAAGTATTTTATCTACAAGGATATCATGAGAATTTTGTTAGATGCTTTGCTGCATCAAAATACACTGTCTACAGCATAAATGTGATCCACAGGACTTGCAGTTATTTAAAAGAAAGAGGAAATGTCCTAGTCCTAGTGAATCCACACTAGTTCCTAACAATGACTGCTTTTTTCCCCTAAATGCTTACAGATCATAAGTAGAGTTGCATTTTTAGAATTTTTCTGGGGATTGATATCAAGCTGGCTACTCTTTAATTTGCTGAGGTTGGGGGGAATACATATTTTGTTTTTCCTTTAGAAATTTGGAATATTTGCTCATTCCAAGTTTTCTGGAATCCCTCCTATTCTCCATGTTTTATCAAAAATCATTGATAATAGCTGTAAATTCCTAACTGCCAGTTCTCTAGTATTATGGAGCAAATAATAAATGTGGTGAACTTTATATTTAAGTCGATGAAAAATTAGGTATCATTCTCTAAGAATAAGGTTTGAAGTATGTTACAAGCTGTTGGGAGCAGTTCAATTATAATAATTAATATTTTGTGCAAATACTTTTACCCCAATTACAAGCTTCAAAAGAGAGGAATCCATGACATTAGGGAATTAAAATTTATTGAGTACTCACTGTGTATAGGTACCATGCTAGGTAGGTTACATGTTTTCTTACCTTACATTCATAATAATCCTATGATTTGAGTTATGGTCCATTTTACAGATGAGAAAACTAGGTTTCAGAGGGGGTAAGTAGCTTCCCTAGATCACAAAGATAAATTGCAAAGCTGGGTCTTGAACACAAAGCTCATGCCTTTCCCCCACATCAGATGTGTGACACTGGGAGGAGTAACATAAAAATGGTTAGCCAGTCATAACCTTCACTGACTGGAAAATGACTGCCAGGAGGTTTGTGCCTCCCTTGGTCATCGTGTTCCTTCAGCACAAAAGTCAAGCTTAGAGCTAAGAAAATCTACATGAAAGAAGAATTTTGTGCCCCTAAGAATAGCAAATTCCAAAGAAAATACTATCTTACCAGGGTACTAAGAGCTGGCAAGGTAATTCATACCAAAGGCTGAGGGGGAAACTTTCTTAATACGAGTCAAGCTCTCATGCCTAAGAATAAGAAAATAAAACAGATAGTGTCCTTAGAGCAGAGTGAAGAAAAGAAAAAATGATTAAAAGCTAGATCAGGCAAATGACATTATAGTTAAAGTTTAGTCAAGAAAAAGGTATCTATACTTAGCCGCTTATATATCTTTACATTCGCTTTAAATCGCAGCTGAAGCCATAGCAGCAGGATGTACAGGGGAGACTGATCCAGGAGGCTGGGGTAGGTTCCAGATCTCTCTCCTTTCATAATTCTCTCTAGCTAACTCTAGTGCCCAACTCCAGGTGAGAAGTTTGGGCCATCGATTTTGTACAGCATGCTGTCCCAGCATCTGGGAATATAGCAAAGCAAAGATGTCTTCTAAAATTGAGATTAGTAAATAATTAGTATGTAGTAGATTGTATAACTTTCTGTAGAAGTAACCCATCCTTAGAGTTTATAAATGTGTTGCTAAGAATGATGTGATTTTGCAAGTCTCCATCAGATGCCAAAGTATTTCCCCAGTTCATTCAAGACTACGTTCAATCTTCCTAGATTACATTTCTAGGAAGACATGACTGGAACGCACGGGAGGTGAAGCTCGTAGTGATATATCTGATTGTATTGTTCCTCGCCTTGTACAGGTTACTTCCAAGAAGTGATAAAGGAATGAATTAAATAACAAATATTAATTTATCAGTTTTATCTAGCAGTATACAAGGAAGAGGATGTTTCATTATAGAAGAGCCACACCGATTCCTTACATAGAATCACACCTACCACAAAAAGGGCAATCCAACCAGATAATTCTAACAGAAACAGCCCTTTAAAGCATACAACTTTCCATTCCATTTTTGTCCCTTCCTTCTGATTTCAGCTATTCATAATAATGGCTGCACTCAATCAGACCCAAGCCTAGTGAGACTTCAGGGGCCTCATCCCATTGGCTATAGTCCCTCTGGAACCCTATTGTACGCCATGCAGTCCCTAACCCTAGAACCTGGTACCATTTTTGGGGGGGGAGGGGGCAGCAGCTACCATGACAAAAGCAATGGCCCTCATATTCTGAATATCTACAATGTACCAGGCAGGCAGTGGGCTCAGCTGCTTTCATAATTAATCTCAACTAGAGCTCATCACAATCATACAAGTTCTATTAATACTCTCAATGTGAAGATGAGGAAATGAGGTCAGAGAGCCATTATGTGGCAGAACTAGAATTGAAACCCAGGTAGGGCCAATTCTAAAGCCCACACTCCTTCCAATGTGTCACATTTTCCTTCTAAGTATAGGGTACCCTCTTCCTCTCCAGCACCCACTCCTTTCTCTGATCTTTTCCCAGTGTTAAGCATCCTGAATTTGCCACAACATATTTCTTTCATCACTTACGATGCTTTTACTGTTACACTACAGCTCCAAGTTGCAGTAAACCTAACTCAGATTGTCTTAAACATTCAAGGTGGTTTATTCGGTTCACGCGACTAGAGAGTCCAGAGGCAGGGAAGCAGCGAGCATGCTTTGCTTAGGATTCCAGCCCCATTGCTCAGACATCTGTTGGCTATGGCATCTGTGGCTCCATGAGTCAGCTTTGCAAGATGGCAGGTTACAAGCAGTGGCACCACTGTGCACATACAGGGAAAAGAAAATGCCACTTCAGAGAACATGGAACAAAATGACTTCAGTTCACTCTGATGACTCCCCTTAAACCAGTCTGAATAGCCAAGGGCAGGCAATAGCACGCTGTGTTCTCTGTTCTTCATCTCCAGAACAATTCCTGAGTAAAACATCCTGGCAAGAAGGGCAAGAGTCCCCAGCTTAGTTAGACCAGCGGTTTTCAGCCCTGGCTGCACATCCACATTATCTAGTCACTGTTTTTACAATATCGATTCTCAGGTCCCACCCCCGATCAACTAATCTCTGAGGGCAATGCCCTAATATCCATAATTTTGTTAAATTCCCTCAGTAATTGGAATATGCATCAGAGTAAGGAGCACCTGGCCTACATTAATCAAACCCCACTCCTAGAATTAGGAGTAGAGCCAGTCCCACCCACATCATTCATCCTGCTACGGTGAAGCAGAATGGGTGAGATGAATGAAGAAGAGGCAGTCTCCATGCCCTCTACAGCATTTACTATGCTGTTGTAGCTGCTTATTTTAACTGTGTCTCTTCCCCGTTAGACCATAAACTCCATGAGGACATAACCTGTGTCAATATCACTCATCACTGGATCCTCGGAACCTGGCATCTGGTAGTTAATGCCCATTGATATTTTTTAATGAATGAATGAAACTCAGACTCTTTTGGATTGGTCTTGCAAAGGAGCCCAAGTCTTCTTTAAATGAATCAAGCATCTCCTGAAGATTAATTTCTCAGTGTTCATTGTCACTCCCCAGCTCAAAACCCTTGGGGTTCTCCTCTGCTTTCATCACAACTTCCAGCAACTTTGCCATGTGTTAAAGGTCCTCTATAGTTTATCCCTTCTCTTCCTCCCCAGTCTCATCTCTGAGGAGCACCTGCACTTAGAAGATCTCATTATGAATGAAGTTCTCTCAAATGCCTCCTACCTATAAGAGGTGCTCTCTTCATTTTATTCCCTTTTTGTCAACATAAAGAATGACTATAAAATAACCCTACTTTCATTTAGAAATTGAACTGATGTTCCATCCAAATTAGTGTCTTGAATTGTATGATGGATAATAATAACAACACTAAAAAGAGTAATAACAAACACTTTTGCAGCTCCTATATAAGCAAGGTACTGCTCTGGGCACTTTACGTGCTACATATTAACACATTTAATCATCCCAATAACCTTAGGAGATGGGTATCAGTATGATTCTTACTCTCCCAGATGGGAAAACTGAGGCACAGGGACACTGTGTGACTTACTCAAGGCCACACAACTATCGAGTGGCAAACCAAGTCATCTGACTCCAGAATCCAGGCATTTAACCAGGACAACTTTGACAGTCATGAAGAAAGCAAGCAAGGTGTCACAAAAAGCTAAACTAAGATGACTGCAGTGGAAATGAAGAGAAAGGGTCATCTGTGCCCTCACAGAGGAATACCATAAATGAAAAAAGAGCAATGAAAACTCAGCAATACCTTGGCTTGCAGCAAATGGTGAAAATAAACCCAACCACCACACTACAGAACAAGAGAGAAATCTTGGCAGAGTACAGGTACCCTTAAAAGTCTCTTTTAAACAGAGACTTCATATGATCTGAAGATTAATAATATCCAGGGGGCTACATGGAAAGAGTTTGAATGTGAGAGTGGTTGGGGTTAGAAACATGTGAGAATCTGCGGATCAGAATCCTAGATACATTGTCTAGTGCCTGAGTCAGACTGAGACTGAAAACTTAGAAAGTCAACAACAGAATCAAGGTCTCAGAGGCCCAGCCCATGTGGCATGCAACCTCTTGAGAGAGGCCCCTGGATTTCAGAAGTCTAGAAATGTGTACAGAGAATAAGGCAAAACACAGCAGGTGATGCCAGCTGGAACTTTCTCTGTTTTATTCATGCCTCGTTGGCAGACGGCTGGTTCCCAGGAGGTGGCTGAATCTCACAAGGTTCAGATGTTAGAGGAAACAAATAACTAATTGTGCTGAACCTCAGCTTGGATTCATTCTGGGGTGTGGACAAGCGTTTGTGTCTCCAGAGCTTGCAGTGAAGTGGAAAGCATATATTAGCCAGCTTGGTGATCTGAATTGAACAGAATAATTGAACCTCTGCCAGATCTGTGGGTGACTAGATGTCCTGGGTGAGCCCGGACAGTCCTGAGAAATCATGGTAATTGTCAAGCATGGGCCACACTTGAAAGGTAAAGCATGTCCTTCATTTCCTGGGAACACATTATGTATCCCTCTAAACTGAAATTTAAGTTTAGTTAAATTCTTGTAAAATCTGCATGTATTCGCATCTTCCATATTCTACCTAGGTGAGTAATAAGTTTGCACTCTGCTATATAAAAGAACACTTCCCTTTTATTTGCTTTAAAACTACCTATTTGATGCATTAAATCCTGCCTTCCTAGTTCAATTCACAGAGGCTAGAATTAGAACATTGTCTGAATGCTCCCCTAACTGCAAGATCTTATGCTCAATGTTGGGCAGGTGAAGGGAAAAGGATGAAAAGGTTGGTTCTTGCCTTCAAGCAACTCCCAAATCATTGGGAATGCAGACACAACTTTTTATAATAAAAACCTGTGACCTTGGTGCAATTATAATGACATAAGATCTCAAGTGATCAGGCAATTCATTGTGTTGTAGGAATGTAGGGAGGCTTCCTCATAGAGGCAACTCCAACTCTGAAGGTGGAGTAAGATTTCAACAGGAATTGACAATGGTAGTTTGAATCCTCTGTGATTCCTTTAGAAATGAAGTGTGATATGAACACAAAATAAAATACACACTCAAATTGTAGTATTTGCAGGTGTCTATATGAAGACATCCAGGAGGTAGTTATTAATTCAGGATCACAAGCACAGACATGAAAGCCAGGTACCTATGGAGACAGGCAAAGGCATGGAGGTACATACGACATGGCAGAAGTGGAGAGCTAGAAGAGAAAACTGAGCATGGAACCTTGGGGAATACCTGAGTCTGAGACAGAGACAAAGGTGGAGCCAGCAACATGGGCTGAGAAGCAGTGTTCTCGAAGGAACAGAAAATTATCAGCATATCAACAGATAAGGGCCTGTGAAAAAAATACCATGCGGGATCAAGACTGAGAAGAGGCCATAGGATTTGATGTTTGGAAGCTGTTGTCTACCTTCATAAGAAAAGCTTCAGTAGAGCAGGGGGTGTGGAAGTCTGGTTGAAATGCACTAAGAAATGGAGGGAAGGGAGTGTTGGGAGCTTTTCTTTTTCAGTAAGCAGGGTAAAGATGTAACGGTAACGGTATCTTGAATAGAAAACTGGGTTAAGAAAAGGATTTTGCTAGTAGGGATGGTTAGGCATTATGTAAACTGATTGAACCAAGAGATTGGGGTTTATAGTCCAAGAGAAAGTGTGAGTACTACAAATGCATTAGTTACCTGTGGGCAATATGTGTGAGTTACAAGTTTATATTTTAGTAGGTGTTGTACATTGTTACTGTCTTCTTTGCCTGGCTCTTCTTTTGGTGAACTGAACCTGCTCTAGTGATATGGTTCTAGCTAGGGCTACCAATCTTAGTGCGCGCGCACACACACATGCACACGCACATGCACACACAGGCTTTGGATCAAGTGGCAGGAATGTAACCAACTAAGGATTATTCAAACGGAAGCTAACAGAAGAGATTGAGTCCCTCTCTAAAGCAGTTGGAACATGAGCCTGGAAACTACTAGTAGCTATGTTTCAAGCCTAGTGGAAAAAAATCAAGAGTGAGAGAATAAATTCAATACATAATGAGAAGCAAAGATGGTGCACAAAGAGAAAGAAACAAGCGAGCCCTACAGATGTTCAATTCTGTGATGCCAGGGATCCCAAAGGCCCAGCTCCACCCCTACCCACCTTGCAGTTTTGTGAGCCTTCCAATAAATTTCTCTTTTCATTTAAGCTAGATGAGCTCCCATCACGTGAAATTAAGAGTCCTGACTATTACAGAAGGATTGGTAAAGGGTGAAGAAGAATTTTTAGAAGTTGCACTTTGAGATTTCCAGTGGATGAAAGTATTTTCAGTTTTTTGTTGTTGACAACTGATTTTAAAGTGTGTGATTTAGTGACATTTACTACATTCACAATGGTGTGTAACCATAGCCACTATCTGGCTCCAGAATGTTTTCATCACCCCAAAAGGAAATCTCATTCCCATCAATTAGTGGTTCTCCATTCCTCCCAACCCCTGGCAACCACTAATCTGTTTCTGTCTCTATCAGTTTTCTTATTCTGGGACTTTTCATGTAAATGGAATCATATAATATGTAGCCTTTTATATGTGACTTCTTTTACTTAGCATAATATTTTCAAGATTCATCTATCTTGTAGCTGGTATCAATCCTTTATTCTTTTTATGACTGAATAATATTCTGTTTTATGGATATTATCCATTTTGTTTATCCATTCACTATTTGATGGATATTTGAGTTGTTTCCAACTTTTGACTCTTGTGAATAGTGCTGCTGTTAATATCTGTATACAGGTTTTTGTTTGATCACTGGTTTTCAAATCTTTGCTTTGTAATATGGCAACTCTATGCTTAACTTTTTGAGACACCCCCCCAAACTGTTTTCTACAGTGGCTGCATCATTTTACATTTTATAGCAATTTAAGAGGATTCTAATTTCTTCACAACCTTGTCAACCCTTGTTATTTATCATGGATCTTTTTTTTAATTATTATGGCCAACCTAGTAGGTGTGAAGTAGTATCTCATGTAGTCTTATTTGCATTTCCCTAATGATTAATGATATTGAACACCTTTTCATGTGCTTGTTGGCTATTTGTATATCTTCTTCAGAAAAATGTCTGTTCAAGTCCTCTGCTCACTTTTTGATTAGGTAGTTTGTCTTTCTGCTGATTAGTTGTAAGTATTCTTCATAGCTTCTGGATACTAAACCTTTATCAGTTACATGATTTGCAAATATTTTCCCACATTCTGTGGGATGTCTTTCATCTTCTTGACAGTGCCCTTTGATGTACAAAAGTTTTTTATTTTGATGAAGTCCAATTTCTCTTTTATCCCCCTGCTTATGCTTTTGGTGTCATATCTAAGGAACCCCTGTCAAATGAAGAGTTATGAAGAGTTAGCCCTAGGTTTTCTTCTAATAGTTTTATGGTTTTAGCTCTTATATTTAGGCCTTAAATCCATTTTGAGTAATATTTATATATGATGTGAGGTAAGGGTTTTGGGCAAGTTTTAATTTCTCTGTACACTGGTTTCTTTATCTGAAAAATAAAGATAGTAAAAGTACATATACCTCATGGGATTTTGTGAGGATAAACTATAAATAAATTAATGAAGATGTGTAAAGTATTTAGAATGGTGCCTAGTGCAATCAATATGTAAATATTTCAATAGTGTTAATCATTATTTACTGTAGTTGGTTGACAGTGGCATGAGAGAATAATCTGAATATGAGGTTGTTAAGAAGTGAAGAACAAATTTTACCCCTCTCCGTTGAAACAAATGTTTAAAGTGACTTAAAATCAATTTTTATCATCTATGTACTGTGTTTTCCTTTAAAAAAAAAGTTAGCCAGTATCACTACAGTACTAGAAGTGCAAAGTTCTTAATAAAAACAGATGATTGTCCTTTTGTGTTCTGGGCTAGTCAGAATACACCTGTAATCCTTTGCCTATTTTTGAATCCACTTACAAAGAGATTTTGGTAACTCAAGTTAAAACATTAAAACAGTAGAGTAGCAGAGTAGGAAGAACTCTCAAAATGATAAGTTTGGGGAAAAGTGGAAAGGACTGAGAACAAAGGGAAATATTCTGTGAGGCTGATAAAGCTTAAATTTCAGTGCTCCTCTGTTGCATGAATTCCTCCAGGCTCTAATTTTGGACCTAATTTTGTATTCTTTTTCTTAAGAAGATACTCCAAAATTATATACACTTTGGGACCAATAAAACCTGGATCACTCCCTGACTGGCAATAAGTAAAACTGCCACCATCTTAAAATCTCATGAACTAACTCAGGATATTGGTTCCTTGCCACTGTAGGTTACTGAGCCAAGGCTGGGCTCAAGCAACTGAATGACCTAGAAGGGACTGGGTCTAGCACTCAGCAGAGAAGGGAGTCAGAGACGAGTAAGATCCCTTCTAACACTATGGTTCCAAATTTTAAGTTTTGCCCCTTTTCTAGAGGATAATCCTCAAGAATTTTTTCACTGTTATTTTTAATGCAGTAGTTCTTAACGATTACAATAGATAGATGATAGATAGCTGGATAGATAGATAGATACATACATACATACATACATACTAAAACACACATACTATATAGGATCTAGTTATATACAATCTTGATATGTAACTTTAATATGAGAAAATGTAGATTTAAAATTTTTTCAAGTTCTAAGCCTGGTTCTACCACCAACCCATTGAATATTCAGTTTTATTCTACCTTTCGAGGAATCTAATTCTTTGTCTAAGTAGAATTTTTTAAAAAGCTGTCTGCCTGCCTTCAGCACATTTATTTTTAATTTTCTTTCTTCCTTTCCTTCCTATTTTTTTTTTTACAAAAAAAATAGTTCATACTCATTATAGTGTTCTTAAGGTTTTGGTATAATTGCTCTGTTAGGTTTGTGAAATTAATTGAAGAGTTTACCATCTGTTTATTATGGAACAGCTTACACATAGGAATTAACCAGCCATTGAAAGTTAGTAAAAGATTGCCTGCCTATAACTCCATCTAGCCAAGGGCTTTTCTAGGAGTTAGCTCTCTGACAATTTTTATAATTCCTTTAGTGGTTCAAGTTCTCTATTTGAAGTAATTTTGGTGATATATTTTTCTTAAAAAATCCTTAGTCTTTATCCATATATTTAAAACCTTGTCATGATATCCTTAAATGATTATTTTAATAATATGCATATTGAATTTTTCTTTTCCTTGAACACACTTGCCAAAAATGTACATCTTTATTGTTTTTTTAAAAAGAAGCTCTTTAATTTATTGAAGAATTCAATAACTTTTTCCATTTTACAATTCATTAGTGTTATTTTCAAATTTTAACTCTTCTAAAATTTGAATGTATCATTCAATAGATGTCAAAGGCATTTGTCAATGGCCAAGTAGAGGAGTAAGTTGAGGCACAGTTGTAATTGCTACATATATGTGATCTTAGCCATGCATGGAAGATATATTCATCCACCTGTCATCTCAGATGAGTTATTTGTATTGATAGCTCAACTTGCGATTAAATTTTAGCTTAAAAATGATCTATGCATTTTACTTAAAATGTAATCCTAAATATCATACTATGTACCAGTATTGAAATGAAAATGTTTACATTTGCAGATGATTCTCTGTCCCATACAAAGCAATACAACTAAAGGTAGTAGAAAAATGACAAATTTCTCAGATAGATGATAGGATGCCAAAGCTAGGAACAGGAGTGTGACCAGTGCTGGCTGACTTTCTAGAGATGTTAATTGTCATAGAGCTATATGTACCTCAATTAAGGAAAAACAATTACTAGTTTAACCCAGTAGTAAAAGTAAGTGAACCCCTTTCAGTATGCTATCAAATTAAACTGTCAACTCTAAAGGTGAATAGTGGCTACGTTCAGAAGAACAGGAATGAAAAGCAGTGCGTCATCATGATGTTAGACAAAACTGATGACTAAAGAAGAGATGCAGGAGGGATTTCAGACTTTGAGTGTGAAAGAGGCTCAAACTAAAATTCAGTTGTAATAGTGAAAAAGAAGAAAGTAGTATGCAATTGTATTAATGAATATATACTAATTTATTTGCAGGTGACATGATTGTGTATTAGAAAAATTCTAAGAAATCTCCCAAAAAACTATTGGAACTAGTAAGTAAATTTAGCAAGATCACAGTATACCAAGTAAGTATACACAGATTGACTGCATTTCCATATAATCGCAATTGGGAAGTTATATTTTATAAAAACAAGATACAAGGTATATATATATAAAATCAATCATACTTCTATATACTAGCAACTAAAACTAAAACAATACCTTTTACAACAGCATCAAAAACATATAATGTTAATGAAAGGCGTGCAAGACGTCCACACTGAATACTAAAAGATGTACCTATGAAAAAATGAAGAGCTGTAAGTACGAAAAGATAAATCATGTTCATGGTTTGGAAGACTTAATATTGTTAAGATGTTAATTCTCTCCAAAATGCAATCTAAGTTTAATGCAATTCCAATCAAAACCCAGCAGACACCTTGTTTGTTTTATTTTGTTTTTTAAAGAAATTGACAAGCTGATTCTAAAGTTTATATGGAGTTTCAATAAACCTAGAACAGTCAATAATCTTGAAAAAGTAGAACAAAGTCAGAGAAATTATAAAATCTGATATCAAGATTTACTATAAAGCTGTGGTAATGAAGAATGTCTATGGCATTGGTATAAGGACAGACAAAAAGATCAATGAAACACAAGAGAGAACCCGCAAACAAGCCCACACATGTGCAGTCAATTGATTTTCAACAAAGGTGCTAAGGCAAATCACTGGAGAAAGGAAAATCTTTCCAACAAATGGTGCCAAAACAACTAGATACCCGTAATAAAAAAAAGTTTAACTTCAACCCCTGTCTCACACCAAATATAACAATCTATATGAAATAGATAATACACCTAATGTGAAAGGCAAAATAATAAACCTTCTAGAATAAGATACAGAAGAATATCTTCACAACTTTGTCAGAGACTAACAAACCAGACACAAAAAAGCACTAACCATATAACATTAAAAAACTGAACTTTAGTTTTAGCATATTGTGGTCAAGAATGTAATTTATATAATTTCTACTATTGATATTAATGAAGATTTTTCTTTGGAGTTAATGGATGATGAATTTCCATAAAGGTTATTAACAAATTTTTTAAGGAAGACTGAAAAATTCAAACAGATATAAAAGATATAGAGAATAGAAAGATATAAAAGAACAGAAATGAAAGCAGAAAAGATTCCATTTTTTGTATTTTTCAATATTCTGTCAATGATTAATTTTTCTTTATATTCTGAACAAATTTCGCACTACATCTCTCTAGGGAATGTTATTGGGTCAGCCTAAATATATTTTCATTTGGAATTACACCTATTATTGAAGTAATTATTTTTTCATTTTCAACTTGTATTACATTGCTTTAGATATATTTCCTACAAACAGAATTTAGTTGAATTTCATAGAATGTTTTAAAGCAATCTGAAAATTCAAGTATTTTATTATATAGTTTTTATCTCAGTTATTTAAAGCTATAATTGATATATAAGATATTTATTCTTTCATCTTTGAAGTTCTCTGTTTTCACGTTTCTTTAGTGTTTCTGTTGTTTTGTAGGGTTTTTTTTAGATGGACTATATTCTTTTTTGTTTGCTTTTTAATTCTAATGATTACTTTTAGTTTTTCAAACATCTCTATTCGCTAGTTGTCAAAGTCAAATTTAAAATGGTACCTGTTGGGAGGAAGGTACAGCTCAGTGGTAGAATGAGTGTTTAGCATGCATAAGGTCCTGGGTTCAATCACCAATACCTCCACTAGAAAAATAATTTTAAATAAATAAACCTAAATACTCCACCCCTAAAACAAACAAACAAATAAAAAATGGTAAGTGTTACCTTTCTGTACTATGTATATTTTCTCATAAGCAGCCTGATAATAAATTTATCAGTTTATAAATCCTTCACCATTAATTAGAGTTCTACACCCAGATTATTATCAAATTTATTTGTCCATTATAAACCTCCTTTGATAATCATTTCTGAGATCTGCATTCAGTTCTATGGGAGGGTTTACAATAATTATTTTTGACCAGTGGTTTTCAAACTTTGATCCACAGAGTCCTTGAGTTTTGAAGCGGCACGTCTCAGGTTGCCTGTGGGTGGGTCTCTTGGTTCTTCATACCTCTTCAACCAGAGGATGACAATTATAGGTGTTTTATTTTTAGAGTTTCCAAGGAAGAGATTTTTTATCTCCAGATGAAGAATTTTATGACTAAAGCACACTTGATAATACTGGCTTGGACATATCACTGTTTTAATTGGTTTCAGACCTAAGGACAGCCCTTTTCTAGCCATTCTTAGGCTTTTCCTTCAAGAAAGTGTTTTCAGGGAGGGTATATATATTTCTTAGTCCTTGCATACCTGAGAAGTCTTTCTGATATTTCACTTAAGATGATGAGTCTGGGTATAAAACGACTAAGTTACAAACTTTAGTTCTCAACTCTGTGTATAACACTCCACTTTCTTTTAAATTTAAGCTTTCAGAGTAAAAGCCAGAGAATGGACAGATTTTTATTTCTTTTTTTTCTTTTTTTTTTTTTAGGTAGTCTGTTTCTTCTGCTTATATACTTGTGGAAGTTTTTCCTTATCCTTATGAATTAAAATTGTTGCCAGGATACATCCTTATGTGTGCCTTCATGCATTGACTTGTCTGGAACACAATGATTTTTTTCAATATGGGTCCTACTTCTGCTCATGAATTTTTCCTGTTTTATCTTTAATTATTGCTTTTTCCATTAGTTTAAGTATTTTCTTCAAGAATACCAATTATTGTTACTTTCTGTTCTTTAACATCCTTATATTCTGCATTCATTGGAGGAAGCCAGATAGTTCCCTGAAATCCTCTAATTTCTGGACCCTCCAGTAAATCATTTCAGAAATGTGCTCATCCTCTAGGTCTCCTACTCTTTTTCCCCTTGCAGTAAAATCTTTTTCGTGCACTCCATGTGGCTTTCCCCTACTCCTTATTTATCTTTGAACAAATAGAAATCTATTCTTATTTGGTGTTTATCAAAAAAATAGGAGAGTTGAAATACCCTTAACTCCACTCTGTCTATTAGATGTGCACAGTCTCTGAGCCTAGGCCTGGTTTCCAGCATGACTTCCTCTAATGCACTCTTCTACTGAGTGTCCATCTTGCTCCACAAACACTGTCTAATTTCCTGGGACTGTGAACTTGCAGTGTACGTAAAAATCTACAATTCCCAGCACGTACTCTTACCAGGGGTTTGGTAGTGGTAGTTTGGTTTTATTTTGCTTTGTTTGGGGTTTGTTTGTTTGTGACCCAACCTAAACCTATGGAGCTTTACCTGTAAGAGATTTTCCCTGAAAATACAATATACTTCCACTAGTCCTCCAACTCAGCCAAAGCTTACCTTGTTTTCTGAGAATTTTAATTTCTCTGGATATAGAATGATGTGATAATTGACCTCACAAATCAGCCCACATGGGTAAAAGCCCACCTGCTCAGTTGTCTTGATAACAACCAACAGTGGAGAGGACACCGTGCCTTCCTTCCTCATTTCAAAGGGTTTTTCGTGTCATGTAGTAAAGCTACCTCGGTGCATCACAGACAGAGACTTGGGTAGGTTGGCCTCAGTCTTGCTTTATAGTTAGTACAGATTCTTTCCCAAGTTTGAGATTATGCTTCCCATTGTTTTTATTTTCATATTTAATATATTACATTTTTTCTTTGTCTTCATAGGCATTTTAGTAGCAAATTTGGGAAAGACTTCAGCCGGGGCTTCAAGCCAGACTCCATTTTCAGCTGGAACTCCTATAGCTTCTTAATAAATACTTAAAACATGTCTGGGGACGATATCAAGCAACTAAATCAATGCTAGAGATTATTCATTAAAGATGTGAAATCTGGGTATCTCAATGTGAAAAGAGAAAATATTATTTTTCAGGAGCAAAATAAAATTCCTAACAACTGAGTAAGATTCCTTATAGAAATGATGACCAAGAATGGTATTCCCAAAATAAAAGGCTTATGCCAAGAGCTCAAGTTACTCTCCACCCAAGCAGAATTAAGAGTACCATTCTGCAGATTTGGGATTAATGTCACCACATCAAGCCCTAGCTATAACACAGGCAATAACATTTTGTTAAAAAAGAACACCATGAGGCGGCCTCGCTAATCTTCTGGATGAGAATAAGTTGGAAGTTGGCAACATGGATTGACGTGCCTTGGACTAAAAGGAGTTCTTAACATGACATTACAGTTTTTAGGGCTATTCAGAGACAAGAGGTATATGGTCACATATAGTGTGGAATATGGGCAACCATGAAACAGTTGAATATTGAAAACTTAAGTCAAATGAAATTTTAAAAACTTGGAATAGTTGAAACCAAATCCTAAAGGTAATAAGAGACCACTTGGTAACTGATGGCTATTTGAGTGGGATATGGGGGAAATGTTGCTGCTAGATGATGGTCTACTTAAGGTTGACTCTTGTTGTCATTTTTAAAAAAGAATTTAGGTTAAGTTCTTTTTTAGCTAAAGAACTTAAACAAAGAAATGGGAAGATGGCTCATTCGGGGAGTTGAAACTGCTTCCACCAAGAATAAAATGTTCCCCCTTGAGAAATATGAGCTTCCCATGTCTGGTGCCCTAAATAAAGAAGTCCCCATCACCTTTATGAGGCCAATGTTAATATCCCCAACCCTCCAAGAGTTGAACAGCTCCAAGTTCTTCACCAGCCAAATGAGCAGAATTTAACAAGAAAGAGCTTGCCTTCACCATGCTAAAGAAAGGCTAAAACTACAGCCTGCTTAAGCCTAATTTCCCAAGTAAGAAGTATCATAAAGCAAAACAGGAACAGGGATACAGACAGGGAATGGAAACTGAACAGCTGAGAGCAGGATGGGATCAGAAGGTGCACAAAATATTTTTAAAAGCAGAATCTCGGTACTCTGGCAACACATAACAGGGAAACATCTTGTTTGAACTAGTCTGTCCTGGCCTTTCAATAGGAGGGGCCCTGCTAATCCTTGGATAAAATTATTTTAGAGCTGAAAGAGAATTTAGAGATTATCTAATCCAGGCCCCTCACTTGAGGACACTTAGGCCCTGAGAGATTAAAAGGCTTGCTGGGCTCATGCAGTAAATTAGTTGCAGAAGTGGAATTATAACCCAAGACCTCCTGATGCTCACTGTGATATTCTTTCCACTACAACACCAATGTCCTCATGGCTCCTTGTACAGAAATTCTGAGAGAGACAGTGTGATATAATGGAGAGAGAACTTTATCAACCATGAATTCTGAGTTCTAGTCTTCTGTTTTAGTTTGAATAATAGAATCCCGTAAGTCAAGACTTCATTTACTTCAATTTGCCATGCCAAAAAGGAAACCCCTACATAATATCCATAAGCAACTAGGTGGGTGAGTGAGCTCTTGTGAACCCCTCCCAGGGGTGGATAGCTCACCACCTTGGAGGGAGCTGATACTGCTCAGTGACTTGAAATCTTCTGAAGCCTCTCTGAAACAACTATTTTGATGTCCAAGTAGGGGCTTTCACCTCTTCTACAAGATAGCACCGCTCACTTAGTTTGAGAAGCATTCACTAAAAGCCCATACTTCCTAGATTCTGGAGCTATAAACTTGGAATTATAAACTTGACATTGAGGAACACATAATCTAATCAGGGAGATAATCTTTAATTACTATTAAATATGGTAATGTATGCTGATAATGCATGCCTGTAAGTGCCAAGCACATGTAAACACTCAATAAATATTAGACACCATCCTTATAGCTCTATCATCCTCTTGTGTTCAGACTACATTCCCACTTCCTTCAAGTATGCAGGATAGAATGTGGCTTACAGATCAGAGGTCAGCAAACTTTCTATAAAGGACCAGATGGTAAGTATTTCAGGTTTTGCCAGCTGTATATCTCTGTCACAACTACTCGACTCTACATTTCTAGTATGAAAGCATAGAAATGTAGAAAAGATACTGACATTGAGAATCCCCAGATAAATAGCTGAGTTCTTTCTGATTGGACAGTGAAATCCACTCCAGCAATTGTCAAGCTCTGCCCATGAATATATGATTTTTAATCAACTTTTTAGTGCCTCATTTTTAAGTATGAACAGACAGCCAAGGATCACCAGGCATTTCAGAAAAACCTCCAATCAATGTTTAAGAAAGAGACCAATATAAACATGAAAAAGGAAAGAAAAGAAGAAAGAAAGTTAAAGAATTAGAAACAATACGAAGAATTTTTAAAGGAACCTTCCCCCCAAAATCTGTAGTTAATATCTTCAGAGAGATTTTTTAACCATTAGATTTACTAAATAAGAATAAGATGCCATGAAAACAAATACTCAAATATTTAGAGAATAAGGAAAAGCTCTTAGTATTTAAAAATATGACAAAAGAAAAAGTAAATAGAAAGATTGGAAGATAAAATTGAGGAAGTCATTTAGAAAGCAGAACAAAAAGAAAAAGTGAGAATATCAATATGGAGATTTAAAAAGAAACTAATAGGTATTCTATAAAGAAAGAACAGAGAGAACAGAGAATAGGACATTACCTAAGAAATAACAGGCAAATTTCTTAGAAATGAAGAAAATTAGATTCCCAGTTGAAACGGTCCCTAAGAGTACAATGCAATATGCACAGCACCTTGGCAAGTTATAGCCCAACTGTTAGAAGTTACTTACCTAATCTTTATTAACCTGGACTAGGCATTAGTGGTCAAGTAGCAAACAGGAAAGATAATCCCTGACTTTGGAAGTTTATATGCTAATGGTGGGTCAGTCTTTTCATGTATCCCCAAAAGACTCTCTCCACCAAAAGAAACATTTTCCCCATACTAAAAAGTGTCTGGCTCTTAGTAAATCATAAACCTGGTCCACATGATCATCTTGCCCCATCGTGACTAAGGGACCTACTCCTAGTCCCAGGTAGCTGGTGGAAACTTAACTTTCCTACCCAAGGAGGTCCCCCCCTCCCCTGGGTTCTCTGAAACAGGTTGCATGTAAATATTTATGCTTTCTTGCTGTAGTCCATCTTGACAATCAACTTTCCTACTCAGTTGGCATGGCAGTAGGAACCATGACAACAACAAATGTGATATATATCTGCCTTTTCAAATACTTTTTGAAAAAAAATGGGATCTGAACAAGCAAATGAGAATAAATAGGTATATAAAATCCAGTTTTGAACTTTTATGGTCTTTTACCTACATTAATGCTCTTTACAATCCCATTTAATCCTCTTCACAAACTTGTGAAGTAGATATCCTTGACCATTTATGTACAAACTTCAAAAGGGGCTAACATAACTTACCCAGGGCTCTGACCCAAATCCCAAATTCTTCCTTTAATTGTACAAACTTAATTGTACAATGAATGTCCCTTTTAAACTATTTTCACAAAAAAACCACACAAACTTGTATAAAGCAACATCTATCATAAAATCACCTCCAAAATCAATCATGAGTAATCATGAATCACAAATTAATCTCTGAATTGATATAATAGAACACTTGATGTTGCAATGAAGCATATATGAAATGCCAAGACCCTAATCTGAGAAAGACAGCAAACTATAACAGAAAGCTCAGACATCAGCCATAATTCTATCTTACCTTTGGTCAAATCATATAACCTCCCTGGATTTATTACTGGTCCTTATCTATGAGATGAGAGATCGAGACTAGATGGTGCTGAATTCCTTTCCAACTGTAATATTACTTCTGAAAATTCAGGACTTTAATGTAGTCCCTATTTGACTATACTTTATTAATTAATTAATAAACATGAAAAATTATTTAAAATTATTTTTAAAATTGTTTAAAATCATCAAAAACACAAATTAAATCAAGAGGCCAATTTGCCTATCTAATTAGCAAATGTTTTTAACTTTCAATATTTCTTTTTTATTGGAGCATAGTTGATTTACAATATTATATTAGTTATTACAAGACAATGGCTATAATTCCCTGTGCTATACAATATATCCCTGTTGCTTATCTTTAATATTTCTTTAATATCTAAGTAATACTTGTTCACAGGGGGAAGGTTAGAACTAGAGATAGAAAAAAGATCCCACCCATAATCCTACCAGTCAAAAATGACTACCATTCACATTTCCATGTATGTCCTTCAAAAACAACATTATGTTATTGCTTTGGTTTCATAAACAATTGACTCCCCAAAACGGATTATATATATCTTTTCAGTACAGAGCTACAGCATCCTTTTATGTAGTCATATCATCATTTATTTGACCAGTTCCCTAGTACTGAACATTATTACTATTTTGTTATTGTAAACAGTGCTGAAGTGAACATCCTTTATATGTACAGCTTATCTAATTATATCCTCAGGCTAAATTCCTATATGTGGAATTTCTGATATACATATTTTTAAGGCTTGTGGCAACTTTTGCCAGACTGTCTCCAGAAGTACATTACACTTTTCCAGCCCCATCTGAGACTGCCTATTTGCCATACTTTCACCAACACTGAGTATAATAATCTTAACTTTTGCCAAACTGATAGGTAAACCTGTTTAACTCAGAGTTTTTTGTTTACGTGTGAGTTAAAACTTTCCATACATGGCCATCAAAACATTTTAAATTATTTTTTTATGATCGTTATATCCTTTGCCCACTTTTCTGTTGGGATGGTCATGGCTAGTGAGGTGAAAATTATTGTATTTCCTTGGAAGTTTTCACAGAAGGATTAGTTGAAGGAAAAGCAGTTTGTTTAACCTGAGGAAAAGAAGACTCAGGTGAGATGATTACAAACTATAAACATCCGAAGAACTGCCCTTGATACAGGAGTCTCTGTAGGATTCAGAATTCACACTGTCATTTACTAGGTGTTAAAATACAATATCTGTGATTTGTACAAACCAAATAACCTGAGACAAATCTCAAACTAGTTTGGGTGTCATGTGAAGGTAGTCTCCCACCCATCCCCCTTATAGATGGATAGACATGAAATTCTAACTATCCTGTCCCAACCCACAGAAGGGGTCCAGGGTGCAGACTCCTTGATACCCCAGCTCTTCACAGCTAGTCCAAAAAATCAGAGAAGAGTGGAAGTGAATTCTAGTTTTGAATGATTACCACATTCAGGTGTTAGTCATGCCAGAATTGTTTATTCCACTTCTATTTATAAATAATATCACAGAATTCCTGGAGATACTGCAAGGTAAATGAACCTTAACCACAAACTTTTGTCAATGCATTTTCAGAGGCGTTGGGCCCTAGTTTTAAGAGGAATATACCTCTTTAGGTTGGAATTCAATAATAAGTGCAAGGGCAATTTCACTCTCTCGGATAACAGAAGGCAACTCCATTCCTGGCTTCTTCCATTCTATTCCTGAGAACACCTACCCAAAGTCCACTTTCTTGGAAGTCAGGCCATGGAGTGGCCTTCAAGACCTACTGTTAGTTCTGGAGGAAGTATAATCATGCCCAGGCCAGGGTCCTCAAGCCAGGCTGGATCCAATAGCCAAGGTAATATGGGAAGTAAGGAATTCAAATATGAATAGCTCCATGTGACCTTCTGCCCAGACAACCAGGGGCAAGGTCATCTACATGGCAAGCTTTCCCAGCAGTAACTGCCCACTGACGGATTAACTTACCCCCATGGGATTTCAGCCATGTTAGAAGCTACATTAGTAAGAACAGAGCCTAAACTTTTAAATCTGTTCAATATTCTCTAGTCCTTCATAGCCTTGGGCAGCAGGCAAGATGCAAAGTATCATCATTTCAAAGCCAGTAGAAACACTCTAGAGTAGGTTGTCAGCCATGAATGAAATGAGGACACAAAGCTAAAGCTGATCAGTTCCTCCATTAGAGGACCATTCAGATATTACCCAGCATCTATAGGTCAAGGAGTTTAGGATTACCGCAGCATGGAGAGAGCATCACACTAATTACCCATCATTTAGCATGCTCAGAGGGAAGGACCTCTCTTACTGTCTGGATTCTTCCTCATACATGGGCACAGACTGTGCCAGGCCCCAGCAGGACTGGTAAGTTGGTATGGACAGTGGTCATTCTGTCTTTTTACCAATAACCACACACAAGGAGTCAAGCTTGTAAAGTCATCAACCCTAGCTTATTTAAGAAGGATCTGACAAAGCCCTCCAAGAACTGGGCACCTAAGGCATCAACATCCAAGTAACAGCCACTAATGTGATCCCAATCTCTTCCCTCCTTTCTCCTCCACCAGAGATGGCAGATCTACCTATGCCAGGACACTGTACATTCCCTACAGCACTCCTACAACATACAAGGCTCCAACACACAGGGAATTCCTTTGACCTGCAGGTGAGCATGACATTTCTCTATCTCCTTATTTAAGAAACACTAACAGATTTGACTACTTGACATTTTTAATTATAAAAATAAAATCATAGCCAAAATTAAAATGTAAAAAAGCAACTCAGAAAATACTTACAGCAAAAATGAAAGATAAATGATTCATATCTCTGTTATTTGAGAAGCTAATTGATAAGACAACACAAAGTCATAAAAGATAATTAACCAAAGAGAAAATACAACTATTACAAAAACACACACACATACACACACTGCCTATCAGAAACATTCATTCAGACAAGGAACATTTTACTTATTGGCCGCTTGACAAAATATTTTAATGATATTTCTCAAGGCCTCAGAACTATCATTTCTATCATCCTGAGCATTACCAAAGGAGATTCTAAAGACCCCGCCCCGAACAGCTATGATGAGGCAAAGTGTCCTCTTTTAGAAAGGATTAGTGACTGAGTAGCAGTTGGATACTCGTGGAGACTCCCCTACCACCTCCCTCTGCCCTAGACCACTACCTCCTTTACTTCATCCTCTTGGGCTACCAACCCTTCCCCTATCCTAGAAGTGAGTTCTCAGGAGCCCCTCAGAGCCCACAGGTCCCAATGTGATACATCAGGTTTGTCAGCTTCTTTTCAACACTGAATACGCCCTCTTTCCCTAGTATTATTTCACGATAATCATAGCAAGGGGAAAACAAGTCAGGAAATCAGGAAACACACTGGCTCTTTCATAAAGAAAAGTAATTCTAACTGCATAGCAGAAAGCAAATGTATAAGAGATTGGAACTGTGTGAACAGATCTGCTAAGGATTCAACTGAATTTAAATTACTAATTCACACAGTGTAAGAGACAATCATTGAGGCATGTAGAAAGTATACTGTTGATCTAGGACCTACTCTGGCTTCTAAACTTTCACAGTTTCTCAGAACACAGGAATCATTCACTAAACATTGACAGGAATTCTTAGCATAGAACAGAGGTCCACTAGGAAAGACAAATTTGTCTCTGCCTTTTGATTGGTCTGTAAGCAGACCAATGGATTCCCTGACTAGCTAGTTTAATTAAACCCCAGATAGCTGAGAACTAGGGTCAGTCTGACCCTTAGAAACAAGGAAAGAACCCTGGAGACCAGAATGTGTTCCAAGAAGGAGTTCTGACTCTGCATAGAATAAGTAATCAGGGATTAGAAAGAAATGCTCACCATGAACAGGAATCAGAATTTTATTTAGGAAACAATCTAACAGGCTGTCTTAAGACCCAAGCACCAATGCACAAATGGGGATTGCCTCACCTTCCAGTTGAACAGAGTTTCCTTCCATATCCTAAGCTGAAATCTCCCTCCCTGTATGTTTAACTTTAGACTTGGGTGGTGTTGCACATGTCACTTAGAAATCAGTCCTGGATGCTTCCATCTAACGTGGTATCCAGAAAGGCAGGATTTTACAAATCTGAGATAGTGTAGGGAGTAAACAGAACCCAATGAGTGGGACTCAGCTTCATGCGTCCCACTCATTCCCTCTTCCTTCCCTTTGTCTCCGAAGAAGAGATTCTCTCCTCCCATAAAAAGCTATTCTTTCAATCTGCACTCTGTTCCAGTGGTTCTCAAACTTGAAAATGCATCAAAATTACCTGGACAGCTTAATAATATACAGATTGCTGGTTACCACCCCAAAGTTTCTGATTCAATAGGCCTTGGGTGTGGCCCAAGAATTTGCATTTCTAAATTCCCAGGTGTTGCTGATGCTGCTGGCCCAGGAACCATACTTTAAGAACCACTGTTCTAGATCATGGGTCAAAAACCTTCTCATTAAGGACATAATAGTAAATAGTGTAGGCTTTGTAGGACATATGATCTCTTACAACTATTCGAGCTCTTGTATGAAAACAGCCAAAGATAATATACAGATAACCAGATATGGCTGTGTTCAAATAAAACTTTATTTACAAAAACAGGCCTTGAACCAGCTTGCAGGCTGTCATTTACCAAACCCTGCTCTAGACTCCTGCTCAGAATTCCACTCTCATCCTTCCTTTTACAGACAAGTTTCTTGAACAAGTTAATACTTGTTGTTTGTATTTCCTCATTTCCCATTCACTCTGCCATCCTTGTAATCTGCTTCTACTCCCTCCATTCTATGGAAATTAGATCTCAACAAAGTCATTAGTGCTGTCATATGAGTGTTTTGAGTCTTTTCTTATCTATATTATTCTCTTGCAATGATTGCTGGCTTCTCCATCTTTCTTAGAATTATCTTCCTCCACCAGCTTCTTTGACACCACTGTTTTATAGCTCCTGTCATACTTCTCTTTCTGCTGCTTCTGAGTTTTCCATCTCTCTGACCAGCACCAGCTTCTTGGAGTGAGACCAGTGCAGTTGAACAAAACCCAAAGGTCAGAAGGGCCTCTGCTTGAGGCTTAATGTAGTGTAGTCACTGTCTCAAAATTCTTAATAACTTCCTTTTTGAATTTCTGTTTTGTAAGTGAAGTCCAGCGGGACAACGAAACATGGACTGGGCTTGGAGTCTCAGAGCATGTTCGCCCTGCTCCTGCTACCTCCCAGAGATGGGTTCTCCCTGCCCACTGCTGTGCCCCCCGTACATCCTAGGTCCTTCATGGCCTCCCTCACTCCACCTCCATCCTGTGACTGTTGCCACTGCCTGCCCCTGGAAAGGGCCTGAGCACCATACTGGGAGATCAGGGTTGAGCACACATTCCACTCCTGTGTCGCACCAGCAGCACTAAGCATGTGTGGCAGGTGACCAATTGGAGGCTAAGTCTTGGCCCATGAACCTCTTGGCTACCCTCATGCATGTACTCAGCGTGTTGTGGCACAGAGGTTAAAAGGTCCTTGGGGGTCACTGATCTGCCATGAACTGGGACAGGAGATCATGCATAAATGAAATGAAATGGTTCACCTTCCTCAAAGTCACCTTTGGCCAGGGCTTGGAGTAGAAATTCCACAGTGACAGAAGAAAAACTTAGCATCGTTTAGGCCAAAGGGAATGAGTACCCATATTGTGGGACAGGTCCTGCACCTGACTCACAAGCATCCCGGAAGTACTCCTTCAGCCACCTCTATGGGAAGGTGGGAGAGGGAAAGAGAATCCCCTCTTCCTTCCTCCAACCTTCCTCGGTTTGGCTTGAATTTGTCTTTTCTATCCAGCTTGAGGCATCCTCCAGAAATGAGCTATGAAATAATATGAAATGTGTTATTTCAGTAATTTCATATACAAGTAAAATGCTCTGATATTTGCATTTAAAATTGGCATTGCTGAAAGAAGCCAGTCACAAAAGACCACACAGTGTATGATTTCATTTGTATTAAGTGTCCAGAATAGATAGGACTATAGAGACAGAAAGCAGATTAGTGGTTACTGAGGGATAGGGAGGGAGTAATTGGGCCTGCTAATGGGTGTGGAAGACTTCTTTCTGGAATGATGAAAACGTTCTAAAATTACATTCTGGTGGTGGTTGCATAACTCTGTGAATGTACTAAAAACCACTGAACTGTGCACTTTAAATGGGTGAATTTATTGTATGCAAATTAGATCTCAATAAAGCTGTTAAAATTGGCATTGCTCAATATAAAGCTGAATGATAAAATTCATGCTAATAATATAAAGTTTTAATTTTCCTGTATTGGAATGACATTAAATAGCAAATAAAAGCCACCATGATGTCAAAGGAGAGACACCACAGAAGAAAGCAAAAAGCTTTGTAGCACTTTTTTCTATGTTTTGAACAATAGATCCTGCATTTTCATTTACGTTGTTGGCTCTGCCTCTGACTTCTTAAATATTGGTGTTTCCCATGGTTTCATCCTAAGCCTTTTTTTCTCAGTCTCATTCAAGATCCAAATTTCAGCTACCATACGTTCCTTCATGCCTCACGAATCTTTATCTCAAGCCCAGACCACTCCATATACAAATATCCAAAGGCCCAGTGAGTATCTCCATAGGCACTTAAACTCAACATATATGCACATGTACCCATCGTCTGTTCTTTCTGTGTATTTCCTATTTTGGTGAAGGACATTACCACCCACTAAACTGCTCAAACAAGAAACACTAGAGTTCTCCTTATGTTTCTCCCCACCCCCTTTCATTCAATCATTCACTAAATTCTATAAATTCTAAAACCCAAGTATCCTCTAACCTAGACCTGTTTTTAATTTCTCCTGCTTCTGGGCTGGCTCAAAACTTCATCAAATCTTACCTAGACCATTCAAATGGCTTTCTTATGAATCTCTTTGTCTTTAATCTCAGCCACTCGCAATTCATCTTTCACTCTTTCCAAAATGCAAATCTGACCATGGCAGTCCCTGGCTCAGAACAGATATATGGGTCATCATAATCTACATGATAAAATGGAAATCCATCATGACATATGAAACCTGTGGATACATATAATATTTTAACTTTAATCGTAGTATTTTTATGCTAAACACTGGAAACAAGAAAAATGCCCAACTAAAGGATAGTGGTTAAGTAAGTTGTGGTACAGCACCTTAATGAATGAGTTAAGTTAAAATACTAATTGTAAATAAATGGTGATATACTCACATGGTACTTTATTATATTATGTAGTCATTTAAAATCAGATTAAAAAAATAATTTTCAGTAGTATGGTGAACTAAGTACTACAACTAACCATCAGTTTAAAAAAAAAAAACCTAAAACTGAAAGTTAAAAAATTTTGTATCTTGTTAAATTAATTTATGATATTATAAGAAAATAAGACACATGATCCCAAAACTAAATGAAGGCAAAAACTCAGAGAAGAAAAGGGAGCACTGAAGCTGGCTTTCACCATGAGAGTATTTGGCAAATCAGCTCAATATGAGTTTAAGTTTTCACAACATCTTGAGGATTGTCCAAGGTGGGGAATCTAATGGGCAACTCTTCACCTAAAGTTGAGATCTCAAAGGGCTATGCCCCAGGGTAAAGACAAATCATAGATAAACTGACTCCCATCTTCAAAGAAAATATAAAGAAATTTCTTGTGTGGGAACTTTACCATGAATAGAAGTAACAAAATTTAAATCTCCCCTGAGAATTGGTAATGACACCGGCATTTATTTGGGTATGCACCTTAAACTTATATTACTTGATAGGTTTGAAAGAAATAAACTTTTAAAATCTCAAGCTGAGAATTTAGTTTAAAATGTCTCTGCCACACAAACATCTGTTATTCCCCAGGCACCTGACAAAAAATAAATGCAAATTCTTTCTGAAAGAAACCACCTTTATAATGGTCTCATAGAGTTTACCCAAAGTTCCAAGGCACAAATCAGAGTCAAAATTCACAAAATTCATGATAAAATAAGATTAAATAACATACAGTAGAATTATAACTGCAAATACTTAAATATTGGGATAAATAGACATTGACCAAAAACTAAGAACATTTGATATTTTCAGGAAATAACAAATTGATTTGAAAATATGAGCAAACAGCAATCAAACTTGAAAAAGATTAAAAAGGACATCTAGAAATTTAAAATAGAACCTTCAAAATTAAAATCTCAATGGAGAGATTTAATAACAAATTAGATATAATGGAAAAGAGAACCAACAAATTATAAGATTGATCTGAAGAAATTACCCAGAATGCAAGGCAGAGGGACAAGCAGAGGGAAAGTGTGAAAGTAAAGTTTAAAAATATAATGTACATGAAAGCCTAGCATATTTCTATTTGGGACTCTAGAATATTTCTATAACATTTTAAAATTGGAATAGTCTTATAACCATTAAAGCAATTGAATCAGAGATACAAAGTTTCCACATCTGGAGAAAGTTCCAGATCCAGACGGCTTCACTAGCAAGTTCTACTAAACATTTAAAAAAAAAAAAAATCCCAAATTTATAAAAAGTCATCCAAAGAATAGAAAATAAGGGACTATATTGCAATTTATTTTTTCTTTTTCTTTTTTTTAACCCATATTTACTTTTTTAACATTTTTATTGATTTATAATCATTTTACAATGTTGTGTCAAATTCCAGTGTACAGCACAATTTTTCAGTTATACATGAACATATATATATTCATTGTCACATTTTTTCTCTGTGAGCTACCATAAGATCTTGTGTATATTTCCCTGTGCTATACAGTATAATCTTGTTTATCTATTCTACAATTTTGAAATCCCGTCTATCCCTTTCCACCCTCTGCCCCCTTGGCAAAAAAAGTTTGTATTCTATGTCTATGAGTCTATTTCTGTTTTGTATTTATGCTTTGTTTTTTTTGTTTTTGTTTTTGTTTTTGTTTTTTTAGATTCCACATGTGAGCAATCTCATATGGTATTTTTCTTTGTCTTTCTGGCTTAGTTCACTTAGAATGACATTCTCCAGGAGCATCCATGTTGCTGCAAATGGCGTTATGTTGTCATTTTTATGGCTGAGTAGTATTCCATTGTATAAATATACCACCTCTTCTTTATCCAGTCATCTGTTGATGGACATTTAGGCTGTCTCCATGTCTTGGCTATTGTAAATAGGGCTGCTATGAACATTGGGGTGCAGGTGTCATTCTGAAGTAGGGTTCCTTGTGGATATATGCCCAGGAGTGGGATGCCTGGGTCATATGGTAAGTCTATTCCTAGTCTTTTGAGGAATCTCCATACTATTTTTCACAGTGGCTGCACCAAACTGCATTCCCACCAGCAGTGTACGAGGGTTCCCCTTTCCCACAGCCTCTCCAGCATTTGTCATTTGATGATTTTTGAATGATGGCCATTTGACTGGTGTGAGGTGATATCTCGTTGTAGTTTTGATTTGAATTTCTCTGATAATTAGTGATATTGAGCATTTTTTTCATGTGCCTATTGATCATTTGGATGTCTTCCTTGGAGAATTGCTTGTTTAGGTCTTTTGCCCATTTTTGGATTGGGTTGTTTGTTTCTTTCTTATTAAATCGTGTGAGCTGCTTATATATTCTGGAGATCAAGCCTTTGTCAGTTTCATTAGCAAAAATTTTCTCCCATTCCGTAGGTTGTCTTTTTATTTTACTTACAGTTTCCTTTGCTGTGCAGAAGCTTGTAAGTTTCATTAGGTCCCATTTGTTTATTCTTGCTTTTATTTCTATTGCTTGAGTAGACCGTTCTAGGAGAACATTTTAGAGATGTATGGTAGATAATGTTTTGCCTATATTTTCTTCTAGGAAGTTTATTATATCTTATCTTATGTTTAAGTCTTTAATTCATTTTGAGCTGATTTTTGTGTCTGGTGTAAGAGAGTGTTCTAGCTTCTTTGCTTTATATGCTGCTGTCCACTTTTCCCAACACCATTTGCTCAAGAGACTGTCTTTACTCCATTGTATATTCTTGCCTCCTTTGTCGAAGATTAGTTGACCAAAAGTTTGTGGGTTCATTTCTGGGCTCTCTATTCTGTTCCATTGGTCTATATGTCTGTTTTTGTACCAATACAATGCTGTCTTGATGACTGTAGCTCTGTAGTATTGTCTGAAGTCTGGGAGAGTTATTCCTCCAGGATCTTTCTTTGTCTTCAGTAATGCTTTGGCAATTCTAGGTCTTTGATGGTTCCATAGAAATTTTATTATGATTTGTTCTAGTTCTGTGAAATATGTCCTGGGTAATTTGATAGGGATTGCATTAAATCTGTAGATTGCCTTGGGCAGTGTGACCATTTTAACAATGTTGATTCTTCCAATCCAAGAGCATGGGACATCTTTCCATTTTTTAAAGTCTTCTTTAATTTCCTTCATCAATGGTTTATAGTTTTCTGTGCATAATTCTTTCACCTCCTTGGTTTGATTTACTCCTAGCTATTTTATTACTTTGGGTGTTATTTTAAAGGGGATTGTTTCTTTACTTTCTTTTTCTGTTGATTCATCATTAGTGTAAAGAAATGCAACTGATTTTTGAATGTTAATCTAGTAACCTGCTACCTTGTTGAATTCTTCGATCAGCTCTAGTAGTTTTTGTGTGGACCTTTTAGGGTTTTCTATATATAGTAACATGTTGTCAGCATATAGTGACACTTTCACCTCTTCTTTTCCAGTTTGGATCCCTTTTATTTCTCTCTCTTGCCTGATTGCTGTGGTTAGGACTTCCAAGACTATGTTGAATAGGAGTGGTGATAGTGGGCATCCTTGTCTTGTCCCAGATTTTAGTGGGAAGCTTTTGAGTTTTTCACCATTGAGTACTATGCTGGCTGTAGGTTTGTCATATATAGCTTTTTATGATGTTGAGATATGTTCTCTCTATACCCATTTTGGTGAGAGTTTTTATCTTAAATGGGTGTTGAATTTTATCAAAAGCTTTTTCTGTATCTAGTGAGATGATCATGTGGTTTTTGTCCTTTCTCTTGTTGATGTGATGTATTATGTTGATTGATTTGCATATGTTGAACCATCCTTGTGTCCCTGGGATGAACCCCACTTGGTCATGATGTATAATCTTTTTTCATTTTATAAGTGTAGCATAGCCTTGATTCTAAAACCTGACAAGCAGCAGACAGGCGGCCTTAAGACCCCTGAGTACACAGTCACCCCTGGATATGGTCCTGCCCACCAACGTGCCCAGGACTCAGCTCCCCAGGGCCTTGTAGCCAGAGACTCTGGGATCCAGCTCTGCCTATAAATGGGCATGCACCAATCCCAGAATCCCTGGGGCCCCTGGTCAGTTAATCTGTTAAAAATGAGGCAAGAATATACAATGGAGAAAAGACAATCTCTTTAATAAGCAGTGCTGGGAAAATCAGGGAGCTACATGTAAAAGAATAAAATTAGATCATTTTTTCACACCATATACAAAAATAAACTCAAAATGGATTAAAGACCTAAATGGAAGATTGTAAACTATAAAACCCCTAGAAGAAAACATGGGCAGAACACTTCTTGACATAAATCATGGCAATATTTTTTTAATTTGTCTCCTAAGACAAAGGAAATAAAAGCAAAAATAAACAAATGCGACATAATCAAACTTAAAGGATTTGGCATAGCAAAGGTAACCACCAACAAAATGAAAAAAGACAACCCACTGAATGGAAGAAAATATTTGCAAATGTTATGACTGAGAAGAAGTTAATATCCAAAATATAGAAACAGCTCATACAACTCAGTATCAAAAAAAAAAACAAAACTCAATTAAAAAATGAAGACCTGATTAGACATTTTTCCAAAGAAGACATACAGATGGCCAAGAGACACATGAAAAGATACACAACATCATGAATCATCAGAGAAATGCAAATCAAAACCACAATGAGATACCACCTCACACCTGTCAGAATGACTATCTTCAAAAGGACTAGAAATAATAGTTCCAGCAAGGATATGGAGAAAAGGGAATACTTGTACACTGTTGGTGAGAATGTAAATCGTGGAAAACAGTATAGAGATTCCTTAAAAAAAAAACTAAAAACAGAACTACCATGTAATCAAGAAATCCCACTCCTGGGTATATAACCAAACAAAAAAAAAGAAAAACATTAATTTGAAATGATACATGCACCTCAGTATTCATAGCATCATTTATAATAGCCAAGATATGGAAGTAACTGAATTGTCCATCAGATGATTGGATAAAAAAGAAATGAGATACATATATATACATACACATACACACATACATACATACATGATGAACTATTACTCAGCCATTAAAAAAGAATGAAATATTGTCATTGTAACAACATGGATGGACCTGGAGGCTATTATGTTTTGTGAAATAAATCCAACAGAAAAGGACAAATATTCAATATTACCACATATATGTGGAATCTAAAAAAATAAGGTGATTATAACAAAAAAGCATTCTAGAAAACCTAAATAATTAAGACAATATTCAACATTCATTGGACTAGACAGCTCAGTATTGCAGAGATGTCAATTTCCCCTAATTTAAGCTATAAGTTCAATAAAATTCTAAATAAAATCCCAGCAGGTATTTTCATTGACTTTGCCAAGCTATTTCTAAAAATTACATGGAATAAAGGGCCAGGACTAGCTGATACATTCCTGAAGAAAAATGAGATTTATTTTACCAGATATAAAAACTTCATATAAAGCTGATTTAATTGAGAAAACGTATGATTACCAGGGAGGAAAGGGGGTGGGAAGGAATAAATTAGGAGCTTGAGATTTGCAGATACATACAAAATAGATGAGCAACAAGTTTATACTATATATAGCACAGGGAACTATATTCAATATTTTGTAGTAACCTATAATGAAGAAGAATATGAAAAGGAATAAATGTATGCATATGTATGACTGAAGCATTATGCTGTACATCAGAAATTGACACAACATAGTAAACTGACTATACTTCAATTTAAAAATATATTGTAATAAAAAAAAGAAAATACCATATTGGCCTAATGACAAATTAGCCAAAGGAACAAATTATATATCCCAGAAATTGACCCACATTATATGGAAACTTGGTTTCTGACAGGGTTAGTATTGAAAACCAGTAGCGAAAGAATTAATTTTTAATAAACTGTGCTGGGAAATTGGTTATCCTTATTTAAAGGAAAAAAAGAAAGAAAGAAAATGTACTCTTGCTTCATATTACACACAAAAAAAATTCCAGGTGAGTTAAAAACATAACTGTGGAAGACAGAACTATAACATTTTCAGAAGACCACGTAGGAGAATATTCTTAACACCTTGAGGGGAGAAATTTTACTTAAGACACAAAGAGCACAAATACTGAATTTTGATAAATGTGACTACATTAAAATTAATATTATCTATTTACCACTAGACACCATAACGACAGTGAAACAGAATGGGAAAAGATATTTGAACCCATTTAACCTAAAGAATTAATATCTAGAATATATAAAGAACTCCTACAAACCAATAAAGAAAACAAAACCTGAGAAATATAAGCAAAAGATTTGAAGGAGCAATTCATTAGAATATAAACCACAGGAAAAGATGTTCTGCCTCACTACCAACTGGAAAATTGCATATTTAAAACCAATGAGAAAAGCATTTTGTACCCATCAGAGTAGCAAAAATTACTCCATCTGATAATATCAAATGTTGACAAGGGTTTAAAATGACCAGAATTCTTGCACAGTGCTGGTGGGAGTACAATTTGGTTCAACCACTTTGGAAAACAAGTTGAAATTACCTATGTATTTGAAAAGCTCACTCTATGACCCAGCAGAATCACTCCTAGATACATACCATAAAGAATACCTTGAACAATTATAATAGAAGTTGTATGTTACAGTGTTCTTTATATTACCGTTTATAATGGGGAAAAAAACTAGAATAAGCCTAAATGTTCATCATGGACAAAAGTTGTGGCATGTTCATACAATGGAATACTTTACATCATGCAGATGAATGCAATATAACATACAATGACATGGAAAAAAACATAGGTGCTTAATGTTGAATGAAAAAAATCACAGAAAATGCATTCAATATGAGTTCATTTAAATTAAGATTAAAAATATTCATAGAACTATATGTTGTTTAAGGGTTTGATCAAATATATGATAAAATTATAAAGAAAATCAAAGGTACAACAAAACAAGATTTAGGATGGTGGTCATATAACCTCCAGGAGGTAATAAAGAGGATGAGATAAGAAAGAGGAACACAGGAACTTTCAAAGATAATGGTAATATTTTTTATCTTAAACTGAATAATAGGCACATGGGTGGTGATTATTTGCTGATTCTTTATAGCCTATGTGTAATTTATAAATTTTTGTATATATTCAACATTGAATACTTAAAAGAATATGTACTGATGTGAAAATGCATATTTGTTTGAATTATCATTACAAATTACACTATTTGCAACATGTAAACATGCCCTTGATACGTTATTGTAAAATTAGAATAGAAGATTACATATTAAAAACTATGATTACAACTACACACAAATTACAGTTGTAAATGGATCCAAACTAAATACAAGCAAGGGAAAAGAAAAGGACACTTGATTTTTAGTCTAATTTTTCTTCTTTATTTTATTTCTACTAATGTGGTCATAATTTTGTGCCAATAATAAAATGGTATACTTAGAAAACTGATTCTCTGAATAGGTCTTCCATTAAAAGTATTTGGACCGTAGGTTAGATAACCAAGATACTGCCATTCACCTGGTAGCAGCTTATCTCTACTGCAAGCAAAATAGCCAAGGAAAAATCAATCTCATGAGCACTGCACCTGTGAACCTTGCTTTATATAGCAACCAAAACATGCCTCATCAGCCTTCTTCATCCATGTTACCTTTGACCATAATCCTAACAGCCACAGAAACACAGTACCCAGACAGTCGGAAAGGACACTGCATCAAAATCTTTCTAAAGGCCAACTGTGTAACCCAATGACCTTATTTGAAAAAGACACTGATATTAAGTCTATGGAAGAGAAAGATTATGACCGACTAACTCACTACTAGAGGACTAAGAAGAGGGAATATGATCTAAGGAAACTGCACTGGGTTCTATTTGATTTGCAATCAAAGCTATCCTTACTATTCTGCATTTAAGTACCATGAATAATCCAAGGTCATCAGAAACACTTTATTTCAATTATATTAAGAAATAATCTAAATTTCTCCAAGAGATATACAAAGAAAACTTGAGAAGCATTAACCCTTACTGTTGTACCTGTTCAAATATCTAAAGTTTGCAAAAGAATAGAAAATGAAGTACAAATTAATGATGGTGTTTAAATGACTTTAAATCACAACTAAAGTGTTCACACCATCAAACTTAGAAGGAAAAAAATCAATACTGCTATATTGAAGTTAAGAATAAATTAGAGGCATGTAAAAGTCTGGAATAACAATATGCTATAAAAATTACTGATATAAAAATATGCCATTTAACAAATTTGATACTACAGAGGCATAAAATTCTACATAGAGTCTGGAAGCAACCATGTGAACATAAGGAGGTAGCTGGGGTAATGCCAACATGGTTAATTCAGAAAGAAACTCAAATTTATAACTGGTTAGGTTTAATTTCTGTTTTGAAGATAAATTACATGCCAGATTCTACATGCTTCAGAAATTTTTCTACTGATATTTAAAGGTGAAAACTGGACAATATAAAAAATACATTTTCAGTAAATATCTTCTCTCTTTTCTCCCCCCAATTCTCATGAACAACTCAGCTCACACACGTATTCACAAACTCACATGTGAATTTGTATGCACACCTCCTAATTAAGATTTTCAGTAATGAACAATTCTAGGTTACCAACTATAATGAAAAATATAGACAGAAAACACTGTAATTGTTTAAAAACTAGCTGTATAATTTTGGTGTTCAAAGATTTTTTTAAGAAATTGATTTAGGAAAAGTTGGAAAAGAAGCCCAAGTTGATTGACAGTTTGGAGTTTGTGTTTCCACCATCTGATCACAGCCAAAATGCAAATGTGATTAAGTTCTGAGAGACAGGAATCTGCAAAGTGTCTGCAGCTTATTAGAATCTTCCCTCTAGGTACCATCCAGCAAGGGCTTCAAGGGTGATCTTCCAGCTTGTTGCCTCAGGAGCCCCTTAGAATAGGGAAGGGAAAATAATCTTTATTTCGTGCATCAAATCTGACCCATTGGTGGAGTTGTTACTGAAAGGCAGAGTGTTGAGTTCATGTTTGGGATCAGGAGGAAAAAAAAACCTGAAATGGTTTGTCTGCCAAGGGCACACAAGGAAAAAATGGTAGCAGAGGTGCTACATGGGTTCCATCTTTGCCCTAATCAAATTCTGCAATTATCTACATCGTTAGGAGTTAAAACATACTATACACATATACACACCCTATTACAAGTACATTTCCTTTTGCTAATTAATCATGTAAATAAGTTACATAAATGTAAACCCATTCTGTATAATCATCCAACAAAGATATTCAACAGTTCACTTAGAAAACCCATTGTATGTATCCATGTAACAGAGCCATAGTTATATGTACCACAGATTGTGCTAGGTACCCGAAGATATAGAACAAGAACTACTTTGTGTCCCTAACAAACCCATAATCTAGACTAAAAGATATAAAAAACCATCGTCATACACAATGCCAGTGGAGAAATGTACAAAGCATTGAGGAGACACAGTAGGAGTCACTAACTCTTCCGACAGGAACTCCTCAGAATTTTTTCAGAGGAGGTGACACTGCTTTCGGTCTTAAAAGACAGATAGGCATTTGCCCAGTGAGACTGGTCACACCATTCCAGTCTCTAGTTAATCAACAGAGGATCTTTCAGTTGTGCCAGGATCTGTGCAACTTACTGGAAATAGAAATAAGTGCCAAGTCATAGCCTCCAGGAACTTCGTTCTAGAGGTTTTGAGGTTTAGATGAGTAAGATCCAATAGAGACAGAGACTAGAGGGCTAGTAAGGATTGGAATGGTAATAGAGGTTGCGATTCGAAGGAATATAACAAAAAGTTATTATACAAAGTGAAGAACACCCTTATAAATCACCCTCTTGGGAGTTATTTCTACCGAGGACATAAAAAGCTGGAAAGAGCTCAGTCCAACCCTAACAACAATAAAAAGCTGGACAGACTACAAATCATAACTTCTCTTGAACTATCAGAAAGCTGCAGCTGCAAGACAACCAAGCAGCCTGAATTCAAAGGAAACATGGGCCCTTCCCAAGAGAGCGAGGACCAGAGCACTGCCTCACCTGAGCTGAGACAACAGAGGAAGAGACACTGGGTACCATACAAGTGGGGAAGAAGACTTCAGCTTAAAGTTTTAACTAATTGAAAAGATCAGGTGTGTGTTGGCTTTTACCTCTCTCATCATAGTAGCAACACTGCAACCATTTAAAATAACGAGCTTGAGTAGGAAGGCAGCAGCTTACTTGGTTCAGCAATAGTTGGCTTTTCCAACCCTGCCAGGTCCTGTGTTTCTAGACTCTCTCTATTCCCTCTGTTTCTGTCCTCAAACTGACTAATTTTTGCCTGAGTTCACATCATTCTCGAAAGATGTTGCTCTAACCAGCAAGTAAAAGCCAAAACACATCAATACGCTTGCTCTTTGCAACCACCTCCCCTGGTGTACTCACATGAGAATCAAGTAAGTGATCTAGTGTTCACTAAACACATACACACAAAATCTTCAAGTAGTCAAAGATGCTTACTGTGGGACTCACACTCCAATTCATACACCTCAATATACCTAATAATCTCAATCTATTTCTATTTCAAAATCATTACCAACACGTAGAGAAGAAAACAGGATTATAAACAGAATAAAGAGTCCAGAAATAGATCCATACACATACAGACAAATTACTTTTGACAAGGCACCAAAGCAATTCAGTAAAGAAAGGAAAATCTCTTCAATAACTGGGTTAGAATAACCATACCAAAATTGAGAAAGAGAGAGAGAATATGAATCTTGACTCCTACCTCACACCATACACAAAAATTAATGTAGGATGGGTCATAGACTTAAATGTAAAGGTTAAAAAATAGAGTTAGGAAAAAAACTTAGGAGAAAATCTTTACAACCTTGGGGTGGGCAAAAACTTTTAAGAAGGATAGAGAAAGCATGAACCATAAAAGGAAAACATTGATAAATGGTACTACATTAAACTGCTCATCGAAAGATACCATCAAGAAAGAAGACAAGCCACAGACTGGGAAAAAAATATTCACAATACATATATCTGAATATGTTTAAAACGTACAAATAAACCTTGTAAATCAATAGTAAAAAGACAACTCAATTTTTTAAAATGAGCCTAAAATGTAAACAGACAACTAACAAAAGAAGATACAAAGATAGTCAAAAACACGTGTAAAAGTATTCAACATCATTAGTCATCAGGTTAATAATGTAAAGTAAAATACAATGAGATACCACTATACACAGTACACACATACACACGCACAGTCGTGATAAAAATTATTAACAATGCCAGATGTTGGAAAAGATGTAGAGAAATCTAAATTTTCACTTTTTCTGGTGGGAGTATAAAGTAGAACAACTACTTTGGAAAAATGTTTAGCAGTTTCTTTAAAAGTTAAAAATACATCTTCTTTATGACCCAGAAATTCTACACATAGATGTTTTCCCAAGAGAAATGAAAATGTATGTTTAAACGAAGCTTTATATAAGAATGTTCATAGCAGTTTTACTCATAATAGTCCCAAACTGGAAACAATCCAAATGTCCATCAACAGGGGAAGCATTTTTTTTTAAACTGTGGCACATTCAATGAATACAACACTACTCAGCAATAAAAGGGATTGAACTAGTGATACACACAACACGAATGAATCTCGAAAATATGCTCAATAAAAGAAACAACACACAAAAGAGCACATGTTGTATGAGTCCATTTATGAGAAATTCTAGAATAGACAAAACTAACCTATGGTGATAGAAAGGAGCTCAGTAGCTGACGGGTGAGTATGGGGACTGACCAGGAAGGGGTACATTCTGGGCTGATGCAAAGAGTTTATGTTTTGATATGCAGTTGTCAAAACTGATTGAACTTAAAGATCTGGGCATTTCATTACATATAACTTGTACCTCAGTTTTTTTTAAAAAGGTTAATAAATGTTGCTAAAGGTTTATATTTCAGCGATCTAGTGTTTATATTTCAGGTGGTACCTCCCTACATGCAAGTTACAAAAATGTAAACTTCTTCTAAAGTCTTGGCTCTGACATACATAGAGCTTGGTTCTACTTGTACCTCCATGAACCTCCAGTACTTAGGCTGGAGGAGTAGTCACTCTTACCTATCTGAACTGCTGGCCTCAGACTCTGGCAAGGGACTGGGGAAGTAGCACTTCAGAAGAAACTCTGAGAACAAGGTGGGACGAATCCCAGGGACACTACAAGAAAAACAGGAGCTTTACCATCCTACTATGGGATAGTGATCCAGAGGTGACTGACCAGGGACAAGACACTATTAGGTGGTTATCAGGGAGCCATTCTTCATACCCACCTCCCTGTCTGTAGAAGCAGAGGAGCAGTAAAGATGTCTTGCCTTAACTTTTCAACTAACCAAAAACTAAACAAATTACCCAATTCATTGAATTGAACTTTTCCATTTTGTCTTTAGAGTATTCAACTTTGACTAGTCTTGGCTGGATGAGGCCACCTGAGCTTTGCTCTCACAAGAGACCTTCCGAAGGAGAGAACACATTGACTTTCACTTAAATGTTTTGTCTTGCAAGTGCATCATCAAGTCATTGGTGCCAGCCTCAAGCTGGCTTCCCATCCCAAAATAACCAATTTGGCCCATAATTCCTGACAACACCAGGCACAAATCAAGCATGTTATCATCCTTCAGAATTGAAGTCTTCAGGAAAACCTTTAAGTGTATGAAAAAGTTCAGCAGAGAAAGTTGGTAACTTCATGTTTAATATGCTTATTCAGTGCTGAGACAAGTGTTACTGAATTTCAGAGACATTTGGAATAAGAATGGAAGTTTGGTGTTCTTTGCTCACAAGAACACACTGTGACTTAAATATAGAAGCAGATTAGCTTTTTTTATTTTAGAAGAAAGACGTTTTTTGATGACTTTAGGTCCTCAGTCTATTTATTTACAAATGGATGGCTCTTGCAGAATCTGATTCTGGACCACAATTGTCACTAACAAAAGCTACAACCTAAATGTAGTTTCTCTGCCTGTGACAAGTAGATGTAAGGCTGGGGAGACTCTGGCCTTAGGTTGATTTGCTCCATCCCTAAATAACCATTATACTCCAAAAGCAAACATGTTATGGGGACAACAGCATTGGGGGCCACAGAGTAACTTTTTTCCTGGTAGATGTCTATCATTATTTAATTCAGGGAAGTATTTATGAGTTTGTAATAAAAAGGGTGATGTTTAGTGGTTAAATTTTTTATTTTCTTGTAAGCATATCCTTCTACCTCTGTGACCACTTCTTTGCAGGTTCACCTTACCTTGCCAGTTCACCTTACCCAGTGGTGCTGTTTTACACAGTTCCACTCCTGAACCCTCTATAACTTTTCTTCACTATCTCCCCCACTTTAGACCCCTCCACTCATATCCTAACTACCACAATTTTATCAATTGTTCCCAATCTTACAACTGCAGTCCTTTTCTCTCTCTCTTTTAAATTCCAACCCTACTGCTTACTTGTCACTTGGATAACTCCCTAACCCTGCATATCAAGCCGGCACTACCCCCTACTTTCCATAATATCCCTTAATAGTATTGACAGGCTGCAAGACTCCCATATCTAAAACCCTGACTGCTGATTTGTTTTTCTCCTTTCTTCATCCACATCCTATTAGTCATCAAGTTCTGGTAAGTCCTCTTTCATAATGTTCTCTCTCCACTGTCCAATCCACCAAGTTCTCTCTCTTGGACTACTGCAATAGGCTCTTACCAGTTACCCTGAATGTCCATCTCCCATCTGTTCTCCACATAGCAACAAGAGTATCCATTTCAAAATGCAATATTCAACATGTCACCTCCAGGTTAAAATATGCCAATGTTTTCTCATTGTTCTTGAAATAAAAACAAAGAACCCAATATTATCTGGCTCCTGCCTTTCTTTCCAGTCTCAAGTCAGCACACTCTACTTTGTTTGCCATAGACTAACCATACTGGTCACATTTCACATTTTTGAAGGCATATTCCCTTCTACCACAGGACCTTTGCATATGCTGTTCCCATTGTCTGGGATGCTTTTCTCCCTCTCCTCACCTCCCTTTGCATAGTTCACTCCTATTCACCCTCAGTTCAATTTTTTTTATTATTCTATTCAGAGAAAACATCCCTGATTCCTATCTGCCCAAACTAGATCAGATTCCACCCTGTTATACATTCTCATATCATCTTGTGCTTTTCCTTCATAGCATTATTATAGTTTGTAATTAGTCTTTATATGATTATTTGATGAATGTCTGACTCCCTTACTGGCCTATAAACTCTAGAATGGTAAGAATCATGCCTATTTGGCTCACTACTAAATCACTGGCATGAAGCACATTGCCTTGTACTTACTAAAAGCTCAAAGAACATTTGTGGAATTAGTGAAAGAAAGAAGGTCTCCCATGTTTGTCCATTTCTTTCTCTTCCCATTGCCACCACCACTATTCAGACCATTTTTTGGCCTCATGTTAGGTGACCAAAATTATCTAGTCTCCTGTCCCCAACTTTTCCCATTTCAAATTTAATCTGTATATCCAAAAATCAGTCTCTCAAAGCATTGCTTTCATTGTGGCTCTTTTCTGGTTAAAAATTATTCAATCCTTAAAAGATTAAAATGGAAAACCCTTACCTTAAGCCTCTCATCTCTCCATGATCAGTCCCTTGTTCACCTCTCCAGGTTTCTATCTGACTTCTCGACCAAATTCTCCAGCTCAGTCCCATTAATGTATTCATTCGTGGCTGCTCTCATACTATTGTATAGGTTGTGCACTGAACAATCCCTGGGATGGCATTTATATCATAGTCTATGATAATACCCCTGGAGTTTTGCAGGACACAAATGATGTGACCTAACATGGCATCCCCATGAATATCTCCTTAAATTTCTGCTCTCTTACCTCCCATCCTTGATAAAACATCTGCTTTGTCTGGAATGCCCTCCCTTGGTCTCCACCAATCAAACTGTAACCCATTTTCATAGTCCTATCTCCCTTCTGTACCCAGTCACAGTGATATGCATTCCTGAATTCCTATACCACATCTTACCCATGCAATTCCCTTGATATATAGTATAGCCTATATGTTGGTTTTTAATTTGTCTTTAGTGTGGTGTAGTGGAAAGAGCATGGGAACTGAAACCAGAAGATGTGCCCAGGGCACTTCAGACAACACAAATGGGGGATCTCAGGTACAGTTTAATGTCCAGAACCACAGTTTCCTGTCTGAAAAGTGGGAATGACAATACCTCACAGGTTGTTGTGAGGGTAGTTGAAGGGTCTAATCCCACAGACAGTTGAGAGGAGAGTGATTTGCCTGTAGACCCTTTGCAAGCAATGAAGTACTATGCAAAGTGTTTGCTGCTGGCTGCTAATTGTCTTCCAAACAGACTAGAAACTCCTTGCCAGAAAGAAGCTATGTGTCTTCCTCCTAGGTGTCCCTCAGAGTGCCTAGTAGAGTGTCCTCCACATGATAAATGATCAATAAATATTTGATATGTAAGAACAAAGTCAGCCTGGCAGCTGCAGGCAACAGATGACGGTGTCCCACAGCTCTGCTGCTCATGGCTGCCATCCAGTCTGCCACTGCTGTGCTCAGCCCCTCCCTCTTCTGCTGCACCCACCCCCCAGCCTGCATATCCTAGCCTCCACCAGCACCATGTTCTCAAGGCATAGCCATGAACCAGGGGCTGTGTAACATGGAGTCAGTGGCTTGTGGGTACTTTTCACTTTTTCCACTTTCAGGACAAAGAATGGAAGCAATGACAGAAATACTGCTGTGACACTTTAGGCACCAAGGGACCAAGCAGAGTTCTTTCATGAAGTCATTCAATACGCTGTGAGCTGTATTGCCCAGGGAATGTGAATGGGGTAGAATCGGACCTCAGTCTAATCAACAGAGAATGTTTGAGTTCTTACATACTCATTTAAGAGTCTATATCTCCATTAAGAAAGCAGGGCTAAGGGTTGAGGATGGGGATGGATAAGCCATACGGATACACAAATTTTTTTGCTCCCGAGGATCAGAATTGAAAGCAATCTTTGATGCCACTTAGATTGAATTCCAATCAAATTCAGTAATGTCTACTAGAATACAACTCATGGCTTCTACTTAAACATTTCCAGTGACAGGAAACCCACTGTCTAGGAAGACAGCCCACTGATAGACCAACTATAATTTCTACTTTACAGCACATTTAATACAAACCCTAATTTCAGAGATTATGAAATTGAGACCAGTAGCAGAAGAGACTTGACATCACACAGTGACTTGGAAGCAGAGCTAGAACAGGCTTCCGTCATCCCTTCACCCAGAAGGAAGTTAAAACACTTCTGGGCCCCACCCTCTTCCTTTTTATTCCTACTCTTTGCTCCTGGGTCTGTCTTCAGAGCCACAAGGACTCTATCTAATTCCTTTTCCACATAACAGCCCTTCAGATTTTTCAAGAAAGCTTTATTTCAGCTTTTGAATGTTTCTCCAAAAGAAGCCATGTTCTCTACTCCCTATCCTTTCAATTTTTCTTCTCTTGGCATGATTCTATTCCCTCACCACCTTCAGCACTCACTCTCCCACACAGTAAAGATACTTTTTTAATTAGAGACACCCAGCCCTGAACAAAATCCCAGCAGTAAAGAGGACAGTGGGACATGAGCTTCCCTTGATTGTGACACCTCATTTCTACCATTGTACTCAGAATTGGCTTTACCATTTTAACAACCCGATCACACTGTTGAGTAAGTTATAATAGTTATCAATTGAACATCTAACATGTCTCAGGCATTATTCTAAGTACTTTACATGGGTTTAATACTTACAATAATTTCAACAACATTAGTTGGAACTAATATTGTTATCCTGCTCTTCAAGGTAAAGAAAATAAAATACATTATTTTAAGAAACATACCCTTGATGGTGTGTGGCTCACCCAGGCCTGGTGGCTCCAAAGCCTGCACCCTGAACTTAATGCCACAAATGACTTAATGGGAAAATAAACCTCTTGACAAAAAAATGGTTAATTCTGTTCTTTGCTGTGAAGGGAGATCTTTCACAACCTGTAAAATGGGGTGTTTTGCTTTATTCTGCACCCATCTCTATTAAATTTCAGATTGTGAGTTTGGGTTTCTCCTTTTTTAAGCTTCCAATCCGTAATTCAATATATACTAGCTAGTATTCCTCAAGTTGTGTCATCTTCAGATCTTACTATGTATATGCTTTCTAGCTTTTTATTTAAGTTGCTGATAAAAATGATGACTTAGCAAAGGGCCTAGTGATATGAAAACTTAATTGGTGGCAAAAAAAAAATAATCTAAGGGTTGACCCTTCTTTGTTCTTCTTGCTTAGCCAGTTAGAAAGCTACATAGCTATAGCTATTTTCTGGCCCATATTTCTTCATTTTGTCAGAAGGATATGGTACCGAAATTGAACAAACACTATATAAAAATCAGGATATACTAAGACGGCAGAATTCCCCAAACCTCTATGCTTAGGTACATGTTTCAAAAATGAAAATAAAGCTAGTACATTCTGATCTGTTCTTTGGAGAATCCACGTTACCTATAAATTATTACAGCTTTTGATAAATTTCTCAAAAATCATCTGTTTAATGATTTATTTTAGAAATGGTAGCTGAAGTTGTTATTAAGCTTACTGACCTATAATGTACAATATTTACCTTTTGTCCTTTGAGGTATATTGGAACTAATTATAGCTTTCTCACTCCGTATCCATCTTTAAAACCCCAGTGAAACTTTTGAGTAGTGTGACCTCAAACACATATCTACATTCTTTTAGGATCATGGGCAGTTAGTCATCTGAACCTAGGAACTTTAGAACTTCAGACCCTTACATCCAACTGCCTCCTTGACATTTTCATTTAAACATCTACAAGGCATTTTCTATTTACTGTGTCTCCAGTAGAGCTTCTAATTGTCACCTCATTCTAAACCCTGCTCCTCCCACAATCTCCCCTATCTCAATAAATGGCTTGGCCACACACCTTGGAGTTGTCCTTGATTCTGTCTCACATGCTACGGGCAATCCATTAGCAAACCTTGTGGAATCTGCCTTCAAAATTTTCCAGAATCCAACCATTTCTCAACACCTCTATTGCGACATTCTAGTCCAAGCCACCTTCAACTCTCTTCTGCACTATTGCATTAGCCTGCTAATTGATGTCTCTACTCCAGCCTTACTCCATGCAGAAAATGTTGTGGGCATGCTCAGTCAGGACCTTTCCTCAATTTGGTTGGTAAGCCTTCCCCCACCGCTGTGAGCGCATCAGCGAGAACTGCACTTGGGCAGTGGAAGCTACCACACCTGGAAGTGCCTGGGATTTACGTTGTCCATACCCTTCCGGAGAGTCTTTAGCCAATAACCAAGGTGAAGGTAGAAAGCCTCCCTCCCTTGTCTCAAGTGGGAAAAATTCTAAGGTGAAGTTTACACTCCACAGCTCCCCATGGGACCACTCTTCTCTTCCAGCCCACTCCCTCAGCCCCTACCAGTTTCTCTGGAAACCGCACACACGCCCCTGCCTCAGTCTCCACTTCTAGGGAACACAGTCCCATGATAGCAGACACATTGGTCCTGTTAATATATTTACAACATTCCTTTGCTCAAAATCCTCCATGGGCTTCCTACTTCACCAAGGGAAAAAAATTTTCAGAGTCTTCACTCCGTGGCCTCAGAGATGCTCCATGAGCTTCCCCGCTGACTTTCTGACCTCATTTTTTTTCACTTTCCCCCTTATCCATTTCACTCCACTCCCACTGGTCTCCTTGCTATTCCTCCAGATGCTCTGCAATCTCCTATATCAGTATCTACCTGTATCTAACCTTCCTTTCCCCACATATCCATTAGACTTGCTCACTTCTTTCAAGTCTCTGCTCAAGTGTCCCTTATTACCGAGGCCTAATCTAACTACCCTACTATAAAACAGCACACATATCCTACCTCCTGCCACCCGCTTTGTTATCCATCTCCTACTACAAGAGTGTAAGTTCCCTGAGAACGGGATCAGTGCTTGGTCCACTCTTATATCCCCAGCAGTGAAACAGTGTCTGGCATATTTCAGGCACTAAATAAATTTGTTGAATTATTTAGGCTGACTATCTTTTGACTTTCTGCACATGAACCACAGTAACACACACACACATCCAACAACTGTCTTTGATTTCAAACCCCCGTTAACACGATTTGTTCTATTTTTTATACCTTGGAAACCATTACCTGTGATGGCCCCAACAGAAGCAAAATAGGAGTTGAGTTGTTATGAGTTTTTGCTGTAATCTACTAATGTTGTTCCACTAGGGGAAAAAATGGATAATATGTGGAAGTCAAGGAACAATAGAGCTTTGCAATCCAGAAAGCTTGAGAACTGCACTGTTTGCTCAAATGGCTCATAGTCAAGTTGCTAAGCAGATAACTCCAAAATAGGGGACACAGTTGCTATCAGCAGTAAAAATTAAAGAAGTAGAACTTAAAGTCAAGAAAAACTTCTGTAGCAAAGATCACCGATATTTAAAACCAAAGAAAGCCCAATCATTATTTAATCACATAAAGAGTGGATATATTTCCCTTATTATTCACAGGAAGGGTTCTGCAGTAGGTTCTTGGAATGGACAAAAAGTAACAGAAGAACTTTGGATCTGTTAACGCTAACAAGTTATGCGTTGATCATGAAAATGGAATGGATATGTTTAAACTATCATTTTTAAAAACTGTATAAAACTGACCCTGTGGCAGAAGTACTGATGGTACAAGAGACACAGGTGGCTCTATGAAGGAATGTCACCTTCACTTAGCTCAAACAACTCGGAAATCTAGGAAAACACTCCTTACCCCTCAGGTTGGGATCCCTCCCTTCTCTCCCCCAGCACTCTTAGTACTCCCTTCTTTTTACAAAAAGATAAATTAATTAAAATGTCATAAGAGGTCAGTCTTCACTGGGCATGTATTAGCTGAGTGACCTATGGGGATTATTCCAGCTTGTTCACAGTTTCTGGCAGGAGTGGTTGGTTCCGAGCTTCTTCTGATACCAACCCCAAAGCCTCTGCTCCTTCTTCAGCTTCGGGCTCAGCTTTCCGACCCTCTGGGATGAGCCTGCTCTTCTCTGAGGTCTACTCACCACTCCTCTCCAGTGAATTCCCCCAGAAGCTGCCCCCTCCCACATTCCTCCAGCATAACTGTCTACCCCCTCGCCTCCAATCTGCTCATTCAGACATCTCCCCGGCCACCCCAGCCTCCCTTCTGCTTTCTCATCTACCGGATCCCTTGCTCTGTTCCATTTTTGATCCTAGTAGGGGAAACCTCTCTCTCTGACAGAGTCTTCACTATTCCCAGAAGGAATCATTATTTATTTCCCAAAAGGGACCTCTTTTACACTTCAATTTCCCCCAATAGCTCCTCTACAATCTGTTGCAGGTCTTCTCAAAGAGTAGTCTCACACCCCGAGTCAAGATCTCGGGTCTGGGTCAGAAATTCCCAGTGCATTGTGTGCCATTTCTAATAAGCTTCCTAGGAAATTTTGTTGCACATATAAGTTTAAGAATCATTGCCTTCATCCACCACAACAGAGAGAGTATCTCTATAAACCTCCCTCCTTCTCTTACAGAAGTCCACCACTCCCCATGGACAGCATAGAGGATGGAGAAGGTCAAGGGCCTTACAGAGGCCAGACTACTTCCAATTTCTGAAAGTGGCCATATTTTAGAAAATTAAGAAATTCCAAAAGAGCATTACAAAAAGTGTGATATATTCTAAATGTTTATACTAGATAAATATATACCTAGTCTAATATTTATAGGTTTACAAAATGCAAAATTTACAGTACCTAACAGCTAATGTGATCTGGCCATAGAACATAGTTTCAAGTCATGTATGATAATTTTTTAAAAATATAATTAGATCAGTGTATGTCTGTGGCTATGCTAACTTCAAGTAACATAAATAACATCAAATGTCTACATTTAAAGCTATTCCTAAATGTGAGGCTTTGACAATGTGGCTCTCCCAATGCCTACTGTGACTGGCCCTATCTGTTATCATTTCAAAAGTGACAAGCACCTCCTTCCCAGGATGCACAAATCCCTAGATGTGCTGTGCAGTGAAAGAAACAAGCATCACTCTCCAGGAAAGAGGAGTACAGACACCATGGAAGCGACGATTAAGAACAGCTGGGAGGGTTTGGGGACATTCACAAGGTGAGCGCTCCTCAAGCGTGCCCTTTTGCCCAAGACAAACCCTAGAGATGCTACTGACCCAGCCTGAAGAGAGAAAACTGCACCTGCCAAGCCAGATCAGTGTGCACTTGTCACTCTCTGTGACTGACATGTCTTTGCCACCACTGTTCTGTTCCCCACCTCAATCCTGCAGCTGAGTCTTTACTGAACCTTCTAGCCTGGTCTCCGCTGTGTTACAGGAAGGTAAGGAAAGATGTGATGCCTTTTTTGGACCAGGGTGACCCTACTGGTGGCTTTGGTAACAACTAGTGAGAGATTCCCAAAGAGAAGGTGGATGGCAAGGTCATGGGTCCCCTCAGAGCACCCAGTGACACCCTGGAGGGCTGGGTTTTGATTTCAGGAAGGGAGCTGGTGGGGTTCATTCTTATAAATTAAAAATTTCCTCTATACTCACCTTGTTTTAATCATGAAAATATGAATCTTTGCAGCGACACTAGAGAAAAGGAGTTCTGTAAGGAAGGGGGTTTATGCTCTTCCTTTGGGCCTCATTCCCGCCTCACCCTGAAAAACCAGGACTGAAATTTATAATACTTGGAAGACAGCTGGGGATGTTCTGGTCATCCATTTTCTCCCCAGGGAAAAACAGAAATACTTTCCACACCTGAAGCCTTTCTGCCTTCCTGCCATCTTACCGAAGTAAAGCAGTATCTCCTTTGCAACTTGTGCCCCAGGTAAGAAAACAGTAAACCCCCGGGGCAATATATACAGCAGCCTGTCTGCCAGGAGAGGGGTCTCCAAACTACTTCCTTCCTCCTCCGAACAGGCGTTCTGGAGTTATAGTCTATCCATGACTATGTGGATTTATTTAGCTACAATGTTATCATCTCCATTGAGCTACGAGTAAGAGACAATTCTCTGCTTTTATTTATAACCTGAAGGGATTATTTTTGAGTTAAGGCTTTAAGAATTCAGATCTATCAGGAAAGAACAGCTTGTGTAATGAACTTCCTGTTTTCATCATATTTGGACACCGAGCCTCCTTGTTGCCTGTTATTATTACCCAGTTAATATGAACTGCCTGGAGTTTATTTTTAGCGGCGTTGACTCTATTGTAAGGACTGCATAACTGCTTTCAAAATGGGAAAATGTAATTATGGGATCTAACACTAAGTTGGGGATATTCTTAGGTCCTTTCACATGGCTTAAAAAAATGAAAATAGACTATTTTAAATGGCGAATGAAAACACAGTTATTTGATCCAAAATAGCCCATTGATCCTTTTACAAACTAAACACTTACTTCACAGAATAAAGTCTCATTTTTGTTTAAGTGACCTAAACATAATGCATTTATCTCCAAGTTCAGAGTAGGGGGAGGAGAGTGAGGAGAATTGGTGGAGAATGGAGGCAGGAAGGGTGTAAACACATTTACCAAAAGAGCAAAAGATTAAAATGTGCTGAAAGTACCAAAACACCTGCAGGTTTAACAGCTGAGGGCTGGGAACATGCCTCCCCACACATCCCAGTCATCCTCCACGTGCCCCAGCGCTGGTCCCCCAGCTCCGTGGGCATGGAGAGAGCTGGCGCTCAGCAGGCTGCTGGGGTTACCCCTCACATTTGGTCGCTTGAGTCAGTCACTGACACAGGCCACTGCCTCAGCGCCTGTCTCCTCCAGGACTCCAGATACTTGCCCACTCCATAAACTGAGCACTCAAAATATGCTAGACTCCAGGAATGAAGTGGGAAACAAGACATCATCTTTTCTCTAAGTGTGACAAGTGTATTGGTAGAGAGAACTTCAGAGGATTCCAGAAGCACAAAAAAGGGGATACCTGACCCCTCCTGGATGAGAAGAGGAAAGCTTCCTGGAGGAGGCGATATCTTGAGCTGAGTCCTGAAGTCCAAGCTACAATTATCCTTAAAAATGGCACTGTAAGTTGAGGAAGAACTTAGGACAAAGATCCACATGTGGAAGAGATGGCACAAGGCCAGTTGCCAGAATGAAGTGGAGCATGTAAGGGGACATAAACAGAATGAAAGCTGCAGTATTAGGTGGCAGCCCTGTGAACCACAGTCAAGTCTTTTAGCTTTATCCTGAGAGTAATGGGGACAAGTTACAGTAAAGTTCTAAGAGTTAAAATATTTAATAAATATTGTAATTATCAAGGAAAAATGGATAAGCAAGGTGTAGTATATACATACTGTGGAATAGTATTCAGTCGTAAAAGGAACAGAAACATTGACACATGCTGCAACAGGGGTGAACCTTGAGGAAATGATGCTAAGAAATAAGCCAGTCATGTTAAGGACAAATACTGTATGATACCACTTAAATGAGGTATCTAGAGTAGTCAAATTCATAGAGTCAGAAAGCAGAATGGTGGTTGCCAGGGGCTGGGGGGAGAGGAAAACAGGGCAGTTTGTGTTTAATGGTTTTAGAATTTCAGATTACGATGATGAAAAACTTCTGGCGATGGATGGTGCTGAAGGTACTACATCAATGTGAATGTATTTAATGCCACTGAACTGCGTACCTAAAAATGGTTACAAAGGTAAATCTTGTGTTATGTATATTTTACCACAGTTTTTAAATTTTAAAATAAAAAAAGAAATGTAACTGCAGTGGCTAGGGTTTGCATTGATATAGATCAGTAGATAAGTGTATGTGAGTACATCTATGTATCTACAATCACGTAGATGATAGATAGATAGAAAGAAAGAAAAACAGAAAAGGAGAGGTAGGGAGACCAGTTAGGAGGTTGCTGCAATAATCCAATGAGAGATAAAAGTAGCCTGAACTTAAGCCATGTGAATAAAGAGAACAGAACAAAGTCAAGATACATCTGGACATTAGAATAGAAAGACTTAGTACTGATTGCAAGAGAGCAATTTGGGAAAAGCAGAGGTTATGATACAGTCCAGATTTCTGGCTTGGGAAACTGGGTAAATAGTGATGAAGCCAGACCCTAGGAACAGGGAATAACTGAAAAAAAATCTTTAATTTCTCAAGAAATAATTTAGAAAGTAGATGAAAAGACGTCATTTCAATAGGAACAAAGGATACTTCTCTGTCCAAGAAATAAGAAAGATATAAATAGAATGTAGTTAAACCTACAACTAAAATGCAAAATTTGCTTTGCAAACCCTCAGAAGAAAGTGAATATAATCACAAAATGTATGCGTGAGGCTCAAGATGGAGTGAGGCCAGAGTCCTGAGGCTGGCATTGGGGTCAGGAACAGCTGCTGCATATATTGCTTGATGGTTTTTAAAATGCGTTTATGTCCTGGCTGAGTCATTTCACTTCCAGTGGACCCATCAGAATGTCCTGCTTCATTCCTCAGTTGTTGTCTCCTATTCTTTTCCTGAATGTTCCCTCAGTGTCAGTCTTCCAAACACACCTACTACTTTCCTAACACACTACACCCTTAGATGCCTCCATAACTTCTCATAGTTTCATGCCTCTATATTGAATGCCCTTCACTTCCTCTTGGACCTGGTAAATTTCAACTTATTCCTCAAGATTCACTTATTGTGAGTGTGTTAACCAACATCTTTTGACCTATGTTGGACACTGAGTAGGGAGAGAGAAGATGAGACACAGTCTTTGCCATTGAAGGATCTGGTCAAGCAGACAAGGTAGACAGTAAACAGATAATTACAATAAACAGGGCACTGCTGTAGTTAGAAGCAGGTAACAAGTGCCACAGGAAAACAGCAGAGAGAGATATACTGCCTTGGGTTGTGGAGGTAGAGAGTCATGAAAAAGCCTTGACAGTTCAAATGGCATTTTCCCCATGAAGAATTTCCTAACTTCCCCAAGAAGTCAGCTACTCTTTCCTCTCTGATCTCATGGAACTTTGTTTTTCCAGGGCACAGTATTTAACACAGTGTACCATAATGTTAGATCAGTTCTGCTACTCAGCTCTGAGCTCCTCAAGATCATATGCCCTCATTGAATCCCTCACAGTTCAGTCCATAGTATGTGTTCAATAAATGTTCATTGGATGGATGGATGGATGGATGGGTTGAAAGTGATTATTAATCCACTAACACTTTCTACAGCAAGGAACTCATTGAACCTCTGCTACTAGTTTTCTGTGAAGTATAAAATAGACATGAATTAATAAGATTTTCTCACTACTGAACAACTATATGACAACAAATTGGACAACCTAGAAGAAACAGACAAGTTTCTAGAAACATACAGTCCACCAAAACTGAATCAAGAAGCAACAGATCATTTGAACAGACTGATCACTAGAAGTGAAATAGAATCAGCAATTTAAAAAACTCCCTGCAAACAAAAGTCCAGGACCAGACAGCTTCACTGGGGAATTCCGACAAACATACAAAGAAGAGCTCATACTTATCCTTCTCAAACTCTTCCAAAAGATTGAAGAGGAGGGAATACTCCCAAACTCATTCTATGAAGCCACCACCACCCTGATACCAAAACCAGACAAAGACACTACCAAAACAGAAAACTACAGGTCAATATCATTGATGAACATAGGTGCAAAAATCTTCAACAAAATATTAGCAAACAGAATCCAACAACACATAAAAACGATCATACACTATGACCAAGTTGGCTTCATCCCAGGGACACAAGGATAGTTCAACATATGCAAATCAATCAACATGATACACTACACCAACAAAAGAGAGGACAAAAATTACATGATCATCTTAATAGATACAGAAAAAGCATTTGATAAAATTCAACACCCAATTATGATTTAAAGAAACTCTTACCAAAGAGGGTAGAGAGGGAACATATCTCAACATAATAAAAAACTATTTATGACAAACACACAACCAGCATAATACTCAATTGTGAAAAGTTGAAAGTCTTCCTACTAAAATCCAGAACAAGACAAGGATGCCCACATTCACCACTTCTATAACATAGTCCTGGAAGTCCTAGCCATAGCAATCAGACAATAAAAGAACTAAAAGGGATCCAAATTGGAAGAAAAGAGGTAAAATTGTCACTATATGCAGATGACATGATACTATATATAGAAAACCCTAAAGACTCCACATAAAAACTACTAGAGCTGATAAAAGAATTCAGCAAGGTAGCAGGATACAAGATTGACATACAGATATCAGTTGCATTTCTTTACACTAACAATGAAATATCAGGGGGAAAAAAAGTAAAGAAACAATCCCTTTTAAAATCATATCCAAAACAATAAAATACTTAGGAATAAATCTGACCAAGGAAGTGAAAGACTTATATGTGAAAAACTACAAAACACTGATTAATATTCATTCAGATACTTTGTACTCTAATGTGTATTCTTCCTACTCCAATACCACAATATGTGACATTTTAGGTAGACTTTGTACACAAGCAGAATCAGCCATAGACAAAGGTATGATGCAAGTAAATTTTCTTTTCCTCATTTGGCAATTTTCTTCCACTCCAGACCTTTAGAATTTCAAGGATGAAACTGGTCCTCTCAATTTAGCCTCATTAACGTGTTAGGCTGGGTAAGAACTCCCCATTTCAGAAGTGTTTACATTTTGGATACGGATGGGTTGGAAGCAAAATTACTCAACCAGTAAGTATTTTCCTGAGTACCTGTTATACACAAAATCTTGTACCAAGTGCATCAGGGAATACAAAGAGGATAAAAACATGTTCCAGTCCTCAAGAGGTTTACAGTCTAATCTGGGAGGAAGCCACAGACCCGTGAAAAAAAAATCTTATAACACAATATAAGAAAGAATATTCATGATGGTGTATTGGTACATAGAGTGCTGTGGTCCTTAGGAAAAACACAGAGAAATAAAAAGAAATGAACGTTAGCGGCTTTATACTCTAACCTTCTGTCTAGTTCCCTCTACAGTATCCCCAGCAACTCTCCAAGTACTTCCAGCAATAAGGGATCCAATACTTCAGAAGAGAATCTGTCCTGCTGCAGAACAGAGAAATTCTACTCATAAAAATGTGTGTTCATGTGTATAATCTCACACTGACCTGAAACTGGGCTTCCTGTGATTTCTATCCATCCCAGAGAATGACAGGTAAAATTCATTTGCTGTCCCTTTTTGTGGTAGACCTTCCAGCATGTAGAGACACATCTACACTAGGACTTCTTTTCTTCATGCTAAACATCTCCATTTCCTTCAACTGCTGCTTACCTAACATGCTTCTCTGTGCTTGCCATCTTAGTTGTCCTCTTTAAAATATGTTTAACAGGTTAGCGTCTCTCTTAAATGTAATATCACAAATATATTAAAATTTAATACTATTAATAATATATTACTTATATATAATATATGTGTATATTAAATCTCTATTAAGTGTAACATTAAGTTTTAGTTAATGTTTATATTATTAAACTACCTACTGGACATTACCACTTGGACATCTCAACCTTAATTCTGGCAACTCCAGCCTTTACATTTCTTAAAGCACTAACTCAGACCAAAAATGTATCTCTTCCATATCTCCTACTCTAACAGTCAGCAATCCTAGTGGCTCTACCTTCAAAGTACAATCAGAATCTGACCATTTCTCCCCACTTTCGCCTCTACAACCTGAGTCCAGATGACCATCATTTCCCAGCTAGGTTTCCTACTTCACTTTTCCACATCTCCGCACTGAGATCTATTCTCCACAATACAACCAGATGATGCTTTTAAATCATGCCAGATCATGTTATTCCTCTGCTCAAAACCCTCCAGTTGTTCCCCGTCTTATTTTTTAAAAGCCTTTAAAATGGCCTATGGGATCTGGCTCCCTCGACCCTCCACAGCCTTCCACCACTTTCTTCCCATCCTCCATTCCTGCCACATCTGTCTCCTTGCTTGCCTCAAACACACCAAGCACACACCTGCTTTGGGGTTTTTGTACAAACTGTTCCCTCTGCATGGAAACTCTTCCCGGAGAGACTCACATAGCTCTCTTCTTCCGATCTATGCTCAGATGCCACCTGGCCACACTATTTAAAATAGCAAATTCCACCCCCACACCCAGTGCACCCTAGCTCTCTCTTATCCTCTTGACTTTTCTCCATAGCACTTAATACCAACCGTTACACCATATATTTTTATATGTTTATTATTGACTCTTTCCCCCACCTCCATTAGAATGCAAATTCTGTAAAGGCAGGGAGTTCTGTCTGTTCTGTTTACTGATGTATCCCTGTCACCTAAAATGGCCCCTGGAACATATTGGACTCACATGTTGAATGACTGAAAGATGGAATGAGCGAACGAGTATGTTCCCAGCTAGATACACTGGGGTAAGATCTACAAAAACAGTTCTACTGAACTGCCTACACTTTTCCTAATAAGACACCATAGTTTTACCCATCATCTTTTATTAATTTCATCTTAGAATTTGGGCAAAGGTATTGGCTTAATTCAATTATGAACCTTATGTCATGATTTCCTTAAATAGCAAAGCTGTAGATGCTATAATAAAATGGATCTCTTCAAGGCTAAAAAAAAAATCTATGAAGAACATTCTCATCTAATTTTGAATTTTAATGAATAATTGTAATGATGAGTAATTAATTTCAATATTTATAGAAAATGAAGTGCATTTCTTCCTTTATGAAATTCTAGCACTTCAGGAACAACAAATTCTTGGAGGAAAAAATATCTAATGAGATCATTAAAGTTGGAAGGGTTGTACCTACCTAAGCCGTAACACACACAGCAACTGAATGGGCACCAAATAGTATCCTCCCTCTTGGGCCGACTCTGCTGTCTGAGCTCATCACTTCCTCCGATCTGTAGGAAACTGCCAGCGGAGGAGGGCTGAGGATAAAGCTTGAGTTTCCCGGTACCTAAGGCACAGAAGAGAAACACTTGGTTTCCAACTTGTGTCACCAGCAAAGAAAAGCTGATGTCCTAAGTCCGGAAGGAATTTATCGTGTAATTTTTTTAAACAATGGATTTTAGGTAACATAAGGCACAACATCCTCAGCAATGATATTTGAAAAAAAAATACAGAAGCATTGTTCCAATGGACAATTCTTAAATTGAATCTCATAAAGGTTCAGAGCATAACACTAAATTTTTAACTCGGTGGGAGCATTTCTATCTGGAACAGAGGTAGGTATTCCAGCCCAGATATGTTGCTTCCTGATACCACAACAAATCACAAGAACAGAGATTAGAATTCCTAGAAGAGGAATGGAGAGCTCGCCAGTTCATTAAATCATCTCTCTCCAATATTATGTGTCTTAGGTGAGCCTTTGGCAAGTGCACAGTTACAAGGCACTTCAGGACTGGATTCGCTGACGAGTGCCTGAAGTGCCAATGTCTTTTATGTTGATTATCCATGTGCTTTCAACACCAGATGTGCCAGAAGTGAGGCTGACGTTCTGTTGTCAATTTTTTAAGGATCTGACTTGTATTCTTGCCATTCCATTTCTGCTCAAAGATAAGCTGCAGGGGTTCCTGCAGGTGACACCAGCATTTCCCTCAAAATGGAGTTTGAATCCACTCACACACTTAGACAAACACTCTTTTAAGGACCCTGAGTTTTTCACTATATTGCAGATGATCTGGTCCAAGACCTTTCTTAGGACAGGTATAACCAGTCAACCATTTTGACTATTTTAAAAAATAAAATAAAACAACAAAATGAAACATCCTCCTTATGGCCCCCTTGAACCAATACCTGGTATGCCTGTCAGAATGAGTTAGCTGCAAAAAAATGAAATAAGTAAAAAAATTTTTAAATACTCCTTTGGACCAGAAGGAGTTGACTTTTTGGTGAAGGTTATCTGATATTATCAACTTAAATGTTGGAGAGCATCTGCCAAAAGCAGCAATTTTAGCTCTGACAGAGTTGATGCTAAGCTGCTCTTTCTAACAATAATTAGTCAGCAGGTTCAGCTGCTTCTTTTATAGTATTGTTTACTGCAAAACATTACAAAAACATTGACAAAACTCAAAATAAAAGAAAGAAAAATCCACCCAAAATTCTGCCATCCTACAAACCAAACTGTTTACATTTTTTTTTCATGCTCCCTTTCAGTCCCTGTCCATATGCAGACAGAATTTTTACAGTTGTAATCATAGCACAGATATAATTTTGTAGTCAGGTTTGTCTCAATTAGAGTTTTTAAAGCGTTTTTCCAGTTCACTCTCTCATCTTCATTTCTACTACGAGGAACACCTCACCCCCACCATGCTGAGTGACCTCCCTTGGGATCCGAAGTGTTGACGAAGGCTTACAGAGAATAATAATCAACGGAATTAGGGGAAAGGGTTATTTTAAGTTTCCTGTTTAAAGGATGGGGTCTCTAGAATTAAACTGGTATGGAAAGGATTTCTTTCACCCTTTGTTCCCGTAGCTGGAAACCTTTATGAAAACAGCTACATTTCCCCACCATCAGGCATGTTTTTGTTATCTTAAGAGAATTTGCAGGTATTTCCTCTTTACCTAGTTTGTTTTTAAGCCCTGCTTAGTATTTAGGACAGAAGCATTTAGAGACATCTTTTCTTCCATCTGCTATAAGGATTTACGTAACTTAGGATTTTTTAAGTGTGGATAGTACTCCATGCTGAATCTGTATGAGCGTGAAGTGGCATACTCAGCTGTCAAAATGTTGGGTACCTGGATGTATCTTTTCCCATTTTAATTTGTAGTTCGCCAGTCACTGGCTTCCATACCAGGCTGCACATCAGACTCGTCTGGGGGTGGGGAGCTGGTTTAAAAAAAAACAAACAAAAACAGATCCCAGGGGTCACCCCTGATCAGGTGAAGCAGAATATCTGGGGCTGTCTATGGACTGATGTTTGTAACATTGTGCAATCAAAATGTCAACAGTCTCTCTTGATAATGGCTCTGACTGTTACGATTTGTGGATTTTTACGGGGATGGAAGAGATTTGGAAAAGGGATAGAAGAAGCATGCGGCCCATAGAAACTTTGCTGAAATGTCTTTCTTTGAGCTAGGCAGACCCGAAATGTGAATCACCTGCTCCAATAACCCTAGCCAGCATCATGAAGTGAACAGTTTTCTGTGTTTTGGTGAGCCAACCTAGCCTCAGTCTTCTATACACAGTCCTAGAACCCTGAGGGGGCCACAGACACAAATGGTGGGATCTGCTGGTGGTAGTTGTGGAGCAGTAAGTATCAAATTTTTTTTTAAATTAGATTGCTTTGACCCTGGAAAGCTTTCACTTTTAATTCTATGTTCTATATTGTTTGAATTTTTATAAGCATGCATTTGTGCATTAATTGGTTAAATTTTTTTTTAAAAAAAACTGAAGAGTGTGTTAGACCCATATGTGGTCTTTTCAAAGAAATGCTCTCATCTGTGTGTGTCCTGTGTGTCCTGGAATCTGACTAATCAGATCTCTAGTCCTTCCTCTTCAGAGGAAACACAGAAGGGAGAGGGCAGAAGGAGAGAATCGTTTCCTCTCTCCCTACGTTAGGCAAAGAAGGAGAAAGGCTTTCCAGGAACAAATAACAAGAAAAGCAAAGGAGTAGAGGTACTACATGGCTCAGTGTGTGCGAAGAGTTTGTGATTCATTATCCAACTCCTATTTATCAACCAGGGGGCACTTTTGTCCCCCAGGGGACATTTAGCAATGTCTGGAGTTGTTTTTGGCTGTCATAACTGGGAGAAGAGAGTACCACTGGCATCTAGTGGGTAGAAACCAGGGATGCTGCTAAACATCTTACAATGGCACAGGACCGTCCCTGCCCCCCAAGAAAGAATAATCGGGCCCCAAATGTCCACAGTGCTGAGGCCGAGACTCCTGCTGCAGTGTGCAGTGCTAGGCAGGGAGCAGGGTGTAGGAAATAAACCTGAGAAGCTCATAAAAAGAAAAAAGCCAGATCAGGGGAGGCCTTAGATTTTATACCAAGGAGCTTGGCTCTTTTTTTTTTTTTTTTTTTTTTTGATGAATGATGGAGAGCCAATGAAAGGAAATTACCTGATCAAATTTGGATTTTATATATATCACTCTGAAAGTAAATCAGAGGAGGACATTAACTGAGGCAGAGAAAACCCCTAGGATACTGTTGTAAAAGCCCAGAGAGGAATGTGAGGACCTCAGTGAGATAGTGCCAGAGGGATGGAGAGAGAGAAGAGTCAACCAACACACATTTAGGATGTTTAAGTCAGCAAGTGTCGAGAATTGAAAGGATATGGGAAGGGCAGGGAGGACTCCAGGATAACGCCCAGGTTTCTCTTTCGCATTATTAGATGGATGATGGTTAGATACAGAAAAGAGATTTATGGAGGAAAAAATAACGTATCTAGATAAAAGTTTCACAAAGGTCTCAGTTATTCTCTGGAGAAATAAAGTAAATAACAGAGTCCACTCATTCAACAAATATTTTAATAGCCATTTTCTGCAGAAAATAGTTTATACCTAGAACTGGTTATGCAAGCAAGCTATTAGATTAAGACTTAGTCCTTCAATTTAAGAAAAAAAATGTGATGTTATTTTGAGGAAGTCTCTAAGAGCCTTAACGTTTCTGTAATTTCAGGAGATGGAGGGTTTCCCTTTTTGAATCTAGAGTCAACTACGCTTAGAAATCATCTTGAGGAAACCATACCTGTGGAGTTAATTAAGGTAAATAGGTTGGCAAGGACTTCAGCCAACTACTCCAGTAAAACCAAAATAATTCTGGCAGCAGAGATTTTCTTCTGGAGCTCTTTTCAGCCTTGAAAGCCTGGATTTTTTAAGAGTTGATGAAAACAATGGATTCTGCATCCTGACTATGGAGAATACTGGGAACAATAAAATGCAGAGAGACAAAGTAGAAATTGAGATGATTTGCTTAGTAATCAACCCATGCCCATGATTCTGAACTTCTCCATCCGGTAGTGATACCAAAGAAGATAAAGTCCCCAAATGTGCAATGTTGGTGTCCCTGTAGTCGAGCCCAAAATATTCCAGAATTTTTTATGTAATTCAATTTTTGGAAGGGACAAGTTGTTTTTAAAAGAACTGTAACTTAATGAGTCACTGGATGACTTGATCTCAGTTATATTTGAGATGCTATCTTGATAATATGGCCTGGAACCTTTTTCCCTTTCTGATCTCTTTTATGAAGCAAGAAATAAAAGCACTTGTCCTTGATCAGTCCAGTGACATAGCAGTATAACCACAATTTGTTAATATTATGAAGTTATCCATGAAGATTCCCAGAATAAATTACATGCCATAAATTCTCTGTTAACATATATATTTATTTGTTCACTTCAGTTTAACCTTATCCTTAAAATCTCACTGATTGGGTTATGTGTAGGAACAGATGCAAGGACAATTTTGAAAGTTCAGATTAAGTTTAAGGGAAAAATACTTACTTCCAACCAGTCTAAAATACCCAATTCAAGGTTGTAGATAAACTCGGCAGAGCTAATTCTTCAAACATCAGTAGTGCTACCTCTGGTTGGAAAAGTGAGGGAAAGTCCACAGAATTACCCCACAACCTGCCATCTGCCTTTATTGGACTATGATTATAAATGAGTTTGACCAGATATTTTCCTCTTTGATTCAGACAGTTTACTCCTGGAGAAGTGCCTTAAAAGGAAGAATCTGACAATTGCAGATTCTGATGGATGTAGCTCCGGTGGACCCGCTGCCAATCCTGGCATTCACGTCCCCTGAAATTATGTCAGCTAATGAATACTTAGAAAACATAAAGTTCAGAGGACTGTCAAATTACTGTACAATCGGAAGTATCAGTCTGCACACTGGAGGGAAAGTGTGTATGTTAAAACCCTACATCAGCTTTGTGAGGAGCTGGATTAGTCCATAAATTCCATAAGGTCTGTACCTTTCACTTTTACTCAGTAGCTGCCACTTAGGTGCTGACCACCATGAAAGAACTGATGAAGCCAGGATTTAATCCAGGTCTTCTGACAATAAATCCACCCTTTTGGTATTACACTGTTCTATCTCCTAAAACTCCTGAAAGCATGACAATCTAAGTGCATCATTTTTCTTCCCAATATAACTTCTTCTATTGAAAACTCACCATCCCTCTGTCTCCTCCTCCCATGGCCAGTCAACCGTTCAATCCTATTTTTGAGGGCTCCTATCCTGCCCTCAAAACCTTTGCTATTCAGTGTGGTCGTGAGCCAGCATCACTGGCACCACCTGGGATCTTTTTATAAATACAGCATCCCAGACCCCACCCAGACCTACTGAACCAGAACCTACATTTTTTTCAAGATCCCCTAGTGATTCATGTGCACAATGAAGTTTGAAAAGTACATCTCTAGTCTAAGCAACTGGCCCCTTTCCATTCCTGCTACCACCATTATTCATCGGGCTCTCAGTGTCTCTGATCAGGAGTGTTTACTAATCCCCTAACTACTCTTCTGCCTCTTTTGGTCTCTCCCTAATCCCTTACCATTCAACTCCTATTCATAAACCACCAACACACTGACTTTTCTAAAGAAAAGATTGAGTTGCTCTCTCCAATCCCCTGACTCAACAACTTTCACTTGTTTCTTGGTGCCAAAGAAAAATAATAACAGTTAACAAGTTGTCACATATTTTATAAGCCCTTTATATGAACTAACTTGTTTGTTCCTTCAACCCTGTGAAATTGGTACTATTATTATCTCCATTTTAGAGATGAGAAAACTGAAACTAAGGTTAAATAACTTGCCCAAGGTCACATAGCTAGTAAATGGTAGAACAAGGATTAAGCAAACTTCTTAGCCTGGCCACGAATGTCCTCCACATTCATTTGAAAAAAGGAGGAGGGTCTTTGTCCAATTACCCTTCTTTGTGCCAGGAACTTTGCTAAGACTTTTCTTTGATTTTACCATTTAAACCTCACGACCACCCTGTAGCAAGATTTGATCTTATTATCCCGATTTTTACAGGTAAAACTAGGAAATAGAGAAAACTGAACCAAAGTTCCGTTAACTCCAAGCCAATATACTTTCCACTATATGGCACTACTGTTCCTTCTACCATTCCTTGCATCTCTGAATGCCCTAACTTTACTATTTTTTTAAGGACAGTACAAATCTTACGCACAAATTTTTACCTTTTCCTCCAATTTGGATGTGCTCTTTCCCTTCTCTGAAATCTTAATAACTCTTTATCTCCAATTTTCTTAATTTTCTTTTGATATGACTTCTATTTTTGTATGTGTTTAAATATGTATATTCTGTGATTCAGTTCCTAAATTTTTAGATTAATCGGAGACAAATGAAATTAGAGCCATTATATTAAGAAAATTTAAGATGAATTCATAAAAAGGAAAAAACACAAATGTAATAACTGAGATTTGAAACAAAAATTATTATCCTGGATAAGACAGAATTTGAGAAACAGACATAAATTAACATTTACTACTTAATTCTTCCCATAAAATAAAGCAAAACCCTGTTGTTACCAGATAATTTTCATGCAAGATGTTTTCTGGATTTTCCATCAGCTCATCAGTTATTTTCTGTCACTTTGCTTATATCTTTCATTCTATTTTATTTCTCCTGACAGCCATTATCTGTTATAAACAATTCTTTCAGATGGCTCCATTCTGATAATAGTTCCGAAATTACCTCAAAATAATTCCAACATTTTCTGACTACCTGGCATATATCATCCCATAAATAGACCACTTTAAATTAAATGGGATAAGAAGGGAAAGGAGAGAAGACTTGGCTTAAATATTCTTTAAAGGACTCCTATTGTGATAATTCCTGTAACACTAATAACCCATTGGCAAGTAAGTTTAAGTTTACCATTATTTTTCCAAGGCATATGTCACATACTATATTGTCAGCTAAATAATAAAATTTATATTTTTTACTATTATTGTTTATTATTATTACTGATTCCCAGTATAGAGTTTTGTAGTCTATAGCTGGATACAATTTTATAATTCAATATGTATTTTCATTTTGGCAGCAACCAAGAAAACTTTCATTTCCTTTTTGACTGATACTGACTCCCACATTAAATAAAGGTCAGTGGTCATTATTCCAGTAATTCTTTTTTTTTTCTTAATGTGCTTCAGAAAACAGATCTAAAGTGCATTTCTAAAAGTGTTTTTAAAATTCACTTTAAGAGGGGGATGTAGTATGCAGCTTTTGACCTGACTCTTTTCTAGATAGAATGTCTCACACTCGTTTCCCCAGAACACTCTGTCAGACTAATTGCAGGGTATTTATTTTAAGTCAAAGGAATGTCCAAAAGCCAAAAACAGACTTCACACATATCATATTTTCTCCTATTCTATTCGAAAGAGAACTGGAACCAAGCAGAAGTACCATTACATACACAGTGCTATAAATTCAAAAAAGCCTTGGAGTTTATACAATTTAACAGCACTAGACTGTACCTTCCATGAGGGGAGGCACTTTTGTTCATTGCAGATTTTCTGGCACCTGGCACAGTGTCTACCACATAATATGTGCCTAATAAGTACATGCTGAATAAACGAATAAACTCCTCTCGTTTCACAGATGAGGAAATTAGAGGTCAAATGACCTAACCAAAGTCACACGATAACTTTGAAGCTGTCCCAGCACTTAGAACTTCAGTCTATAACCCCTCATTTGGTATCATTTCCATTGATTTCAACATTAGCTAACGCAGATGTTGGAGTGAGGAGAGAAGTGAATGAAAAGTGAAAATAGAAGCCTGGAGACTATTTTCAAACACCTCATCAGAAGTTAAAACTAAAGTTGAATGTAAGATGGAGAAGGGAGTATGCCAAAAAAATTTTTTTTAATTAAAAACTCTTCCAAGAATAAACAAACTGACCAACAAAAATCCCACCTGTCTGACTGATGGCCACATCAACAATTACAGGGGTTTTTTAAAAAATCAGTTTTTAATGATAGAAAATGAGCCCATTTAAAGAAAATAAGGAAACCCACAAAACATAGCAGGTTAGCTATAAACTGAAAACTAGACCAAATATAATTTGAGAAATACTTTGAAAAGGACTCCAAAGGCAGTAAAAAACTTTTTACAACACATTTTTAAAAAGTGGACTGAAGAATCTAAATAGCCATTTAATGATCAGGGTCTAAAAGAGGTACACTCAGGGAAAAAGATCAGACAGCAAATTGGGTAAATGAATCATTTTTCTTGGTCTTCATGTGGAAAAAAATGCTAGAGGGGAGATTCATGCATCATCAATGTCTTAAGAAATATACTAGTCAGATCTACTAACTCAAATAGTAGCAAAAGCCCGTGAGTGAGCAGGAAAGGGGCAAACAGGTTTCAATACATGTAAAGTACATATTCACGCAATTGAGGAGAAAAAGTACTTTCATGCCTAAATCAGGACACCAGTCCAGAGAAAAGACACAGAAATTCCCTTGAAGAACACTGCCTCAACATGACTCTACAGCCAAAGATTCTTATTAAAATGCTGCTAAAGACCATCAAGTAGAGAAAAACAGGCAGAAGACATTGTCTACTTCTATTCAAAACAAGTTTATCCATGCTGAAAGAAAATATACATTTCTGACTGCTGGTGTTAAGAATAATATAATATAACTCAATTAGAAAAGAAGGACTAATGGTCAAGGAGATTATGGAACTAATATAGTCAAGGCAGATTTATGCTCTTAAGAGTTGTACTTAACCTAGTAATTACACAATCTCTCCAGGATGTCTCTTCCAGCAAGTGAAATGTGGCTACCATTTCACTAAGCACTTCATCATGTGCCAAGCATAATGCCAATCACTTTATTCCATTGTCTCATTTAAACTTGAAAAATAATATGAGATTCTAGGTATTATTATCTCCACTTTACAGAGAAATAGATTGAGGTTTAGATAGGTTAAGTAATTTGTCCTATTCAACACAGCAAATAAGAGCCCAGAGATGAACAAAGGCTGGTCAGATTTCCATATCAGAATTTTAACACCATGTTACACTGCCTTGCTCCTACCATTTTTCCCCCGTTTGAATGTAGCTGAGTTAGTTTGCCCAAATCTCACCATGCTAGAACACATTAATGACCCAGATTTCTACATATATGTAGGAGGGACCGTGTCTTATTTAACTGTGTCTCCATAGCCTAACCATCGCTTAGCACAAGGTTAATGTTCAGTAGGTATTTGGTAAACTGAAATGAGTTGGATGAATATAATGTGTATTGTAGTAATATGGCAAATTTCTGACAAGAAACAAAGTTGATTTTGCCTATACTTCAAAAATTGAAATTTAAAGGATGGCAACAGATCAGGTTTAGACTTTCCTACAATCAGTACGTTGGCTCTGACATAAAGAGTCATTGTAGTTGCAGGTGTAGACCAGGATCAGTGGCTCACAGAAAACCAGTGCATTATGCAGGATTTTATGTTGCAAACAATGACTGACCCTGGCTACTGAAAAAAAAAAGAGAGAATTGATTAAAAGCTACTTGGTAATTCACTGAATCAACACAAAGACTGAAGAACTAGGCTTAAAATAAGGGCAGAAATCAGGAAAATAGAGGCAACCAAAACCACTGACAAGGCTGGCCACATGCCAGGAACAGCCTGGTTAGGTGCTCAGCCTTCACCACTTTGGGTGGCACAGCTGGACTGCCACCACCTACAGCTTAGGGAGCTCTGCTACGCTGCTGACACAGCCACCACAGGACGCTGAATGCCACAGCCGCCACCCACCACCACCAGCACAAGAAACCCTAAACTGTCCCTGCTTCTTTAGGTAACGTACCACAGATTCAAATTCTTGGGGAGGAGACTCTGTGGCTGAAATTAGCCAGCCTAAACTCAAGCTGCAAGGGAGAAAAATATAACTGACTTTTTTGGCCTCTGGGCCCTGCTTCTCCCCAAGTCTATGCAAGATTCCACAAACACAGAAAGTGAATTTGAATGCTAGGTGTCCACAATAAAAAGATATGTATTTACTACAAAATTACAATCTGAGAACAGGATATAGAATTAGATTAGGACTGGACTTCCAGCTAAAGGGGTCTCCAAAATCTATTAGTGACCTCCAGTTTAACCCTGTTTAGGAAGTGGAGTGTGTTCCCAGGAAAAGGAGCATGATTTGTATCTGCACTAAGGAGGGACATTACTGTAGGGGTTGCATGAAGGTACATTTCCTACGTCAGAGACTGGCAATTATGGTTTCATTCCCTTCAAAGTCCCTGAACTTATGACATGCTTGTGGCCATAATTTCTTACCACACCTATTCAGACATGTGTTCATTACTTCCTCCTTGGCTGCAGTGATGCTCCTGAAGCCCTTCATGATGATAATGATGATGGTTACGTTTACTGAGTTCTTACTAAGTGCCCAGAGCTATGCCAAGAGCTTTACATGTATTAAGTCATTTTATTCTCAGAAAAACCAGATGAAGTAGGCACTATGATCACACTCATTTAATGGGGCAAGAAAGTGAGGCAGAGAGGTAACTTCACTTGCCCAAGGACACACAACAGGAAAGCAGCAGGGCCAAGGCTGGAACCAGGCAGGCTGGCTACAGAACCTGTCCTCTTCACCACCTCCCTTCGAGAGGACTTCTAGCCAGCCCTATGGGACTGATGGTTTATACCATGCATTTCGTTGATCAGACCAGCCACGACAGAAAATTAGCATTTTACACATCCAGCATAATCCTCCTGTGGCATCTCCAACACTTCTACTTGCACATCTTTATCAGCTTTTACGGACCAAATCTATTTACCAGAATGAAACAATGTTGGCAAGGGAAATCATAATAGAGCAGGTAGACAAGGTTATGAGTCACCAGCTCTGATTGACGATGTGCTTTTGATGGATTTCAATCTATTCCACTCGATCCAAATTAAAAGAACCACGCTGTCAGCCATACGCAAGCTTCGCATCCGCAGATACAACCAAATTTGGATCAAAAATACTTGACTCAAAAAATTCCAGAAAGTTCCAAAAAGCAAAACTTCAATTTGCTGCTCATCAGCAACTATTTACATAGCATTGACATTGTATTTATAACAATTCACACAGCACTGACATTGTATTAGGTATTATAAGTAACCCAGAAACAGTTTAAAGTATATTGGAGGATATGAACAAGTTATATGCAAATACTACACCATTTTCTATAAGGGACTTGAGCGTCCATGGATTTTGGTATCTGTGAGGGGACCTGGAACCAATCCCTCTTGATACCAAGGGACAACTGTATTACCAGAGTGTTCAGTGCTGTAATGAAAGTATATACATTTTTTTCCATTGCACTCTGTCGCCCGGGTGTCCTTGCCCTGAACCCATTCATTTCAGGGCCAGGAAATCTCAGGCTCATCCCCTTGCCACATGTCCACAACTCCCAGACAAACTTCAGCCTCTGAATCTTTGTTACCTTCTTTCAGAAAATAGCCATCCTCAGTTTAAGGAACAAAAATGTTCCATCCATGATCCCTCCCATTAATATTACATATATCGGACAGGGCTCAATCAGAAAGCAGAATTACTCTAAGCATTCAGAGGAGAGGGAATGCAATGCAGAGCATTGGTTACACAAGTGACAGAAAAGCAATAAGCCAAAGAGAGGACAGTGAAGCAACATAGAGTTTAACAACGACAGAAAGCCACACATCCCTGGGCTGCAGGGACAAAAGGAAGAGGTGGTGATACAGGACCCCAGGGTATAGGAATCCCCTGGGGAAACTGGGACCATGGAGACATCTCTGATGAGAGCTGGAGTCACAGACTAGATGCAGCTACTGCTGAAGATGCCGCCCATGGCAGAGATGGGGAGAAATACCCTTGGTTCTCCTTTCCCCCTGCTCTCCAATCCCCCACCAGTGCCTTCCACGCGTAACCTCTCTACCCCAGCTGACCGAGGAGCCTGAAAAAGGAGCCTGCAGGGTCAGGCCCCCCATGACACAGTGCAGATCCAGGGGAGGACGAGGAATGGATCAGAGAGCAAACAGACCTTGGACAACACATACTTCATTATCTAAATTACATTTGTTAGCGTACTATTTAATTTTCAGATTAAATGAGTTTATATGTATTAATGAATACATGTGTATTTTAATACAAAAATATTTCTAAGGTAATCATCACTATTTCAAATCAGCACTGTTTGAGACGGCCCTAAATTAGGTATGCCTATTATTTGTAATTTATTATGCGGTAGTAATATACCTATGTTTAAGCTTTTTTTAAATGAACTATACATAATCCATTTAGTAATATATCATCAGTTCTCACTAATCATCTGATGTCCTTTTTTCCATTTTGCTATTTTTTCCAGTATCTTATTATGAAAACTTTTAAACTGAGAAAACTTGAAAAAACTCTACAGTGAACAACTATACACCTACCAACTAGATTTCATAATTTATATTTTGCCATATTTTCTTTATCACATATCTATCCATATATGTATCCTTCTACCCATCCATCATTCTATCTTGTTTTTTAATGCATTTCAATGTAACTTGCAATATCAGGACACTTTCCTCAAAACACTTTTGCACATATGTCATGAACTAGTTTTAATATTTGTTTACAGATCTTTTTAAGATGTACAGTGAAATGCAAAAATATTGTCATAGTTTATGAGTTTAACAAACACATACCTGTGTCACCCACCCCCTAAAAGTCATAGAATATTATTTACTATTAACCCAGAAGGTTCCGTCTTGTCCTTTCCTCGTCGATTCCAGCCCACACTCCCCCAGAGGTGACCACTGTTCTGATTTTTTTTCAGCATATATTAATTTTGCTTGTTTGAGGATCTCACACGGATGGAATCATAATACATTTAGCCTTTTTTATACTTCTTTCACCCAGTATAGTTTTGGGGGTTTGGGGGGGATTTTTTTAGATTTTTTAATGTTGTGAATTAGTCATTTTTGTTGCTGAGTAGTACTCATTGTTTGAATATACCATAGTGTCTCTGTCCATTCTCTTGCAGATGGACTTCTAGGCTCTTCTAAGTTTTTATTTATTATGAACAATGCTGTACATTATTCTTGTGCAAGTGTTTTTTGGTCATATTTTTCATTTTTCATGGGTAAATACCTAAGACTGCAATTTCTGGGTCATAAAGAAGTTGTATGCTTAAGTATTTAAGGAAGTTCCAGACTATTTTCCAAAGTGGTTAAACCATTTCACATGCCAACCTACCAACAACGAAAGTGTTCTGGTTGCTCCACATCCTTTCCGACATTTGGTGATAGAAGACTTTTAAACTTTATTCATTCTAGTGGGTATTAAATGTTAGCTCATTGTGGTTTTAAATTGCATTTCCCTGATGGCTAATGATGTCGAGCACATTTTCATGTTCTCATTATTGGCCATTTGTACATTTTCCTTTGTGAAGTATCTGTTCAAATCTTTTGCTTATTTTATTAGGTTGCTTTTCTTTTTATTATTATGATGTCTTTAATAAGATCCAAGTTAAAAGAACTGTTTCAAGTCCATAAAGCAGGATACTTGAACTGTGCTGCCCCAAGTCACATTTTCTGTTGTTATATTAGTACCAAAATAATTTTTTAAAAATTTAATCTCCCATTAACAAAACTAAAACCTAATTTTTCACCAGATTCTTTCAAAACACAGACAAATTAAAAACTCCTCTTCATATTGAACCTTAGATACAGAATCTAAGCTGTAGGTATATACAAATGTTGAATTCCTAGGCAAATGTTAAACTCCCTTGGCTATATAAATAATTCTATAAAACAATACACACTACTTCCCCACATTCTAAATCAGTGCTTGTAATCTTCTGACAATCTTTTTTTCCTCTAGGTTCTCTGAACTTCAGAGTTCAAACCCTAGATCTTTCCACTCTTTTCTAGACAAGATTATTCTGGTCTCCTGTCTTCTAGAGAACAAATTTTGACCAGACTTAGATGTGAAACAGGTCTCCTGACTAGTCTTCCAGCTATTTTTAAGTCATCTCACTTGTTCTGCCTGATTTTCTAATGACATCACTAACTTTGACCACCTAGTATACACTTACCAGAAGTGTTATCTACACAGGTCATCTAATAGTATAAGAATATTGATAAAATAATATTAATAAAATGCATGGAACAGATTGTATAGAGGAAGAGGTGAGAAAAGTAGAGTGGTTGTAACTCTTTAGGTTGCAAGGTAACAGAAACCCAGCTTGAATTAGATTAAGCAAAAGGAGGAATGCATTGGCTTGGGTGCTACAAGAAGGGCAGGACTAGGGCTGGACCGCAAAGACAGAGGCTAGAATATAAGCAACTATGCAACCAGAAATCTGAGTCCCACCAGGATTTTCTGTCTCATCAAAGTCTATTTTATTCTTTTAAACTAGCTGCAAGCATGAGTAGGAAAGTGGCTGCCAGCAGCTACCATACTTCATCTCAGTTTTACTGCCAGAGAAGAACAGACTGTGCTTTCACTAGTCCCTAGTTCAAAACCACATGATGAGTTGCTGACCACCCATCAGCCATCAACTGTGACCTAGTGCAAGGTCTGTAAGAACATGGCAGCTCACAGTCAAGTCAACCACTTAGAGGGCAAGAAAGAACAGTTCGCTGAAAGCGTGGGTCATGTTTCCAGAATAAAAGGGAAGACAAAATAATAGAGATTCACTACAAGTAGTATAACCTGAGCCCCCAAAATACCTTATTTAGGTGAAGGAAGAGAAAGAGGCTGAAAGGAAGAGAAAGATTGAGGGAAAACACTTAACATGGGATGATGAGAGAGCAAAAGCTTATTTGTGTGGATCCAGATTTCTTTCCACTGCCTTCTTCTAGATAAGATCTTTTAGATATGTAGTACCAGCCCTAAAATGTTCCAGCCCCCTCATGCCCCATACCTAACAAAACACCCAATGTAATACAGACCAAATCCAATCCCTTAATCCAACCATCTCCAGTCTATTGATAAGCGTCTTCTCCCCAACTATATGCCAAAATGCCACACAAGATTTTGTCTAGTCTAATAAGCTCAACCTCTCACGTTCTGACAATATTATAAGTAAAAGGGTGGAAGTTAGTCACAACTTTAAAATTCACTATTTGCTTAAAACAAAAGTAACTACCTTAAAGATGGTTGCATTTATTCCCCATATCATATCATAATATGCATTTATTCAACATATCATAAACAATTTAGAGGGAAAATGCAGGAATAATTGAACAAAATAGGCATTGGGTTGTCTTTTGGCTAAAACTTAGTAATTTATCCCACTCTGAAGTAGTTAGACTAAATTTTTATCCAAAACAAAACTATTCATGTATTTCTCCTGTATTGTAAATCCTCAATAAATGTTCATTAAATAAGTAATAAGTACATAATTACATAAGTAACACAGGATGCATAGATGCAAAGAAAAAGAAAAACTAAACTCTCTCTCTAGGGAGGAGATTGAGAAAAATGCCATGAGTTCACCAAGGGGGTGAGGCAGGTAAAGGAATTGCAGATAATGGACGACTGTACAAAAACGGGTCTGAACAAGCATGAGAATGCCAATTAGTTCACTATAAGAAGAATGGAGAATACAAATGGGGGAGTGGTGAGAGATGCAGTAAGAAAAGTTGGCAGAGCTCAAATCATAAAGGGTTTTATAGTTCATGTTAACAAGTTAGATCATTCTGAAAACATGGGACGACTCTGAAGATTTTTTTAAGCTGGGAATGGGTGAGGGGGGAAGAAAAAATAATCATGTGTGTAGTTTTCACATTTTATAAAAGTCATGCTGAAAGCATTGAGGAGATGAATTGAGGAGATCTGTACCAGAAGCTAAGGAGAATCATTATAGTGAGTATTATAGTAATTCCTGAGGTAAATAATGAAACATCTAAATTGAGATATTCTGTAAGTATTTCATCAAAGAAATAATAAGATTTGAATTTTTGGAATAAGGGAAAGGGCAGAGCCTAGTAATATTATCAAGTTCCCAGACAAATATATGTTGGTATCACAACCCAAGATTAAGAATACAGAGGGAGAAAGTTTGTAAGGGGGCAATAATGAGCCCAGTTTAGGACATCATATTTTTCCTGTGGTAGGTTCAGAAGAAGCTGTCCAGGAGGCAAAGTTGTATGTCTGTCATCTGGGACAGAGGCCTGAGCTAGAGAAAGAGATTCGAAGTATGAGCAGAAAGGTGGCAACTGAAGTCGAGCAATTAGATAAGGTGATCTAGGGGAGCGTGCAGAATAAAAAAGAGGAGTCCCTAGGACAGAAGCCTGGGTTGTAACCAACTTATACTCACTTTGGGCTGTTTCTCAATTATGAAATACACTTGCTTATAAAAATTTTAAATATAAGAAACATTGCACACTGGTTGAAAAATTCACATATGACATAAAGGTACAATTTTTACATGAAAAATATAAATAGTTAAACATTATATACATACGTACATATATATATATATACACACATACACACACACACACACACACACACACACACGGTAGAAGTTGTGGTTGATTCACTTGAACAGAGGTAATGACATTCCACAGAGCAACCCCCACAAAGGACTGATGGTGAAAACACTATGCTTTCAGCTCAAGTGGGTAGTGGATATAGGAAGAGATAGATGGCATAACCCACATAGATATTCTTCCTGAAGGCCAAGGGCTAACCTGAGTACTTCTTATACTAGTTCTTTGATAGCTAGAGAGTGTCCTGAAGGCCCTTCTGAAAGGTCTGCATTTTGCCCAGGTCATGGAAGATATCCATGATGTAAGAGATGCAGTGAAATTTGAAGGGAAGGAGCAGGGCTGCAAATAACAGCTACTGTGGAACTGAATACCATAGAGAGTAACAAACTGTGACATAAGAATCTCACAACAGCCCTATGGTGGATAACCAATGCTTATAGCAACTTCTGCCAGGTCACATAGTTAGAAAGTGGGAGAGCCAGAAGTCAAACCCAGATCTGATTGATTCCAATGCCTATCGGGGGTGGTCGTTGCTTTATACTATACTGACTCTTCTACTCAGAGCTGGTACAGGTTGTGTATATGAGCATGCTGAAATCACAGTTGTCTTTCTAGAAAAGGTAAACACCATTATTTTTCTCATTAAAGACTACCAAGATAGCCCTTGCAAGAGACGTGGAAAACTGATAAATCTACCACTATAGGTGTTGTCATACTCAAAAAGAACTTCAGCCTTGGGTTGAAAAGGAAGAAAAGCTGTGGTTCTGTGGCAATAGAAACCCCAGGTCCCAGCTCCATCATGTGCCATCCTGACGATGGGCACAGAACATGGGGGCCAGGGTAGCTCTTCTGCCTTCCCATTTGAGAATTCTTACCTGTACGTTGTAAAGTTGCTCAGAATTCCTGGCACAGAGGTAGCAAATGAGATGGCACATAGCCAGGTACAAAGGAAATGTTGGTGGCAGAAATATGAAGTGAACTAAAAGGCGTCTGAATCAGATTTAGGGAGAAGTTAAAGTAACTTGGGCATCCACTGAAAGGTAGCCCCCAGGCACTCTTGGCTTGCCCTTCAGACATTTTAAGGGGGGCATTCTTTACAGTATGCAGCTAAAAAAAAAAAAAGAAGAAGAAGAACATTGATGAATAATATCCAAGCTTTTAAGTCAAATAGGGAGCTTGGCCTGCCAAACCAAGTCTTCATCCACATTGTCACCTAATACTTCATAGAAGCCAGATTCTTTGGCTAGGAATATCTCTGAAACACAGAGTATCTCCTTCCTAAACAGAGACCTACAAGATAATAAGGGTCAGAGACCAGCGGTCCCCTTGTGACGTAATGAGTATGGACTTCCAGCAGCTATGGTCTCACACACACACACACACACACACACACACACACACACCCCAGCAGAGATAGGTATATCACTGGCTTTGCCTCTACCCCAAGGACAAGTTCTACCAATTTAGAAAAGTATTAAAGGTTTTAGTACCAGTTCAGTGTGAAAGGCTCTTCCAAGGCCTCCTTGGAATTCAACCAAGAAAACTGAGTCATTCCATTGTATTTCCTGGGCAAGAGGCCAGAACAGTCACTGACCCCTGCTTCACGCTGAAGCCTATGGACATCACTGATGGCATTCCCATCTGCCGTCACAGCAGGATGAAGGATAACCAACAATCACAACGCGCTCTGAAAACACAAAATGTCTAATACAACTTCCTTTTTTTTTTTTCTAGAATCACTTTTAGTTTCAACAACCAAAAAAAAAAAAAGTCTAGAGAACGTCTAGCCAGGTGTAATAATAATATTCTGCCTATTCTTGTGGCAATTCTGTCTGTTCTGTCTGTGGCTACTGAAATTACACACAAAAATGACACAGAAAAGTTGTGATCATTTTATTTGGCTCCCAAAGGTGACAACTGAAATTCAGTATAAAGTTATTATTTGATCCTGCCCACAAAGACAAATAAGAATATTACTTCACTACTACCTCTAAGGGAATTCAAGCTTTCTTGGAACTCTGCTGAAAAACGAGTTCTCAGAAATTCAGTCTTGTCTTTCAGATGATTTATAGAAACTTAAGGGACTAAGTCTTGAAATCTGAAATAAATTAAATATTTTTTAAAACATTTTAAATAATGTTCTCATTCTATTGCTAAAAATGATTGATTACTTCTAAATGTATCATAATTTCCCAGACCATCTTCTATAACTGTAACCTTCACATTGAAAACCCATCTTTCAGTAATACAATAGGCCCTCTGACAACTGAGTTTCTTTTAGATAATAAGTTAATTGGCAGTCATTTTGTATAAATCAGACATTTAAATATTTACATGCAAAATCAGAATTGTTTAGAATTTTGAAAAAATATTCTTACCCAGCACATACACTACAGCTTAGGGAGTATTCCTGAATCACTTCCTGTGACTCACTGACCAGCTATCACATTTGTTCAACGTACATAGACACAGATCTTTGACTGGGTCAATTTTACATTCTCCAGATATAGTCAGATTTCAGATTTAACCAATTCCTTAAATTAACCTTATAATCAATTGTCCTGTCTCTTTTCATGTAGAAAGAAAGGGTGTGGGGGTTGGAACTCGATCAGATCCATGAGTAAGTTGCTTGGAATTAAATTCTGTATTTGTAAAATTGTGTGGGTGGGGGAAGGAGGAACTCTCTGAAATCCTTTGAGTACTACTCTTTGAAATAGTTTTCATTTTCTTGATTCATCTCTCACCTCCTCATCCTTATTTGTCTCTGTATTACCACACAAAAACCCTCTCATTCACCTCTTATTAATTCCCTGTTCCATTCCCTTTAGTGGCCTTTCAAAAACTTTCTCTTCCTCTATGTTCCTAAAATCCCCAATCACAAGACTCTACTTCTAGCCTGCTACTTTTCTGAGAAAATAAAAGACATCTGAGGTGTTTTTCTTGTTACTTCCTTTCTCTTCCCCTCTGAACTCCTCTGTATTGTAAGTTGTACTCCTCCTTTCAGCCTTTGGCTCTAGGATGAACTGTCTCTCCTTCTGATAAGGTTATCCTTTGCACCTTTACACTTGATCCCAACCCCCTCCCCAATTCCTTACTTCCTTGCTCCTTCAGTTCTCTTCCTTGATTTTTTACTCTTCCCCTGACCAGTCATGTCTTTTTCTGTCTATTCAGATAGACCCAGTCTTTAAAAAACAAAATTCTATTCTCCTCTTGATCTTGCCCCTTACCCCAAGTTTCCTCCTTTTATCATCTCATCAGTACCCAAATTATTAAAAGAGTGGTCTACATTTGCTTCCTGCAGTTCTTCACTTGCCCTTTACTGTCAAAGTCCTTCTAGGATCACAATGACCTCCTACACGTCAAATCCAACTTCATTCTCTAAAGCTGTTGCCATATTTCGCACTGTGGATGACTTTGTGTCTCCTGAAATCCTTTCTTTCCTTGGTTTTTCTGATCCTGTACTATCTTGCTTCTTTTAAGACTGTCCTGGCCATGCCTCCCCCATGTCCTTCCTTCTCCTGCCCTATGACACCAAATATTCCCCATGGTTTTACCCTTGGTGCTCCTCATTACATCCCCTCACTTTATCCTTTGATGATCCAGTTCTTTGGAGCTCTTTTGACATCTGGATCTCCAATCCAAAAGTTCTCTCTCAAGCTGCTCCACCCACATGTCTCTACCTGACAATTTCATTCATAACACTAGGAGCTCCTCAAAGGCACAAATAGTGTTTTATTCATTCTTGAACTTCAGTCCTCCACCTCCACCATCAAGTGCCAGGAACAGGGTGGTAGGAACTCAAAGTTACTTAAGCTAAACTATATAGTTTTTCCCACCAACACCTGAAACTGAACAGACGCAAAACTAAACAGCTATCTGGCCCTCCACAACTCAGAACAACCCAGCCTTCTAACTTCCCTATTCCCCTTAATGATACTAGCAACTTCTAACCTCCAAGCCTTAAAATCTCAGCTCCAGCTCTGAGATTTTCTTTCTCCTTGCCCTCGATATTCAATAAGTTACCATGTGTTATTGATTCTTCTTTTGTTATGCTTTTACATCTGTCTGCTCATTTACCTTCTGTCATATATATCTTCAATCCAAGGCCTTAATTACCTCCCTCATATCTTATTGTAATAGCTTCCCGAATCAGTTTCTCCATCTCTCCTACATATTCCTTCCAGATTAATCTTTATTTAATGCACTTCTAATGATACTACTCTGCATCTCAGAAACAGGTAATACGTATTCCTTGTCCAACATATTACAAACGTCTTGCCCTAGTATCCAAAGCTCTTCATAATACGGCCTCAAAATACCTATATGTTTGGAAAGACTAGAGATCCACTGAAGTTATCTCAAGAAAAGAAAACACTTCAAAAGACACTCACTAATCAACTGAGAGCTGTCAGAAAACAAACAAAAAAGCTCTAAAACTCAACCACTCTCTCTTTCTATCAGTGTCTCTGCTTCTCTTTTCAGTTCCCTTCTCTCTGTTGCCCTGCTGCTTCTGGTTATTCACAGTTTCTATTCCCTCATAGTCTTAGCTAGCATACAGCACAATATGACCACTCCCAATACCTCCCAAAGCTTGGCAACACTCCACACTTCCTTGCAGTTTATGCACGTGCTGCTTATTGGTTCAATCTCTTCATTTCCCAGGTCCAAATCCTAGAGAGTGCAAATGGCCTCATCAGTGTTTTTATTCTGAATCACAGATGTGTCACAGAACAACCTATGGATTGTTTGCACTTGGATCAGATAGATGCCCATCTATTCCAACCAGCTGTGATCCTGTGATCCAGTCATGTGGGGGATGGGCAGGATAACAAGTTCAGAGTATGGGCACCTTGGGAGCAGGGCTATTGCAGAGAAGAGTCCTCTTCTGATACAAATACAATTAAATGAAAAAAGTGAAATTCAGATATAAAAATATAACATACACTAGTTGGCATAAGTACATTCAACTCCCACAATATTTTAGGTAGAAAAAAATTTATGTATATACCATTATCTATAAAGACCTTAAAATTTATAATTTTGTGAATTCTTATTGAGAACCCTCTGTAAACAAAATACGTGACTAGATGCTATAGACATACTAAGAAATAGTCTTTTTATTCTCTCATAATAATAATAATAATAATAATAATAATAATAATAATAATAATAAAAAACAATGATTGTCAACTGTAGAAGTATTCTCTCCACATGACTTAGCTATAGAATGTGAGAAAACTGCCTGTGCAGAAAAGACCAAGTTTTCTCTCAAAAAAATTTAAAAATAGAGAAAAATTAAGATACCAATTCCTTAAGATAAAGTTTAAAAGAGCAGTGAATTTTTCTCCAGAAAAAACTCTTCCACTTTCCCACATACCACAGAACATGCTATAGGCAGCGCTTACCAAAATATGTTAGAAAATTGGAAAAAACAGAAGGAAAATTAAGATAGTGGGAGTAATTAAAGCATTAGAAGCTTTAATTCTCAGGCAACTTCCTCACAGATCTTGTTATGTGTCCTTGATAAATGTTTAGTTTTTCTTAGTTCACTTTATTGTAAGATCAGGAATTTTCTCAAACCTCAGAATATTACTACCTTTAGAAGATAATAATGGCACCAGACCAGAATTATTCTCCCTCTATCCAACTGATCTGAAGGGCACTTGTATAGTAAGTAGCGAATCAGATGAGTCTCCATTGCCATAGGTTGTTAAGTCCCTGTTTCCAACATATTATCTCCAACTAGTACAATAAATGGAGTTATTAGACTCAAACTCCTGCCTCTTACTCCCTCCTCACAACTTTTCTACCCCCTACCACCTCTCCACTCCACATTTCTCCTTTAATCTATTCATCTCATTCTCTACTTCCTCCTTTCTTCAAATCTCATTTCTGGGTTTTCCCTTTCTCTCTGCTACCACCCTCTCCCCACCCTTTTTTCCATCCACATAAAAGAACTGAGGTGAGGCAGGACTATGTTTCTTGTTCTTTCTCTGCTTCCCTACATGAAGAACCACCAATTCTACCACAGGTAATAGAAGTCTGGTAATAAAGACGTCTAACAAAATGCCAGTATAATTCAGACTAACCTATTTATAATTTTATCAGAATTTCATGAACAATTTTCTCTTTGCATTTGAGTGACTACCACTTGGATATATTTATTTTGATTGTCAATAGTAAACTAAATGTATAATTGTGTTCTCCATTCCTAAATGTATTATACTCCCTTTAAAATGTTTTGTCTAATGACCATTATGTAACTTCAGCATTCCACTCACGTAGTGCTTCCTTCCCTGACCTTTACCAAAATCAACCTCTCTCTCCCAAATAGTAGGTGTTTAGAAGAGAAAGGTGAACATTCCCAACCCTGGTCCAAGCCTCTGTACCAGTCAACATGGGTCTCTGTGCCAAAGAGCAAACAATATAATGTTCATTCCTTGGGAGCAGCTAAATCTAATAATCATATTGAGAAAGGTTCAAGTGCACATAGTACATGAATCTTTGAACTCTGAAAAATGCAGCTCAGAATCCCAATAAATCTGCCTTTTGGAATGGACATTTCATCTTCCAGTCAGAATGGAGATATTACAAGAAAAGCCTGGAATGAGAGGATGAGATTTGTCTATCTGATGAATATGTCAACTAAGAAATGGGAGAAGACACCAGAAATAGTTGGCTAAAAAGTAACGTCTCAAGCATTTAGATTGTACAAGTCTTTACAGATAACCTAAATTTTGAAAAAAGTATGTTCAAAATTATGCTTGAAGTACAATAAATCCCCAAAATACCGCCTTAAAACAGTCGTATAAATTAGGATGGCACCCACAGGTCTAGGACTAAGGCAAAGCCTATCACCAATATTTGTTGGTGCACCAAACTACCGAACAGACTTAGCATGTAAGAGCGTGAGAACCACAACAGCTAGGTGAAACCTCTCCCACTCACACAGTTTTCCTAATCCTTCTTCCACAGTGTCATGGGCTAATGAATTCATAACCAATGAAAAAACCTTATTACAAGCCCGCCATGTGCTAAGCTTTTGCTAGGCAATTTAGGGCACTTCTCTGCCCTACATGATGAACAAAATATCAAAATTCTAAATAAAGATAGGATTAGTATTGCCTCAGGCTCCACTATTGCTTGGCATGGTACTATTACTGATTCTATCTTTATTCAAAATGTTGATGTTTTGCTCATCAAGGATATTTCACATTAACATTTATTTTAAATACTGCATTAAAGAGTTATTTAATCTTGATTACTGACTTTTGGTACCCCCTTAAAACTTGCATCTTATTTAAGTGCCTCCCCTTCTTTATCCTAGTTATGGCCCTTCTCAAAGTTTACAATCACACAAAAGGTTGGAAAATATTTACTGAAAAGGGCCAGAGAGTAAATATTTTAAGCTCTGTGGTCCATGTGTTCTCTGTTGCAACTACTCAACCCTGCCATTATGGAACTAAAATACCATAGACGATAGTTCTCAAAATGATGAGTTCTCAAATAAAACTTTATTTACAAAAACAGGCTGCAGGCCATATTTGTCCCACGGGCTATAGTTTGCCAACCCCTAATCTATACTAAATTCTCATTCAGTTGTCAATGCTAGAGAGTGACAAATTGTTTCTAAATTTAACTTTTGGCTCTAATTTAACCAGTCTTGATCAAAATTTTTCTAAAATGAACTAAACTTATCATTGCCTCCCTGTAAAAACATTGATTTTTTATACAGAACAAATTTTAAAGAAAATTAAAATTACCCACAATCATAGTATCTAACATTAACCACTGAATTGTCCTCAAGTCTTTTTATACTTTAATGTTTAAATATTTAATATTTCCATAAAGATAAGAGTACTGAGCAGGATAGAACTGATTAACCTCCCAAACCCCAGTGGCCTAACTCAGCTAAGGCTTATTCCTTACTCATGCTACCCGCCCATCATGGGTCAGCAAGGAGCTTAGTCCCTCAAGGACCCAGGCTGATCAGGAAACTCCACCATCCCGTAGTTACGTCTGGAACACATGACTCTTCAAGCACCTTGGCAGAAGAAGCAACAGCTGAAGGCTTCTACACCAGCTCTTCTATGCTTTAAGCCAGAAGTGACACATAACTTTTACCCACAGTCCATTGTCTAGAACAAGTTACACAACTACAAGTGGAAGGATGGAAACGCCAAGAACACAAAATGGAATGTTTGGTGACCACCATTCCTCTTGTCACATTAAAAATCACACACTATATATAAGTTTATTCCTCTCTTTGCCCTTAAAGTTTATCATAAGCTTTTCATCATTAAATCTCTTCCTAAACATACAGCTATAATCCTCTGCTACTGAGTCACTGTTTTACTATTATAAACATTGCTATTTGCCAGGCATTTTCCTAAGTACTTTATGGGCAATTTTCTCGTTTAATTCTTACAATTAGTTTATGAGGAAGATATGATAGTATACCCACTTTCTGGTCCCAAGACTGTCAGACTTTTAAGCACATGCTCTTAACTGATGAATGTGAACTAAAGAATTGCAGTCCAAGTGTGAAACACAACAGTGCTGCACTGGGTTATTAACCAGAAAATGCATAATCATAGGAGTGGAAAAGGATGCCTCATATAGACTATGAGGACCTGTTGTTACCAGTAACTTACAAACAAAAGAAACAATGACAGACAAAAAACTGAACCCAACAGGAGCAAATTTTCCAATTCTTTTTCTTTCTCTGTGAAGTATCTGGAAAGATGGCTGGCCTCTTTGAAGTCATTAAGGTCCCTAGATTTTTAGAGCATTTTGGAGTGAGGGGGAACACTAGTCAAATAATCACCTCCTGCTACCCTGGAAATTTGGAGTTTAGGGAGGTTTCAATTAAAAAAAAAGAAAGAAAGAAAGTAAACTTAAGTATCTTCTAAAAACCTAACTATATCTCGTCTATCTTTACTTAATGTGTGTTTTCTATGTAAAGCAAGAAATGACATGTACAGCTTTCTGTTGTATAGGGTCTGTAAGTATTTCTCATATATTCATGTCCTGTCATAGTAATTCTACAAATTGTGGTACTCACTATGTATCATCCATATCTCAAAATTCTTAATAAACTAAATAATTAACATTTTAAAGGCATTAACAATATAATTAATATTACTGCCATAGTTGTGTTTTATGATGGCAATCTAAACCACATAACACACTTCAACATGCTGTTTTAGTTTGTATGGACTGCTATTAAAAAAAAATACCATAGACTGAACGGCTATAACAACAACATTCATTTCTCACAGTTCTGAAGGCTGGAAGTCCAAGACCAAGGTACTAGAGGATTCGCTGTCTGGTGGGGATCTGCTTCCTGGTTCATAGATAGCCGTCTTCTCGTGTATCCTCACATGGGGAAGAGATGGAGAGAAAGCTCTCTGGGGTCCCTTCATAAGGGAACTGAATCCATTCATGAGGGCTCCATTCTCATGATCCAATCACTTCCTGAAGGCCCCACCTCCTAATATCATCTCATTGGAGGTTCTGATTTCAACATATGAATTTTGGGGAGATAAAACATTCAGTCCATAACACATGTCAGGTTTTGTTTTAGTAATAAGTCCATTCTCAGAGTTATTTTGGAGCAGAAAGACACATGGAGAAATTTCTAATGGTCAAGTTTTATTTATTTCAAAGGTGTATTTTTTGTTTCCTGTGGTTGCCAAAACAAATTACCACAAACTTAGGTGGCTTAAATGGCAGAAAGTTATTGTCCCACAGTTTTGGAGGTTAGAAGTCCAAAAATCAAGGTATCAGCAGGGCTGTGTGCTCTTGAAGGTGCTCGGGAAGAGTCTTTCCTTGCCTCTTCCTAGAGTCTAGTGGTTGCTGTCAGTCCTGTCATTCCATGGCTGGTAGGTGCATCACCCCAATCTCTGCCTCCACTGTTACATGGCGTTCATCCTGTCTCTGTGTCCAAATTTCCCTCTTCTTATAAGGACACCAGTCATTAGACTAGAGCTCATCCTAATCCAATATGACCTCACCTTAAATTGGTTACATCTGCAAAGACCCTATTTCCAAGTAAGGTTACATTCATAGGTACCTGCGGTTAGGATTTCGAGAGATCTTTGAGAGGACACAATTTAGCCCACAACAGAAGGCATAAATGTTTTCATGTCTTCCTTGGGGTTGTAGGTGAAGACAGCAGAAAGCGAAGAATTACTCTTCATCAACTCTAGTGGAAGGCTCTATGCTGAGTCTTGATAAATTTTTACCAGTAAACACATGCTCAAATACTCTATCACAGGGGGTTTTTTTTAACATTTTTTTATTGCGTAATAGTCATTTTACAATGTTGTGTCAAATTCCAGTGTAGAGCACAATTTTATAGTTATACATGAATATATATATATTCATTGTCACATTTTTTTTCGCTGTGAGCTACCACAAGATCTTGTATATATTTCCCTGTGCTATACAGTATAATCTTGTTTATCTATTCTACATTTTAAAATCCCAGTCTGTCCCTTCCCACCCCCGCCCCCTTGGCAAACACAAGTTTGTATTCTATGTCTATCTATCATAGGATTAAACACATAGAGTTTGAACTCTTTAATGGGTTTTGCAGAGCAAAGCTGGATACATAAACCTCATATATAACATTGTTCACCAATCAGTCAATAAAACGGCTCCCAGTTCAAACCACTTTCAAAACAAAATTTGGCAACCAACCCATTAGAAAATTGGAAGCTGCTTATAATTTTGACCAGTACTCATTTCTCTCTCTTTTTTTCTAAGGAGAAGGGCTCTGTTATTTGATATATACTATTTGTAATTGTTATTGGGGAACTTACAACAATCCATGAATTAAATGGTTAGCAACCAAAATTAATAGGTGATGATGATGATGATAATTATGATGCTGCTGATAATGACAGCAATAAATCTAAACAGACATTTCTAAGAATTCAGTAGCCTTCTGATTTTATCATAAGAAGTAAACATTTTAAGTAGATAACTGCATTCAAGTGTTTATTATTTCTTACATAATAAGCACAGATAGAGATCTGGAGCTTATGTTAAAAATAAAAAAATTAACCAAAGCTCAAAATAAATATATTCAGCAGGGAACAATAGTCTTGTAACAATGTAGCCTTTCGCAGAGCACCTTGGAGTGATGAATCATTGTACTTGATGATCTTCAACTAGTTCACATATAATTAGAGAGGCATGGAAGTTAGGGGCTGGTATTGCTGTTTTACACAGAAACCTAGCACCAGACATCTAATAAACATTCAGAGGTTTGTATTTTATTATGCAAGAATTACAACAACCCTAAGAGAAAAAAAATATCTAGTCAAACTGTAAAATGATTTTTCACTTTCGTTTCTGAGTCATTTCATGCAAATAGCACACCAAAAATAAAAGCATACAATCAGGAAAGGAATCAAGCTAATTTTGTATCATAGATACATAGATAAGTAGATAGATATAGACAGACAGATGGATGGACAGACAGGCAGACATGATTAGATACATAGATGAGAGATGTGTCTTTAGTGTATAATACATACATACTTATAATTTTATAAATTTTTACAAAGAATATTCACAAATATGTTGTGATGTGTTCTTTTTAGCTTTTTTTTTCTTTTTAGCTTTTAATTTGTATTATTAATACTTAAATCTTCTAGAGACCTCCCCCTCCTTACTGACACAAGACTGCTCCTGCCTGAATAAAGACAGAATTTTATTTTAAATTACCCATTAGAGGAATCTTTAGGGGTTATATGCTATTTAATGTATACTACTCTCTTCTTCTAAAAATTAAAATCTTGAACAAGATCTGTGTCTCCCGAAGTCCTGCCTTCTTATTGCTAGTACCCTAAACCTATTAGGTATAACCTTGCTTAATTCTGCTATCTGATGGTCCCTCTTTAATCTAAGCACTGTGATCTTTACTTCTTCAAACCCTTTACTCTCCAGTCTCTAACCCTGGGATCCCATCCCTACTGCTTTCTTGGGACTTGATACTCCTAAGGCATTATCTTTTCAGCTTCAACTGATCACTCCTTCAGTGGAATAGAGAGCTGAGTAAGCCCTTAACAAAGGAGAAAACAAAAAACACAACAAAAACCTTCCTTTACTGGATAAAATATAATTGCAAGATTTGAACTTACAAAGCAATGCTTCAGCTGTGTTCAGCTCTCTTAGTACTTCCTTACCCTCCCTTCTGGCCATTTCTTTACCAGAGTCTAGGAGCCCAATTATATCCCCCAAACTTGGGAACCATTCTTCCTGGGTTGCTTGGACAGTACTGCTCATGTCCATGTCATCAGGCTGTTCAACAGGTCCTGTTTGTTTCCTCCACCCTGTCTTGAACCTATTAAAGGAGCCTTTGATACATAAACAAGGTTATAAAAACCTCTCTGCTCCATGAATCCTAGAAAATAGCCAAAGCTCCAGAAATATGTGCCTATTTCTCCATAAATCCCTGAATACTCAACAGTTCTATCTCAAATGCCAATTCTATCTAATTCCTAAACTCCATAAAAATCTGCCTGTTTTCCACAAAAACCTTCTGTTGCTTTTCCTGCAATCTACCAAATCTGTAGGCACTGACCCCAATCAAATATCCTTCCTCCACAGAATCCATGAATCAAGCCTTAGCCAGAATTCCTAACTCACTGAGACTGAGATTCCTGCTTCTGTCTAGTATTCCGCTTCTTTTGCTGGAACAAAAGAAGCGGGAGAATGGTTCGGTCAGCTGGTCAAGTCCAGAAAAATAAGTGCACACAACACCAGGAACATAAGGAAGCTCAGAATAATTTAAGAAACAATCAACTATGTTTTGATGCTTTACTCAGTAGCAAGAAATAGTGGGACTATGTTTCTTTGGATTCCTTAGACGTAAGAGAAAAAGAACCCAAACAGAGATTGAAACTGGCTAGGATGGTCAAATCCCAAAAAAGGCATGACAGTCCCCGAGTCCCCCCTCCATGGGCCTGAACCTCCCCACCCCCTGCAGCACAATCTAACAGTTACTAAACTCAGATGCAGTACCATTGGGCAAACAGCCCAGAGACGAGCATACTCAAATGGACAATTAATTAATGGTTTTGATTAAAGGATCCTAAAAAAAATCTGAAGTGGCTTAATATTGAACATATAGACCTTCTAAATACAGTCCCATATGTAGATAGACATATCATTTTTAAAGTAAAGAAACAAAATCGATTAATGAAGTTAAGCTAGAGGAATCTTTACCAGTCTTTGCCATGTTCAATCTCACAGTTCTGACCACTTGCCTTAGTGTGATGAATGAGGCTGATAATGCAAGAATTATATTCACCACCAGATATTATATTCATGAGCTTGATGCGAGGGCAACTTTTCTCACTTGGAAAATTAAATTTGCTGAATGAACAGCCACCAGCCCAGCTGGAAGGATAGCGCAGAAGGGCATTACTTATAAGAATAAATGTGACATAATAACAACTAATGGCTCTACAAATGGTATAGAAGCAGATTTTCTTTTTTAATTCATCTCTCTCTCCTAATGAAACTGAAGATATTACGTATTGTTTCTTGTCAACACCAGTGATGTTGAGCTTTGGCCATGTGTGGAAAGACTCATAAATAAATGTGAATGAGCTAGAGCATCACTTGATAATTACATTCTAAAAACACTGAGTTTACACTAACGTGGGATAACCATGATACCCAAAAGAGATGTCTTAGGTAAATACACAGCCAGAAGCTCAGCATCCACATTTCCATACGCAAAAGCATAATGAGGCAAAAGTCCCTTTGATATTCTGAAATCAGTAACAGAATTCACACAAAACAGGACTTATTATATATGTTTAATGTATAGTAACAATCACTAATCGGTGCAGAAAAGAAAGAATGCACAACAAACAACACCATGATAAATTTGTATCTGTATCTCATGCATAGCATGTGTCAGAATTTCATTCCTTTTTATGCCTGAATATTCCATTTTATGTACATATTACATTTTATTTATCTGTTCATCTGTTGATGGACATTTGGATTGTTTCCACCTTTTGGCTACTGTTAACAATGCTGCTATGAACATTGGTGTACACATATCTGTTTGAGTCCCTGTTTTTAATTATTTTTGGTGTGTACTTAGGAGTGGAATTGCTAGATCATATGGTAATTCTATGTTTAACTTTCTTTGTCCCTTTTATTTATTATTACTATTATTTTGGTGGGGGGAAGTAATTAGGTTTGTTTATTTATTTTTAATGGAGGTACTGGGGATTGAACCCAGGACCTCAAGCATGCTAGGCAGACACTCTACCACTGAGCTAGCCCCTCCCCACTGTATGTTTAACTTTCTGAGGAACCACCAAACTGTTTTCCATTGTATCGTATTGCTATCTGCTTAATATCTGCAATATCTGACACCTCGTTTTATGTTTCTACACTTTTTTTTACTATTTTTTCTTTCAATTTTTTATTGTGGTAAAATATATATAACATAAATTTATTATCTTAACTATTTTTCAGTATACAGCTCAGTGGTATTAAGTGCATTCATGCTGTCGTACAGCCGTCACCATCATCCATCTCCATTACTCTTTTCATCTTGCAGCTCTGAAACTATACTCATTAAAAAATAACTGCCCATGACCCTCTCTCAACAGCCCCTGGCAACCACCACTTTCCTCTTTTCCTTTTTTTTTCAATCTCCCTTCTCCATCCCACCCACCCCCCCAGCCTCTGTTAACCACCATTCTACTCCCTGTTAATACAAGTGTAGCTTTTTGTGTTTGTTTTGTTTTGTTTTGTTTTGTTTTTTAGATTCCACACATAAGTGAGATCATGAAATATTTGTCTTTCTGTGTCTGGCTTATTTCATTTAGTGTAATATCCTCCAGTTTCACCCACGTTGCTGCAAAGGACAGGAATTCACTCCTTCTTAATTAAGGCTGAATAATATTCCATTAAGTGTACATTTTCTTTATCCATTCATCAATCAACAAACATTTTGTTGTTTCCATATCTTGGCTATTGAATAATGATGAATGTGAATAATGCAGTGAATGTGGGAGTGCATATATCTCTTTGAGATACCGACTTCATCTCCTTCAGTTATATACAGTTAAGTTTATCATATGATAGTTGTATTTTTAATCTTTTGAAGAACCTATACACTATTTTCCATAGTGACTGTACCAATTTACATTCCCACCAACAATGCACAAGGATTCCCTTTCTGCACATTCTTGCAAACATTTGTTCTCATTTAACTTTTTGATAACTGCCATCCCAGCAGGTGTAAGGTGATATCTCATTGAGGTTTTGATTTGTATTGCCATGATGATTAGTGACACTGAGCATCTTTTTATGTACCTATGGGCCATTTATGTGTCTTCTTTGGAAAAATGTCTGTTTAGTCCTTAGTCCATTTTTTAATCGAGGTTTTTTTTTGGTTTTTTTTTTTTTTTGCTATTGAGTTGTAAGAGCTCCTTATATTTTAGGGATATTAACCCCTTATCAGATACATAGTTTGCAAATATCTTCTCCCACTCCATAGGCTGCCTTTTCATTTTGCTGATTCTATATACCCTAAAAGTGCAAACTGACCCCATTCTACCAAGCTTGGTGTATCTGTCTGGCATACCCTGCCCCCATCTTGACATTCTCCCAAAAGGATATGCTTTTCAGAGACAGTGAAAGAAGGAAATGAACCTGCAGTTGGGGGAAGAGCAGGAGGTGGCCTTCTCCAGACCCCAAGGCCTCTAGTCAAAATCCGGGTTTACTTAAGAACCTGTTTCTTGACGCAGGCACTGTCCCAGCCAAGACAAACCCAAGTCGCGTTGATCCCCTGCTTCCTTGGGTGGTGTGACTTTATGCAGCACTGGCTCGGTCATTCTCAGACTCAGGATGTGAGACACCTGCTTGGTGTCTCAGACACCTCTGTCTGCTTTGTCTAAGGGTGGCAGTGGCAGTGGGGGTTATCCCTTCTCCCTCAAGAGTCTCTGGGCAGTGATGCTTAGCCCTGTCAATGTTTTAAGTGCACCCATTTATACAAATTGAACAGTTAAGACTCATACATATGTATATATACTTTACCTAAAAATTTAAAAACTATAAAAAAATAACAACAACCTCAAGTGGGGAGGAGTGGGTGGAAGTACATGGGGAGTGGGTGGAGCTAGATGAGCAAGAATGGCAGAAATTGATAAGTATTGAAGCTAGGTGATGGGTATATGGGTGGTTATTATAGTCCGGGTTTTTTTAAATAGACATTTGAAATTTATCATAATAAGTTTTTAAAAGAGGTCAATACAAGCAGAGAAAAATACAACAAGTAAGACTGACAAAGTCAATATATCAAGATCATGCACAGATTAATAAGAAAAACCCTGAAGTTTCAGTAAACAAACTACAAATGGCATGAGTAGATAATTCAAAATGGAGAAGTGCAAACAGCTAACATATAAGGGATTGTATGTTAAACTCCACTTATGATCGAAAAGTAGAAATTTTAAATGAGATTATTTTTTCCAACCCAATTAGCAATCATCTATCTTAATGCTAAATTCTACTTCACCCTTACCAGAGTTAATAGAAAAGAAACTAACAGAGGAAGTGAGACCTGCTGATCATAGGGGAAAATATTTAAGGACCCCTCTGGCAAAAAGAAAGATGCCATAGGGAATTACCTTCCCTCATCCCCCAGGAGGTACTGCTGTCAGAGTCCTGATTTGTCCCAATCTACAATCCCAAGTTGCCCGCTATCTGAGATGTGTTCTGGACTGTATCTTTCGAATCCATAACTACCAAGCTTTATCCTTGCTGCGGTGCCTAAGTTTTAGCTCTCCACACTCTTTGACCTTACTCCCGGATCTTGTATCTCCTGATCTTTTAGATGGAGTCCCTAAACTCTGCTGTCTATTCTTCTAAACTTGACTCCTTTTCCTGTTAACATAATATATGCTAAACTTCTTTATACCTAGCAGAATTCTCAGTGTTGGCCTCCTCTCCAGCCCAATCTAATATGTTTTTATTCAAATTATAGTGGAATCATATAGATAACATGGCATTATCTAGCCCATAAAAATAATAGAAGTAGCTAACCCTATCATATCTGATCCAGGCAATCATAAATGCTTTACATGCATTATTCAGTAGAGTCTTCATAACCCTCTCATGTGGGTAGGTAGTAGTATTTTTATTTTGCCTGTGAGGAAGATGTTAAGTGACTCACCAGCCTCACATAGCTGCTGATTCTAGCCAAGTTGATTTGACTCCAACACACACTCTACTGCCTCTCTGGGCTTTTATTACGTGGAACATGTCGTGAAGACTGTGATTTGACCTACAGAATAAATCCCTATTATAACAAACAACATAAATATAAAATCCTACTGTATTTACAGCATCTAGCCAGGAAAATCAAATACTTCCTGGGGAGCAAGACACTACTGAAGTAATCAGAGCTTTATATTTTTTTTATAAATCATGATTTTCTATGACTTTTTTAGGAATATGAATTGACAGTTACAAAACCCAAAACACCGAAAACAAACAAACAAACAAAGACAGAATGCCACACCATTACGTAACACTGGAAGGCCACTGGCTGACAGAAGAATACAGTCCTTCGTAAGACCAAACATTAGTATGCCAGGATGTTGAGTGGAACTTTCCCTACGGCCCAGAACTGGCATGAGGCTCCACAGGTGAAATCCACAGGCAGGTGGAATCTACAGGCACTGAGTCTCCATACTGAAAGCAACAGACACCTTCTCTCAGGCCTGCTAGTAGCCAAAACTGACATTGACTGGGAGCCAGCAACCCGACCCTCACACCTCTTCCCAGCCAGTGTAAGAAGCCTGCACAGGGGAAGAGTGATCACAGTCCCCAGCCCTGCAGACAGTGCAATACTTACCACGAGGAAACTGTCTTTTCCCTATCCTAAGATGCCAAGTTTGTTGGAGGAAGCAGGGATGTGCTGCTCCAAAAGAACTTCTTGTAGAGCTGGGAGTAACTGCAGGAAAGGGAGGCTGCTGGCATCCCACTGTGCCCTGAGTACAGCAGAGGGAAGCCTGGTGAGAGCTCTAGGGAGGGCTTGGCCTGAGGACCAGGGCATGTAACTGAACACCCAGACTTGTGCCCACTTCTCACTGTAGATTTCTGAAGGCAAGAGGCTTCCTGGAGTAGCCCTGCAGCAGCACACTGAGAAAGTACAGGGCAGTTATCTGGGAAGAGAGGATGTGTGGCACCTCCACCCGAGTTTCAGGACAGAATGTATGGAAGAAAGCCTCAGTGGTTTCCAGCAGTCCAGAACAAAGGAGGGACAGACTGAAAGGGCTATCCAGATACCCAGGACAAATGAGTTGACACTCTATCAGAGAGAGGACTAGAGGTATGGACCACAGGAGGGCTGCCCTTTCTAAGGAAGTCCTTATCGACAGAATGGACCAGGCTGGCCTGAACAAGAAAACATCATGTAGAGACATCAGCTGAGGCTGCCAGAAACAGACAAAACTGAAGTGACCAGAGTATGGACTCCTTCTCACAACTGGCAGGTGGTCAAGTATATAAGACTATTGCTACCTCCTCTATCCAAGCACCCCTTGCCCCAGTACTAGGTGATCTACATGACAGAGAAAAAGAGATTATCTTAGAATCTCTCTGTGTCTCTCTTCCTGTCTCTGTCTCTCTTTCTATTTCCCTCTCCTTCTTTCCCTCTATCTTTCTCCAACCCCTCTTCCAACTCACTTTTTGGGTCCAATGGTTAGGAGAAAAGTTTTTAATTGGATGTGATCCTGGAGTTCTAAGTTGTATTGGACTGAGCTTATACATCAAAAATGATCAGAATATTCTGTTATTTACTTAAGATGCCATTAAAGGAAGGGAAAAGAAGATTCTACAGAGTTTAGTAGAAAGAAGTGACTGGAAAAAAGTTTAAAGTGCTTAATCTATCCCAACTGTGTTATCCATAGATAGATTACATCATGCCACACTGTAGTGGAAGTACCCTTGTCAAACCTTTGCCAAAATAACCCATTTTAGAGCACAATGTGCAAGGATGATGGAGATCCTCTAGTTTTCTAATCTTCTAATTTAAAAAAGAATATTTAGTACAATTTCTTTTCCATGACATTCTAGCACTAGAAATCAGGGCACCAGAAGTTAAAAAATCAAATTAAATGAAAAAAAAACAAATCAAATGAAAGACATAAGTTATATTTTTGCACATGAGATAAACCTGTGATGGGACCTACAGCCCCTTCTCTGTGAGTCATCTTAATGCTACAGAAAAGCTGTGACCCTGTGTTTCCAGGAGGACCAGTCATATGGCTCTGCTGTGCAGACGAGTCATAAGAAGACTGGCCAGCCATACTCTGACATCCTCAAACTACCTCCCTGGGAGCTGGCCATTTGATTTCCACTCTCTTTTTTTCCTTCCATATTTCTTTTCAGAAGCCATCCTTATCTGAAATAGTATAACAAGAATATCCAGCCTGTCATCCTATGGAAAGGACAAAAAGACTCAAAAATCACTGTAACTACAAAGTGATTCCACTATACGATTCCTACTTAAAAAAGTAAAATAGGGTTTTTTTTTCCTCCACCAGAAAGTGGTCCAGATTCTCAACAGTCTCCAGTCTCAGTTTGGTACCATAATTGCCATAAATAAATTTCTTACGCACTAAAACCAGTTTTGCCCTTTTCCCAGGAGGCTTTTGTAAAGCTCAACATAAATTCAGCTATCTCATATGATGCAATTGTGATTTAGAAAAAGCCAAGACCATCATCAATACACAGTTCCATCCTCCCACACCAACAGCCCAATCTAACTGCCGCCAAGTCCCCAAACCCTGAAACTCCCACCCACAAGCTGCCAAACCCTCTGGTTGCCCTATCACTGGCAGATGCTACGATGCTCTGTCAGTAAAAGGTTTGTGAGAAACTGAAAAGTGTACAAAATCAAACAGAATGCAAAGACATTTTTACTGAATTCAGTATTTCAGGATTTTGGAATACTTAATGCTTAAGAATTAAGAGAGATTTGGGGATCAATATCCCTGTTTCTTTATCTGGACAACTTCAAAATGCCTACTCCCTGCCTACCCCAAAAGGAATCAGAGATGGCAGTTTGTGAAGACTTTGAACTTGTCCCACGAAAACCATCACGTACATACAACTCTGTAAATACAAAATACTTCGATTGTGGGGAGACCTGTGTTTGCTGAGGTCAGTATTTCGATGTTGAAGTAACACAATAAACACTCACAAGTGGAGCAAAGTTATTCTGCTAAGGGGGAAGCCATATTCTACTGCCACGTACATGCACTGCACTGAGCTGTGTCAGAAAACACTGACAGTGACATAGTGAGCTGAAATGCTATGAGCACAGTCGGGTGACTCCTAAAGAGCTCACTAAGCTCATTATCAAACTGTGTAATTTTTATTTGAATCTGGGAAGCAATCCTGAGACTCTGAGCCCCTCATCTTACATATGGGAAGACTGAAGCCCAGGATGTTTGTGTCAAACAGCTCAGATAGCAAAATGACTACCATCCAGACATCCTGATTCCTAGCCCTGTGCTCTTTTTTTCTGTTACCCAGCCTAATAGAATAGTTTCCACATATACTTTCCCCATCCAAGTCTCACAGTGTAATCTAAGTCCCCAAAACTGCTTCTCTGTCTGCTTGAGTTGAACCTGTCTCCTTTCCTGATTCTTAACTCAGTCCCTCCTGATAGCATTGTCCTTTTTTCTAAGACCAGGCTCCTAAACCTTGGGTTACTTGTCCTTCCCAATGACTACCTCCTGTCTCAGATTTCACTCCACCCAGCCCCCAGACTCTCCTCTCTGATTCCAGAGCCCCAGGCATCCTCCCAACAGTTCTTACCCTGAGACATTATGTACCGCAGCAGTACCTTAGTTCTCCATTGTATTGGTATTCTACTGCAATGTAACCCATAACTGCGATGTCAGTGGTTTAAAACAACACAAATCTATTATTTTACTGTTCTATGGGTCAGACATCTTACATGGGTCTCACTAGACTAAGTTCAAGGTGCATTCCACTCTGAAAGTTTTGGAGAGAATTCATTTACTTGTTTTTCCCATCTTCTAGAGGCCAGCCACACTCATTGACTCATGGATCCCTCCTGCATCTCCAAAGCCAGCAACACAGCAACACTGATCCTGCTTCCTTCATCACATCTTTTTCCCAGACTCTCCTCTCCTGCCTCCCTCTCCACCTTTGAAAACCACTGTGATTACACTGGGCCAACCAGAATAACCCAGGATAACCTCTCTTTTTTAAGGTCAGCTGATTAGCAACCTGAATTCCACCTGCAATCTTAATTCCTCTTTGCCACATAACCTAATGTAGTCACGGGTTCTGGGGATGAGGACATGGACATTTTTAAGGGGCCATTAATCTTTCCCTTTCCCTTCAGCACCCTCTCCTCATTCTTTAACACTCTCCACCCTGATACAGAGAAGAATGGATTCTAGATTGACTGAATCCCTATATGACCACCAGGATTTGCAGGGTGAGACAAGGTCAGTGGTCATTTGGGGATTCTTTCCTCAGAGGCCTGAGAGGGACATTGACCAGGACACTCCAAAGCCCTCTGTCTGCACAGAGCTACAGAGGGGTCAAACTAGAAATGTAAAAAAGAAAGGTAGGACCTGGCATGGAATACAAGGACCCAGAAAGATCAGCCCACACCGTGCTATTGCTAAGGCTGGCCTTGGTGCTGATCAAACACAACATAAACACACAGACCACTGAATGTGTGGGTTGAGACTTAAACTGAAAATTCCTTGGAAACAGACTTCATAGCCAAAATTATGAAAAGCCATTGCATCGTCAGGTAATCTACATTTTTGCTTTAGGAAGAAAAAGTCCCAACTCAGACAATTGTGAAAGACATTATGGAATCAGCCCTAGGGAGTCCTGTTAACTACCTTGTAAAGACTTTTTTTTTAATAATTTTGAAATAATTAAATATTCATAGGAAATTGCAAAGATAGAACAGAGAAGTACCACATATCCCTCACCCAGTTTCCCCTAATGGTTGTATTCCATGTGATTACAGTACAATATCAAAACCAGGAAACTGACATTTGTACAACATGTGTGTATTGTTGTGTGTCATGAAACTTACATTCCAAAAACATAACTGGACAAATGTGTATGTGCACATCCACCACTCCATCAGAATTCTACAAGGATGACAGAAGCACTGTGTGGAGCTTATGAACTCACCTTCTACCAACAGGCCTGGATTGGGTAACTTCTAAGAATCCACACAACCCTAAGATAAAGTATGCAGTGAAGCACAGTGAAGATGCTGAAAATGGCCCGCATCAGCAACGTGAAACCACAGGGAACTCTCAGTCCTCGAGGCATATTGCTGAAATGAGGAAATTCTCCTGAAACATTTTCATATGGTTTATGCTCAGTGTATGGGCACTGTCTGAAAACTTCAAAGATGCCATCTTTGAGAAGAAAGATAGGAGACCTGACTGAAATACGATCCCAGGGTCTCACCTCTCTCCATCCCAGGCAAGAACTAAAGGAAAATCCTCTGAATCAGCCCCACAAAGTATCACAGAATGTCAGACCTACAATGGCCCATAGAGACTTCCTAGTTTGGTCCAATCCTTTTATTTACAGATGACAAAACCAAGACCTGAGGGGCAGGGAAAGGACTGCCCAGTCATACAGCTAATGAGTGGTTGTGCCAAGATTAGAACCTGAGACTTTTACCTACCTAATTGGCACATTTTCTAGTATCCACATTATCTACGTTCAAACATATACTCCTGAAATTTCAACATGATTTTAAGAAAAGGAATAAAATGGTCAGATGAGTAATGCTATTTGGAATGAATATGAGTGGGGCAGAAATTGATAGGAGGAGACCAGTAAAGAGGCTGTTGGAATATACAGACGACTCTGTATCATGGTGGCTTCAACCAAAGTGATGGCAATAAAAGTGAAAAGAGGCAAAAAAAATTCAAGATATATTTTGGAAGCTGAACTCTGTCATCTGTGTCTTCAGTAACAAACTTTTGCATCACCCAGAGAGGCTTGAGGACCCAGATTCTGACCATGGAACAGACCAAGGTGAATAACCTGTATGGGGGTTTATCCCTGAAAACCTGGCCTCATTGTCACTGTTGTTATTAGGACCCAGTAACAGCTACTTAGTTCAGATGGCCCCACCATCTTGGCAAGCAGCTCCTACCTGGATCATACATTTATAGACCCAGCTTCCCCCATGCACTAAGACAGCTTCCTGCCTAGAAAACAAACACGCAAACCGTGCCCCAGGATTACGTTCAACTATGCACTTGGATTTGGGGTACTGGCACCCATGCCTGTGTCAACTCTGTCTAAGTTCTTCCACTTGAAGTTCAAGTCAGCCCAGGTTTAGTGGCACATTATGAGCTTCCTATCCTGTGTGCCCAGAAAGGCAATGCAACAGCAGCCTTAACGCTAGTGTAAACATCAAATGAAACCTGAATCATCTAAGCATTCAGCACATAGCTGATTCAGGAATCTACCCCTTCTACCCAAGATCCTCTGGTTTCCCGAAGGAGCTGGGATCCGCACCAGTTAGCTGGGGGAATCTGACCTCTTATCTATTGTCTGTATCCCTTTCCTGAGACTGGCTTTCCACGCTCCTCACTCTGTCTCCCACACTCCTCCCTGGCTTGCAACCCAAACACACACAGACACTAAGAACATTACTGACCCAAAGATCAGCTGTTCCTCTCTGTGTGTCTTTCTCGGGTTGGAAGCTGGACTAGATGAGACTTGGTTTTACCACATTCCCCCAGGCTTAGTTTTGCTCTTCCCATTAAAAAGGTCTGCTTATTTGTTTAGTTTATAATGGTGGATGAAAAAGAGAATGTGCAACTCTCAAGCACTGCTCATCGAAATGTAAATTAATGCAACTACTTTGAAGAGAAATTTGGCAAAATCATGAAAAGTTAAAGATGCACATATCCTGACAATCCTGAAGGTTGTTCAGAACCACTTTATTCTTAATAGTGAAAACTGTGAATAACCCAAATGTCTAACAAAAGAAGAGATACACAAATGGTGGTATAGTCATAGAATGGAATATTATCCAAAAATTTAACGAAAACTTACTGATACATACAACAACATGAATGAATTTCAGAAATATGATGTTGACCAAAATAATCCAGACCCAAAAGCTGCATAATGTATTATTCCATTTACAAGAAGTTTAAGAACAGGCAAAACCAAATCGAAACCAGGTGAAAATATGGCTCTCTCTGGTAGGATGTGGGGATTGCGGCTATTGATTGCCAGGGGACACGTGGAACTTTCTGGGGTGATAGAAATATTCTATATTTTGATCTGGGTGGTGGTCATATGGGTATATATATTTATATGTCTGTGAAAAATCATCAAATTGTACACTTAAAATGAGTGCATTTTATTGTGTCTAAATTATACCTCAAAAGGTATAGAAATAAAAATAAATAACATTAATATGTTGTCACTATAAAATGTTTTAAATAAAGACAAAGGAGTAAATAAAATTGTTCACTTCCCACAGCTCAGATACAACTACTGATAAGTGCTTTTTGTAGCCATGTGTTCCTTTTAATTTACAAATTAGGCTGTTTTTTAAATTTATTATTGCCCATTGAACATATTTATCATTTAATTGTTTTTATGAGAAGTGATCTTCAAACTTTTTAGTTTTAGTGGAAATCTTTCCTGAAACAAAACTTTATGTGAATCCTCAATATATAAATATTGCTCTGGTTGTAGTACCTTTAAGAAGTCACACCCTGTTTGTGAGTCCTAGTCTGTGTCTACCTCTGGCAGCCTCTAAGCCATCTCAGTAGGACCACATCAGTCTGAAAATCACTATCTTGATTTCATTTGTAATGAATGCATTCCAATTCATGAATGACCCACAGTTTATGTAACTCAGATGGTGACAAAAATATCAACACCCGAGTATTCACTGCCTTTTCTTTAGACTACAAAGGAAATTCCGCAATTGTCTAATAAGAACTGACCAAATCCACTCACATCCCTCAACATCCCTCAAAAAAAGATTGTTTTGTCCAATCCAGTAATAAAGCCTTCTTAAGGTAAATAGGTGTGTGAAGCCAAAAAGACTTGTGAGGTCTTACCTTGGAAAGGGAGAGAATTATCAGCTGGAAAACAGGTCCAGGAAAGGGAAAGATGGTAAGGAAGAAGTTAAAGTTGAATTCAAGAAAGAATATGAAAGAAATTTTGCACAAAGACTTAATGGAGCAAATTGGAAGTGGCTGCAGAGGATTGGAAAGATATTGGAAGTTGGAGGGATTTAACATATTGGGAGCAATTGGAACAGGAAAGCTCCAAAATGCTTTTCCCTAAGTAAGTTAACTAGTACCCCACCCAAAGCTATTTCTTTACAATACAACATTTTCCTGCTGTTACATGAATTTATAATAAATTTATAACCTCATTATATGCTAATAAACCACATACGCTTATAACCACTTCTAGACTTTTGATTCTATTCTTGTGATCTGCCTATTTCTGAACCAGTTCCACACAGAACAAATCATAGTTTCACCATATGGTTCAATAACTTATAGGGCAAGTCTCCCTTCATTTCTTTTTAAAATATTTTTTAGGTATTTTTAATTGAAGTATAGTTGATGTACAACGTTGTAGATATTTTTAAATGTTTGTAATTCCATCCAACTTTAGAATCATTTTCTCAAATTCCTGAAACCTATCATTGGGATTCAGATTAGAATTTATAGAGTAATTTAGAGGAAATTCACATTTTTATCACTTTGAGTCTTTTCATCCAGAAATATGCTCTGTCTCTCTACTTATCGAAGTCTTCTTTTGTCCCTCAGGAAGTTTTGTTGCTTTCTTCATATAGTCCTGCGTATTTCTTGCTAAATTAATTCATCTATTTTCTTTGCAATTATGAAAGAAATATTTTTTCTATTATATTTTCTAGCTGGTTTGTGTTGATTTTTGTTAGTTTGTACTGGTTCATATATGCATGGGAAACCAACATGCATTATGTATACATGTATACACATACAAATGTATGTATGTGATAAGATATTTATGTGTATATATGGGCACACACACATTAACCAGACAGCCTACCAATAATTCATATTAACACTAAAAGTTTTTCATTTCATTCACTTATTTTTCTAAGTATTTTCCGGGTAATGATAATTTCATCTTTTTCTTTCCAGTATTTATACTTATTTTGTTTAAAGCAATGTCCAGGAGTCCCCATAATAATGTTAAATATTTTCAGTGATATTTGGCACCTCTAATTAATGTTTCTAAGGTTTCATCATTAATTTTATTCTTAGTTTCTCATAATTAAGCTTTAGTATATTAAGGAAAATCTTCTAGTCCTACCTTACTAAGAGTTTTATCAATAACAGATAGTAAGTTGTATTAAATGCCTTCTGGCATCATGTTTATTACTCTTTTAGCCTATTTAATATAATGCATTACATGAATAAATTTCATGTAGAACTATCTACAAATTCCTGAAATAAGCTCTACATTACATGGTTATAATATGTTTAACATAGTACAAGAATCAATTTTATAATATTCCTATAGAATATTTACATCAATTTTCACAGGTGAGATTGATACACTTGTGTGTGTACATTAGTTTTATCAGATTTAAGTATCAGAATTAGGTCTGCTTCAAAAAAAATGAATTGAGGAGATTTCTAACATCCAAAAATATTCACTTAACAAAAGAAGTATCTGTTCATTGAACATTTCTGGGAATTAGCCATAAAATCATCAGTCTCATGCTTTCTGGGTGGAAAAGATATTTGATAATCTTTACAATTTCTAGTATGGGTCATGGCTTATGCAGATCTTTAATTAATTTTGGAAACCTAATTGTTTTTCCCTTAGAAAATCATCAGATCATCCATTTTATCATGACTTTCAGATCCATTAGCTTGAAGATGAGCATCATGTTCACTTGTGATTTCTTATCTCCCTCACATCTGCGGTTTCATGCCCACTTCCAATTCTGTTGTGCTGATTTTCCTTTCTTCTTCCTTGACTGGCCTTAATTAGAGGTTTTGTTTGCTTTTTCTCAACATATTAAATGGATTTATCGTTTCACTCTCTTTATGTTTACCAATTCTGTAATTTTCACATTTAACTTTATTAGTTTCTTCTACATCCTCAGTTAAAAGTCATTTTGTTTCTAATTTTGTCAATCAGTTATTCTGCCCTTTTTTCATATTTAATATTAAATATATGTTTAAGGCAACAAATCTGCTAAGTACTGCTTCGGCCACACCCTTAAGATTTTAGGAGCAGTTTTCATTGTCATTAATGCATATGTTTTCCCTTTGCCCCAAAAAGTGATTTAGGAGTGTCTTTTGATTTATTCAAGAGTTCAGGGGTTTTTTTTGCTTTAATCAATTTCAAATTTTTATGGTATTGTCATCATGACTATGGCCTATACATTTTCTGCTTTTAGAAATAAAAATTTATCTATCTGGCCCACTATATAATCACGTTTTATAAATGTTTAATATTTTTTCTTGCTGAGTAGTACTTTTTTATATGAATTATACCAGAATTTATCCTTCTGTTGATATTTGGATTCTTTTTAATTTGGGGCTAGTATAAAAAAGTTCCTGTGAACATTTTTTTGCATGTCCTTTTGTGGTCGTATGTTTTCATTTCTTCTGGATAAATACCTAGAAGTAGAATTGCTTGGCCACAGCACAGGTATATGATTAATTTCTCAAGAAGCTGCCAAATTTTTTCCAAAATGATTACATAATTTTATACTGCCACTAGCAGTTTCTCCACATGCTCACCAACAGTTGGTGTTGTCTTTTTAATTTTAGCCCCTCTAACAGATATGAAATGGTATCTCATTTTAATTTTAATTTGCATTTTTCCTGAAGACAAATGGTAATGAGCAATTAAATGTGCTTATTGGCTATTTGTACATCTTCCTTCATGAACTACCTGCTCAAGCCTTTTGCCAATTTTGTATTGGGTTGCTTGCCTATTTACTATTGATTTGTAGGAGATATGTATATTGTAAATGTTTTCTCCCAATCTGTGTCTTCCTTTTTCATTTTTGTTACGGTAACTTTCAATGAGTAAAATTTTTCATTCCAATTTATCAATTTTTTCCTTTCTGTTTAGTGCTATTTATGCTCCTTCTAGGAAATCCTTGACATAACCAAGTGCGTGTTTTCTTCTAAACACTTCATAGTTCTTGATTTTACATTTGTATCTGTGATCCACTTCTTAAGTATTTTATGGTTTTTGGTATTATCTGATACAGAATTATATTCTTAATTGCATTTTCCAATTATTTTCAGGTGATTCATAAAAATGTAATTGATCTTGTGTTCTGTGGCCTTCATAAATTCATTTATTAGTACCAGAAGTTGTTTTATAGATTCCTTAAGGTTTTCTATTCACAGAATTATGTCCTTTCCGAGCTTTATGTCTTTTACTTCCTTTTCTTGCCTCATTGCAATGGCTAGGAGCTCCAGTGCAGTATTAAAACAGAAGTAGTAAGAGAGGACGTGCATACTTTGTTCTTTCAATATTTCAGTGTTAAATATGATGCTGCTACCGGTATTTTATAGATGTTGTTCATTGAGTTAAAGAAATTTCTTTCTATTCCTGATTTGCTGAGTCAAAAATTTTTGAATTTTGTGAAATGCTTTTTCTGTACTTACTGAAAGATTATATGGTTTTTTTCTTTATTATATTAAAATGTGAAATACATTAATTTCTGGATTAAACAATTTTGTATTCCTGGACTAAACCCCACTTGATTGTGATGCATTAATCTTTTTATATACTGCTGAATTCAATCTGCTGATATTTCTTTAAGGATTTTTATTTCTGTCTTAGTTCAGGCCGCTATAACCGAACCCCACACACTGGGTGAATTTAAACAACAAACATTTATTTCTGACAGTTTTGGAGGCTATGAAGTCCAAGGTCAAGACACCAGCAGATCCAGAGTCTCTCCTCTTCCAGGTCGCAGGCTGCTGACTTCTCCATCACATTGGGGGTTGATTTCAACATATGAATTTGGGGGGACATATTCAGTCTACTGCAGTGTCTAAGATCACAAGGAATATTGATCAGCAATTTTCTTTAAGTATTTTTCTCAGGTTTGGTATTTGGGTGATGCTTGCCTCATAAAATGAGTTGTAAGATGTTCCCTCATTCTGCATTTTTTGAATTTGTTTAACGTTCATATTATTTCTTCTTTACATGTTTCATAGTATTCACCAGATAGACCATCTGGACCTGTAGTTTTCTTCACAGGAAGGTTTTTATCGCAAACTCAAAATTTTAAATAGATTTTAAATAGCCCTAGATATAGGGCTATTCAGATTTTCTATTCCATCTTGTATTAGCTTTAGTAAGCTGTGTTTTAAAGGAATTTGAAAATAGCTAGTTTGTTGAATTTGCTGGCATAAAATTTCCATAATATTCCTTTATTAACCTTTTAATGTCAGTACGATTTATAGTGATATTCCTCTTTCATTCCAAATTCTGGCAATTTCTGTTTTCTCTCCTTATCAGTCATGGTAAGGGCTCATCAGTTTTATTATACTTTCAAAGGACAAACTTTTGGTTTTGTTAATTTTCTTTACTGTCTCTTCTATTTGGCTGACTTCTACTACTTGTCTACTTGCTTTGGTTTTAATTGGCCTTCTTTTTCTGATTTCTTAAGGAAGTTTGGAGACAGAGCAGGCTGGCAACAAGACTTGTGTATAAAGCATACCAAATGTAAACCTGGGTACCACCTGGGTACCACTTTCTCTTAAAGTCTTGGAGACTACCTCCAGGTTGTAGACACACACACATACACACGATACTTGGGCTCTAGTAGCAGATGTTCTTCATTTTTGGACGGAGATCGTTTCTGCATATTGAAGTACATCATATGAGACCCAAAGCCAATCAAAGTCCTGAATGACCAGGGCCACTGCTTTGACTGTGTCTACATAGTCTACTTGTACATCACCATGGCCCAGACTAACATAATTCTGGACTTTCAGGCAAAGATAAGGTCCTAGAGTTTAAGCCTCTTTTTCACATTTCTAAAGGCATTCCTAGGAAACCAGTGAGAGGGGAGTTGTCTCAGCATCACTGTTTACATAAACTTGAGTTCTTATAGATGCCAGAATTATGAAGGGTACTTATTCTGGACTATGGCCTGGATATCTATAGCTATAATTTTGCAGGTTTTAGCAACAAATGATGTCAACCAACTTGAACTAATTAAAAATTATAAAAAGTTATGAGAGTTGGTGGGAGAAAAGGTATTTGAGAGGGTTGAAGTAGGTAGAAATTAAGGGGAGAAGACTACTACAATTTCAAATACAACTGATGAGGTAAGCAAGGGGCTCAAAAACTGGAAACAAAGAGAATCAGATCTGCTGCCCTCCAGGTTGGAAGTCTATAGAAGCCAGTGATTTCCAAGGAGGTTTTAACCCTAAAAAGTAAGTTGAAACAATGAACTTGGGCTTTCTGGATATCTTCTACTTTCCTCAGATTATTTTCTCCCCACCCCTTTCTAACAGCACGTAGTATGTCTCCCATGATTCATTAATGTCCTTTCTGAATTTAAATCTGTGGAAATTTTTCTGTTGTGAAGTCATGAAATTGCAGAAGAACTTGGAAAAATAACCAATCCCATGAAACAGACCTGCCTCCAATCTGGATATCACCTCCAAATTTGTGGGGCATCCATTTAGCTCCTTTACTACCAGAGCTATACTCAGGGTAACCAAATAAATCTAGAAGTTGAAGGAGCTCTAATTTGGCAGGGGAGGTAAAGGTGAGCCCCACTTGCTAAGAACAATCTGCTCTCAAAAAAAATTTAAAGCAACGCAACATTTTTGGTACATTTTTCTGTAACTGAATATCATTAAGATACTGAATATACAAAGCATCTTGCTTTTCTTGTATTCTTTCAAAAACTATTTATTGAATGCCTACTATATACTAGGCATTGTGCAAAGGACAGAGGGATACAACGGTGAGCAACGAAACAGAGAAAAGAAAGCTAAAAGACAGAGTGGAGAGGGTAGGAATGGAGAAGGTGGGCACTGCTGGTGGGCTCCTTTATTACTAAAGACTTTGTGTTTTCTCGGGTCCTTGAACCAGAAAAAAAGTAGTTAGGCTGGATCCCTCTGACATGTATGGTACAGAGAGAGAGTGTGTGTGTGGTGTGTGTGTGTGTGTGTGTGGTAGGTTTTGGAGAAGATGAGGGAGCATAAGGAGAATACCTCAATTTCTGCCCAATAGAAGTGGGAGGATGGAATCACTGATGTTCCAGAAGCTAAGAAAGGAAAAATGTAAATTATTTTCTTTACGCATGTGGTTTGCACAACATCCTCCAACATGACTCCCACTTGGGTCCTAAAGTTGGAAAAATCTAAGGAGTATGGAGCTGGGGAACAGAGCAACAAGGCATGACACGGTATACCAGGTGTTGGCACTAGTAGACCAACTCCTAAAGGGAGACCTTTGTAAGATATTCTCCAATATCTCCAAGATATTCTTCATTAACCCAGTGCATTAAAACCTAGAATTAATGTCATTTTGCCCAAATTACAGACATGTATTTCTCAAATAGGTCCCTTATATGCAGGCGGTGTAGCAAAGAAGAGTTTTTAAGTGTGGGTAATGTGAAGAGTCCCTAAGAAGACTTCCGTACCCTAAATATCATTTCCCACGTTGACTGAAATTCTTTGTTTTGTTTCACTGCTTAGAGCCCATCTTTAATCATCTCTCTATAAACACAGAAGCAGTTATAACATAGTAAAGATTCTGAAATATGACTGCCTTGTTCACACTGGCTTCACCACTAATTGCTCATGTGACTTTGGGGTGTTTTTCTTAATAGCTAAGAATTACATTTATTGAGCATGCACTCACTTAGCAATTATTGGGCCAAGTACTTTACATGTAGTTACATACATCCTTAATCCTCACAATACCCAATGAGATATGAGGTGGGTATCATTATTGTCATTATCATATGAGGAAACTGAGGCATATATGTAACTTTCAGGTCCACAGATAGCAAATTGAGGGGCTGAAATTCAAACCTAAGCAGATGTAACTACTACACTAGAATCCCCTCATTTAAACTCTCTAAGCCACTATACCTACCTCAGATAGTAGTTGTAAAGATTAGGTAAGATAATGCTTGTAGATTTGATGGAGTGCAAAAAGTATTCAACACTATTACTATTTCAGATAAATCAAGTCTTCAAAAAAAAAAACTGAAGCACTACCTAGCAAATCCCATTCAACTACTGAGCCTCTATTACATATTAAGTGCTGTATGAGGTGCTAAACAGATATATTGATATATAAGACTTGACTCCTGCCCTCAAAAATCTTACAGAATTCAAGGCTTACTCGCATTGCTCCCCACATAAAATCCTTCACGGGTTCTTCACTGCTTTCAGAAAGTCCACATTCCTAGCTTGGCACAAAAGGCCCATCAGGATTCCACTCCTTCTTGCCTCTCTGGCCTCATCTCCTGCCACTTTCCCCATCCTCACTCCAGCCTCCTTACCATTCTTCAGAAGACATTTCATATCTCCATGACATACAACATGCTGTTCAACTCAAATCTTTCTGGAATTCCCCATCCCCTGCTAGATTAGATGCACCCTCTCTATGCTCCCACAGAATCCTGCACACACCTGCACACTCCTGCAAATGCACTTATTACATGGGACTCAACTCTTCTGCTTATCTGCCTCCTCCACTACGGAAGGACGGACTGCCATAGTGGTCTCCTACCCTAGCTCCCAGAACAACATGTGAACTGTACACATCAATGAATGTGCACAGAATGAATACACCAATGAACTGTAATTAGTGCTCTAATGGAGGCATAACAATTTAATGGAAGAATGAATAAAGAGTGAAACTGATTGGAAGGGTCAGCAATGACTTCTTTGAAGAGGTAGCATCTGAACTGACTCTTTATGGGAAGGTAATATTTAAATCAATGGATACAAGCAGAAGATCTCCCAGTAAGAAAAGGAAAGGCCTCAAGGAAAGACCCTATAAGAAACTTCTTTGACTAGAACATAGGAAAGAAACAAGAAGGATAAGGTCATCGTGGCAATAAAACTGGGAGATGCAGAGAACCCAGGCCATCAAATCTATTCTCAAGCAATTTTCAACTTACAAAAATCTTATAGCTGCAAGTGAAGTTATCAGCTCCCAATTCTACTATTTGCATTTCTTCTCACTCATTCATAACTAAACCCTGATGACCGCATCAAAAATACAGCAATGTGTACAAGGAGGGGTTGTAGCAAAAGAACAGAAATGAGGAAAGGGAAATAGTCTGAAGAGAAAAGTAGGAGGAAACTGGTCTAAAATTAAAGTACCACACAGATAGGAGTGTCTCACCTGTGTCAAAACAGGGACCATGTCATCAACAGTTTGATCTTTCTTATAGTTATTTAACTTTATGTCAATTTTTACAACATGTGTTTCTGTAACAGACCTACACTAATTTATGATGCAGAGACAGTGATCCCTGAAGGCAACCAGTATCATTTTGGAAAGGAAACCTTGTGACCCATGTACTTTGACCTCCACCCAGTCAGTCACTGGCTTTACTAAAGAGTCAGTGAATCTAGTACAGTATTGAATACAGGCTGCATTGTGCAAGAACAAAATTCACAATCACTGTACTCACTGTGTTCTCTGCTTTAAGCATCAACTCAATATTCAGTGTGCACCTGTTATGGGAAAGACACTGTTCTTGGCACTGACAGGGATACCTGGATGAATTTGGTGTGATTCAGATCTTTAAAGAGTGCACAGAATAGGTGAGCCAGATGTGTACAAGATAATGCAATTTGGAGTGTGATAAATATATGAAAAATGTAGCATGGAAACAAAAAAAGGCATTCATCAATCTTAACAGGAAAATGGGGAAAGATTTCATGACAGGATTAACTTAAGACTCCCAGGAAAAGTTTTCACTGTGTTTCTTTTTTTATTTTCATAATCTTTTAAGTTACAAAGGTGATATATGTTCATTATTAAAAAATAAAAAATACAGATAAGCAAAAACCACAAATAAAGCACTATATTTTATATGCCATTTTAAAATTTTATTCAATTATAAAAATAAGACCATATTGTACATTCTTTTCCGTAAGCAGCTTTTTTCAGGCAAAATATATTACAAGCATCTTTCCATGTTATTTATTACACTTTTACAATTGACTTTTATATTTATTTAAAAAGATGCGTATCACAAGATATAAAAGAGTACACACTAAAAGCATGTCTCTCTCCCATCCTCCATTAATTTATAGTTTTAAACAGAAGCAACCACTGTTACCAGTTTCTTGTGATCATTTCACAAATGTTCTACAAATATATGAGCATACATTTCTTTTTAAATAAACAGTAGCAGTCCACACAGTTCTGTACCTTGCTTTTCTCCCCTCAGGCAGTACACATATCATTGCCTTGTTTCTCTTAGTGGCTGCAGGGTGTTGGTCCAACTGGACAGATGTACAATACCTTATTCATCCAGACCCCCTTGATGGACATTCAGAATATTTCCAATCGTTTGCTATTACAGTATTGCTAAGTATATCCTTAAAATGTAAATATGCACATATTTGCAAATACATCTGCAGGAAAAACTGCTAGAAGTGGAGTTTTAAGGTCAAAAGATATGTATATTTTTAATTTCACAGACATTACCACAGTGTCCTCCATTCAGATGGTCATACCTTCTCCTGCCAACTACAGATGCCTACCTATTTCCCTACTTGTAGCTGCCCAGCCAGATACTATTTCCCATTCCCCTCCCCCACCACTCACACACTTTACAGACAGGAGAGGTCACCTGTCTGGCTAATGGAATAAGGGAATGTAAGGAGAAACGTGTGTCACATCCAAGCTAAAGCAACTATGAAGACAGTATGCATTCTCCACCATATCTTTGCTTTTTCACCAGCTAGAAACAGAAGATTTCAAGGCCGCAGGGAAAGGGAGAGCTACATGATGCAAGGAATTCGAGTCCCAGAATCACCATAGAGAGAAAAACTGTCTTATCAAGCAGAAACATCCACAATGGACTATTACGTGATGGAGAAATAAGTTTCTATTGTGTTAAGTTGCTAAGATGTTGGTGTTTGTTATAACACCTTGCTTTACCCTAATACACCTAACTAATATATAAAACACCAGATCCACCATTCAGAGGAGTACACTTGGGAAATAATGCTTAAATATTTCAAAGTTAAGTATGACAATGGCTATTAAGGAAGTATCCCTCAATTCCTGGGTTACCAAGAGCTGTTCTGGTTTTTTCTTTTAATCAAGAATGGATACTGATTTATCAAATACCTTTACAATGTCTGTGGAAATTACCCTAAGATTTTTTTTCCCTTGATCTACTGAAGTGATACAGTACATTAATATTTCCTAATGTTGAAACAGCCTCACATATCTAAAAAAAACTGGGTTTACTTGGTTATAGTGTATTTATATGATACTGAATGCAAAAAAAATAACCAGCACAAAATAATAGACAGGGAAATTCTTTAAACATGATTTATAACTTACAAATTTGAAATTAGGAAGTAAAAAGTAAAAGAAAAATTTCTTTCTGAAGAAAAATTCGTTATTTGGAAAAGCAAGTGAATGAGTTATCACACTATCCAGGGCAAAAATAAAAAGAAATGGAATTCCTGAATGAAAAAAAAAAGAGAGAGAGAGAGAACCAGAGGGCAGGACTAGGAGGCCTACTTGTAAATAAAAGAAGTTCTAGAGGGAGAGCAAAAATCACACTGGAGAACGCAATACTCAAAACATAGTGCAAGAAAACGTCCCTCAGGAGGAGACTAGAGTTGTTAGACCAAAAGCACTCACTGAATGACAGGCAGGATAAATGAAAAAAAGGCACACATTTAGACATATCTTCGTGAAATTTCCAAAGTTTAAGAATAAATTAAAAATATAAGCTTTTAGAAAGAAAGAACAGGTTACTTACAAATGAATGAGCATGAGGCTGGCATTGGACACGGGTAAGAATGGAGGCTCTGAAGTAAGACTACCTGGGTTCGAATCTTGGTGTGAACTTGAACAAGTACTGAACTTCTTTGCGCCTCTGTAAAACAGGGATGATGACAGTACTTAGCTTCTAAGGTTGGTTGGAAGCAGCATTTGAAATAACACATGGCACATGGCACATGGCACATAGTTTGAGTCACCCGATTTCTATCTGTTAACAATGAACGCTGTATCTGAGAGTCAGAACTCGGCAGACTTTTGAGAGGACAAAGCCTGTTCCCTTCCCAGAGCTTAATGTGCAGCACTGATGACCTGAAGAGCTGGCGGGACGAGCCCACCAGAACATCCCTAATGGTACCCGAGCTCCATGCAAGGGAGAAGTGAACTGATAGACAGAAGTAATCTCATTGGTTAATCTTTATTAACGTGAACAAGGCAATGACAATAGTTTTTTGGCCTACAGCGAACATTATCAGAGAAGAAAAAGTTGTAAGTTCTGTCAAGAGTAAACAGACTCACAGTGGAATCCCTTGAAGTCAGTGAGGACTCTCCTACCACAAACAGATCTTACTGTTATTCAGGACCCTCCAAAAAGTGAAACAGTATGGGGACTTGTGGCTGCCTGGTTAGGATGTCATAAAAAGTTATTTCATTCATTCAGCAAATTGTTTGAGCACACCTATGTGTCACCAACCACACTGCACTGGGGATTTAACTGTGAATAAGACATATCAAGTCCCTTCCCTTATATACATGGACCCAAATTGGAATGCCTGTGTGATGTAAAGAATCTATCCTATTGACTCAAACCATTACCAAAATACATCACACATACACACATAGCCCAGTTATACAAGAAACAAAAAAAGTCAATAAATCATAAATAGCTGGATGTTATTTTAACTTAATTTAGTCCCATTTTTTATAGTTCTGCACATGCAAAGCTTGCGTAACAATTTGGTGGAACTCTTGTGTTTGTTGAATCCTCATTACTAAGCTTTTAGCACCAAGCAGAAATATTTTAAATGGTCCTCTCTACATACTAGCTAAAAGTTATCTAGCCCACATGCCCCTCTTCAGACAGAAGATTATTTCTTCAATCCAAAGGAAGATATAGAATCAAATGGCATATAATGAATTAGTAGATTGAATTGGTGGTCCCTGAAAAGATATGTACATGTCTAACTGGCTGGAAACTGTGAATGTAACCTTATTTGAATAAAGGGCCTTTGCAGGTGTAATTAACACTCTTGAGATGAGGAATCATCCTGGCTTATCTAGGTAGGCCGTAAATCCAATGACAAGTGGAGTCTTAAAGTCAGCCCTTGTAAGAATCAGTCCTTATAAGAGAAAGGGAAAGACAGATTTGAGATAGGCGTAAGAAGAAAAGAGACAGGACAGAGAAGGAGGAGGCTATGTGACCATGGAGGCAGAGACTGGAGTGAGATGATTACAAGCCTAGAAGTGCCAACAGCCACCAAAAGCTGAAAGAGGCAAAGAATGAATTCTCCCCTAGATCCTCTGGAGGGAGGGTAGCCCTGACAACACCTTGATTTCAGACTTCTGGCCTCCAGAACTGTGAGGAAATAAATTTCTGTGTATGCCACCCAGTTTGTGGTAATTTGTTACAGCAACCATAGGAAACCAATACAGTGAACAAAGGCATTCTGGTAAGGTAATCATGGGTTAAAGTCCCGCTCCTGTCATTTTGGCCCTATTGCTCTTTAGTAAGTTGGTTAGACTCTCTGAGCCTCCACTGCCTTATTTGTAAAAATGGGATAATCAGACCTGAACTATTGCCCCCAGAGTTCTGATAAGAATCAAATGAGATCATGTATGTGTAAATACTCAGAATACTATAAATCCCATATAAACGTGAACTGTTATTCTTATATTTTATCTGGAATTTCAAATGAGGTTTGGAGCCTGGGCTCTTTATTCATGACCAGTTGCTGTAACCCTTTACACAAATCAGTACTTGCCTAACTTTAGCAATGCCAACATTATATCAATTTTTATCATCATATCTTATTTATAGAATTAAGCTATCACTAATGTATATAGTACCTCTTTAGTGCTAGGATTTAATGAAGACGGTCTAATTACCACTAACCTTATCATCCATTTCACTTCCCTCCAGATATCTACTACTGTCACACTAATACAGTAAAGAGGCAATTTAATTGGTTTATTGCCCCCATATATATTAACAAATCAGTTCTAACGGATTTGCCTTCAACAATATCTGTGAACTCACTTAACATAACCATAATTCTTTCTCTAACTGACCTTAATTATTCCATACTGAATTTCTCTCAGCTAAGAATGAACCATTAATAACCTCTTCCTCCTATTTTCTGGTTTTCCCCAATAGGTGGGTCCTGATCTACTGCCAGACCTACTTCTTCTTTCCTGAAATCAAATGTATTTATGAAGTATAACCATAAAGTAAGGATATCAGTTCTACAAGTTATACACAAAAGTTAATTTCATAACGCTATAATCTCACTTTACCCATGTACAAGTTTGCATTTTCTAAAGAATTTTTCCAGTTTTATTTCAAAGAAACATCATTAAACATATTCCAAATTACTGAGAGGCTACTTCTTCTGCAAGCTTCAAATTTCTTTCCTTCAGAGCAAGGAAGTTTGACATTAAATATAAAGAAATGGCATTCTGATAATGCAGTCTTATACCAAAATTTATCTTCTTGTGCCATAATCATTCTTTTCTGTATTGGATTTGAATGGTATTCAAATTTTCCTTAGTTAAGACGGAGTACCATAAAAATTTTATTCTCTGAAATTTTGCCTCTTCGGAGATCTTTAAGTAACTTAAAAGAATTCTTCCCAAACAGAAATTCAAACAGTAAAAACTTAAATGAACTTTTGAGATTTGCAAATGTAATAATCTCTTGCAATTACTATCCTCAATAACATACATCCTTGAGATGGCCTTCAAGAATGCATTAGGTGTCCCTACCAAGCCACTGAATTGTGGGTAATAAGTTATTTTAATATACTTAATTTCACTATCTTTCCATTGGTAGCAATTAAATCACTTCCAAGATATAAACTAAACATTTTGTTCTCGTGATCATCACTAAAAATTTCAAATAAAAAATTATACTTAGGAAGTCCAGTCATATTTTGCATAAATATAGATGATTACTAGTCAATGGCACTAAGGCCATAACTTTGAATACAGGTTTTGTCTCCCTATAAATGGGTTTATAAACTTACTTACTATATCATCTCAGATCAATAAGAAACTTAGTAACAATAGTGTCCTAATTCTCTGGTCTCTAAATGGCCTACATAAAAGTAAACTGTGAACCTCTTCCGACAACTGGAGCCTCTACATTCTTCAGACAATCCGTCCCACATGAGGCTGCCAAAGTACTGCTTATTCTATGAAATGTGTTAATTTTCCTGCTCAGGAAATCTAGAACTAATGATCTTAAGAATTTTAACTCTGGCTCCTCAGGGTACTTCTTAAGAAACAAAAAACATCCTAAAAAGTGGTCTACTCCTCAGTCACCTAACCTAGCAACTGGGTGTAGAACCTGGATCCTCGCCACTAGAGGGGGGTATTTCTTCTACTGGTTTCTCCTTCCCCTAACTTGGCTTACCAGAATTTCTAGTTGAACTAGAAATAAGCCTCAAGATTGACATCTCGACCTTTATTTCCCCTTCGTATTGTATGGCCCTTTCTTATTTCAGGCTGTAATCTACCACTAAAATATCAACTTCAATCCCTGATTACTTGTATTATTCTATCCCATGTTATATTGCGTTGCCTTTTTACAGATTAACAAGATACACAGAGCTGATTCTAGAGACTTGGACTCTAATCAAAGAGACGTAGTTCATCAGAAAATCCAACCAAGCTTGCATATTCTTTTTCTGAAAAAAGTTTTTCTTCATTTGCCATGTTCACATCATTTGACTCACATTTATACTATGGAAAAGCTGAACAATTAGAAACAAATTCCAAAGAAGAAATTCAGTGTCTTTAAGTGACTTGCCCAAGATTTCAGGTGGCAAATAGTGATGTCATAATGAAGATTCAAGTGCCCTGACCCCTAGATGTTTCTGGTGCTACTTGTTCTATTGGACCGAGGACTGACCTACCCTTCCTTTGTGCCATACCAGCCTAGAGCAAAGAGTTGTGTGATTACTTAACTCACTAATACTTCTGACAAAGATTATATACATCTTAGAGTAGCCCCCACTGGCCATAAAGTCTCAAAGTGAGATAGGAGTAGATGAGAGAGATAAAGGAAATGAGAGGCTCACGGGAGAAGGAAGAGAAGAAAATAAATCTACTAAACGATCTTGAGACCAGGTCTAAGATGCAAAACATGCAAGAACTGGGACCAAGATCCAGAGAGAAATCAAAATAAGAATCAGGAAAAGAAAGAATGAATGACAAGCTGAAGCAGTCACACCACCAGATATCCTAACGATCTAAAAGGCTCCAAAAGAGATGGTGGGTGCTGGCTGGCTCCTTGCTGCTTTCTGTGAAGAACCCTAGTCTAAGGCAGAGCTCCTTAGAGAAGACTGAGACAAGAACTCACCTGCTAGGGGGACAGGGCATAGCTCAAGTGGTAGAGCACGTGCTTAGCATGCACAAGGTCTTGGGTTCATCCCAAGTACCTCCTCTAAAAATAAAATAGAATAAATTACCTCCCCCCCAAAAAATAATAAAGTAAAAAAAAAAAAGTGGCCTGTTAGAATGTGCACCTACTTTCTGAAGCCAGAAAACAGGGGAAGGAAGAGACCCAATAAAAGGAAATCTATCAAAATAAAATCAAAACCGCCTGACATTAATCTGCTTGGGACAAAGTGAATATATCTCTCAGAATGCATTTTGGCTGCAAGCGACAAAATCCCAGATCATGCTGGCTTACACAATAAGGAACTGTATTATCTCACAGAACTGGAAGTTCGGAGGTAAGGCAGACCGAGTACAATGCAATCAGCAGTCCAGTAAGGTCATCAAGAGCACAGGTTTTCTTCTACCACTCTGTTTTGCTGTCTTCTAGATCAGCTTCCTCCAAAGCTAGTTTCTCTCATTACCCCTAAGATGTCTTGAGCAGCTCCAGCCATTGTATTCAGATGTAACGTCATCAAAGGAAGAAGAGACACCATCTCTCTCTTTTACCTCTTTTTAGGGACAAGTAATCCTTTCCAAGAAGCACTTGACCCTCCTCCAGACTCCCTTCACATTGCATTGTCCAGAATAGGCTACAGGTCATTCCTAACCCTTCACTGGCAAAGAAAATGGGATTAACCATGATTGCTTAGATTTATCATCAGGGGTGGAATGAATGCTAGATAGTCAGTCAATCACCATGACCATACCATGGACAGGTTATAATGATGAGTATTATTGTGACATTGTTTTCACTTCGTAACAAACCTGTGATTTATTACGCTGCTTTCAAGATATTAACTATGAGCCATATGCTTTGCCCAAAATTCAGATAATTACTCTTTGCTCACATTCCTTATTTATCATCATAAACATTTTTATCAGTTATAAAACATTTTATTATAATTTTCTTAGTCAATACACTATTAAAAAAACTTTAATGTAATGTTTTAGAGCAAGAGTGATAAATATATTTGTCATAGCAACTCCAATAGGTACAGCTACCTAGAATCCCATTTCAAGAAAGATCCAAATCTCAGTTTGGATCCAATGAGTAATAGCACCATGACTGACTGGTGATGTCTACCATGTACTTAGGTTTGGGCACAACACATAGCACATATTTGCCAACCCTGATTTAGGGGAAATCTCTTTAAATAATTTCCCTCCAATGATAATCTCTGCCACAATGTCTCCTTACTTTTATTTTAATGGGGACACAATCTAATCCCTCCCCTCTCTTTACTACCCCATCTAATTTATATAGGTATAAAAATAATATATGTCAAGAATGAACTCCAAAAATTATTTCATATACAATCAGAGTTCCACAGAGCCCCTTTTATAAATCCATAGAAAGGGCTGGCAGAATGGCATCAGTTACAAACTGCCTCACTTAAAGGAGGCAGAGGGGTCTTCGAGGCCCAGGCTAGATGTGGATCTCAGCAGGCTTGAGGGACAAAAGGAAAAAGAAAATGGCAGTCTGTTCCCAGTTAAGGTGGACTGGCCCACAGCTGCAGGATGAAAGGCAGAAGGGAACGAAAGCCTAATCCTGCACAGAAGTGACTAACCAATAACTAGAGAACGCTTAAATAATGGCAGAGTACAAACAGTATACACAGTGTATGTGTAGAAAATGCATTTGAAAAGACAGGAAGGACAACAGTGGTTATTCCTGGGTGAATTAATTTATGGCTTTTTTTTCCTTTTGTCCTTCTACTCCTTATCTGCATTTTTCTGAGTGTCCTGTACTGCACAAGCACTGCCTTTTTAATGATGGGAAAAAAACAATAAAGGAAACATGGTTTTATCTTATCACTCAATATTTTGGTTGTTCCAATTTACCTCTTATTGCCTTGTAGTTAAGATCAAGCTTTCCTGGGGGGGTGGGGAGGTGGGTATAGTTCAGTGGTAGAGTACATGCTTAGCATGCACAAGGTCTTGGGTTCAACCCCCAATGCCTCTATTGAATAAATAAATAAATCTAATAACCTATCCTTCCAAAATTAATAACTTTGTGACCCCATAATCCTGCTCCTGGGCATATATCCAGAAGGAGCCCTACTTCAAAAAGATACCTGCACCCCAGTGTTCACAACAGCAGTATTTACAATAGCCAAGACATGGAAACAGCCTAAATGTCCATCAATAGATGACTGGATAAAGAAGATGTGGTATATTTATACAATGGAATACTACTCAGCCATAAAAACCAACAACATAACACCATTGGCAGCAACATGGATGTTCCTGGAGAATGTCATTCTAAGTAAAGTTAGCCAGAAAGAGAAAGAAAAATACCGTATGAGATCACTCATTTGTGAAATCTTAAATAAATAAATAAATACAAAACAGAAACAGACTCATAGACATAGAATACAAACTTGTGGTTGCCAAGGGGGCAGGGGGTGGGAAGGGACAGACTGGGATTTCAAAATTTGTAGATACTGACAGGCATATGTAGAATAGATAAATAAGAGTATACTGTATAGTTATACTGTATAGCACAGGGAAATATATGCAAGATCTTGTGGTAGCTCACAGCAAAAAAAAAACTGTGACAATGAATATACGTATGTTCATGTATAACAGAAAAATTGTGCTCTACATTGGAATTTGACACAACATTGTAAAATGACTATAACTCAATAAAAAAAAGTTTAAAAAAATTAGTAACTTTGGATATTCACTTTTTACCAAATCATTGTTTTAACCAGATTGTCCGGTTGACCAGTTTGTTTTCAACCAAATTATATTTGGGCAAAATTGGTTTTGGCCAAAATAACTAAGTCAAATTGTTATTGGACAAAGAGTATACTACCAGCATCAGGGGAAAGTCTGAAGGCAGAGATAAGAAATATGATTCCTCAAAAAGGTTCACTAATAAAGGACAGGCAAGTCTGAAAGGGAAATATCACTGAGGCAATGGTTCAAAGTGGAAGGAAGTGTTTATCAAGGAGCTATAAAACTAGCCCAAGTCGCCTAGAAAGTGCTAGTAAGGGTATCAAGTAAATTCAGTTTCAGCTGCCTGCTTGGACACTCTTCTAAGCAGAAAAATGCTGGGTTTTCCTTAGATTCCCTAGATGAAAAGACTTACTCTGTTTGCTGGTTCAAATTGAGGATGCATGTTCCCCAAATCACCTTCCCAGTAAATGAGGTTCTGGAGCTGGTCACTGCATGACAGGGAATCCAAACCACTTTTTTGGCATATTACAGTTTCCTACTCCAAATGTATATTGTCAGACAAAGCAGAGGTGGCAGATGATACGAAGCTGCACAGAAGGAAGCAATCTGAAGCAAACTGCCTTGGGAGTAAAAGACCCAGGTAGCGGATCTCAGCTCCCAGAATACTTGGTTAGCTTGGCGAAAGAGAGCTAGAAGACATTTCTGGTTTGAACAGTCTTCTAAGCAACCTGAATATATTTAGGATTTCTTTTTAGCCCACTGTTGCTCAGTGGAAAGTCCTGGAGAGCTCTCTGAGCAGCCTGCATTCATTCAAATATTAACTGGCTGACAGGCTGCTGTGTTGCTGAGGCAAGCAGAAGGCAAGCAGGTCAGCAGGCTACGACATCTCTAAAGAAGGTATTCTATAGGAAGGGAAACAGAGAATTGCCTATATATTCAGCCACAGCAAAGGAGGTGTGAAAAAATAAGGCAGATGAATCAATTTGTTTCTAATAAGAAGCAAAACAATGTAAAGACGGACTATTCACAAATAGTGTTGGGGCAACTGAGTTTGGAAATTTAGAAAAAAAAGAATTTGGAAATTTGGAAAACAGAATTTGCAAAAAAATTAATTTGGACCTATTCCTCACACCACACACCAAGAAAAATGCATGAAAAATTTATGTGGAAAATTTAAGCCATAAAAGTAGTAGTAGAAGACAACATGAGAGAATTCTTTTGCAACCTTGTAGTGGAGCAGGCTTTTCTATGGCACAAAACCCAGAAGTTATAAAAGAGAAGACTGACGAATTCAACTACATTTTAGAAAAATCTACACGCAAAAGACCACAAGCAAAGACAAACGACAAACTGAGGAAGAATTATTGCAACTCATTTTACAAAGGGCAAACCTCCATTATTATAAACGTCAGCCACAAGGTAATTTTCATACAAACCTCACCCCAAATAGGCAAAGAATATGAGACACTTCAGAGAAAAAGAAATACAAATGGCTCCTAAACATATGAAAAATTATTCAAACTCACTCACAAAAAGAAATTTTTAAAAACTACACTAAGATAACAATTTTCACACCTTATACTGGAAAAAAATCCTAAAGTTCAACAACATTTTGTTGGCACAAATATAGGTAATCAGGTACTCCTGCACGTTTCTGGTGGGGGTAAAAATTGTACAGCCTCTATGGAGAGCAATTTGTTAGTACCTATAAAACTACTATGAGATACACCCTTTGGTCAGTATTTCCACTTCTAGGAATTTACCCTATAAATATATTTGCACAACTGTGAAATGATCTACGTAACAAGAGTATTTACTGCTGCATTGTTTGTAACAGCAAAAGGCTGAAAATTTCCCAAATGTCCATCAACATGGAACTGGTTAAATAAGTGATGCTATGTCCACACAATGATGTAGAAGAGATCTCCAAGACATATTGTTAAAGTGAGATATCCCTTAAATATTTTTCCACTGTTACGGAAAGAACTCCAAGCTACACTGTTAAAGTGAAAAAGACAGAATAATACGAAGAAGTTTCTATTTGTATAAAAAAGGAAAGGAAAACAGAATTTATATTTGTATTGGCTTGGATACGCATTTAAAAACTCTGAAAGGGTGGAACTGAGTAGATGGGGGACAGGAGTGGAAGGGAAACTTTTTATTTCTGAACATTTTGTTGTTTGAATCATGTGAATGCATTACCTTTTCAAAAGTTAAACCTTAAAATAGTTAATACATTAAATCATTAAATGTTTAGAAAATATAATTTGAGTACCTAGATATTACTCTACATTTGGGCCCCTCAGTCTATGATAGACAGTAGACAAGTGACTATGCACTTGGAGGCCTTGAACTGCAAAGCAAAGTGAGGGCTACAATAAGAAATCTGATGACTACAAATGAAGAACTCAGAAATGAACAGGTTGGTTATACAAACCCCAGGCAGAGACAGTCAGGAAAAGAAGAACACCATCTTGTGGAAGTATCATAGCAAAAGGAATACATCAAAACAAAGAGATAAACCAGAGATTAACTCTTGAGGGGTTTTGGGATCAAAAGGTGGTACAATTCCTTAGGATGCTTGAATTGGCTTAGTTCAAACACAGATGTCACAGAGTAGTGTGACTCAGGGGTACTGCCCTCAAATATGCAGACGAGCTGCAACAGAGGGCAGGGAGGTGCAGAAGCAGCAGCACAGTGATATACGACAGACCTGCCCGGCTGCTCTCCTATGCCTAGCCCCGAGTGAAACTCCAAGAAAAGCTAGCAAGGCCATGAGGCTGGTCAGGATTTAAAAAAAAAAAAAAGAGTATTTTGAATAAAGTTTCTTGAAAACTTTCATTCATTCAACAAACGTTTACAGAGCACCTACTTGGTGCCAAGAACTGTACACGTGCTCAATAAATCCACCCCCCAAAATATATATGTCCAAGATAATTTAAACAAAAAGGTATTTTAAAAGATTTTGAGATGAACAAAAGCTTCTCACAAAAAAAGTTTTAAATACAAAAGTCACTAAAAAGTTAACTGACAACTATAAAATACTATGAAATTAGAGTAGATTTCAAATTGTATCCAGATTATCCTACTGTTTTTAAAAAGTGACACTACTGACTTAACATATGAATTTTAAAAGGACAACCATTTTCAGAAATTAGAAATAGTGAGTTAGTAAAATGAAAATAATGATTTAACATGTGAATTTAAAGTAAGACAATAATTTTCAGAAATTAGAAAGAATTAGGTAGCTTATTTCAACTTTACTCAACTTAAGTAGCATAAATCTTTAAAATATGAGTTTCTAGACTCATCACTACAATTGATAAAACAGGAAACCATAACTGGAAAAGGGAGCTAATTCAGAACAGATGTCAGGGAAGAATTTTTCTAGTAGTGAACTATAAACATGAGAAATAAATACTGGAAAATGTATTATGGTAAAAAATAAGAATCAGTTACTAATTACATGATCTAAGCAGGAAACCAGATACCTAAATATGCAGAACAGGCATTTTTAAAGTAGCCCTAAATTAATGGACAAGCCATGTTTTTACTATCCAAACCCAGTCCAGATAAAACATAAACCTGCAATGTGTAAAAATTCACGTATTTCCCAATGCCTATAGAGTTAGCTCTTATTCATCCATAAAGATGTATCTAACTGCAAATCTAACAAGTTTGCAGACAGAATTTATTGTATTATTGCTAACATTATTTCTACTTACTTAATACCTACTTGATACTTTCCTTCTACTCTGCTTCTCAATATTTCACTTTCTCTGTCTATTTACACTGTAAAAGGAGATATAAAGACTTACAAGCCCACCATCACCAGTCCTTCTCTAGGAAAAAGCGAAAAAGGACAGTTCTGCTTCAGTTGGTACATTTAAGAAGAAATGATGTTTATGTCTAGCATGCAGTAAAAATCAGAAAAGAACAGGAGCAAACAATATCCATTCCAATGAAAATTTATTAATTATTGTGTAGTCAGTTTGTGACTCATCCATATTCAAATGAATGAACAAAAACAAATCCCAAAGCTAAATATACAATGACTTTTGGACTATCTAGGTCTCTGCTTGTTCGCACTTTATGAGCAAGACTAGACTATGATGCTGGCAGTACATTAACTCTCTCAGGCCACCAAGATCCCACTCAGTGGCTACAGTTATGTAATGTGCAAGCAAAAAACTTTAATACAATAGCACTACTAATCTAACTACTATCAGCATGAGTGTTACAGTAAACAAAAGGGTTGCTGAGCCTCCTGACTACAGCAATCAGGTAGTGACAGGAGACCAGGCCAGAGCTGACTCGTGATTCACAGTATTTAACCAGCCTTAGAAAGCATTCAATTTTAGAACCAGAAAGACCCTTGAAGATCACATAGTGAGCCCAACACTATCATTTTATAGATGATGATATTTAACTCCCCCAGAAGATTAATTAACTTTTCCAAGGTTGGGCAACTTCATGGCAGCAAAGTCAGACCCAGGCCTCTGAGAAGCAATCTAGTGCTCTCTGTAAAATACAGCATCCTCACCTTGGAGAATATGCTGAGGGAACTGAACTTGTACATATGAGGATATCATTCTTCTTTTCTTCGCCAGAGTTGGGTAATGGGAAAGGGTCATGTAGTTTTACGTGAAAAGAGAAATTTACTTCATCCATCAACTCTAGCTAAAATCCAAATCTTACTTCATAGGCATAAATAATATCCTGAAAGCATTTATCACATATGAGTAATAACTTTTCTCCCCCAAATCTTTGTGGTTTTCCAGAACTTACCAGCAACTGGGGAAAATATGACTGAAAAATAAACTATCTTTTTTTTTTGGAAATTAAGCAAATCTTTTTAACTAGATTATAAGACTTATTTACTAATGAATAGAAAAACATTATTTAATGAGATTTAAAAATAACATGAGCACTTATACTATTTGGTAGTATTTCCATCTCTTTTCTAAAATTTTCTATAACATCTATTGATCTATTATTTACTTTTTGCTTGTTAAAGACTAATATTCTAATTCACATGAGCCTCTTTCTAAAACTTCCAACAAGTCATAATTCCTAAATCTCTTTGCCTATTTACTTCTGCATATACATAATGTCATAAAAATCTACTGAAATATATTTGGAAAAAATAAGACATTCAAGAATTTTTATATTTAATTGGTTATACATAGGTGCCATGGTTCTCTCAATTTTCTAAACCTTGAGAAGTTTTCCCAAATGAAGGTGATATTAACATTTCCTAACCTACAACATCCCATTCTGCATTGAGAGGAGGCAGTATGAGAGAAAGTACAAGTAGAGGGGAAATGATTGCAGAATAAGAATCAAACCAAAAGACTATTCAGGAAAAAAAAAAATCATAGCACATCTTCCTACACAGATTTAACAGGTACAAACCAAGCTGCAATCTCTTTGTTTCACCATGAGGTTGTCTGGGCTTGCAGTGAGCACCCTGACAAGGTATATTCAATCAGGAGTGTCAAAAGTTGAGTAATAATAAAGAAATTAACTAATGTATGATCTCATTTCGTCCCTTCATCCCAAGAACATCCTAATCCACATAACTGGTTACTTACGCTGCTCTCTGTTCAGATTTAAATTTAGACAGGAAGGAATACATGTATGTATGCATATGACTGAAACATCATGCTGTACACTAGAAACTGATAGAACATTGTAAACTGACTCATTTTTTAAAAAATTAAGATGGGGAATATTGTATGGATGTTTACTATCTATGTTAAATTTAGGGGCTACAGAAATTTCAAAGATGTGTGAGGCAGTGCTTTTGAAGCTTAATAGTTTGACAGAGGAATAAGTTGTGGACACAAGAGCAGAAAAAGAAGACAGTAAAATAAGAATTTTATGAAAGACTAAAGCATAATCTGAGTTCATTTCTTGAGCTAGTTTTAGAGGAAGGGTAAGAGTTCAATAAGCAGAGAAGGGGAAGAAAGGAACACCATAAAAAGGAAAACTATGAACAAATGTGGGAGAGTGAAAGGATGTTCGAAGAACAGTGAGAATACCAGTTTGACTAGGACAGAAAAATTCTGCAGAAACAAGGAGGTCAGGAGGTGGACCCTTTGGGGTTTTATTTTAGAGACAATGACTAGCTGCACAAGGCTTCTGAGCCTAAGAGTGATATAACAAAAGGCGTATTTTAGGAATACTAATCTGGCAATGATAGAATCGATAAGGAAGGGATGGTATGCAGGTAGGTCAGACAAAAAACTACTACAATTGCCTAATGTTCCTGAGCCCAGTAATTTAAGTGTGTAAGTCAATGTCAGCCCAAGCTACCAAACTTTTTACACACATCTTAAATGCAGTAGAGAACTTCTCTACTGATTTAGGAAAACAAACTTATAAGTCTTTTACTATTCCTTCCTGTTTTCACCTTAGGTAACAATTTCTGGCTTGGAATTCTGATTTCACCTTTCCTCACCCAATTTGTGCAATAAGACTCATCACCATTCTTTACATATTAGCAAAATCAACAAGATTTATATATCATTTCTTAATGAGAGAAGCATTTAAAGCAGTTTTAAATCCTATTTTGTTAAAGCAATTGTTTTATATCATACACAATAAACTTCCCCAAAATTCCATATTTTATTTTCTGAGAGAATGAGAATTTTCTGTCTCGCAAACTACACCTACAAAACCAAAACAAAATAAAAGGTAATTATCCAGTGAATCTGTAATAGTTACTTCATAGAAAGGGCTTTTAACAGATTGGCTGCTATAAGTATCATGAAAATAGAAACTAGCTGCTTTCTTTGCTTTGGGTGTAAACTAGGCCACACATGAATGTCCCTCTTTTAGAACAAGAACCAAACCAGATTAAGTTTTCAACATTTCACAGATTAAGGTAGCCTTATTCTATTTGATTCCCCCAAAGAAGAGATTTAATTATAAAGTATTAAGTTTCATTTAATTAAAAAAGTCTTTGAAAAGGTAATTTGTATTACTGAAATCGTCGTATTACATCAGCCTAAAGAGAAAATTATGCCTGATTGTTTGTAACTCAGACTTTTCAAACAGTATAGAACAGCAGATACTAATTTGAAGAAGAGAACAAAATAATTCATTTGGTTTGAGGTCACCTAAAGAACTGCATATGATTAGGACCCTAGGATTACGCACAGGATGGTGTCCCAGTGTGTAAGAGATCCTTGTATCTGCTTCCATAACTTTCCATTTGAGTGCAAAAATGTTGCCAATTATCAGTGTCCTCTGGAACCTCTCCAACAGTCAGACCAGCTTCCTACCCAGAGGAGCACTAAGCCAGCTGATTGGCTCATCGCAATCAGACAACAGCCCTCTGCCTAAGAGCGGTCAAGGAACAAAGATTGGGACCAGATACTCAGGAAGGAAAGGATCTAAAAGAGGCAGAGGGTGGGGGAAAAGGGACGAGAGAAGCACATAATTAACCAACACAGACGTCCAGAAAGGCACAACCACTTAGAGAGTCAAAGAGAGATATGCTTTACCTGGAGATATTCAGCCAGGGATGGAACTTTTTTTTTTTTAATTTAAGGTGAATAAGGATACCAGTTTGAAACCGTCACCGAGAAGTCCAACGCATATGAACAAACTTAGCTAGTAGCTTTATAAGTAACTTCAGTGGGCAAGGATCTTTTATATATTAACATTAGCAAATGCAATTTACTTAACAAATTCATTGAAAGATGTCCTGTTTCCTAAAAACTGTACCTAATAACTGTTCCTTTCAGTGATTCCAGTTCTGCATGCGATTTCAAATTGATGGGGGGAATGGGTGGGGTGCAGAATACATGAAATTTTTACAGCATGGAAATAAAAGTATTTTTAAACCTTCTTGGGGTGAAAAGTTAGGCAAGAAGTAATACGTGGAAACTGTCAAGTGCTTCTCTGCACACCCACCCAACAGATACCATCGCAGCCGGCTAGGGGAGTCTCCCTCTTCTTGCCTGACAGCTTCACTTTCTTTGAGGTCTGGAGCTGGTGATCACACTGGCCCGTCATGGTATTTTCAGTTAACAAAGCAGTTACTCAACACGGGAAAAAGCCACAAAGGAGCAGAGCAGCTGCTGCTGCACCCGTGATGCAAGTGCAGGATGAGCCCCGGGCCGCCACCGCCGCCTCGGCTCCTCCGTGACGTCCGGGAGGGGTATCCCCGGCTCTCAGGAAGTGGTGGCCGAGGGCGGCTCCACCCCCACGCGACTCGGGGCTGGCGGGGCCGCAGGGTGGCAGGCTGTCCGGGCCTGCAGCCGGGCGGGGATCACCGTCCGACACACGCGCACGCCCCGTGGGCCGCGCGCCCCGGGGCCCTCCCCCGAGCCACCCTTCATGGAGGACCCTACGTCCGCGCCTCGCCCTCTGCCCCCGTCACATCCCCCGCTCCCCGCTCTTTCCCACAGCTCACACCCACTCACCCCGACCCCCAGCGCCGAGCCCAGCCCAGCGCCGCCGGTCACCAGACGGGGTCGAGCCGGGTCCAAGATGGCGACTCCGCCCCCGCCCCCTCCGCACGCCCGGCGGGGTCAGGGCGCCCCCTCACGCGGCGCGCTCGCGCCCGAGGCCCGGCTAAAAATAGCCAGGCCCGACTATATTTGGTGCGGCCGGATCCCAGCGCGGCCGCGCGCACCCCGCCCCGCCCCGCCCCGCGCGCACCCGGCCCCGCCCCGCCCCGCCCGGCGCAGCGCTGAATGGAGAAGGGGCGGGGGTGACCGAGGGGAACCTACTCCGCTATCTGCGGCGCGCGCCGGCGGCGGGCCCGGCCAACCGCCGAATTTAGTAACATCGCCTGCGTCAATCACGCGCCTCGCGTGCGTCAGCGCCGCGCGGCTCCAGGTCCTGCTACCCCCACCCCTCCTAGCCGTTCAATGGCTGCAGTGTAGCAGCGCCCTCCTTCCTTCTGAGACTGGATTGGAACCCGTGGCAGTGCACAGGCTCGGTTCCTGTCCGCTAGGTCAACTTTCGGAGCACCCTTCCACGGTCTTCTGCACACCACCCTGTCTCAAGTGGAAGTGGCGGCGAAGAAATTTACCCATAGAATACATATAATTTTAGTTTTGTTTTCAAATTTCTGGTCCTAACTCGAACCTTCGATTCTGAATTGTGTGCTGTCGACAACGGAGTACTCCCCACTCCGCCCCCTACACACATGCAAAGACTGTGACAGGTCAAGACATTGTCGCATTTGATTCAAGCGGACCACATGGGGACCACGTCTGTCTGTATTGTTTCACTCAAATATTTTCTCCTCCTCAAAAATTAATTTCTAAAAAGAGGTTGCTTTCACTCAGCTGCAACCTTTGGAACTAGGAGAATTTAACTCTGATAAAATTTTGATTAAGCAAGAAAATCACATTTAAATTCATCACTTGGAGGAAGAAATTGCTCTCTCTAACAGAACTACCTAGGCTTTCAGCACACCATTTCATGACAAATGTGTCCCAGGAGACTAGAGCAAATCCCCTAGGGAGGTACTGACTAATAAATCCTGTTGATTGATTTCGAAATGTTTAATTTGGGAGATGGGAGGGGAGCCTCATCTACCACCACCAAAAAGTGAAAGTGCGAGCTGAGAGTTCCACTTCTGACGGGAAGGGGATGATTTGCAACAGTCAGACCCGCTCAGCTGTTCAACACGTGTGTGTTTGTTTAACACACTCTAAGTAGTTACTGCTGCAGCGCGCGCGTGGATGATGGATGTGCACTTACTTGGGTTATAAGGTCCAGTTAGGAAACCCACACCTCAAAGAAATAAAACCTTATCTTCCCGGAGCCATTGGCATCCATGTGTGAAACATGCACCCAGCAAATGACGGGAGGAGAGGGATTAGCCTAGGCGCAGAGGGCCAGAGAGACGTAAACAGCTTTAGAACTATTGCTTGGGGAAAGCGCAGCTGCGCCTCAGAGAGTCTTCGGACTGGTGCCTGACTCCAGCACCGGCTGCCAGGTCACTCGGAGAAGCTGGCTGGCGGAGCCTTCCTTTTCGGAAGAGCTGTCCTCTCTCTTACCCCCTCGCCCTGGCTTCCTGCCTCGGGGCAGCCTCGGAGGAGCGCCAGCAGCACTCCTCCAACTCTACTCCACCCGAGCCTGACAGCTGGGCGGTCCCGCCTGACCCGCGGGCGGGCCGCTGCACCCTTACAGACTTGCGCCCGGGCAGGCAGCGCCGTCGCAAGGAGGGTTGGCAGCGCGGGTCCGAAAGGCCCCCAGGCGGGGACTGGCCGCGCCGCGCAGTTTCCATTGTGCTGCCCTGCAAATGGTCGGGGAACGCGTGTGCGCGCGCGCGCGCACACACATGCACACACCCCCTCCCTCGCACACGCGGAACCCGCTGGGCCAGGGGAGGGAGGAGGAGGGTGACGTAGCGTCCCATGGCGTCACATTGACGTCTCGCATTCCAGGCACTCTATGGAGAGGCCGCTAGGGCTCCTGTGGCATAAATGACGTGCCGAGAGAGCGAGCGAACGCGCAGCCGGGAGACCGGAGTCTCCTGCCTCCCGCCCCCCACCCCTCCAGCTCCTGCTCCTCCTCCGCTCCCCATACACAGACAAGCTCACACCCGCTCCTTCACTCGCACACACAGACACACGCGCGCACACACGCTCCGCACATACACTCCACTCTCTCCCGCGCGCTCCCACCCCTCTAGTCCTGCGCCCTCGCCGGTGCAGCGCAGCGCGGCTGCCGAACGCCCCTCTTGGGCTCACTCTGCAACGCTGACAGCGCCGGTGGTGTTCGTGGAGGTGGGAACAGAGGCGGCATCCTCCCCTCTGGTCGCGGCCGGAGCCAGGACGCCCGCGGAACCCTTCGGCGGCGCTCTCCCATGAGTCGGGATCGCAGCATCCCCTGCCAGCCTCTTACTGCCTCTGGGAGCCGCTGGACTTATACACGGCAGCCCTTCCGGGACAGCAACTGTGACTCCCCACCAGTGCAGATTTCGGGGCAGCTTTCTAGAAACTCGCTCTAAAGACGGAACCGCCACAGCACTCAAGTACGTATGAGATTTGCTCAGTTAATTGGGGGACTTGCTAAAAAGTTGGCGCGCTGGGAAGCGAAGCTTCTGAAATTGACAACTTTGACTATGGGGTTTTCCCCCCTCGCCTCCTCTCTCTGTCTTTGCTTGCGAGCGGCCAGTGAGTTCTGATCTGAAACTTTTCCCCTGTAGCGGGCCCGCGGGGATCCCTGGAGCTCGTGGGACTCCTCCCCCCACCCGAAGAGGCGAAAAGCCTCTAACAAAGAGGAGGACCGGGATTTGTGCAGTAGCAGCTCCAGCGCTGTAATTCAGGGTATTTCGGCTCTAGTTGTCATGGTAATGATGCTCTAGGCGGCGGCGGCGGCGGCGGCAGCGGCGGCGGCGGCAGCGGCAGGGAGTTACAGCTCCGGTGATGAACGGCAGTAATTTTCCTGCCTTTTAACTAGGATTGAAAATAGGGGCTCCGGTGGATCCAAGTTAATATACCTAATGGTGACTCCGAGCTGTTTGGGAGGAAGCTTGGGAGGGAAGGGGCTGGACGGCAGCGGCCAGAGTTTGCCGGGGCGCTCCGAGGATCTCAGGAAAGAGGTCGTAATTGTAGAAATGTGGCTTATTGTATTGAAATGAGCCTGGGGCTCCACTGGGCACGTCTGGCTGGCGTCGCCGACTTGCCCGTTTGCACTTTTCCCTTCGGAGGTAATCGGGTATAATTGCTGACCCCTGTGCCCCGACACGCGTGGCGACCGTGTCTCTCTCCTCTGGGCCTTGAATCGGTATGTTAAAGGCATGTTTTACTCAACTGACAGACTTAATTCGTGATTATGGAGAAGTTGCTGAGTGTTTTACTCTTCGTAGAAATGAAAGTTTTTGGTGGTGAGAGGAGAGCGGTTGTGCCGAGCGCAGCCTGCGGAGACTGACTTCCAAACGCACCTCTCGAACCTGTTGGAAGCTTGGGGCAGTCATGAGGGAGAAAGCATTTGTCCCTTGATTGCAAATTACGTTTCTGGATATTGCCTTTTATTTATTATGCCCATGTATCTTCCAGAGGGAAGAACTGCAAGGAGTTTGGTAATCAGAAATCTCGGGTTGTTATTCCAGAGCCCTAGGGTGCCAGGAGAGAGGTACAGGGCGCCGTTCAGTCATTTCATCGCGAATCTAATCCTGAATTTTCTTTTCCCATGACGGAGAAATATCTAACAGAACTGAGTTGGGGAAAGGAAAAGCTGCCCAACGCGGCTACTGGGCAAAAATAAATGAAGTTTGAGTTTATTCGAGTTCTCTTAGCTGAAGAAAATGCCCGTAATGTGAATATCAAGGACTCCTTAGGCCATAGCGTCTCCCACACCCGCTCCCTCACCCCGCACCCATCCACGTCCTTCTCTAGGACCGTGCGCTCGCAGAAATTCTCCCCGGCGGTTTGTCTCCTCTCCCTCGGTCTTTCTGAGAATCTCTGTCTTTCCCTTTTTGTCGGTCTCTCCTCCACTCCTCCTGCCCCCGCCCAACCTCCGCCCCCGCTCCCCAGGGTTGGAAACTCCGCGGAGGAGCCCCGGTCACAATGGTGCGTTTCACGGTTTCCTCCACACACTTCACCACGGGGAGGAGAACACGGGGGTGTTCCTTTCGTCTACCCACGAGAAAGAAAGGGGCTTTGACAGAGGTAGTTATTTCTTCCTAATTTACAACCCTGAGGCTCCGTGCTCCCGGCCGCAGCGGCCGCGAGCGGGAGCGGAGCAACGTGTTTCCAGGCGCAGAGGCTTTGCCTAGGTAACCGGCCGTTTCGGGGGGCGGGGTGGGGGGAGCGGAGAGAGCCGAGGAGCGCTCGGCTTGGCTGTAGGAAATGTGGTGTGGCTCTCCTTCGCAAACGCTGGGCGCTCGAGGGGAGCCCCTTCCTTGAGGAGATGCTACCTTCGCCCACCTGAGTCAGAGGCCGATCCTTGAAGAAAGACTCAGCTTGAAAGGCCCCGGGGAAGGGAAGGAATGCGGGCACCTGGAGGAGGTAGTGGGAGGTTGCTGGAGAGTCCTTTTGAAGATGCGGGAGGGACGGGAAGCGCAAGCTACAGCCGTGGAAATATTGACCCGTGCCTGCGCTAGGGCGAGCTCAAGCTTTCTGTAGTATCAGCTGGGGCTGGGGTGACAAGGGAATCCCCCATTTCCTGGCCTTGGAGGGCTTCCAGCACCTGGGAGCTCCGATCTCCTCTTCGTTCAGGGAAGCTCTGGGCTCAGGGGCGGCGGGAGACGAAACTTACTCGACACCTGCGACCTGCGCACCCTTGAGGTTTTTTTGGATTTTGGTCGTTTGGGGACTTCCCCCGCCCCCTCCCGGCTTTTCAATCCCTCCCCTTAGGCTGTGAGTGGGTCCGGGCAAAGGGGGCGCTATAGGCCGGAGTTTGGGGCAGTGGGATCCTTCCCCAAGGTCCGCGGAAATGCGCTCTCAACTACAAAGTTTCGCTAAGGCTTTGCGCAGAGACTTTCGTCCCGGAGTCGCTCTTGGCGCCCTCCGGAATGTGCCCCCTCCGGGTCGCCGGATGGCTCAGAGCCTCGAAGTCGCCCACCCTCTGGGATACCGCCCGCTGGGTGCAGGGGGCCTCCCTCTGCTCGCACCACCAGCTGTAAACGCCAGCCGCCTTGTGCCTTGCTTCCACAGCGTTTCCACTCTACCCTTTTGTTTGCTTGACCCCTGGCCCCCGAAACTCGCGGCTAATAGAAGCGAAGCTCCATTAGCATTTAGAATGAAAAGCGCAGACTTTCTTAATTCCTCGGGGCATTCATGCATTCGTTCCGGACTTTGTGCATTTCCTATGCAACGTGTAAAATTTGTATTTGAGGGGTGGGGGCGGGTGGAGTTGGAAAATATTTTCCGCTCGTGCACACTGACCCCGAATTCGGGCGGAACTCTTTCTTCAAGTGTTATCCATTCTTCGATTTTCCTGACTTGGCTAGCTCAGAACCAATTGTTGGGGGCAGATAGGTTAATTTCTGAGCGACGACGGGCTGCGCGTTTTTTAACCTGGGTTGGGGAACCACAACACCTCGGCGAGCGCAGCCTTGGCTCCCCCAAGGCTCTGTGATGCTTTTTTGGCCAGGGACTCCGGACACCTTAAGCACTGCTTTCTGACTCTTGTAATTCTTTGTAATTAACGTTGCATTTCTAGAGATCCCCACAACCCCCACCCCAATACGTCCAGGCCGCGGTGACCCAGCTTTGTCCTATCCCCCGATGCCCGCAGAGTCCACTGCGGAAGAGCGCAGCCCGGCAAGCCCCAGCCCTGAGACTGGACCCTCAGCGGAGCCGGGCAGCACTGCCGCTGCTTCGCCCCGCAGGACATCTCCACCTCCTCCACTCTCAGCCTCCGCTGGAGAGACCCCCAGCCCCACCATTCAGCGCGCAAGATATCCTCCAGGTAGGTCTGGCACAACCCCTTATTCCTTCCGAGCTGGGAGAGGTGGGGGCGTGGAGGGGAGCCACACACCCAGCGGGCAGGTTGGTCGACTTGCCCAGCGCCAGGACAGTGAGTGACTGCTGGCCACGGATTTCACAGCACAGGTGGCTTCCATGCACGAAGCTCTTCTGGATACCACACCCTGTTGCTACCCAGTGAAGCAGCCAGGTTAAATTAAGCATTGTATTTCTCAAAGATATTCTTCCTGAGAAAAATGCAAATACACCAATAGATTAGGATCTTCTTATACATGTCTTTTTTCCCCCTGTCCTTTTAATGCTAATGCATTTAAGAGTTATGGGATCATTTTGAACAATACAAGAGCATTTTTTTCGTACAAAACCCAAATCATTTGGGTGCAGACATTTGGAATATTGAAGCTCAGAGAGAAAGAGAAAAAGCATTTGAGCTGAAAACCAAGGAGTAAACTTTAGTTGGGCAAAAGAAAGGACTGCAGATTTGGCTTGTAACACCTCTTTATGCATTTGCTAAAGGGATACCAGGTGCCTGGCCTGTGTAGGCACCAAAGATATGCAGATAAATATAACTGAGTTCCAGCAAGCTCATATTCTATTTGCTGGAAACCTCAGAAGGACACAAAGAAGAGCAATAGGTAGGGATTGGCAAAGACATGTGATAGAACAGACTAATGGAGAAATCCTAAAAGTGCTGAAGAGAGAATAGATGAAACATCAGACAATGTTCTTTCTTTTAAATGACTATCCTTTCATTTCACCCCAACAACTGGAAAGCAAGATAAGTATTCCTTTAACTTCAAACTAATGAGTGTTTGTAAGGCCCTGCTTGGAAAATAAAGGCTTGAACTGGCCTCTCCTCATCACTGCTTCTTCCAACAGGCCCTCATCACCTTTTTTCAAGTCAAGATTTCATCCCATACATGCATGACTCAATCAGATTTGGAAATGTGGGTAAGAGAAAGATGTCAAAGGAAATGTGAAGCATTCACTTTTCTATTAGTCACACTTTTTACACCGCAGACTCCAAAGAGATGTTAAGCACCTGGTTTTCCTTTTGGTTCAGAAAAACCAACCACCAGAAACTGCCCATTTTACTATTCATATTTAGCCATAAAGAAAGGGAAATAATTAGATAAATCATCCAATAGAACCGTAATTCTTAGGGTCTTCTCATCCAGCTCAACCTCTCTGAGCAATAGTAAGCACCATGGGTATCTGTTGCTTTGGGAGCTCAGAGAAACTAAACCTGTTAAACTGCTTTGTTTTCTAGGGGTGCTATTTCTTCTGTCATAAGAAAACATGTAGCTAACTCACCTGTTATGATAACTGTAAACTGTTGTCATAAAGTAGCCACTGATAAATTTTATTAGAATTGGGGGAATATGTGTATGTAGTGTGTATAGTGTATATGGCAGAGAGCAGGTTTGGTGGGTGTTTTGTTGCAGCTGCTGATCTTTTTCTTTGCAGATGGTACAAACTCCCCCGAGTCCATTTCCTGGGCCTATGTTCCCACCTCACCACCTAGCTGGCTGAAATCATCAACAGGGGTCCAGTTTGAGCAGGCTGCTAGCCCTATTTGGAGGAGTGGGGAGGGGGTGGGAGAAAGCGACCACAACGTGTGTGGGTGGCCTCAGTTGGCACTCATAAAATATTAGAATGTCACTGGGCCAGTGAGTCCCACGTAGGACACTTTTTTTTAACTAACTCATAGGTTTATAAATTAGAGTGTGATTTGGGGGACCTCTAGCCTCTTTCCCCCCAAAAAACCAACAGAGCATTCACTGCATTTCTTTTAGTCCTCCCAATTTGTGGCTGAGGTCACTCCAATTAATCAATAGGGCTCAAAACAACTTTTTAAAAACACCACTGGACTTACAAGGGAAGACATCAAATTTCCCAGATCTGGTGGAGGACAGGGCAAGGGAGGGAAGGTGGGCACAGAGGCCCCCAGGAAGCCGGGTTTTGGCCTTTTGACAATCTGTCAGAGATTCAACTTTCTTCTCAGGGAAGGAAGAGGGAAAGGAAGGAAAGAAGGGAGGGAGGAGGAGTGGGAAGGAGAATGGAGCTTTAAATCTATGCTATTAGGAGGATAGGATGCCACTTCCTCTCTGTTTCCCAAATTAGAGAGCAGTGAATCCATTACTGCCTATTAGCTAGAAAGAGTGCTGACTTGCTTCTGAGACCTTTTTCCCTGTCCCTGCAGATATGCCCTGCGTGCAAGCCCAGTATAGCCCTTCGCCTCCAGGTTCCAGTTATGCAGCGCAGACGTATGGCTCGGAATACACCCCGGAGATCATGAATCCTGACTACACCAAGCTGACCATGGACCTCGGCACCACGGAGATCACGGCCACTGCTACCACGTCTCTGCCTAGCTTCAGTACCTTCATGGAAGGCTACTCGAGCAACTACGAACTCAAGCCCTCCTGCCTGTACCAAATGCAGCCATCGGGGCCGCGGCCCCTGATCAAGATGGAGGAGGGCCGCGCACACGGCTACCACCATCACCACCATGACCACCACCACCACCACCACCATCACCAGCAGCAACAGCAGCAGCCATCCATTCCGCCCCCCTCCGGCCCGGAGGACGAGGTGCTGCCCAGCACTTCCATGTACTTCAAGCAGTCCCCGCCATCCACCCCGACCACGCCGGGCTTCCCGCCGCAGGCTGGGGCACTGTGGGACGACCCGCTGCCCTCCACGCAGGGCTGCATCGCTCCTGGCCCGCTGCTCGACCCGCCAATGAAGGCGGTGCCCTCCGTGGCCGGCGCGCGCTTCCCGCTCTTCCACTTCAAGCCCTCGCCGCCGCACCCACCTGCGCCCAGCCCGGCCGGCGGCCACCACCTCGGCTACGACCCGACGGCCGCCGCCGCGCTCAGTCTGCCGCTGGGAGCCGTCGCCGCTGCCGCCGCCGCCGCGGGCAGCCAGGCCGCAGCGCTCGAGGGCCACCCGTACGGGCTGCCGTTGGCCAAGAGGGCAGCCCCGCTGGCTTTCCCGCCGCTCGGCCTTACGGCTTCCCCCACCGCGTCCAGCCTGCTGGGCGAGAGCCCCAGCCTGCCGTCGCCGCCCAACAGGAGCTCGGCGTCCGGCGAGGGCACGTGCGCTGTGTGCGGGGACAACGCCGCCTGCCAGCACTACGGCGTGCGCACCTGCGAGGGCTGCAAGGGCTTCTTCAAGGTGAGCTCACGCCTCCTCAGGCGCCCCCTCCCCTCCGCTACCAGCCTCCTCAACCACTCGCTCAAGTGAGCATCTAAGCGGATCCCTCCCTGTTTAAGAGGCATAATGGTTATACTGTGCGTTTCTGTAGCCTTTTCTAGCACCTTCAAACCCGCTTTCTCAGGGCTTTTTAACTTGATGTTCGTTACAGGAGACCGCCCCAGATGGACTTGAGAGGGCTGTGAACTTCCTGTCTTGGCATTACCTTATGCTCATTTTTCTGGAGGGAGCTTTCAGCAGATTCCCAAAGGGATCTGTGACCTCAGAAATGCAAACACTTCGTTGTGTTCCTCTTCTGTCCATCCAGGATGTCTGAGGGATAGAGTCTGTCTGCCAGGTCTTGGATATTTGTATCTTGTTTAATCCTCATCGTCAGAGCTGGGACAGAGCTCAGATTGAATTCTGGCCACCCACTAGCTATTTTTATCAACAGCGTCTTGAAGGTTGAAATTAATTATCCTTGTTTCATAGATGAGGAAATGGAGGCTCAGAGAGGTTATTCAATTGCCCCTGGACACACACTCAGCGGGTGAAATGAAGGCACGATGCCAGCTCATGTTTGCATGACCCCAAAGGGCATGCCCTCTTCACAGCTCTGAGTTGCAGTACAGACAGAGTCAACTGGTGGATACAGTTTGGGGGAGCCCTCCTTAGAAGACAGAAGCTGGGGTCTCACCCACCCTCTCCACTTCTGTGCCACACATAGTGCCAGGTGTGGACATGCTGCAATATCTCATAGACCCAAGGAAGAATTTTACAGTGAGAATTTTACAGTCTTCAGCCTTCACCTTATTTTGCCCGTGAGGAAACTGAAGCTGGAGAGGTGACTTAGTGGTACACGGGGAAAGTTCCAGGTGCCTTCTTCTGACTCTTGAGTTCAGTGCTCTTTTCACCACTCAGAGGAAAGAGGACTTGTTCTCTTGCTGCTCTACTTTTGCTCTTGACTCCCAGACCTCTTCAGACACTTAATTCTGTGCCACCTTCCCCACTTCCCACTCCCCTGGCCATTATCCCAGGGATCTGCAAACCCACAATGTTCTCCCACAATAATCACCTCCTAGCCTCCTGTACCAGGCAGGGTGGAGGGAGAGGGGAAGCTGGATGCTGATTGGGTAACGGGGATTTGTAGGCCAATAGGATGTATCTGGGAGCAAGCTGGAATTGGAGTCTGAATACTCAAATAGGAGTCCTTCATCTGCCACCTACCAATGTTATGATGTTGGCCATGACACTTTCTTCCAGGCCTCAGTTTCCCTATCAGGTGAATAAAATTTAGAGAAGGGCTGTGAGTGTTAAATAAGGTAAAATATTTATGAAAGCACTTTATAATCTTTAAAGGGCTATAAAACAATAACAATAGTTCACTATAAATGCAAACTACAAAGTATTTATTTAAAAAAATGCATGTGTGTGCATTGGTAAACATACCAACAAGCAACAGTTATTTTTGATCTGGAGATAGGAATCATGTGATTAAATTCTGCAGATAAATGAGAAAGTGCCTGTGGAAAGATTCTGCAATAGGTTAAGTGCCATACAGGAGGTATGCAGGATTATAATGTTTTAAATGTAGAACCATCAGTGTAACTTTTTTTTTTCTTCTGTTTTTACTCAAGCTTTACCAGGGTTAGTTTCAAGTAACCGTATACCTTTAGCAGATTTGATTTTTACAGCATTTCAGTGGAAATGCTGAAGGGCAGTGAAACGGGCAGAAGGAAAAGAAATGGGGAAAAGAAAGAAAAAGAATTAAGAGAAGTACAAGTAATCCACAAATATAATCACCCCTGAATAATTGAGAGTTGGCCAAAATACAGGAGTGGTAATACATTCCTAGTCTAGAAATGTCAATTAAGTGTTCCCCAACAGCATCCTTTTTCTGCAGCAATCCCTTGAAAACAAATCTATACTTGAAAGGGTGGGGGAAGATGGGGGAGAACCACCCCACAGATCTGTTAATTAAGGGAACGGGAGCAGGTTTTACCCAGTGGCTTTCTACCATTAAATTGAATTCTTTAAAAATGTGACATGAAGTGCAGTTAATGATGGGAATTCAGTGATTGAACCATAACGATCTCTCCCTGTCCTTAAACTGTTGTGCAGACACACACAAATGTGGGGAGGGTTTCAGGTTACTGGGAAAATATATACCTGAAGCAAAATGCCACCAGCACTCAAATTGGCATATGGCTTTGAAAATGATGGCAAGAAATAGAGTTTTTTAAATTACTGCATGTTCAGTGAAAGAGACCTTCATTCAGGAAACACAAGTTTCCTACCCTTACAGACTGCTGAGAATTTAAATGCTGGAAACTTAGAAACTTGTTTGTGTTTGGGGAATTTTGCATTTTAAACTAAAATCACCTGCTAAAGCAGGGTAAATGGATCTGGCTTTAAATTTTATATAAGCAGTTTAGAAATGATCTTTTAAAATGAAGTTAAAAGGTGATAGAGTGAAAACTGATACAAGAGGGTTGAGAATTGCTGAAAGTTAAAAAAGATAGAAGGTAAATCTAGAACTTTAGGCACAAAATAGATCACCGATCCCAAATTACCTGGATTTCTTTTTTTTTATGCAGCCCAGGCTTACCAAATAAATTACAACCTTCTGCTCTATTTAGAGTCGAATAGATTCAGGTAATTTCTGAATGATTTCACCCTAAGTGGTAAATACATATCCATTTGCACAAATGTTTTTAATTTTTTAAAAAATCAAGCATTTTCTTATATTTGGAACATAAAATATCCTTAATTATGTATTCATGTGTCATTTTAAAATTATATGATTCTGAAGAATACACCATTATTTTATGCCCAAGCTCAAATTTTATGATGTGTCTTTTACTATATGGCTATTTAGATATCTAGATATCTAGATATCAGTAGTCACTTATGAAATAATCTATTAATGGGAATTTTCATTGAAAATGTATGGTTCTTCCTTTCTTTCATTCCTTTTTGTTTATTTGATTTTTTTTTCTTTCTTGGATGTGATAGTGGTTTTTAGTATCCAATTTTAAGATTTTGCTTTCAAAAATCAGAAATGGTCAATTTACCATATATATTCTTTAAAAAATAAGATACAGCACACAGGCTGATTAAGTGACCTTTTTTGCATTAAAACATTATTTCCTGTACGTTATAACTAGACAAATCCTGGTTTTTGCTCTTTATGATTTCATCTCTATTGGGGGAACAAAGCCAGTTTCTGTGATATTTGACTTACAGTGGTGATAGCCAACAAAGTACATCCTAGATAATTTTTATTTTATTTTAATAAGGTCAGCAATAATCAGGGGAGTGGAACAAGTAGAAAATTGTTCCCAAAGGGATATTAAAAGTGGAGATAATCTAATCCTCCAAGGTATGATATGTTGACCTGGTAATTTCAGATATGATTTTATCATTCAGACTTGGGTGTCTCCTGAGACTTGCTTCAGAACAATCCAAGATGATTTCCATTGTCAGCAGCTAACACTAATAAAATTGTTTTTCCTGCAGGCTAGCGTGTTAGGAAATTAAATTTATCTAATTATACGAATTGCACTGTCGCTTTTCACGTTGTAATTAAAATACATCTTGTCAGGTCCTACCTCTTTCCAGAAACTATTAGTTGACTATCTCTGTATTGTATTTTCTCAGAGAACGGTGCAGAAAAATGCAAAATATGTTTGCCTGGCAAATAAAAACTGCCCAGTAGACAAGAGACGTCGAAACCGATGTCAGTACTGTCGATTTCAGAAGTGTCTCAGTGTCGGAATGGTTAAAGAAGGTATGGATATAATGCTTTTTATCCAGGTTGCTTATGAATATTCTCAGTTATCACTGAAAAGAAGTTAATATTTATATTGGGATGGTGAATTTTCCTGGTTTTCCTTTCCTTTCAACATTTTATTTTTGTGGTGTATATTTACATTTAAAAATAGCTGAGGACTACTTATTCTAATTTCTCAAAATCAATAGAGAGCTTGTGTATGCACATCTTTGTTCTGTTTGATGAAGAGACTTTTAGGGCTAATTCATTACCAAATGTAAGTATGGGGTGGCTTTTATGCTGCTTATTTCAACTCTCATTAAATCATTGTGTGGATATTATTCCAAACTTACTGCCACTTTTTAATGGTTGGTCTCATTAATGATTTGCTCAGCTGTGAAGTGTTTTGATTCCTTTTTTTGTGATTTATGGCTATTCATGGATATCTTCTTTCTTTCTCTCTGTGTCAGTGGTCCGTACAGATAGTCTGAAAGGGAGGAGAGGTCGGCTGCCTTCCAAACCAAAGAGCCCATTACAGCAGGAACCGTCTCAGCCCTCCCCACCTTCTCCTCCGATCTGTATGATGAATGCCCTGGTCCGAGCTTTAACAGACTCAACGCCCAGAGATCTTGATTATTCCAGAGTAAGTTTTATTATGTCCTGTGAATGATCAGGTTTTCTATTCACAATACTAGTAATAAGAGTGGATTGAATGACTTTGTGCCTGGCATTGTGCTAAACAGCTTCCATACCTTTTCTGTATTTTTCACTTCATTTAGTACTTCTAGTGCATCTATTGCACCAAATAATTTTTGCTTTATTGAATCTCTAAATGCCTTAACAAATGACCCTGACAGTGCTGCACCTGTCGTACTCATTGTTGCAGGATTCCTGATGGTTGTGCCAAAGAAAATCTGAACAGGTAAATTGCAATTTGTAGATTTCTTTCATGGTTGAGACAAAGCAACTGCTGGTTTTTTTGGGGTTTTTTTTTTTCACATTATGACCAAACATCTGGGTAAGCTTCAAGTTATCCTTAAACTGTTTACCCAATAGCATCGGCATTGATTGACCTGCTGCTTATTCAGAGGGATTAGACCATTGATGGAGAGGAGCAGACTCTGGCCTTGATATCAGGAGGTGTCAGGAGGACTGGGATGGAACGCCGCCTCTGCTGCTTCCTGCCTGTGTCACCTGGATCCCACTCTTGGCTTTCTCATCCCTACAGTGGAGATGATTACAATGTTTAATCTCAGAGGGATGTTTTGAACATCAGTCACACAGGAATGATGGTTGAGAAAACATTTGAAAACCATAAATGATTACCAGTGTTGTTATTTTAAGTCAACCAAAACATATCAACATTTTTATTTCATATGGGATATAGTAAAATATCGTCAATTTGAACTATGCAAATTCCCAGAAATTTGGATATCACAAAGAAGAACCATGAGAAAGGGTTTTCTGAGCAAATGTATAAACATTACTGGAAGGCAGTTTTTAAAGAGACTTAGAAAAGCAAACTTATAGCAAGACAGGATCTTACCAAAGAAGAAAAGAAAGGAAGATGATCGTGGTTATTGAGCAGTTTCTACATGCTAGACATTGTGGTACATTGTCTCATCTAACCATTTAAAGAATCATGAACTGTAAGGATAGTTACCCCATGACGAGAAAACTTAGAGTTTGCACGCAAATGAGAAAGATACCAGTTTGGGATCCCAGGGGGTTGATCTGGCTTGGCAGCTACTACCAGATTGCTTTCTCCAGGTCCAATCAGTACTTCAAACTTCTGGTTGAAGGGCTGGCCAGGAGTGTAAATGTATCTGTTCTGTTCCCTCCTTTTAGGTTGCATTGTTGACAAAAGTGAAGGGGTGACAGGTATATCTGCTGTCATCCTTCCCTCACCCCCTCCCTTATTACAGGCTGTGAAGCCTCCTCTCCATGCCTGAGCACAGGACTTCATATGAGAAGTGTGGCAGATCCTTAGCATCAAAGGTTGAGGACTCTTACTCTGATTACAAGTAGCATCATTTGACTGAAGTCAAGTCTCAAATAATAGTCTAATAAAATAATGCAGTGGTAAGGGCTTAGGCTTTGGAACCTTGCAGGCCTTGATTAAATCCCACCACCACCATGTACTAGCTTGAGCAACTGATTAAATCTTTTAATACCTCAGTTTCCTCATTTGTATTATAGAGTAGTAATAATAATAATAATATCTATTTCCTGGGGTTGTTTGTGAAGTTTAAATATAATACTTGTCAAAGCTCTAGCAGAGTGCCCTGTATGTTATCTCCTTGACCAAACCTTATTCCATCATTTGTTGAATGTTCTAATGAGTATGAACATTACACTTGTCAGGTGCCACATAGCAATCCCACTAAGGTAAGTGTTAGGATCTCTATTTCATAGATGAGGAGATTAATAAAACTGAGAAAGGCTAAAGGACTGACTTGCCCAAGGTCACATAGCTAATATGTATCAGAGATAGAATTAGAAACCAAATGTTTTGGGCCCCAAAGTCTGTGCTCTTAAATACCAAGCTTCCTTGCCTCTCTGGTCTTAGTGAGAGTGACTGATAGAAATGCATCTGGGAATAAAGACTTCCATGAACCAACTTTGGCTTTCCCTTATGCAACTCATCTAAGTTAATGAAGCTTCTCGGCACTGCCTACACTGAGGCTGCAGCACGCAATCTGACGTTGTTCCAGGCCATTTGAAATTACTGCCAATGGCCAGCTCAGAGAATTTAGGCCCCAACGTGATTTGGGGGGCCTCAAATTACCCAATGATTGGTCTACATGGTCTAATTAGTTATTCAGTGGCAATCCCTCCCTAGTCCTTTGAGTTGTCCCAGCTGGGAATTGTCTCCACACTGAAAAATCAATCCACTGTGTTTGCTTGCTTCTGCACCATTCAGTGTGTTAGACTAGAGTCATCATCCTCATCAACAAACATTTATCCAATTTAATTGCTAGCTTTGTCCAAAATAGCAGATTGACCATGCCAGAGTCTGGGTCACACTGATACTACCTTTGGGGCCTGGCTCAATTTTGCAAAGTGTATTTATTTTAACTGCATTGTTTTGGAATCAGGTTGAACCTCATAGCTTGGATTCTCCTGCTTTTAGATAGCTTTACAAAATTATCAAAAATTGGATGGAAATCAATTAAATTAAAAGTCTTTTTTAAAAAATACAGTGATTTTTCATCAAAAACTTGGATGAAGGCATGGAAGGCATGCTGATCACATTTGCAGATGACAGAAAGCTGGGAGGGATCGCTAATATGATGGATGTCAGTATCAACATTCAGAGTGATTTCGACAGGTTGGAACAGGATGGGCTGAAACCATCATGAAGAAAGTTAACAAAAATAAATGTGAAGCTCAGCATTTAGAATTTTTAAAAATGGGAGAGCCTTGGCCTGTCAGTAGTTCACGTTAAGAAGATCTCTGGAGTCTATTCCATACACACTCAATAAGAACCAACAAAGTATTTGTGTGGTGGAAGGGAGGGATGCTAAATTAGCTTAGGCTGCAGTAGTAGAAGTATGGGACCAGAACCAAGTTGGTCGTGGTCCGATGGACTCTGTCCTGTCTGTGCACACTTTAAGCGTGGAGTTCAGTTCCAAGTTGGGATTTAAGACAGTTGTGGACACACTGTTTCTGAAACTTGCAAGGGATGGTTGGAGGAAATGGAAATAAGTAGACAGAAATGGAGAAGGTTTGGCAGGATTAGGTCACACTTCTGCCCTGTCGCAAAGAGGACTGTTGCTCCCAAGGGCAGATCGGGGCGGGGGAGGAGGGGGCACCCTTCCAGCTCACTCTGAGGACAAGGACAAGCTCTCTTGGCTACAAGAGCTGCTGTGGAAGCATGAGTTCACCAACACAAGAAGTAACTAAGGGGAACACATAACAGGGTTCCTCACAAGAAGAGAGGTTATTTTGGCTAATATTAAGGTCCTTCCAACTCTAAGAGTTTATGATTCCAGAGTTTACCTCACTGTCCCTAAATGCAAGTTTGAATATATATACATATACATAAAAGAATATGTGTTGCTAGGTAACTTGTTACTTAACAAGACTGAACTAGCTTTGTTCTCTAAAACATAATTAACATAAAACAAATGAAGCAAAATAAATTCATTGAGCGCCTACTTTTAGCTAGGCACCATCTCATATATTCTTACGTAAGTTCACTTAGAGCCTAGTTTATGTGATACAATTTATGGTTTCAGTTCACTTTTTTTTAATGTCATTCATTGAAACTCAATTTTCATATTGCCTTCTCCTTAAAGTTTTTTATTTATGAATTCATAGAACTGGAAGTGATCTTGAGGTCATCTAATCCAACCCCCATATTTTCAGAGGAGTAAATAAAGGCTTAAAAAGGTTAAGTGGCTTCCCTAAGGTCAGTGACAGAGCTAGGATTAGACCCAAATCTCATCATTCAAGGCAGTATATCACCATGCTGCCATTTAGAAGCAATTTACCAGTTTTTTAAAAATAGAAGCTTTATTAGATTTTTTAAATTACAATAATAGCAATATATACCCATTGGTTTTGAAAAAAGGGCAAATCATTTAGAAATGAACAAAATGAAAAATGAAAGTCTCTTCTTCATTTATTCCTGCCTAACCCATTCTTCAGGGTAACTAATGTTAACATTTTAGTGTTACCCATAATTTATTATATTGTAAATAAGAATTTTCCCTGTCAGGTTTGAATCAGACAGTTAACCAAAACAGTTGATTAAAGATGCTGCCTTTCCCCAGTGACTTAGATAAATAAGAGAAATGAGAAAATGTTTGCCAGATAGGTATGTTCTAATCTCCTTGTACCAGCCTATATGCCTTTAAGGTAGTAAGTGGGAAAGGGAGGTGAAGGAGTTGTTCCAAGTCACAGGGGGAAGGATGTTTTAGAGGCCAGAACGAGAGCTCCTCGCTCTGTGAGGCGTTCCTGGCTCTGGGACCTCCTCTTTTCCTTTGGGCCAAACTTCTCTCCTTCAAAAGTGAGCTCATATCATCATATATCACTGCAGTCAAAACATGTCACATTTGATTTGTTTCTCCTGGAAGTGTTGCTATTCTCTACCCCACAGTTGCTTTTAATTTAGCAATACAAGTATATATAGACACTGGGCTTGGCTTCAGAGCCTACATAATTACTAATGAGAAAATATACTTCACATCCTCATTAGTTGGTCATTTCAAGTATTTTCCAGCAAACTAGGATGTTTTCTGGTAATTGGTGTCACTTAGTATAGTAACAGACTCCAAAGACAAGAGATACTGTGCAAATAAAACCAGGCACCAGCAAGTAGCATTTAAATATGTTAACAAGACAGCCTAGGAAACAACTTGGCTGACACATGTTAGACCTGCAGAGTAAACAGCATGAAGACTCTGCAAAGGGAATGCTTTCATGAAGCTACTCAGAAGACCCTCTCAGACTGCTGCCAGTTCACCAGATTTCAGGCCAGTTCCTGCCCCTCTGTGGGCCTCAGTTTCCTTATCTGAATGGTGAGGAGATTGGACTAAATGCACTGCCAGGATTCAGCCTTCTCATTCCCTGACACTCTGACCACTGGACCTGCTACAGTTCCACTCTGGGTACAGGTCTGCATTGCCCAAAGTGTGGTGCCCAGACTGCCTCTATCAGAAGAAGCCAATGTGTTTGCTTAAAATGCAGATTCCCTGGCCACACGCAGACCCACTGACTCAGAATTGGGGGGAAGGGGGGAAGCAGGTGGGAATCTATTTATTTCAGTTTTCAAAGGGTTTGGAATTTTTATTAATTATCATTGCTAATTTACTTTAAATTTTTTATTGAAGTAAGTTAAACAATATTATATAATTTACAGGTGTACAATATAGTGCTTTATAATTTTTAAAGGCTAGACTCCATTAATATTGGCTATACTCCCCATGTTGTAGGAATCTGTATTTTACAGAGGGCCTTGGATGAATTTTTGGCACACTGAGGTTTGAGAACCACCAATGTAGTCTCATAAGAACAATTCAGTTTTACCTCAAATCTCCTATTTCCCAGCTTTCTTGGGGCTGAGAAGGAATGAGCAATAGAGATAAATTTAACAGAAGGTAATCGATTGATTTAACAATTCTTCCAGAACAGTGGACACATTATTGAACACAACAAAGCACCTGCCCTTATGGGGCTTACAGGCCAGTGAAGGAGAAAGTAAACAAATGTTTAACGGTAGTGGTGCCATTGGCAGGGAGATGAGGTTTTTTTGGTTTTTTGTTTGTTTGGTTTTTTTTTTTTTTTTAAGTAGGGGGAGGCAATTAGATCAGAAAAGCAGAAATTGGGGGCAAGATGTACTCATTGCCAATTTTTTTTAAGTGTCACTTTTTAAAGTGTAAGAACCTATGAATATGTATATATAGTTTAGCTCATGGAATGATAATATCTAAAATATAAAGAAATATAAGGGCTCAGGGAAAAGTAACATTCTAAGAGGAGGTAAAATGTTCTTAGGATATTTCACATAGTTAGTGGGATTGACAGTGAGATAAATGGCAGATTCTACTCTGCTATGAAAACATCACACTGCTAAATTTTAGGGCTGGTGTTCACCAAGGGTCTCACATAATTCCCAAACGATTTATTTTCAGCCTAGATTGTGGCTGAAGTCTGACCTGTACAGCCGTGTTACTGCCATTTAAAACATGTAGACTCCCTTTAGTTTAAATAGCATCCATTGTTTGCAGCTCTAGAACCTCATTCTCTTTGGAGGAATCTGCATTAGACATTAGCTGTCAATAAGTGTTAATACTGTGTCTTTGACTAGTGGTGAAGCCTGAGTATTGATGAATCAGTTATCCATATATGCTGGAAGAAAAAGTTAGCCTAAATAGGAAAAAAGATTCATTTTGAAAGTCTTTCTCTATTTGGCCTGTGTTTAATTGGAATGATCAGTAAATAGATATTTCTAGATTTTCTTTGGTGAACCTCAAACTGCTTAGCTCATAGACAGAGTGAGGTTAGGGGAGTACAGAAGCAGAGATGGGGGTCAGGTTCTCCCAACTCTACATCCAGTATTCCTTGGTGAGATCTTTATAAACTGCTAGGCCAGGCAGAGAAAGAATCTAAAACATTTTGTTCTGTTTCTTTAAATCTTTCATTTAGTAGAGAGGATACTTGGTTTATCTTTTCCCCTCAGCAGTCCATGCTGACCCTCCAGTCACCCCCAAGTTACTCTTGGCTCAGGCTGAATTCAGTTTGGCTCCAGAATTCTGGAACGTGGACCAGAATCACTGCAGGTGAAGACCAGAGGGACTGGCACACAGGGCCTGCTGGCTTTCCCCCTTGCTGGACTCTATCAAAGAAAACTGTATATGCAGGGTAGGCAGGGATGACATTTCCCTATGTTCAGAATGCATGAAATTTGAGCCCAGCAGGGGGAAGGCCTGCAGAGGACCCTGGTGAAAGCTGAGCGCTCTGGAGGAGTCTGAGCAAATGATGGAAGCAGAGAGATTATCGAGTTGTTACCCATGGCTTCAGGGACATCAGTGCAGGAGGGAGCTGTTAGGTCCTACTCCTTAACATCCTTTAGTCTTTTTCTCTCCACTTATACTATTTTACAACAAAATAATGCTGAGTCAGTGTCAAATTCTAGGCAATACCATCATACCTGGTGTGATTCTCAACATTTAGAATCATCAAATTCAAGAGCCATAACATGGAACCTTCACCAGGATAAATGATGAAATCTGGGCCATAAAACATTCCTGTACAGATTTAAAAGAATAGAAATCATGCAGTGTCTGCCATCGAACACACAGTGGAATTAAACTAGAAGTCAGTAACAGAAAGATAGCTGAATACAAGAGCCAGAAGGAATTTTAGGAATCAGCTGGTCCAGTTGCTTCCTACTTTAGAGGCAGAAATAGACCCAGAGAAGTTAAGTGGTTTTTCTAAGGCTGCACAGCAAGTCAGTGCTAGAGCCTAGAAGAGGACCCCCTGACCTACTGCCTGATCCAACTTCCTTTCCTCGACTCTGAATTACCTGAGAGTTTCACATGTAGTGCCATCAGCTTTCTAAAGACGGTTCTGCCCTGAATTTCATCCTGCCCTTGGAGAGCATATGGAATTAGATTTATATAAGAAGAGAAAGTTAAAAAATAAAATAAAATCTTTTTTCCCCATTCTCCTCCAGTTAATAGTATGTGTGTTGAAAGGAGGTAGTGGATAGTGTCTGTGACACTAGAATCATGCTCTCATCCTTGAATCTCCATGGGAAGGTGGACTGTTTCCTTCTCCTGGTCCATTACAACATAGAACATCCAGGGCTTCATAGAACCCAGGCCCTCGGTGGATTATTGGGAACAGAGGAACAAGGACTTGGAACTGGATCTGATATAGGAATCTAGAAAGTCAGGGCTGAAAATTAGAAACCTGGTTCAACCCCTTCCTCCGTGTAATAAATATGGAAGCTGAGGGACAGTGATAATTCCAAGTATCAAAACCATTAGCAATATCACTGTAATCATTTGTTAAACATGTTCTGTGGGTCAAGTCCTTTGCATACATTATCATATTTAATCACCTCAACAAAACATTGTGGAAGATATTATCCCCATTTTACAGAGGAGAAAACTGAGGCTCAGAAAAGTGAAGTAATTTACCTCAGATAACTATAGCAGCAGGGCTACATTATTTCACAAGTTAGGGTCTAGACAAATCTAGGATTAAAGTAGCTGGGCTCCTTGTCTGATGTTTCTTTTGTCATTTCATGTTGCCTCTTGGGAAAACACAAAGGAAAAAGAAAGACCCAACTAAGACAAGTGCCTCATTTCCTCAGACCTAAGTAGTTGTACAGTGAGCACCTGACTGCTTATTGGCTGTTTCTCCTCCAGCCAGCTTAGGGTGTTGTGGCAAACTTAGGCATTCCACTGACTATTTACTTGAACAATATTCTACTACTGTTTACTGAGGGTCAATTATGTGCTAGTCACTGTGTTGACAAAATATGGGACCAAATGTATACATACATGGAGAACTCCAATTAGAGGCAAGCGAAATGCTTTTTAAAACTATCCTATGGGCTACCAGCAAGTAATATCAGGCATACTAACAGCCAGGAGGTATAGGACTGGAAATCAGAGGACCACGTTTAAGTCTTGGCTGTACCACTGTTAGTTATGTAACCTGGGAATGTCTGTTAGCCTCTCCAAGCTTCTTTGAGCCCCAGTTTCCTCATCTGTAAAACAAGGATTCACAACCACTCCCCAGGAAGGTCAACTGGGAAAAGAGACACAAAAGCACATGCAGCTGTGCTGGCATGAAGGCAGTGACATGCATATTTTGTACATCTCTTAAGTCTCTGTGTTGTCGGTTGTCCCTTGATTATTATCTTGCTGTATCAATCTTCCTGCCTGAAGCAGGGAAGATTTCCCTCCAATGATTCAGGCAAAACCCTGGCTCTCTCAGCATATCTAAAAGCTGCGAAGAGACTATTCCTGTTTGTACCTTTCTTCTCCTGGGGCCCTCTAGATCAATGCCGTGCAATAGAATGTCCTGCCGTGATGGAAATGTTCTACACCGCAGTGGCTACCGAGCACTTGAAATATGGCTAGTATGACAGAGGAGCTGAATTTTGAATTTTATTTAATTCTTAATTTAAGTAGCCACAAGTCCTGAGTCTGATGGCACACAGCTGCCTGGCCCCTGCCAAGGAGACACTCCTCCCTCACCCTTCCTTGTTTGTTTTATCTCTCAGAAATCCATCTATAGCAAGCACAAATCATTCTCTTCTCCTGTTGGTTAATCCCTTGATTCCCAAACTTCATTGTGCATGAGAATTCACCTGGAGATCTTGATAAAACTGTTTCTTGGGCCTACCCTCAGAGTTTCTGATTCTGTAGGTCTGGGGCATGGCTGGAGATTTTCAGGTCTAACACATTCCCTGGTGTTGCTGAAGCTGTTTGTCCAGGGACCACCATTTGAGAACCATGGGTTAATTAAGCGTCTTGTTTGGAGACAGCTGTGCCTTAAGGAATCAGTAGATCGTGGAGGCCCACACAGACACCACCCCCTGGAGTAATGGTTCTCAACATTCCGGCAGCCCTTTGAAATCACCTGGGAAGCTTTTAAAATTCCTGATAACCAGTCCCCATCCCAGACCAGTGAAATTAGGATCTCTGTGGCTAAGACCCAGACATGAGTGTTTTTTAAAGCCCCCCAGATGACTGCAGTCAGGATTGAAAACCCCTGCACTCACGGGACTTAAGCAAATTTCTTTGCCTGTTAAGTTGGAACAGAATTCGCTGTTCACAGGTCACAGGGCTATTGTGAGAATCCGATGAGACTGTAAATGCAAAAAGGTTTTATAAACTGTGGGACTTAAAAGTAAGGATTTAATCGTTGACAGTCTTGGAAAAGAAATTTGCAAATGATGCTGTGATCCCTGTTGGACTGAGATAACACTGCAGTCTGTGGCTTGCATTCCAGTACTGTCCCGCTGACCAAGCCGCTGCAGGCACAGACGCTGAGCACGTGCAACAGTTCTACAACCTCCTAACCGCCTCCATTGAAGTATCCAGAAGCTGGGCAGAAAAGATTCCTGGATTTACTGATCTCCCCAAAGAAGATCAGACCTTACTTATAGAATCAGCCTTTTTGGAGCTGTTTGTTCTCAGACTTTCCATCAGGTAATTACTATTATTTTATCTTCCTTCAGTCCACTCCTTCCTGTGAAGAAGTTTGAAACCTGCTGTGTTGGTAACTAAGTCGTTGGTGAAAAGTTTGCTCAAGAAGGAAATATGAAATATGGCCAGACATTAAAAAAACTGAGCAGTGGCTGGAGCACTGGGCAGGTAGCCAGACTCTTGGGTTCTAGTCTCAATTGTAATGTGGACTTTCTGTAAGACCCTGAGCAGGTCATTTGCTTCACCAGAAATTTTGTTTCCTTCTTTGTAAAATGAGGAGGTTGGATTTGGTGATCTCTAAAGGCTGTTGTAGCTCCAACATTCTGTGATTCCAGGAAGATTCTCAGGGTGCATAAAGTATTTCCTGGGAGCAAGTATTTGTTTTGAACCTTGCATTTCCCTTGGAGTTTTCTGTTTAACAAGTGATGGTTCTAACACACCAGATGGGGCGCTAAAGACTTCCCACAGCATCTCAACTCCCAGTGTTCGCTCCAAGAGAATAATAGCTTCTGGATCAAAAGATTTGGCTCAACTGATTATACTCAGTGACATCAAACACAAAGAGGAACTGATTTTTCAAAGAGCCAGAACCTGGGATTTAAACTTCTCTCATGAAGTCCACAATTAGCGTTTTAAATTCTGTCTTCCTTGCTTCCTTTCAGTTTATTTTATATACATATATATATATATATATATATATATATATACACACACACACATATATGTATATGTGTACATACATATGTGTATATGTATATGTATGTATACACACACACATATATATATAGTGTTACCAGAAACTCATTTGAAGTGCAAATTCCCATGTCCTGGTACCAGCTCTTTTGGTTTGGATCTACCTTTAGAAATCTGCATTTTTAAAGTCATGATCCAGTGATTCTGATGCTGGTAGTTTGAGTTCCAGATTTTAAATTCTGAGATTGAATCACCCTGTCCTATATGTGCATCTGTGGAGGGATCTATGGGAGAGACCGAGGTGGGGTTACAAAGAGACTGCCAATAATTAGCAAAATTACAGCCAATCCTGTGTGTGCCGGAGCTAAGCTAAGCCAGCAACGTGACTGTCATCTAGTGGACAGGCAGCAGAGGATTAAGTAGGTGATAAGCTCCAGGAGGACAGGCACCATATAGGCCCCATTCACCAGGTGTTCTCCAGTGCCTGGCTGAGGAAAGGTGCATACTTTGTGCTCAGGAAATACTTGCTGAGTGAATGAACAAATAAAGCTCTCATCCAAGAAGCACAATTAAAGAGACATGAACTTATTAATGAAATAGGCCAAGAGAGAGAAATATGTGTCAAGAGATTTGAAAATTAAAGGAAAGTTCAGGCTAAGGCAAGGACCACCTACAATTCAGAATTAGTTGCATGTAACATTCGTTGGGCTCTCCTTGTATACCAGGCTCTATGCAAAGGCTTTCAAATCCTTTGTTTTATTTAATTCCCACAGGATTCTTTGGAGGTAGCAATTAAAATCCCTGTTTTATAGATAAGGAAAAGGAAATTCAGAAAGATTAAAAGAGTGCCCAAGGCCCCCCTGCAAAGTGGTGCTAACTGGCAGTTCCAGGACGCCTTTTATGAGAAAAGAATGGGATGTTGATGGACATGATATAAACTATCACGACAGATTTAGAAATAGCCTTCTACAGCCCCACTGTTAAAAGCAGAGAACATGACACAAAATAAAAGCTTTTTTCTTTTAACTTTAGACTGTTTTTCAGTTTGTGATTGACTTCTGGCGCTTGCAGGGACTTGGTGTTTTTAGAGTCTGCACAATGGAATTGTAGTGTCTAGCCTCAGGCCTTATCAGTTTTTGACATTTAAGAAAATGAAAGAGAAATTCTGGTGAAGGAGCACTGAAGGGAGCAGTCTCATGTTCACCACAGAGAGAGATGGGGCACTGGGCTCCACCTCCACCATCCACAAGTGCTTGCTCCTCCTCGGGTCCTGTCCCAAGGTGAGCCAGCAACTGCTTCTAGCAGTGAGAAAGCAGACACCATAGTCTGAGCATCCCCAGGGCTAATGCTCACCGTCTTGTTCTTGAGGGTGTCTGGGCAGGTTTCACAGCACCACACTAAGTTTTGAACGCTGCCCCCTGGCTGTCTGGTGCCTGGGTGTTATGATGTTATCCCACTGGACAGACTGAACAGCCCTATTTATTAGATCTCTATCCCCCACCCACCATGGCTTTCTCTTGTAGGTCGAACACTGCTGAAGATAAGTTTGTATTCTGCAATGGACTTGTCCTGCATCGACTTCAGTGCCTTCGTGGATTTGGGGAGTGGCTCGACTCCATTAAAGACTTTTCCTTAAGTTTGCAGAGCCTGAACCTTGATATCCAAGCCTTAGCCTGCCTGTCAGCACTGAGTATGATCACAGGTAAGCACCACCCCGCTGTGACCCCAAGTGACTGTGTCCCCCCCCCCTCCCCTTTCCTGGTATCACATGGATTCTGGCTTTGGCTGTCACACACACACCAGAAAATTAGGAAAATGACTGCTGTTTTTCAGAAATCTGCTAAGTTTACCCTAGTTTCAACCAAGAGACATACATCTGCACTTACTGTCAGGAACTTCCAGGAAAAAGGGTTCCTCGTCTATTTGGTTATTGTCCACAAACCCAATACATGACAGTCTAAATTTCCAGTTTCCACAGGAGCTCTGTGGACTGTTGGACTAGCTGTTTCAGGGTCATTTTCACAGGGAGGTTTGAAGGAAGATTACCTTAACCAGCCTATCCCTGTGCGGCGGAGAGGCGAGTCATCCCCTCTTCCCAGTCCTTGGCTAGTAACCCAGAGTAAACCCAAAGCACTACACACACCTAAAACACACCTTTATTTATTTACAACTTTATTTAGCAACTTTGATTGACAGAGGACTGAGGAAAATTAGTATAAAGCAAAAATGGTTCTACTCAACAATTTTTAAGGGTTGAGAACCAGAAGCCTTAAACATATTCAACTTCTATATTACTCTTTTTTCCCCCTAGATGTCTCCCTCTCTATCTTTTGGGAAATACAGGATTTCAAGACAGAATGAGAGAGAGAGGAAGGCACAGTGGGTGAGAGAGGGGACACTATCTCCCTGTGGCTGCTCTGGGCCCCAGGCCCCAGCTCCCCTTTGCTCCTTCACACTTTCAGAGTTCCCTGTGCTGTCTCATCCTTCTTGATCAGACTGGGGCAGTGAGGCAGTGACAATAGGTAGAGGCTCCAGAAAGGCTAGCCAGACCCAGGGTTCACCTCCCACCCTTTTCATGGGACCCAAGCACAGGCTAGGCTGCTGGACTGAGGATGGGGTTTCAGATTCTTGATATACTCTTGGCTACGGAAAACAAGTTTCTCAGGCAGGTGATGAGTTTCACAGAGGTCCAAAAGCATCCTGTGGTGCAGATGGGCCCTTCTTTCTGATGCATCAGAAATGTGCGTTGTTTATATGCACCTTCTTGGGACATCTCCTGTTGGCTAAAGTGAGATGTGTAGGAGTATCTTAAGAGGCGAGGCTGGTTCATCACTGAACAGTTTACTTGAAGGCCAAGAAGAGTAAAGGCATGTACTGTGGGAGGAATCAGACACTAGCATGTTCCCTCAGTGTTCCGAGTGGAACCTGACTCCTCCTGGTCTTTGGTCCTGGATGAGAAACTCCCTTCTTTTAATGGGGGCTGCCAGAGACTTCCAAGGGAGCCATTAACAAAACAAAAACAAACTGCAGTCTCCAAGAGTGTGGACTTGATTTAGAGGGCTTTCGAATGGCATCCATAAGGGAGAACCTGAAGAAAATAAGCAGGTTTAAGGCACAAGCATATTACTGCAGCACAATTGGAATGAAATTGGTTCAAAGGCTAACTTTTAACTGAAACTCTTCAGTTCAATTTCAAAACCATTCGGATTCTCCTAGGAGAGTTACACTTTCAAAACTAGGAAGTATGATATTTAGTTAATTTTAAAAAACATACAAAAGCTAGAGCCAGCCTTTGCTTTCAGTAAATAAAGCCAGCATGTTGCCACGTCTCTGTGGAGATGAGTGTTGCATGTAGTTAATCACCAAGTGTTCCCTGATCTAGGCACTCTGCTGCATGTCAGTGGGTTTTCAGAGATGGTAACAGGCATCCCTGGAGGAGATAGAACATGCAGACGGATCCATGTGATACAGGGTGTTGAGTGCCGTGGTGGGTGTGGGAGTGGGCAGAGTGCTGAGGGACCCCTCTGGGGGGTGGTCTTCTCAAAAGAGGTAACATGAGCTGGTTCTCGACAAAAGCATAGGATGTCTCCTGGTTAAAATAGATGGAGTGAGAATTCTAGACATAAATAAAAATTTGCTAAAACCATTGAAAATATGGTTATGGTAAGTTTCAGAAAGGAAATGTCTAAAAAAAAAATAGAGTGAGGGGGAAATGAGACTGTTGTGATAGGTTAGGGTGGGGCATGGCATGAAGAACCTTTCACACTTAGGTGAGAAGGTTAGAGTTTATCTTTAAAGCCATTAGGATCCACAGAAAGTTTTAACCAGACAAGCATCATGGACAGGCTTGCATTTTAGGAAGGTCTATCCTGATATCTGGTTTTGAGAACAGATTTTCACAGGAAAGAGACTAAAAGGGAAAAGGCCAGTCCAGGTGTGAGAGGTGTACCTCAAGAGAAGGTCTTTGAGGCCTATGTCTTGTTTGTTTTACCCTTTCAGTAGAAGTCACGGTAGATGGGTGCCAGGCAGTCCCAGCCGGGAGAGACTGACATTTCAGTGCAGAGAGGACAGAACAGGAATCAGGAGAAGGTGGTGTTAGCCCTGAATCTGCCTCCAGTTTGCTGTGTGTCCAGCAGTTATAGCTGCTCAGCCGCTGCCCATTTATCTAAAGTCTTGCTCAGAGAAGGGGCAGTTTGGTGAGGCAGAAACTGCATGGGTTTTGGAGACCAGCACCTCCAGGTTTAAACCTGGGGCCCTGCATTTAATAAGTAATGTTTATTGAGAAATGCATTTCATTCCTCTGAACTTCAGTTTCCCTATCTGTAAAATGGCAGTAATAACATCTATCCCATCAGGTGACATTAGGATTACAGAAAACCAGGTTTGCAATGCAGCCAAACTAGATTCAGAACAGGCACTCTATCCACCTATGTTCCATTGTGGAGGGATGGTGACAGGGATTTCCTCAAATTAGGCACGTGCCTGCCCCTTCCTCAAGCCCTAGGCAGTCCAAAATCAAACTCAGAGACATGAGGAAACAAGTGGTGGCCTTAGACGGCAGTGTGTTTGACAGGTATCTCCTTGGATGCTTGAGAGAGGCTTGAAGAAGGACAATGATATTAAAGGAATCCAGCTGCACTCACCGGGCACTTACAGTGGGCCCAGTCCTCGGTGGGGTGGTTCTGATTCCTGCGCTCAGTCCTACAGCCTGTGCACAACCGGTTGTTACAGGTGCTGTGATTGCAACACCCAAGGAAAAAAAAAGCCCTTCTTCTCTCATTTCTGGATCTCACGGAACTCTCTTTGTGATGTGCTGGTTGGGAGGGGGTTTGAAATGTGTGAAAGCATCAGGAAATGGCAGAAAAGGCAGTTCTGGGGCAACAGCAGTGCATATTGTTGTGGATATTAATTTTCATTTGAATATGGGCTCCCTTGAAGTCTTGACTTCTGAATAAGCATCATTGATCAGAAAGGGAGATTGTGGAATATCAGTTGGGCTATTGGCATCGGAAAATTCATCCCCAAATTGCTCCTAAACCACTCAGAACTCATGAAAAGGAAATGAGGTCTTAGAAATTTACCCAGTCTTGCTTCCAGGAAAGTCATTAAGAATCTGGACAGTATTGGTAGTTTGCACAAACTTGGCTTTTTTTTTTCTAATTCTTTTTATTTTTTTTTTCCTTCCTCTCCTCTTTCTATGTGCGCTCGTGAAAAACTAGGTGGTGAGGTGGGGCAGGAAATGGTTTCTTTCAGATCACTCTCCTTTCTCACAGTAAAAGGGAGTTCCCCACAGTTGTAGTTGCCATGTGTTTTTAGGTCCCCAGTTCATCTACCCTAATCACTCCCTTTTGCTGGTGCCACATCCCTGACGTAGGAATGATGGAAATGCTTTGCTTCTGATGGAATACCAATGAACTGATATCTCGGTGCTGTTAGTTATGTTTAATAAATAAGAAGCCCCTCAAATAGAAAATTAGTGGGGAATTACCATTTTATAAGTATCCATTCTTTAAATAAATATTGAGGCCCTAACACCGGATGATAGCTTCTAGGGATGCAGGGATGAGCCGTGTGAATTCTTCTGTCAAAAAGTGTATAATCTTCTAGGAAGTCATAGATGATGATGAGGTCATGAACTCAGTGTATGATGGTGAGCCCTCAGGTCCTTAAAGGTGTAGATTTAGTGCAGGGGAAGTCCAGATTACCGCGAGCACTTTGTGGGTGAAGAAACATGGAGGTACTGGTCATAAGTGGCTTCCCACGGAGGTGGCATCAAGAAATGAGGCCACTTAGAGGAAGGGCATTCCAGGCCAAGGAAACAGCATAGCAAGGGTATGGCAGTGGAACATTTCAGCACATTTTGAGGAAAAGCACATATGGTGGAGTTACATGATATATGTTTATAATCGTATATATAATCTCAGTAGAAACAACAGAAAATTAAAAGAGTGCAAGCTATTACCCTTGATAGCTGTGTGTCCTAGAGTGAGCCTGAGAGAGAAGACATGAATCCGCTGTGGGTCACAGTCTCTCTGCTTCTGGTGGTGAGAGCTGAGAACATGTCCTGCACCTTTGGGAAATTTAAAGAATTTTCAGGGAAAAAAATTGATTGTATGTAATATTAATCTTATGGCCTAGGATTTTCGCCTAACCTTGGAATAAAATGCATTTCCCATATAGTAAAAAGGGAAATAAGATTGAAAAGGCAGTGTGGAACCAGATAGTGGTGGAAATGTTGAGTGCCCAAATGCCATTTTATAAAACATGACACTAAAAGAATGCTCCCCGTGGCTTTCTTTTCCTTACTCATGTCTTCTACCAGGTAGAAAGTGACTCCTTTCTTTTCTCTGTAGTCTTTTTCCTGGTTTTACTGGGACACAGATTCTAAGATTGAGGAGGAGGAAAGCCAGCAGAACCAGGGGCAGGAAGCAATAAAACAATGACATGACAGGACCCGGCAGGTGACTGATCCTGCCACAGCCTCCACCACCTGTCTTCCCAGAGCACTCTTCGTCACTCTCAGTGGTTACCTGGTTACCCTGTTTTTATGTCATATATAGCCATCAGCTACATTGCAAGGAAAACCCAAAACTTGGCAGGGCAATATTGCTTTCTAAAAAGGTAGGAGAGAAGGGTTGTGGTGGGATTTGGAGATTGGAGAACTGAGTTCAAGTCTTCACCCTGCTGCTTCCTAGCTGTGCAATCTTGGGCAAGTTCCTGATCCTCTCTGAATCTCAGTTTTCTTGTTTTTCACAGGAATGATGAAATCCACTTGTAGGTGCCTTGTAAAGATTAAATGAGCTAATGTGTACTTTGCAGAGAAAAAATACTAGACAAACGTTCATTATTATGATCCTAAATGGTAGTTTTACTTCTAGAAAGAGCTAGCTGTTCTAAGAATTCGTAAAAATGTTCATGAATCCCTGCAGTTGTTTGTACACATCACATTAATTTCTTTGTGTCTTTCTTTTCCAACTAGACTCAGGGTTTCTTAAGGGCAGGGAGAGCCTTATTCATCTTTACAGTTACTTTAGCATTGAAAGGTGTCTGGCAGTAGGCAAATACTGGTTGAACGAATGGGTTAATTATGAATAGCAAAAAGGCTCCCAGATTAGGAAAATTTGAATTACTTCTTTTTAGTTCACCACCTCGTTATTAGAAAATAGTCTGAATCCCTGAGAACGACCTTATTTCAATTCAGATTGGCTCTGTAGTATTTACTGAGCATTTGCTATGTGCCAGGCGTGAAATCCCTTATCCTCAAAGAGCTTTTGGTTCCACTGGGGAGACAGACACCTGCACTAATAAATCAAAGACAGAAGATTGAAAAGAACTATTACCGCCTGAGTACGGGTTGCTGACCGACTTGTGGCTTCCTGATCAGTGTGGGCCCAGTGTCTCTGGGACTGCCTATCTGTAAAGGATGTTATTACTACATGAGAAATAGCGGTGAGATGACTTCCCAGAGAAAGAAGTGGAGCTCTGAACAGGAAGTCCTGTTTGTTAGTTGGTGTTTGAGTTACACACACATCTCTCCCCAGGAGCCCCCTTCTCCTTCCTCTTTGGCTGGACCTGCATTATTGCTGTTGCTGGGCTGGCCTGCGCCAAGACCTGCTCAAAAACAAAAGAGGTTGCTTTTTCTTCTTGGAGCTCCTGATGGTACCACCACCCCTTTCTTCATCCCCTGCTCCTTGCCATGAGGAAGATGATTTGGCGTGTCTTGTGTGGGCCTAAGAGGCAGACCTGGAAACTGTAGAAAGGCAAAATTTAGCTCAACATAAGAAAAGCCTTTTAATAGACAGAACTATTTTGAAATCAGAAAAAGCACTCATGAGAGGTGAGTTTCCTGCCTTGGGGAGTGAGGTTTACAAAGAGACTAAATGACACCAGGTGCAGACTGAGTCAAGCGTCTTTTGGGGTCTGGGATTGATTATAACAGAGCTTCTTCAGTTTTCACATGCACACAAATCACTGGACATCTTGTTAAATTGCAGGCTCTGATCAGATAGGTCTTGGGCAAGGCCTGAGAGTCTGCATTTCTAACAAGCTCCCAGTTGATGTTGATGCTGCTGATCCAGGGATCACACCTGAGTAGCAAGGGATGAGGGACTTTCAGTAATTAGGATCCCATGAAACTAATAATAGCTCCCATTTAAAAATACTCAGTGCCAGGCACTGTGCCCAGGGGCCTCCATGTGTGTTGTTTAATATTCTTTAGTAAATAGATTTAGAAGTACCTGAGATGGATTCAGCAGAGATGGGAAGTAGAGAGACCAGTCAAAAGCTATTCACACAATCTGAGTAACAGATACTGAAAACCTGGTCCAGAGGCAGTGAGACTGAGAGAAGATAGAGGCAAGGAACATTGCAGAAAGAATAACAAAGTTCTTGCAGTAGATTAAATATGATGAGCCAGGGGAGAAGGAATTGCTAGTCATGATTGTGAGAGTGATGGTGAGGACTGCGGAATTATTAATAGGCCAACTCAGGAGTGGCTAATTTGAAGGGAAAGCTAATGAGTTGAGTTTGGGATATAGAGGCTACTTGCTAATATTTATTAAAGACTTACTGTATATGAGGCATTGTACCAAATACTGCACGTGTCGTAATTCGTTCAATTCTCACAATTTATAAGGCAGTTCCCATGGGTTTCCATTAGTGTAGTGGTTATCACATTCGCCTGACATAAGGCAGTTCTGGTATTAGCCTTGTTTTACAAATGCAGAAACAGACCGAAAGTCACCCAGCTAATAAGTGATAAAGCGAGGCTTTACATCCAGGAAATCTGGGTTCCAAAACTTCCAATGTGGCAGGTTTTCGAGTTTGTTGAGTTCTTTACTGTTGACAGCTTCTTAGTAATGCCAATGTATATATTTATTCTGAGCAACCCACCTGTTTAGTATTCATTTAATCATATTTTACAGGTCCTCGATCCTCCATTAACATATTCACTTAACAGGTATTTATTGGGTGATTTCTATGCAGTGAGTAGGCTGGGTGCTGAGGAGACGGTGGTGAGCAAACCCAGTCCATGGCCCCGTGGGGCTGAGGCAGGCAGTAGTCGCAGCCTGTTTTATCCTTCAAAGGGGAAAGATAGAGTGCCATAGGAGAATACGATCTAGACTGGCTGTAAAAAGGGACGCTTCCTTGAAGAAATAGTTGATCTGCAATCAGAAGGATGAATAGATCTTGCCCAGGTGAAAAGCAAAACATGAGCACAGATTTATTTGTAGCTATTTAGAGAGTTTTATTATTTCACTCAGTCAGTCCCTCCCCCTTTCTCCCCCTTCTTTCTCTTTCCTTCCCTCTCCCTCTCTCACTCCCTCCTCTCTCTCCTCCTCCTCCGTACCTTCCTTCCTCTCTCTCTTAGCAGAGATGTCTGTGGCACAGATAGCCGCATGCACAGTAATCCAGCAATGTCTTTAGATACAAGCACCATGCTGGTTAGAAGTGGTATCTGTTGTCTCTTTGCTTTGTTCACTTCTCCAACCCCAGTGGCTATAACACTGCTTGGCACAGAATAGGTACTCAAATATTTGTTGAAAGAAGTAATTAATCAATTAGCTAATTAGGTACACAGAAAGTAGGAGGGGGTTATAGGGAGGCTGAGTTCATCTCAGGATGAAGAGGAACATTCTAGCAATGTTCAAGGCAACCAAATATAATAGAAATATGTCTGGATTTGGAGTGAAAGAAATTAGCCATTTGCTAGTTTTGACCATAGGCAAATCACTTAGCTCTCTGTAACTTAGCCTCCTTATTCATTAAATAAGATCATCTTTGTCCTGTCTAATTCACGGGGTTAGTATGAGGGCTCAACAAAATAATCTAAGTAAAACAGTGTAATATAAGGTACTATTAAATATTTTTTTAACCAGGGTGAAATAGTGAACTCCCAGTCCAGCTGGTGCTGGGCACTCTTTTTCTGATACCTTGTAGTAGAGATTCTCATCTTGGGGAGAAAGTTTGAACTAAATGATTCAAATTCTTTCCAGTTCATATATTCTATGGTTATGACACATAAGTCCATTATGTAACCATTTCTATAAGTTGTATTTTAAAGTTTTGGATGCATAAAGCCGAGTTAAAATACTGAAGTATTGGATAAAAATGATGTAGATCAAAATGCAAGAAATACTGAGAAGCTTGTTTTGTTTCATGGTGGACAAAGATCTTAAACTGAATCTGTGTATAATTCTGTAGGAAGTGGGGGAATCCAAATGTCCGATTTCCCCCAGAATTTCTGAACTCTCTATTTATCAGCTTTGCAGCTTTGTTTACCAAGCTACAAGAAGAAAGGGGGTCCCTTGACCTAAAATGTCAGTGATTGGGGTTTTAAGGAATTTCAAATTACTAGGAAGGTCCCAGACACTTAGTGACTCCCTGGTGATTTAAAGATCTTGCTGGCTGCTGGCAGTAGTTTGCATGGAGACTGAATTTTATCTCAGCCTGTTTGAAAGAGTAAAGAAGCCACAAATCCAGGAGCTGTTCAAAACAACAAAGAAGGTGCCTTTGGCTTCTAACAGGAGTGTCTCTGAATTCCTCAAGGAATTCCAGGCCTAGGGTTGATCCAGCTGGCAGGAGGTATCGATCTCCACTTGAATTCACTGAATAAATAATGGTTGCCATAGTTATCGAGCAGTCACAACTGGTTGGAGAGCAGGGAAAACTCCAAGGCACCTTCTGCGAGTTTGGCCATGAGAAAGTCTGGTTACAAGGTTCCATAATCAACCCCCTCCCGAAATCCAGCCCACACATTGCTCAGTTTCTTTATCCTGATAATGAATATGGGATCTTGACTATAATGCAAGACGTGAGGCGCTGAAAGGAAGGGAAAGCTTAAATCAATGGATTGGTGTTTTATTCTGGGAAGAGCATCTCTGCCTGGGTTATGAAGCTAATTTGATATATTTCAGTATTTAATAGAATTTACTATCAGTAGGATGACTGACCGCGTTACAGCAACCAGAGGGCTTCACAAAGGACTAAATCCCAGTTTGTTCTATTTTAAACTTGTTTATTACACCAATAGCATTAACCTGGATATTTTAAAAGAAAGGAAAGGAGTTATCTCACAATCTCATGAATATTTTCACTTTCCTATTTCCTCTCATCTTTCTCCACATGCAGAAATAATTTTTGCATAGATATAATCACAGCTTAGATACCATGTTTATAGTCTATTCTTTATTTAATGTGGTATTATATATTTTTTCCATGTCATTTCATAGCCTATTTGTCCTTTTTGATGTCTACAGAGTCTTCCATTATGAGGACATACCATTTTTCACTTAACAGTTCTCCTATTCTTCTTCCCTTTATCTTTTCCCATTTTTTAAAACTTTAATGTACCCCAAATGTCTTCATGCATACAGGGTTATTCTTCTTTTGAATGTTTCCTTCAGATAAATTCCCAAGGGTGGGATTACTTGATCAGAGGCTATGAACATTTTGTAGCTATTGAAATTTACTGCCAAATTTGCAGTCTGCTTTTTTGCTTTTGAGAGGAAAATAAAACTTTAGGCAGAGCACTGTTGCTGTTGAAGTTCACTCTTGGGTACTTCTGAAACTGAAACAAGGGAACTATGTACTTAATAAAGATAAGCCATAGAGTACAGGTTTGCACCTGGGCTGAATAGCTAATAGTTTCCTAGGGAAAAGCAGAATCCTGCACTGCAAAGCTTGGGAGTAAGTGGACTTTATGGACTTTCACTCTGCAGTTGCCAGCCATTTGCCATGCATAGGTATGGTCTTAGGTGCTGACTGTACCATGATGTACAGTGCAGTACACTTCCCTGTAGCATCATCTTAGCTGAGCCTCACAATAACCCTCAAAGGTAGGTTTTATTATAATCACACTTTTTCTTTTAATTTATTGTATAATATGTAAGAAACACAGAAATGAATGGAGAAGACTACAACAAAGACTTTGTGTATCTGCCACCCTGTAGTCCCCATTTTCCTGGGAGGACATTGAAACAGAACAATTAGGTCACATGGTTAGTATATAACAGAACCAAAACTGGAACCTGAATCTCTCTGACTCCACAAGTCCAGTCACTTTTTCTCTATATTGTGTTGCACTGAGATGAGATGCTTGCAAGTTACAACCCACTGAGATGCTGCTGGCAATTTTCATGGTTGTACTTTAATATAATTATAAACATATATAAATATACATCAGAGCTGGAGGTGACCTTAGAGGTCATCAAATCCTTTCCATATGTGCCCTAGGGAAGAAGGCACTCACCCAAGTCGTACACAACCAGCCAAGCCGGGGAAGATGCAGATTGCCTTGTTCCTGGGCCTCCTTTTATTTAGGGCAAGAGAAAAAACAAAGTCTGGATAGTTGCTTCATTTTTTTCCCAATGACTTTTGGAATTTACCTTTCTAACAAAAATATTCCCAATTAAAAAAAAATTAAAAATTGAAAACTAATACTTAATTTCCCACTGGATAGATGTCATCTATTTCTCAAGAATTATTACTTTACATGTAAATACGCTGAGGGATGAAAACTTTGACTGAGATAACAGAGGCCAAGCTCATCTCTCAGGAAAGAGTCTCTGATATCTACATGCTGAGGGAGAGCAAACTGGTCTGTACTGGGCATCAGGCTCCTTTCTCTTTACAAGGAGATGCAACTGCAGTCTGGAGCAAGAGGACAGAATCTGCCTCAGAAGACTGGGTTCAAATCCCAGCTTTTAGCAGCTGTGTGACTATGGGGATATTTTTTAACCTTATATGTAAAATAAGGGATCATAATATTTAATATGAGGATAATTTTATATATTATTTTATAAAATATGAGATACCGGTATTCATGCTTTGCCACATTACAAAACGCTTGCACCGCCTCCTTCTGGGCCTCCTCCCTCTCTTTAACTTTTCCATCTCCACAGCAGGGGGACATGTATTTTGTACAGAGTGTCTGGTGTGGGTCAATGGGTGTTTTAAGGGGCGGAGGGAAGGGACAAGGAAAAGAAAATCTCTATTCTTCTCAATGCTGATTAGCATGAAAACCCAAGAAGGCACTTTGTATCCATATGCGGTCTTGGGGGGCAGCCTTTGCAAATGGAACTTACAGCCCCCACCACCACCAAGCGAGTGTCTGTCAAGATGGACCATTAATTCATTTGCCTGGATGTGTTTCCATGTCACTCTGAAAAAGAGTTCCTTCCTGACCAGGCTTTCGTCAGACCTCAGTCAGATGATGCGTGCAAAATAATAACCACCCCGCCATTCAATGTGTGTCGTCTGCGTTATTCACCCAAGCTGGTCCTCCCAGAAGCCCTGGATTGGGTACAATTATTGTCTTCATTTTATAAGGAAACTGGGGCTCAGTGAGTAAGTGACAGGGCTGAGAGTCAACCCCTGGTGCTATTTAAATACCCAAGGCCATGAACTACCTCTGAGAGGGAGGGCACTTTAACTGTAAAATGCCATCCCAACTGGCAGAACAGGACACAGGCCTTCATTCAGGATTCAAAGTTTTTTAGGATGTAACTGCCTCCTCAGTTTGCCATTTTCTACCCCTCTGCAGAACGACATGGGTTAAAAGAACCAAAGAGAGTGGAGGAGCTATGCAACAAGATCACGAGCAGCTTAAAAGAACACCAGAGCAAGGGACAGGCTTTGGAGCCCGCCGAGCCCAAGGTCCTGCACGCCCTGGTAGAACTGCGCAAGATCTGCACCCTGGGCCTCCAGCGCATCTTCTACCTGAAGCTGGAAGACTTGGTGTCTCCACCCTCCATCATTGACAAGCTCTTCCTGGACACCCTGCCTTTCTGAGCAGGAACAGCCTGAGCAGGAAGCTGCCTGGTTATCAGCTAGCAGCCGCTTGCTAAGCAGCCAGAGGGATGGGTCTGGACACCTACCATTTTCTGCCCTTCCATAAGAGAAAAAGCAGCTCCTGTAGAAAAGAAAGACTTTTTTTTTTTTTCTGGCACTTTTCTTTACAACTGAAAGCCAGAAAACTTGCAGAGTATTGTGTTGGGGTTGTGTTTTATATTTAGGCTTTGGGGTTAGGGCGGGAGGCGGGGTATATAGTTCATGAGGGTTTTCTAAGAAATTGCTAACAGAGCACTTTTGGACGATGCTTTCCCAGCAGGAATAAAAAGGGTAATATAACTGTTTTTAAAACTCTTTCTGGGGAATACAATTATAGTTGGTTTGTATTTAAAAACAAGAACAGCCAAGGGCTGTTCGCCAGGGTAGGATGTGTCTTGAGATTGATCCCTTTAGAATACATTTTTTGTATCAAGGGTATGTATGTGGTGCAAACAAAGCAGAAATTCCCTCTTGTTTTCTTTCTTCCTTTATTTTGTTTTAACAAACAGTGAAAGATGGAGGATTACCTATAAATCAGACATAGCAAAATGATAATGGCTGTTCGCTTCCATATGCAAGTGCAATTTTTAAAGTGCTGTCTTACTAAGTCTTGTTTATTAACTCTCCTTTATTTTATGTGTAAATAAAAAGGAGGCAGTCATGTTAACAAATGCACATGCTAATTTTCCTAGCAGAGGCTTTGTCCACCTGCCCTGTGGAACCCTTCTGAGGTATGGTCCATCCAAGATTTTGGGCCATTCTTGATGGATCCAGATCCCTGCCCTGACTGTCCAACTGTACTGAAGGGGGCTCAGATTATGAGATGGATTGCGTATAGCATTTTTTTGTTGTTTTCTATAAATCCAGCCAGAATTCCCTAAACTTTCTTCAGTTATAGCAACTGACTGACACATTCATTCAGAAGCCCCAGGAGCATTCAGTAAGTTAACATGCAAATAATTAGGAATGGATCACACAGGGTAAGCACCAGGGATAATAAGGTTTTTTGAATATATATCATTAAATTTTTTATCTGTTAAAGAGACAATTTTGGAGAGCAAGCAAGTCTTATTTAAAAAAATAGTATGAATGTGAATACTAGAAAGGATTAGTGGGCTGCGTTTCAACATTCCGTGTTCGTACTCCCTTTTGTATGTTTATACTGTTGATGCCATATTATTATGAGATGATTTGTTGCATAGTGTCCTTATTTGTATAAACATTTGTATGCACGTTATATTGTAATAGCTTTGCCTGTATTTATTGCAAGACCACCAGCTCCTAGAAGCTGAGTTACAGAGTACTTAAATGGGGTGTTCACAGTGAACTTGGATACACCAATTAGAAATTAAATAAGCAAATATATATATAAATATAGCAGGTTACATATATATATTTATAATGTGTCTTTTTATTAACCATTTGTACCATAAGTGTTAATTCCCATGCTGTTATTTTATGGTTCATTTGCAGTGACTTTTAAGGCAGTACTGTTTAGCACTTTGATATTAAATCTTTGCTTATGTTTTGCTAAATTCAAATAATGTTTGAAGATTTTTAGGTCTAAAAGTCTTTATATTATATACTCTGTATCAAGTCAAAATATCTCTGGCCATTTTGCTAAGAAACAAACTTTGAATGTCAGACTGATGTTATAGTAGTTTTTGTTAGCTTTAAATCATTTTTGCTTCAGTCTTTTTAAAGGACTAATAACAAAACTATGCTGTTTATATTGTCATTAAATTATACAATCAAACAAATGCCAAATGAATTGCCTAATTGCTGCAAAGGATAACCCAGATAGAAAATCATATGTTTTTTTCCAAGAGTCGTTCTTATTTGATCATGTATTATGTTTCTGTGAGCTTTTATGAAAGATTATTATTTTTATATCAAGATGATAGGATCTGGAATGTTGGGATCTTGGAATGTTAGACTTACAAGTGGCCTGACTTGTCAACTAGTGCATCTCCCCTGAAATTCATAGAGGAGAAAACTGGGGCCCAGCAAGGGATAAAGAGTTACCCAAGGTCAAATAGCTGGTAACAGAATCAAGACTAGGACCTAATTCTCCTTTCCATAGTCTCTTTACTCTTACTGCATCTTTGGGAAAACAGGCTTTTAAAAATAACCACTAATATTCACATTTTACCAAGAATAAAGTAGTACTTTTCCAGTAATTTTTGAGCTTATATGCAAATATAATAAACATTATTAAATACCAGGAAAGCTAACATTTCATACAAACTAGCTTCAGACCAAATTCAAATTGAATTTGAATAAATTAGAAATACTGTGCATACATAACCCTTTTGTGCAGTTAGTCTTGGAACATTAATCCTTCTTTTTGTTTTGTTTTGTTTTGTTTTGTTTTTTGTCATGTCTGTAAAGGAAAAACAAAACAAAACAAAACAAAAATACAGAGCCCTAGAGGAATGCTGTCACTTTTTATTTTTACACTCATCAGATTTAAGGAAAAAGACTTTTTAGCCGATATTGATTTGTTGGAAGAAATGAAGAAGGTTTTTAGTTATAGGTCCAGACACTAGTGCCGAAAGTAAAGATTATAGCCAGTGTTCTGTCTTCCATAGTTATTACAACGGTGAGAGCCCCCCCAAGTCATCTATCAGTTCAACTCTCTTTTTTGTCTTATTGTTGACACACAAGTTTATACAGAGTGGATGACCAATCTAGCTCAGAAGAGGACAGCAAGAATTAAAGCAGGTGATTCTTCCGTTGTGGGAGAGCTCTCTCAGTGCGAACATGCCTTCTGTGGGCGGAAATCAGGAATCCACCAGCTGTTTATGGAGAGTGCCTTGCTTTTATTTCAGACAGCAGAGTTTTCCAAAGTTTCTCTGCTCCTCTAACAGCATTGCTCTTTCGTGTGTGTTAACCTGTGTTTGAAAGAAATGCTCTTGTACATTAACAGTGTAAATTTAAATGATTAAATTAAATTACATTTTATCAATGGCTACTGGTGTGTTGAATAAGCATGCTTCATTTAACAGTATTTTCTTAATCATTTATATAATAGCATTTGCTGTGAACTCTTAAACATATCCCAAATGGATTTTTTAAAAGGCCTACTAATGCTGAAAAATTAATAGGCATTCTGAATTGGAAATATATTAAACCTTACTGATTGAGAAGAAGGACATTCTAAATTCAATAACCATTTATTGACTACTTCCCGCGGGCAAAGTGCAGTTGGGTGCTTTGAGAAGATACAAACAGGCACAGTGTATGGAGCTGTTTTTCTTTCAACTGCATGTAACTTAAGTGGAGCTCACAATTTGTTGCCTGCAAGTATCATTTAGGGGTATGAAGGATCTATTTCTAGATCAAGATGTTGGGCTATAGTTGTTTGTGAACCAGAATTTAGAAGAATAATAGTTAAAGTTCTCAAAGATTGATTGGTGCTCTCTGTCTTCTTGTGGAAACCATTACTTCTACATTGCTTGGAAACCTCTCTGTGGGCAATGCAAATGCAACTTTATTCAACTCTGCCCCAAACATCATATATTCCGAGTTAGTGCATATATGGTTTTTTGTGTGAGTTTTTTGCTCAAAAATATAAATGTGGGAGCTCTCATGATTTACTTCATTTGTTCATGCATAAAGTATTTTCTGTGACATCTAAGTGCCGTGTGTGGTCCAGAAGCCAAACCTTCCTTCCTGCTTCTTGCCAGTACCTTCAATTCCTCAACTGTGAAATGTGGTTAGTAAGAAAAGAAAGAGAGATTTAGTGGAGCACCATCTTGCACACAAACTCAAATATAAGTGCTTGGCCCAAAGGAAAAAAAGAGAGAGGAGTGGGGCAGGGAAGCTCTTCCTTGGGGACTTTAGGGACAAAAGTCTGGTTTGAATGGGGAGGGAGGCAAGGAAGATCAGGTCTAAATAGGGGAAATAATGCCTGTGGTTGAATTTCTGTAAGTTAAATGCACAAATGCAGCTAACTGTTGACATTTTTTTAAATTGTGGTAAAATATACATAAAACTTACCATTTTAACCATTTTTATGTGATGTTAAGAACATTGATACTGTTGTATAACCAACCTCCAGAAAACTTCATCTTGCGAAACTGAAAATCTATACCCCTTAAACAATGACTCCCCATACCTTCCCTCCCACAGCCCTGCTTACCAACATTCTTCTTTCTGTCTCTCTGAGTCTGACTGCCCTCGATATCTCACATGAGTGTATCTTTTGTGTCTGGCTTATTGTGTCTAGCTTATTTGTGTGTGTGTGTGTCTGGCTTATTTCATCTAGCATAATGTTCTGAAGATTCATCCATGTTGTAGCCTGTGTTGGAAATTCCCTCCTTTCTAAGGCTGAATAATAGTCCATTGTATGTATATACTGCATCTTTTTTATCCATTCATTTGTCAACGGACACTTGATTTGCTTGCCCCTTTTGGCTATTGTGAATAATGCTGGTATGAATATGGGCATACAAATACTATCTTCTCAAGACTGCTTTTGATTATTTTGGCTAAATGTCAACCTTTGAGCTTAAGTATAATGTAAATTTTTTTTCAAGGATAATCTTGATTGTATGTGATTTGTTTTTTGTTTTTTGCCTTGAGCCCTGACTTCAGACCCTCCCTATTTCCTTCTCTCAAGAGGCACCCGAGGTTGCTCCATGAGCAAGCTGCTTATAAACCTTTGTTCTGGGACTAGAAGAGAAATGGGAAAGACTAAAATCAAAAACGAAATGGACTAAAATCTAAGAATATTAAATGGTCCATCATCTTGTCCAACTACTTTTCTTTGAAAAAGCCCATACTTTGCCCAGTGGGTTGAAAATCTCATCAAATTTCAAAGAGGGTTTTTGCACCTTCTGTTATCTGACATCCCTGACCAAAAGTAAAATTCTTCAAAAGGTACTTCAGAAAATTCTTCCTTGGGGTCATCTCTGAGTTGTGCTGTGACACTAACATAAACCATGCTTTTTGTTTATGTGTTCTTTTTGGCTAGCGTTATGAGCATTCCTGTTTCATTGTTTATCTCTGCCCATTTCATGGCTCCAACAGTGAGCCCAAGGATCACTGGCTCCTTATCCAATTACCTGCTGTGATGCTGACCATCCCCTACGCTGGGGCGCTAAGGGGATTTGATCTGAGTTGAAAAGGAGGCTCAACATCTATTAGGCATCTACTGTGTGTGCCAGACACCCCAGTAGATACACTGATACATGGTCTCATTTAATGCTTACTACTTCTGAGAAGGTGTCATTTCCCCTGTCTGAAAATGGGAAAGGAGGCTAGGAGAGGTTGAGTACCTTGCCCACGATCCCATGAGATTTGAACACAAAGGCTGCAACCCCTGGCAGCCTTCCTGGGGCTTAGTTTTTAGATGCTTGCTCCTCTCTGGAGCACAGAGATCATTTACCTTCAGTTCCTTGCTCATCAGCAAGTGGTTAAAAACTCTACCCAAGCGCCAGAGCTACTGGCCTATACAATGGCTCAACTTCATCCTCTCTTTTCTGTCAAACTTACCACCTGTCCCTCTAGGTCTTCAGACTCCTTGACCCAAGGCCCCCACCGTTTCGTCTCAGGTACTCTTATTTTGTCCCTCACCAGCCTTAGACCCACTGAACCTTTAAATAATGAAGCCCTGCTCCACTTATGGAATCCCTTTCTGGTGTTTTCCCCTCTAAATACAAATGTCCTCTGTGCTCAGAATGGACTTTAATCATTCAACTGCTGACAGTTCTTTCCTGTCTCCAGCCAACTTCCCAATTTCTAGGTAATTTAAAACTTACACTCAGGCTCTATAGTCAAGAACACCAAAGTCGTCCTTCTTCGGATTCTACAACCACCTCTCTGTCCCCTTCTGACTATGTTCGGGAAACCCACAAAGACCAGCCTCATCACCCCCAGCATCTGCTGTCTTTGTCCCTGCAGAGAGATGCTGGAGCAATGCAGAGAACCAGGCCATCCTCGACTATCTCAGAGCTGTTCTCTTCCCAGCAGCCTGGACTTCATTTTGCCCATTCATTGAATCTATGTTTCTCTTAATACACTCCCCGCCTTTCAGTCCTGAAATCCTAATTTCTTCCCCCCTGACCATTTCATCCCTGCTCATTTATCCTAACAGCTTCTAATCAATTGTTCAGAATTATACAAAGGTGTTTACAGGTATATGTAAAAACAGACATGTGTAAGTATACTATCCTAACATAGCTGCATTCATACGTTTCATTGTCCATATGTCCATACTTAGGTTTTTCTTCTTATTTAAAAATATAGAGTACATCCTTATATTTGCATTTTTGCTTTTTACATTTCCAAGAGATTCTGTGGGAAATTAACATAATATGAAATTGGAAAAATAAAACTGAAAAGAAATTGAAAAACTGAAGAATTGAATAAAGTTGAGAAGAAAAAAGTAAAACGTTTCATATATACAAAAAATAAAACCAATTTAAAAGCAAAAATAATTGTAAAATGATTTATACACATAAAACAATAATATAACACACATCTATGAACTTACCACTGAACTCTAGAACTATTGGAATCTCTATGCTTCCCCAGTCATATTCCCTTCTTCTCCCAAACAGCCTGAATTTTGGTTTATCATTGCATGTGTATATATTCCTAGACAATTTATTGTTTAGAGTTTTACTTTTAAGATTTTATATTAGTTGTATCATAAGTATATATTCTTCTGCAACTAATTTTTTTCTTTTTCAAAATTTTATTTATCTATGATATCATATAGCTCTAATTCATTAATTTTCACTGCTTTATAGTACTTCTTTTAATACATTTCTTTATTTACTTTCCTGTCAATGGTTATTTAAGTTGTTTCCATGTTCTTGCTATTGCAAGCTATAATATCAGGAATGCTTTTGTACATGTCTCCTGGTAAACACAGGCAAGAATTTCTCTAGGCTAGTGGTTTTCAAAGTGTGGTCCCAGGACCAGGAGCATCAGGGTCACCTGGGAACTTGCTAGAAATGCAAATTCTCAGGTCCCACCCACAGACCTACTGAATCTCTGGGGATAAGTAAGGCTCAGCAATCTGTGTTTTAACAAGCCCTCCAGGTGATCGTGATGCCTGTGAAGTTTGAGAATCACTGTTCTAGACTTACCAAGAAGTAGACTTGCTAGGTTATGTGGTATGTAAATCTTCTCCTTTACTGGATATACTAATATTCTTCAAAAGTGGTTGCACCAATTTACACTCTCAACAATAAGGTAGGAGAGTTGCCTCTGCTATAAAATGGCATCTTCTTGTGCTTTATACAATTATGAATAGAGCTGCCATAAGCATTTACCTACAGGTCTTTACGCAAACATGTTTCATTTTTCTAGAGTAAATACCTAGGAGAGGAATTCCTGGGGAGGTTTAACGTTATAAGAAGCTGCCAAGCCTTTTTACACAGAAATGGAATATTTAGCTGGGCACATGGCTGCTCAGGATAAACACACTTCTCAGAGTTCTTTGCGGCTAGTGGCACTCTTGGCACTGTGTTCTTGTCAATGGGACATAGGTGAAAGTGTCATCTGGGTACTATGTCCAATATGCCACTCTCTCCTTTCAGATGGCATTTGACACTGGTCTTCTAGAGACAACATTAATATTGTCTGGCCCCTGAAAGTGGCTTTATAGGTGGAAATTTCCACTTGGAAAAGAATCAAGGGTGGTATCATGATAAGTGATACTTTAGGACGGCTTGAACAGAGGACTGGTCCTAGAATATGTCTGATTGGTATTATAATCCACATGTTAGCTGGGGCCTCTTCTCTTTAGGAACTAGAAAAGATTGTTTTTTATTCCACTAATAGGGATAGGAAGGTTCAAAGACTTCCTCGAGATATCTGCAAATAATGCCAACTTTTACATTAGCTCTGGCTTTCAGTTCCCACTTCCGATTGCTTAGTGCTGTTAATGGACTGTCTTGCTGTACTGCTGGTGTCATCTCTATTTCTGGTGTTGCTCTGGAAGTAGAACTCAGATATATTTTCCATCTCCAGCCCTATCAGTTAGCTGTGGTTGAAGAGTAACATGCATTGATCATCAGAAAATATTGTGACTTGAGTACTTTAACTCTGAAGGGGCTATAAATGCAGTGGCACTGAACTATCATGTCTAGTACAGTAGGAAGCTTGACTTGGCTCTTGAAGCCAGTTGTGGAGGGCAGTTTTGGTAGAATCATCCGTAGTGCCTAACACAATGCCTAATTCACCAGAAACTCTTAGAAATGTTTGTTGAGTGAATTCAAGTTAGATATTTATCGATGGGGGTGGAAGATGGAAACCATAACAAATTCCTAAGAGACAGACTATGTCATGATTTTCAAAGTTGGTATCTAGAGCCGAAGTGTCTAGTTTCATATTTTTCTGAACTTCAATGCCCGAGAGAGAGAGAGGGAAAATCAACACAACCCCAAGGAAGGTTTGTTTTTTTCCCCTTTCCTTTAGAAAGCAGCTGTCAGTTTAACTTATCCCAAAATACTGTCAGTGATGAGCATGACTGAAAATGCGTTTTATCTGTAATTAGAGAGATTACATTAAACACTATTATTTGCAGACACACATTGAATTAACCCTAATCGAGGCTAGCAAATAGTAGAGCCTGCCTATTTTTCGCCTCAAAATTTTTAGAAAATTGTGACAGTTGACACACAAAGGACAATGCTGACAAGATTTCTTTCCATCAAATGCCAGACAGTAATTGTAATTGCCTTTAAAAATGTTTTAAGCAGTTTCGTTAGTAAATCAGAAGTTGCCACAAATCACGCTGATAGTTTCTAAACATGGAGGTTGTTGACTGTGCATTCCAATATGAGTTTAATGAATTGATTTTCTAAGGAATTTAACTTTGCATCTGTTTTCAGGTGTAATTAATTCACTCTGATTAATGTGATTAGCATAGATATCACCGGATTACACATGATGCCCTCTATTTATTCACTTATTTTTAATCTGCCACACTGTCCACTGGGAAATTATATAAGTGTTTTTTGGGGAAACATCCTGCTTGTGGCTCTGATCACATTGGATTTCTGCAAAGCAGAATCCTGGTAGGAATTCATTGATTATTCACAGGCTGTGCAGCAATGTACTTTTGTTTGAGGGACCTATTAAAGTTTACACAGTCCCTGTCTTTAAAGAGCTTATAATCCAGAGGGGAAGATGAGACAAACATTCCGATGCAAGTCACTCACAGGAGGAATGACTGCTCAGATCCTTCTTTCTCTGAGCACTTCTCCCCAACTCTTCTTAAAGAATGCTATTACTTAGGGTTTGCCAATGGCCTTCCTCTTCTCTACTGCTTCCCACTATTCTGGGCACTCTTACTTGTGGCTTCAACCAGCACTCCCAAATCATTATCTCTAACTCAGTTCTTCCAGATGCCTCCAGATATCTTCACCTGGCTATCCCACAGGTACTCCAAATTTAATAGACCAAACCCAAATCTCCATCCAAACTTGCCCCTCCTGTCCTCCCAATCTCTGTAAATGGCTCCTCCAGACACCCAATCAGCCAAGCTAAACTATTATTGTGAGTCTCAGGACAAGAAGAAATTCATTTATTCTCCATCATTCTCAAAATTTAACGTTCATTTTAACATTCATTGGAATCATCTTGAAAGCTAATTCAAGCACAGTTTCCTGAGATTCATGCCCAGAAATTCTAATTCATGCCCATGGGTCCATGGAGAAGGATCCATGAATTTGTAGTTCTAAGCAGCACACAGGTGACACCAATAATGTTGGACCAGGGGCTACAGTTTGAGAACCACTGCCCTAGAGAATGAAAAGAACATAGATACATTTTCATGAGCCATCAGATCACTAGTATATAAGCAGTCATTGCCAGAGAATGAAGGCCCAGGAAGCAAACTGCCTCTGGAGAAAGCATCTCCGCATCAGCCAGGGGCAGTATGAATTAATGAAACTACATATGATTTAATGATTCCTTCATCCATCAACTAGTGTGATGAGTGCCTATTCTCTGCTAGGCACAGTGCAAGGCACTGAACTAGGCTCTGAGACACATTGCTGAGTAAAACCATGACACAATCCATGTTTTAACAGGTGAACTAAAGCACTCCATGAGACTTGGATAATCTGTAAAATGGGGATGATAATGCCACTGTAGAGACTTTATGAGAGATAGCCAATAGAGGACTTGACTAAGTGCCTAGTGCAGTCCCTGGCGCATTGCCATCCATGTTCCTGCAAATGGCAAAATTTTTCCTTCTTTTTTGTGGTTGAATAATATTCCACCATATATCTCACATCTTCTTTGTCCAGTCATCTGTTGTTGAACACTTAGTTTACTTCCATATATTTGCTGTTGTAAATGATGTTGTTATGAACATAGAGGTGCACATATCTTTTTGAATTTGTGGTTTGGTTTTCTTCAGATATATACCCAGGAGTGGAACTGCTTGGGTCATATGGTAGTTCTATTTTTAATTTTTCAAGTAACTTCTATACTGTTTTCCATAGTTGCTATATCAATTTACTTTCCCACCAATAGTGTACTAGGGTTCATTTTTTCCCACATCCTCACCAGTACTTCTTATTTGTTGTCTTTTGATGATATCCATTTTGACAGGTGTGAGGTGATATCACACTGTGGTTTTGATTTGCATTTCCCTGATGTGTAGTGATGTTGAGCATCTTTTCATGTGCCTGTTGGCCATCTGTATGTCTTCTTTGGAAAATTCAAGTCCTCTGCCCATTTTTTAATTGGCTTTTTTTTTATATTGAGTTGTATGAGCTCATTATATATTTTGGATATTAACCCCTTATCAGACATCATTTGCAAATACCTTCTTCCAATAGGCTGCCTTTTTGTTTTGTTGAGTTTCATTTTCTGTGCCAAATCTTTTAAATTTAATTAAGTCCAATTTGTTTACTTTTGCTTTTGTTTCCCTTGCCTGAGGAGACAGATCCAAAAAGATATTGCTAAGACTGATGTCAAAGAGTATACTGGCTATGTTTTCTTCTAAGAGTTTTATGGTTTCTGTCCTTACAGTTAGGTCTTTAATCCAGTCTGAATTTATTTTTGTAGATGGTGTGAGAAAACGTTCTAATTTCATTCTTTCACATGTAGCTGTTGAGGTTTCCCAATGTCACTTATTGAAGAAACTCTTTTCTGCATTGTGTATTCCTGCCTCCTTTGTCATAGATTAATTGACCATAGACACATTGGTTTATTTCTGGGCTCTCTGTTCTGTTCCAAGGATCTATGTGTCTGTTTTTGTGGCAGTACCATGCTGTTTTGAATGTCCCTTAAACTAGCCTCATTTTTTTTTAATCTGTTTTTCTTTTTGCTGTTCTAATCAGGTAATTTCCACTATTCTATCCTCCAGATCACTTATGGATTCTTCTGTATCACCTAATCTGCTGTTAATTCCTTCTAGTGTATTTTTCATTTCAGTTATTTTATTCTTCAGCCTCTGTTTTTTTTTTATATTTTCTAGTACTTTATTGAATTTCTCACTGTGTTCATCTATTCTTTTCCCAAGTTCAGTTAGCATTCTTATTACTATTGCTTTGTACTCTTCATCATGTAAATTATTTGTTTCTGTTTCACTAAGTTTTTATCAATGGCTTTTTTTTTTTATCTTGGTCTTTCATTTGAAACATTTCTCTGTTTTTTCATTTTGTTTACTTCTCTCTGTTTGTCTCTATGAAATTAGGTGAAACAGTTACCTATCCCTGTCTTGAAGGAATGTCCTTATGTGGGAGTGTCCCTATGCAGTCTGCATGTGCCCAGTGGCTTTAGTGGGAGAGTTGGATCTGAAGTGAGTATGGGCTATGTCTTCCACCAGGGTGCACTGGCAGCCACCACCTTGGTAGGAGGTAGGGCTGGAGTCATGGTATAGATCTGGGGCCAGAAGCAAGCTGAAGTTTCTCCTAGGCTCAAAGGCAGTCACAGCCTTATTGTGGGAGGGGCTGAGGCCGGAGGGGTTGGAGCAGGAGCCCTGAGGACGTTGGGCTTCTCCCCAGCGTGATGGCAGCCTCCACCTTGGTTGGGAGCATGGCCAGGGCCTGAGGGCTTGGGGCTGCACTTCTGAGCTGGTTCCACCTTTACCGCAGTGTGTGCCTGGGTTAAAGGTCGGGTTGGGGTCAGAGGGGTTGGAGTCACACTACTGAGCTCCTTCTCTGGAGTTAGTGCCTGCTGGAAACGGCAGTCTCCACCCTAACTAGAGGCAGGGCCAGGTGAGCTGGGTCAGCTTCCCCCAGGTGTGCACACACACACACTGGCAATGGCGGCCTCTGCCTTGGCAGGGAGCAGAGCTGGAGCCGGAGGGGCTGGAGCAGGACCATAATACGTGGTGGAGGGCAGGATGGGGTGGTCTCGGCATGCCGCCACAGCACCAGGCAGTTTTGGTCGGCTGTCTCCACCGCTGGAACTGGCAGCAGGCAGGTCTGGGCGTGTGTTCTTCAAGAGCAGAGCCTCCGTTTCTTGTAGCTCTCCAGTAAGCACCACTGGTTTTCAAACCAGCTAAGGAGGCACACCTTCGCAGTGCCAGAACCCAGGGCTGGGGTGCCTAATACGGGGCTCGAACCCCTCACTCCTAGGGAGGATCCCCCAGCCTGTGATACACTCTCCTCTTCTGGGTCACCCGCCAGGGGTGCGAGTCCTGACTAGATCACTTCTCCTCCCCTCCTCCCAGACTCTGTGTGGGTCTTTCTTTACAGGCTTGGTGGAGGAGTTCTGCTAGTCTTCAAGTCATTCTCAGTGAGAGTTGCTCATGTAGTTGTGGTTTGGATGGGTTCGCTGTGGGGAGGTGAACTCAGGGTCCTCCTACTCTGCCATCTTGATCCTGCCTCTTGTATTGTCTAGATTTTATTCAACAATCATACGTGATTGGTATAATAAGCATTTAGAAAAGAGAGAGAAAGGGAGACTGGTTCCACGGGTCCCACAAAGAACAGGTAAACCTGTAGAAGCCCTCAGGCAGTGGTTCTCAGTCTTGGCTTCATATTAGTATCCCCTGGGGAGTTTTTTATACGTCTAATGGCCTTGCTGCCCCCAAGACCAATACAATAAAAAAAATCTCTGGGGCTAGAACCCAGGTTTCAGTAGTTTAAAGCTCCCCAGGTATTTCTGGTATGTAGTCGAAGTTGAGAACCACTGCCTCAGGACTGTTGGCTTTCCTCATTCTTGGTATGCCCTGGGGATCCTGCCTTATGGGGGGTTTCCTGGGTCCCTACAACCAAGCTGGTCTCCAGGAAAGATATCAGTGTTCCTTGGCTCCAATATTCAGATGTCAGAATAATTTTGAAATGGATTAGGGCTAGAAATTACTTTGGTCAGTGGCTGGACATAAGGAAAATAGTAGAAAGAAGGTGACAGAATATCTGGATTCTTTGTGAGGTCTGTCATCCCACAGCCATATGATCTTAGGCAAGTTACTTTTCTCTGAGCCTCAGGTTCCTCATGGCTCTCTCTGCATTGCTATTAGAGCTGAAAGAACTAAAACACATGAAAAGAGCTTTATGAAATGTAATGTACTATATAAATATTATTTTTATTATTGTGTAACTAATTATATGAAGAATGTGCTCGGGGAAAGATGATATCTGAGGAAGACAGGAGAAAGGTTGAATTACCCTCCCATAGGAGACCTAGGCCACTGGACGGACAGGGAGAACTAAGCTCAAAGAGAATTAAGTCAGGGGCAAATACATGGACTAAAATTAAAAGCAACTTGACATGCCAAACATGAAACACTTCTTTCTCAGAAATCCAGAGTAGAGACTCTGAGAAAAATCTTCCCTTTGCTTTTCTGATGGCTTCCAGGAATTTATCCCAAAGTGGTGATGTCCCAGAATAAATAGGTTTTCTTCTCATAATTAAGCCAGAGGTTCTGGGAATGGGCTAAGCACAAGGCTGAATTCATTACTGAGATTGCTTCCAATTTAACTCAGGTCCTGAGGAGGTGTCTCTGTGTATCACTAGAAAAGAATCCTTGCATGTAGCTTTTTTAATTGGTGGTGGTTTTCCAAAATCCTTGCATCTAGACAACAGCCTACATATGTCTCTAGATTGACTTCTTTTTTTCCTCTGAAATTAATTTATTCTTTGCACATAATAGGCCCTGGAAGGAACTTGACAGCAGCACTGCCTGTGGGAGGAGTTCAGAGATAGGAGGGGTCATCTGTGATATCATTTGACATAGGTTGTGCCTAAAGAGAGTTGAGAGCCCCTTAAGCATGGAGGCCATGACTTTTTCATCTTTGTATCCTCTACATGAGGAGGACCCAGAAAAAGTACACAGTCAATCAGTGCTCTGGATGCATAGTCTGTAGGCACAGTTCCTAACTCATGGTCAGAAATTAATAAATATTTGTGGAATGAATAGCATTGTCACCAGGTCTAACACTGACAATGTCCACTATTGTGCAAGTATGTTTTTCTTTGGTTCACCATAGTCCATTATCAGCTGCAACTTCTCCCATAAAATGGAGATTTATTGCCCCACATTCTCAGAGTTAATATAGCTCTACATTGAAGGTAAACCAAAGCATTTGTATGGTACGTTATAGTCGTATTATTTAACTGGAGCTTCACAACTTTAGGAAGAATGACTGTTGCAATAATCCAGGCAAAAGATAAAGGAAACCTAAGCAAGGAGTATGTCAGGTCTCTTGTGTGAGCACCCGCGTGGTTGATGGTGCTATTCACTGAGATAGGAAGGAGGTATAGTTTCGAGGGGAAATGTGATACATTTAGTTACGGGCACACCCAGTTGTAGGTCCCTGTTTGTCATCCAGGTGGTGGTGCTGAGTAGACCACTGGAGATGCAGGTATGAAACTCAGGAGACATCTGGATAGATAATATTCTTGAGCACCATCATCATGTAATAGAAATATAAATCCAAAAAGAAAAACTAAGTATAAGGGGAAGAACAGTAGAGAAGTTTTAAGGGGAAGGATGAGACAGAGGCCAGTAGCAGAGGATTGAGGAGAAAGATGAAATTGGACACAGCATGAAAGAAGAGAGGGCAATATGGAAGGGGACATGAGGTTAAGGGAGAGATTTTTAAGATTGGAAAGACGTGTTTAAATGCTAATGGGAAAGGACAATACGGACCCACTAGGCACTTGTGTATCTGCCCAGCACCACATCTAACCACAATAACCCTCAAAGAGGTTCCCTTCAGCCTTTCAAACCTAGCACAAGTTCCTCTCTTGGCCAACTGTAACTCACACAAAAAATGGAATTACAAGAAATGAAGTTCTCAGTTTATCCAAGTTGACATATCGCAATCCAGCATAGTCCATCCCCTGTCAACTTGTTATCTGCACACTCTTCTTTAGATTTAGTTCCCAAATCAAAACATCAACAAGACCATGCTTTTATATAACATGATCAAACTATTCTTCATACAACTGAAAACATGCTAACCGTCTCCTAATAAAAAGATACACAAAGTCCACTTCATCTATCCCGAATAGCAAAGTTTTGCCAGCTGTCAGGCACCAAACTGAATCTTCAAAATGCTAATGCAGAATTCAGTCAGGTCAGCTGTTTCCAGGTGGTGGGAAGACTGGTACTGCATTCATTCCCTGTAAAATGAGTTCCCTGGTCAAAGGCTATATAGGATAACATGATGGGGCATAGGTCATTCTGTAAGTCCATACATAGACAGGTGTTTTGGAAGAAACAATGAGGAAAGGAAAGCAAATCCATATCCAAAATAAGTATATATTCTAGTAAGAACAATGCACTTCCCCTTCTATGGTGGAAATGGTTCAGTGTAATCAGCCTGATGCCAGGTGGCCTGAGAAACAGTGCCATATCTTTGATTGGTGTTGGCCTTTGAAGTTGGTATTGGGACTCAGCAGTGTTGATCTTTGCAGTTGGTGTTAGGACTCAGCAGTGGAGGTAGTCAGCAACATGGACAGCCTCTATCCCTGCAGCCATGGCCACTTTATTTATGAGTGCCTTGGGCAAGGACAGGAGTGACTAGGGAAAGAGGCATCCACAAAACAGGTCATCGTGTCTGATTAAGATCTTTCTCTGGTAAGGTTTCTCTTTAGTTACCATTCACCTGGGACACAAATATCATATTCCGTGCTCTTTTCAAAGAGGTCTATTCTCATATCTCTTCTCCAGAACTCATTGCCTCCAATTCTTCAAACATCTTCCTTCCAAGTCCAAACTGTTAGCGATTGCTCATGAATTAATGTAGATCAATATCTTTGTTCATCTCTCCTTCCAGACAAATTAACCAACCAGGTGTACCTCTTGGAGTTTTGCCCATGAGGAAGACTTCTCTTCGACATCATCCTTCATAGCCATACCTACGTGGAGCTGTAGTGCAGTAGGCATCTAATTTCAACTTCTGCCAGTATTTTTGGTAGAAATATCTATAAACTGATCCATTTTTTCCTTCCTCAATCACCTGGTCATAAGGAACACCGTGAGGCCAAAGGTACAGATTGAGAAAGAGACAATGTACCAAAGTGGGTTTCAGGGGAATCTATGCCACTTACTGACACAATTTCTTGTGTCTTCAGAACCTGCTTGAGCCTGATTGCTTAGATATCACCCCCACTTGATAATGAAGTGATACTGTTCATACCCAGTATTATAGCTTATTGGGTCAGACATCACTCACTTTGTGACGGGCAGTTCAGGTTGCATGGTAACTTGGTGGCTCATAGTCAAGTGTTTAGTCTCTTCTAGGGCCCAGTAGTAATCCAGAAGCTGATTCTCAAAAGAAGGATAGTAATTGGGAGAGGATGACCTAATTTTGCTTCAAAGTTTCAAAAGATTTGTGTTATGATTTGCCCACAAAGACTTGCCAAATGCTTTTCTATAGTACATCTGTGTCAAGATGTTCCAGAAACCATTGGATCTGATGAGTCAGACAACTGTTTCTGGTGGTCTTTACTGTGGGCATTGAGAAAAAAGCATTTGCTCTATCAGTAGGTGCCAAAGCATATGTTGTTTGGCTTCAGAAAAGAAACCACATCTGGAACAGCAGAGTAAGCAGCTAGGAAGAAGAGCTTTTGGCAGAGTGCAGGCCAGCAAAGACAAGCTGGAACAAGCTGGGAACCTGTGCGTCTGCCTACCACCACATCTGTCTGCAACACCTTCAGAGAATTATGGCTGTTATCTCCACTTCCACCCTCCATATTTGTGCAAATTCCTCTTTTGGCCAACTCTAACCCTGAGTCACAGAGTGAAAGGGATACTGGGAAGCCCAGTTTTCAGTTAATCAAATTGACCTAGCATAATCCAGTACACTAGGTTTTGTTATTATTATTTTTTTATTCTTTACCATGTATATATACATTCTGTTTATTCTTTTGAATGTCTGATTTAGTTCATTATTTAAAAAGAAGATTTTAAAACCAATTTAAAATTTGATTTATAGGAATTCTTGAAACAGAGGTACGTGTTAAAGAAAAGCATTTGTGGCTGAGAAAAGAATTTATTTTCATACACCATACTCTACTCTCTTCTAGAAAAGAGATTCCCTTTCTGAGTGCTAAGATGAATCTGAGGGTGTAGATTGGAGAGGAAACTATGAGACAGGGGTGAGATGATTTGAAATGAGAGGCTGAAGAGGGATGTGAGTTTAGAGAATGATTCTAGAAGGAGGGGAAATAATGTTTTTTTGGTAATTTTTTATTGAAGTGTAGTTGATTTACAATGTTAGTTTCAGGTGTACAGCAAAGTGATTCAGTTATACATATACATATATATACATATTTTTCTTTTCAGATTATTTTTCATTATATAGTATGACAAGAAATTGAATATAGTTCCCTATGCTATACAGTAGGTCCTTGTTGTTTATCTATTTTATATATAGTAACATGTGTCTGTTAATCCCCAACCCCTAATTTATCCCTCCCTGCCAAGAGGGGAAAGATTTTTTGAAGAGAAAAGAAAGCTGCTGTCCACAATGGAAAATTGGGGAAAGAACAGAGATATTTAACAAGGATTTTATTAATGTTTAAAATATAGTTTTGCAATATAGAACCTCTTCCCCTAATCCCACAGGATTTTCAGTAACCTGTCTATTCCTCATCCATGCATGGAAGAGGTGGCCCTATATTGGGAATACATCAAAATGCTGAGTGCAATCTCAATAGTGGGCCTGGAGCAAGAGCTATAGCTGCTCCCAGGAAGCCTGCTACAGCCCTGCTATCTTGATGAAAAACAGTGCAAAACACTCACTAAATTGCTGTGAGAAGTTTCTACCCTGTAAGAAGACATTTTGAGGCCGCTTGTCCTTTGTTTCGGAGGATAAAGCCCTGAACTGGCCCTTTAGATATGCAAATCTAAGACAAGTTTCCACCCGTTGTTCTTGGGCAGATCTGTGATGTAACCTGAATGCAGATATTTTAGCTTAAAAAGCTAAGTGACTGTGGTATAATCTAAGTTGTCCTGGCTAGGTTTTAGCAGCCAAAATTATCCGTCTACAGATTTTGTTGCTTCTTTGGGGAGAAATGTTTATTTTCTTTGTAGAGAATTAAACTGGATGTTCTTCACCTAGAAGTAGTTGCTTATTCCTGTAGAGATGCGTGTGCCCTTATGTGCAGAAATAGGAAGCTTGAGGAAGAGAAAGGCAGGAGGAATATGTAAGAAAGATCTTTGCCTCACCCTGGAATAGTCTTCAAAAATTGGACTCTATTCAATGCATGTGCATCATTCAATGTCCTATATACGGGACACATGGTTAAGAGCGTGGGCTCTGGGTTTAGATCACCTTCATTTGAATCCCCCTCTAACATTTACAGTCTGTCTTGCCTCAAGAGCAAATTACCTACTTCTCTGTTCTTCATTTTCCTTATTTTAAAATGAGAGGAATGCTAGTTGTTACTCTAAAAGGTTATTAAGACGATTGAAACAAGTATGTAGAGAGTTTAGCACAAAGCTTGGCATATAGTACTATCTCAATACATTTTGTAACAATCAAGAAAATACTGATATTGGGCCATCAATGCTATCACTGTCTTGTGGGAACCAGCAGGTGAAGCCACACTCCTTTGGGTAGGCTGGAGTCTCTCCTGGGGAGGTAAAATTCCCACTGCCACTCATCCCAAGAAGATATGGATTCTAGGAGCAGACGGTGGAATGAGAAATCAAGAATAGATAACATGAGAAATGGGCCAGAAGCGAGTGAGACAGAAATATTTACAATGAAGTTCCAAATCTTCTAGGGTAAATGGAGAAACAGTCTCTAAAATTAATGGTGGGGCTTCTCGGATGCCAGAAATAAAACCCCCAAAAACAGAAGAAATGAAGGCTGCTCAAGCTCTGGGCAAGGAAGATCATGAGATCAAGGAGAGCTGGTACCTGCTCATGACTTGTGAGAAACACACTGAAAAGGATATATTTCTGTCAGTACTGCTGTGTAACAAACTACACCAAAACTTTGTGGCATAAAGCAAAAATGTTACTACACTTGTGGTTTCTGTTGGTTGGGAATTTTGACAGAGCACAGCAGGGCTGGCTTATTTCTGTTCTCTGATATCTGAGGCCTCTGGTATCCAGGGCTTGAAAGCTGAAGGTGTCTTGATAGTTGGGGTTGGAATCATCTAGAGGTATCTTCAGAGTTGCTGCTGGCTGTGGCCAGGACCTCAGCTGGGTCACTTGTACAAGTGACCTCCCCACTCTGCCTGAAATAGTTTGGGCTTCCTCATGGCCAAGTGGCTAAGTTCTGAAAATAAGCCTCTCAAGACAGCCAGGCAAAGACTTTGTTCCTTTTTATAATCTAACCTTGTAAGTCATACAGTGTCACTCCTTCAATCACAAACCCACCTGGTTTCTAGGGAAGGGGGCATAGATTCCACTTCTCTGCGGAAGGGCTGTCAATGTCACATAAGCAAGAGCACGTGGGATGGGAATTATTCTTTTGGGTAGAAAATATAATCTGCCACAGATGGATGGCACTACCAAACTGCTCTCTTGCTTGGGTTTGGGGGAATTCTTCTAACATTCCTTCACACCTGGGACTCAAAAGCTAAGTGAGCGAAGTATTGCTCTAGTTTGGAGTTCAATAGGACAGTATTCCTTTAAAAGTTAGGCTAGAAAACATTGGCTGTGTGATATATTATCAGCTGGAAGGAAAAATCTCTTCCAAGGCAGTGAGTGGAAGAATAGGGATGAACATAATTTTGGAAAAGTCAGGAGCAATGGAAGCAAATCCTGCCTGAAGAAGCAATGGAGAGCAAGGGTGGCAGGATGAAGAATGGTGAGAAACGGCAGAACAATGAAGGCTACAAAAGGAAAGAACAGTTTCTGTGAAACACAAATAAATCTTAGGCAAAATTACCCTGTCTTAACTTATAGGGGGTATAAAATAAATGTCCCCTCCCATTTTAAATTAGGGTGGGGGGCATTAACTGAGAGAAATTATTTGTTGTTAATGTGTGTGAACACGAAGTATTCTGTCATATTCAGGAGTGACAGCTAAAGTGGGGACCATATTTCCAGGAGATGGTGACATCTCAGAACCACATTGTAATTTACTATTATTGCTTCTTATAAATTTGTTCTGACATGTATACTACATTCATTTCCTAAGTGATTATATTATATCAAATTAGGGGTTTTTTTCAATATTACATCTTTTATTTATTACGTTAAGCATCCAGTATCCTAATTTGTGTTATCTCTGAATCTAGGTTATACTTCTGGAGTTTGTCAAACTATTTAGTCATCACTACCTGGAACATTTTAGCACCAGGTGGCAGCAAAATCTGAGAGCTGAGATAAAATTCTTGGCAGGAAAGTAAACATGTAATTAAGAATTTGCCTCAAACCTCTGGATGGTTAATAAGGAGTAGCAAATGCATCACTTCCTCATTCCCCTTGTTTCTGTTTAGAGATCTCTACCTTTCTCTGTCCCATTTTGTGAGAGATTATCCAAACTGTGCACACACCTCCTCCCTGCTCCCTATACACTCACATATACTCTTGAAAACACAGAGAAAACAGCCAGTCCAGCCAGGTGGACTGTGCTGGAAATTAGCTTCAGGAGAGCAAACACTAGGATAGCCCAGAGCATAGAGAGCAAGCAGAATAAACTAAATTAGAATCTGTAAGAAAAATCCAGGGTCTAAAGGAACAGGAACCAAGCTCCAGCACCAATTCCAACAGGCCAGAAGCAGAACCAAAGGCAGGTAGCTGAATGAGACAAAGAGGAGATGGAAAGCAAGAGCAGGTAAGAAACTTAACAGTAACTCACCTTTAGAGGTCAGTGAGGGCAAGTGCTTGTTTATTTTGAGCTGATCTAAAGAGACAGAGAAGAAACTAGAGTTATGCTTTCTTCTTAAATGTATCCTAGTGTTAAAGACATCACCTCTGCAAGATTCTCCAGTCTATGTGGGCTGACCAAAGAACAGAATTCTGGGGTCCTTTTCTGGTTTTACTGTGTCCTTGCAGAATGATCCAGATTGGCTCTTTCCAAGCTTGAATTGACTCCTTCAGCAGATAAGAGTTAGTGCTAATCTAGTCTTGCCAGAAGAGATGTAGTGATTTGGGATGACAGTTCCAATTTGCTCTTATTTAAGAAGCACTGCCTTAGTCACTTCAGATTTTATCTGGCTAGGGCCTGGTACTTAGGCTGTCAAACCAGATAGAAATGTAAACTTTTTAAACACAAATACAAAAGCATTTTAAAGTCCATTAAACAGATTTTTTAGTTGGAGGGTAACTCAAAATTGCCGAGCAACTTTACTTTCAGATGCTTCCTTAATCATGATAAAGTTCCAGATAGTATTTTTCAATAATTCTCTTTTGCAAGCGTTTTTAAAAAATGGGTGTTAGAGCTTTTGGGCATCTTTGATCCTTTTTCTGATTTGTTGTAAAGGGCCGCATTTCAGTCCTTGGAACGTGTATTAGGCTTCCATCAACATTCATCAAACTCTCAACATCATTTGAAATATCCCTAAAAGGTTTGGGAGGGACTCTATTGTAATCTTTATTTCTGAAGTTTCCCACACGACTGCATAGCTGTAAAAATGGATTTTCACATCATATGTCAAAAGAAAACAAAAACAAAAAAACAGTCTGTTCCATGCAGCAGTTCAGAAGATTAACAGGTATTAACAGATGGGAGGATTCCAGCTTTTGCTTTTAAGAATGAAAGACCTACCATGGTCAGTAATTGCCTCTTAAGAAGGAGCCATGATTATTACCGGCCTCGCAAACCAAGATGTGGACTGCCTTTACAGAACAGGTGTTTGTGGACAACTAGCAACGCAATGATGGAATCAAAGTACCCCGTGGTGAGGAGCTGCTAGGCGTCCAGGGAGGCCTCAAAGTAGCAGTACCCTGGTGGAATCTCCATATTCCAGGATTACACCTTGGGAACCTGATTTAGCAGCATGGTGAGAGTGGATTTCTCTCTCTCTCTCTTTCTCTCTCTCTTCCTCAGGTGAACACTCACTAACAACCTCTGAACTATAAACTAGGAGGCTTATTTATTAACTTACAACTGGAGACTTGGATCTTCTGATTTCCACCTCTGATCTATAGACAGATCTACACAGAATTATTATCAAACGTCTGCTGCACATAAGCATAGATTCAGAATAAGGGGAATTATCACATGATCCAAATGTTTAATGGCATTAACTTTGACACAGCCCAATGCACTTGCCTCCACAAGGAACAAGACAGATCAAATTCCTCACTTGTTTCTTTATCTGGATTTGATCTACTAGCTGTTGTAGTTCTGACACTTTATATTCAATTTCAACTTGATTTTCATTTTCTTCCGGTACAAACAGAGCATTATGAGAACTCAAAAGGGTCAGACAAACCACCATAGTAGAGAACTGTGGCTCAGGACATCTGAGAAGGAAGAAAGAGTGCTCTAACTACAATGCACGACTTCAAATTTTTAGACCTAGGTAAATTCTATCCCATAATGTATAAAAAACATAGACACCATCTCTCACCCTCTGAGACATTTTGAGGCATCATAGAGATGAGAAGAGGTGCTTGAACACTAGAAATATGTACTGTGTTCTGATTCTCTAAGTAGAGAAATGATTTGAGCCTGACAAGACCGGAAAGGTAATCTCTGGAAAAGTTCAGGCAGATTATTGAGCGTAGGAAAGAACGTAGTGATCGCCAGGAAGCAACATGAGTTTCCTGCAAATGCATCAGTCATTCAACCAATTCATCATTTACATTCCAGGCTGCATTTATTTATGGGTTTATCAGATTTAAGATGAAACCCAAATTTAAATCATCAAATCAACTGGATGGTATCTTATTTTCTTTCTATTTTCCAAATCAGTTAATGTAGCAGTGATTATTTGTTCATCAGAAGTCTGAGTAAAACTCTGTAGTGAGTCCATCCCGGCCGCATGCCCACTCTATCTCCTGTAGTCACCCCAAAGACAATGTTTTAGTTCTAATAATATTGCCTTTATTTGGAACATCTCTAAATTCTTCTTTCAGTATTCTCTTCTGAAGTTTAGTTTCTGTTTTTACAGGTGGAAAGTCATTGTCCCTTGGAGAATGGATTTTTAACTTTTTCAGAAACAGTCAAGTCTATTAGAAACAACAAAAAATGATGAACTATGATCACCTAGTCAATTGAATGAGGGGGCAGGAAGGTGAGGAAGGCAAAGATTAAGAGTATACACAAACCAAGGAAACTGATTTGGTTGGGGGTCTTATAAGTTGACTCTGAAAGCAATCTCTAAACAGGGATTTTTTAATACGGGAAAATATCCTTAATGCTTTCAAATTCTTAAAGATTATCTTGCTTTTAAATGTTTCAAATGATAAGGGAGATTGAATATAGGAAGATACACAGACTTTTCTATACCTTCCTTTCTTCTCATCTAGCAATGTAATTTGAGCATTACAAATATCTTTTAGTAACAGAACAGGTTTCATTCCATTTCAAATGCATTTTTATATGTATGATTTTTTAAAATTGGGATAACAGATTTTATCTTCTAATGCTCTGATAGGCTATAATCTTAGCTCTTTCATTTAAACTTAAATAGAATTTTTTAAAACACACAGGAACAAAGATTTAGGTAGTTTTAAGTTTGTATCTTTTCTTAAATTCTTTTGGAAATAAAATTCAAACTTGAACTTTAAATGCAAAAATATTCAGTTACCATTAGATTCACATTATGTTCAAGTGCTGTGTTATATATGACTTTAACCAAATTTTAAAAGTTAGGAGATCAGCAGTAGAACCAGAAAGTAAGATCTGTAGTGTTGTTTTTCTAGTATGCCTAATCCATGCAAATTTCCCCAGGGGACATTTCAAACAATTGGAAGTTTATTGAATGAGAAATTAAAAAATAAGAAATGATCTTTATCTATTTATAATTTACCTTTATTCCAGAAAGAATTAAAGATGATTTACAAAACTACATATAATTCAACAGACATTTTTAAAAGCAAGGTAAGGATTAAAAAGAAAATGAGTGTGGGCAAAGTAAGAAAGGGCTGAAGTGAATATTCACATTCATGATTTGAAGTCTGATATACTTGCTAAATTTGATTTAGACATTTTAACCGCCATTGCAAAGGAGGAAATAATCAGTTCTGTGATTCACAGAGTTTGGGTGAAAAAAACATTCTAGGTTCTGAAGCCTGAGGGTGGAGGAGCTCAATCATCTGTTAATCTAAAATATTTCCTGGTGGTCCACTGAATATTTCAATTCAGATCATGTCACCTCTTTGCTCTAAAAAGTTCAGGAGCTCTCCACTGCCTGTAAATGAACTATAAATGTCTTGATCTGATATTTGAGGCCAAATATCAAAACCAAATCCAGGTGAGCTCTCTGAGGGCAGACAGCATTTCTTATTCAATATTGTATTACCAACACTGCCACAGGCCTTTGTGACAGTAGGTGTCAACAGACGCTCAAAGAAGTTATATAGAGGAGCTCTCAATCAACCAAGAAATGGGGCAGAAACCTCTCCCGCCTTCTTTTCTCTACCTCTAAGGCCTTCTTCTCCTGACAGCACTTCCTGTTAAATGCTGACCAATATCTTCAAAGTCAATAATAATGGTATTATCTCCATCACCAATAACATCTGTAACATCATTTTGCGTTTGTACTGTGCTCTTCAGTTAACAAAGTGCAGACACAATAATTTAGAAACTCTTCTCACAACCAGCTTGCCTTTTGGTCTCAGCAGGGGTCACAGTCCTTCTCACAATGCAGAAACCAAATCTTGTAGAAAGTATGTTTTTATGAAGTGGTGGATACCATCTCCTCCTGATTTCAACAGGATATGGTCTCTTCCTCTCCTTAAAAGCCCGTGTCATTTGGTTTGCATATCTCTTATGACACTTAATAATAACTCCATATATTTTAAATCTTGTGTTACAGTTTACAAAACACGTTCTCATGCTAAATTCCTGTTTCTTTTTTCATTCTCACAACTTCATTTCAAGAAAGAATAATCCTCCTTACCGTGAGTACCCTGCTGCTCTCTCTACACGCTCTAAAAACAAAGACTGAAAGCTACTCAGTAGATTAACATCACCCATCACCAGCCCCACTCATTTATAATCCTCTAAGAACAATGGAAACTAACATTTTTTCAGTTCCCTATTTTCTGCCAGATGCTGGGATAATTTTTCATAGATAGTACAGTTGGTAGTCCACATCCTCAGGTTTTGCATCCACAGATTCAACCAAAAGTATTCACAAAAAATTCCAGAAAGTTCCAAAAAGTAAAACTTGAATTTGCCACACACTGGCAACTATTTACATAGCATTTACATTGTATTTTAAATGCATAGCATTTACATTTATGCTACTTTATATAAGGGACTTGAGCATCCTTGGATTTTGGTATCCACTGGGGTCCTGGAACCAATCCCCTGCAGATTCCAAGGGAGGACTGCACGGCTTCAATTTATCTTTTCTTTGCCCTTAGATTGTTCAATTTGATTCCCTACCTCCCTCCAAAAACTAGCCAAAATCTAGAATTAAAATATGTACTTTCCTTCTCTGTGGATACTCTGTCTAATAAGGAAAAAGAAAAGGGGTGGTGATGCTGAGAAGGAACTGACACCTTGTCTGAAAACTCTGCTGCAGTGACTGATTCAGGGACCAGTTCTGGGTAGAGTTCAGCAGAAAGGCATAACGCATTGAGTGGATCAAAGGTGTGTTGACAAGAGCGGCCACTGAGGGGAATTCCCGATGAAGACATCATCAGGTAGGAAAAGGCTCCGGCACAGGTATTTTGGTGAGGAGGCTCTTCACTCCTCACCGTGGCTCAGAGTGACGGTCCCAAGCCAGAAGAAGGCTGGGGAACAGAACCAAGATGGAGGCCACCACCGGAAATCTCTTGGGTCTGAGGACAGGAAAATCCCTGCACCAAGATGGGGAATTACACGATTCCAGGGGGCACTCTTCATATGGAATACACTGTGCGTGGTGCCCTTGGAATTGTGCAACATGGGCTCCTCCCCATTTCACTGGCTGAGGGCCAGAGGGGATATCCGTGTTGGAGACTGTCAAGGGAACTGGAACTCTCAAGCTGCCTAGCTCATCTGATGATTTGGTATCTGGTATTTTGACTTCAGGTCATTTTATGGCTTCCTGTAACTTCTTACTAAAGATGTCTGGGAGGAGGCACAATGGGATTCTCTAGACACACTGATCAGTGTGAAGGTAAGTATCATGCCCAACGTGTGATTCCTCCCACAGAAACTCAGGCTCCTTGTGGCAAGGATTTCTCTGCAAAAAGGTCAATTTTACCCAAACTATGTGGCCCCATTATTTTTGCTATGGTTTTGTTTTTTTTTTTTTCTGGGAAAAGCATCACCAGTTGAGAAAAGTGAATCAGAAATTATTCTCATTTGGGGCCTGGTAACTATTTCCCACCTGTTCATTAAGTCTATGGTTCTTAGTACCAACTGCACTCCAGAATTGTCCAGAGAACTTTAAAAAATATATCAATGCCTGGTTTCCACTTCAGCCCCAATTAAATCAGAATCTCTGAAGGTGGGGCCCAGGTAACTATATTTTTAGAAAGATTCCCCAAGTAACTTTGTTGTGTCTCTCAGATGGTTTTCTTATCCTTCCTCTGATCTCACCCTTAGTGACATATTGAGCTTCAAGAAGGTTTGCCCACCCGGGGAAACCCAGTTGTGAAACTGGAGAAGAAACCAATGAGATCACAACGGTGATGAGACAAACATTTTATTTAAAACAAATATTATCAAGCCCCACGTTCCAGGGCATGTGCTGGGAACACATAATAAATGACACAAGGTGCCTGCCCTCAGTAAGTTTCTGCTATAGTTGGAAAGACAGCTATGTGAACAACTATACTGCAGAGCAAAATGAAATCGAGGTACTGTGGGAACACAGGTCGGGGGGATAATGGGAGCATTCTGGGGAGAGAAGGGATCTGAGCTGGGTTTTCAGGGAGAAGTAACATTTTGATCAATGAGAAGGAGGCAGAGAACATTCCAAAGAAAAGAGCGGCTTGAGCAAAGGCACAGAAGCAAGAAAGTGGATGGGACATTAGGGAATTATAGGAACCTGGTAGAGCTTCAGAAAATGGTGGGCTATGAACCTGGAAATTTACATGAAAACCTGGAGGGCTTCAGAAGCGCAGGCAAGGAATCCGTAAGTGTTGTGTGAGTCTATAGGATGTGTGTCTTAGTTGGAGGGGGCACAACAAAGGTCTAAAGCTAAATAGTGCCCTGACCAGATCTGAAACCAGTAGGGACATGATCAACATGAACTTTGATAAATACATCTGAGGCGGTTACTCATCCTACCCTCTGGCAACCTTCTCTTTGCTAATCTGCCCCCGCACCCTAGGGGCCTGAACATACCTCTGTTTCCTTCTTTGTGCCTTTTACTTATGTTCTCTATGTTCAGAATGCTCTTTCCTCCCTTCTTTGATAATTCCTCTGTATTGAGCAAACTCTAAAGTCACCTCTGTGCTTCTTTCTATAGCACTTGTGTAGGGATAGCTAATAATAGCACGTGTTAATTGTATCTACTGACATGTCTGTCTCTCCCTCAGACTTTGGGCCCTGAAGAGAAAAGAAATGGGATCATTTTAAACTTTCAATCACCGGGACTCAGCATAGTGGCTGGCATATTGGCTGTGCAGACTGACTGACTGAATGAATGGGAAAGCACTTACCAGATGTTAGAAAGATTCAACCTTACCCATTATGTCCTGTAATATTTAAGTACAGGGATTCAGGGCATTTTTTTTTTCCCCATATCTAAAACTATTTGCTCAGGCTTGAAACATTTCTCTCCCAAAGCATTAATTTATATAAGCAAAGTGACAGTTGCTGAACCTTTCAATTTATTTCCATGGAGCAAGCAATAGTTCTTTCTTTAGTAATAATCTGCCAAAGAAATATTAAAGTTAATGTGTCTTTGGCTAGAGGAAATATAAATACTACTTTAAAAGCTCCTGTAATCCATTGAGGCCTTTAGAAAGGAAAATATCCCCTAAGGGGTGTGACAGTAAAATTCGGGGGCTTGCTGGGCTGAGAAGAGGGAAGGTGAGGCTCCGAATTTTGTTGATTTCCAATCCCTTAAATGTATTTTACTAGTTGAAGGATTAAAAGGTATACTGGTGGGAATGTCAGTTGTCAAAGGACGGAGGATAGATTCTTTAATCCGGTAAAAGAGAGCCCTGGCAGCTTCTCCAACAGGAATCTAGAAATATTTGGTATCTTGGAAATCATTTTGCCCTATTGTTATACTCTCTTGGTTCTTCTATGACAATCCTGCCACCCCTGGAAGAAATGGCAACTTTCATGAACTTAATCTTTGCACTGTGGCTCTCATACTCTGTAAGGCACTTGATTTTCCCCTGCAGTTCTATCAGGCTTTGCCTCCTGTATTTTGATGCTCTGTTGTTAGGTGCGTATACATTAAGGATTGTGACATCTTCTTGGAGAATTAATCCCTTTGTCACTATGTAAAGTGTCCATTTGCATATTTATCATGTGATATTTATTGACTGACATTTCATGACAATAATAACTAAGGTACTACAAAATTCAAGGTGCCTTGTAAATTGCTAAAGTTTAAATAACATTCAATATGATTCTCGTTCTAAATAAGTTTACTGTGTTTTAATTGCAGGCCTAGTATAATGTTGCCTCTTTTGACGGTAAGTCGGATGGTGAGAGGTGTAGGTATAAGGAATTAAAGTCACTGATAAAGCAAAAATCACAGAGTCAAAACTTATCCTTGAAAATTGTTCAAATTGCCCAGAAGGTCCTTTAAGCATGTTTTTATAAATACTACCTTACGCAGTAGTTCTTAGGCACACTAAGTTTTGAGAATAAGATAACTAAAAGAACAAAAAAAGTAGGGAAGGAGTCTATAGACAGATGTCTGGGCATTTAATCTATTCTACATGTAAAATGATGATCAAATTCCTAGCGGTGAATGGTTGATGAGTAGAGAATTCCATTGTTACTGTTTGCCTGCAGAGTTCACTCCTTTTGGTTTGATATAAGGTCTCCATTACCTTAATATATGAACAGATTTTTTTTGGTAATGGTATGTGTGTGTGTGTGTGTGTGTGTGTGTGTGTGTGTGTGTGTGTGTGGTGGGCTGGGGAGGATGTTAAAGCAGAAAGTGGATACTAAAGTTAGTGAACACTATGTATAAGTTTAAACTGATATCATAATAGAAACAGATGGAATTTTGTATTTATAACAGAACTCTCTTGACTAAAAATAGTAGTTCACTTGAGCTAGTTTAAGCAATTAAAGAAAAGGCAGGCGTGAGAGCGGGGGTGAGAGGGTTAGATGGCTTTGGGGTGTAACCAGACATAAGTGTTGGGGTTAAGCTAAGCCTTAGGAATGAGTTGGAATCAGGAATTTGAATGTGCTGCAAACTCTTGTTTCTTTTTTGTGCATCTAATCATTCTCCCCTCCCTCTGCTCTCTCTTATGTGGCCTTTCATTTTATATTTATAGGGGTGAAGGTCTCTAACAAGAGTACAGATTACTGCTATTTCACTACTATTTCAGAGGGAAAAATAATATTAAGGAAGTAGCTAGTCCTTGTCTACTAGACGTTTTGGTTTACATCAAGAATTGCTAGCTCTGTATTTATTTTCCTTTTTTATTGTGGTATAACTCAAAGTACACAAATCTTAGGTGTACAGCTTAATGAATTTTCACATATGTATTCACACCAGGATCAATACACAGAACATTTCCAGCCCCCAAGAAAGCTACTTATACTCTCTCCCATTTAATTTTGTGCCACCCGTAACCACTATTATCATTTTATTTTTAACCTTTCTTCATCTCTGTTCACAAGATGGTTGGAATGATAGAATGCAGAAAGAAATAGCATGCATTCAGAACTGCAGTAGGTATTTCAATAATTCATGGCTAGAGAAAGAACCTAGTGAAGATAGTGGCTTTTAAGTGTTTTTTGAACATGACCTACAGTAAAAACAAACAAACAAAACTTTAACAAGATGACCTAGGACATACATAGACTCATCTCTCCACAATTTTAAATGGGGTCTTTGAGCAGCATGACTTCCTCTGATTCACCAGTCTGTGGAGTCAAACACACAGGCACCAGGAGATCTTTCCATCCAAGAAACCAGCCATTTTAAAACTAGAATCCTCATCCCAATCCCAGATTCCTGGAACAGGTATGTTATTGCCCCAGCTTGAGTCAGCTGTCTGCTCCTGGACCAGTTCACCATGGTCAGAAGCATGGGTTCGCGCCTATATGAAATGGCTGCCAGAGTCTCCTAACTGAAAGCCTGCAGATCTGGTGGGGAGAAGCAATTGCCAGAAAAGGAGTGGGCTGAGAAGATAACCTGGGAGGTCTATTTTATTGTACCAAATCTGAATGTGATTCTCAGGTTCTCCATGTACTTGCTCTATACTGGGAAAATTATTTCTTAATTCATATAGTGAATATACATTGTTTCCTTAGTCTGTTCCAAGAACTGTGCTAGGTGCTAAGTAAGTAATAATATATACATTTCCTCAAGAAACAGCCTTTATTCAGGTATAACTAACATACAGTAAACTCACATATTTAAAGTGTACAATTTGATAAGTTTCAACATATGTATACACCCATGCAAACAGTACCACAATGGAGATAAAAACATATCCGTTACTCCCAAGTTTTCTTCATGCCCCTCGGAAACTCCTCCCCTCACTCCCACCCTATTTAGCTATTATTCTTAACTCTTCAAATAGCCCCTATAAATTGCTTACAAACACAAACTCGATTCTGCTAATTTTTGAATATGACCTTTTCTCCCATTAACATCTTTAAACTGGCGATTGTTGTTTAGGAAAGCTATTTCTCTAACCATTTAACTGAATTTGTTTCAATTCATTCCGTTGGGTTTTCCAAGTAAGCAATCATGAAACCTAAAAAGAATATTTTTCTTTTTTTTCCTTATTTCCTTATTTACTTCCTTTTTGTTTTGTTTGGCCTTCCTGGTTCACTTAGGACCGCAGGAAAATGTTAACTAGTAGCAGCAGGACTGCTCCTAACAACTTCAGGGCCCAGGCAAGAGTACAAAAAGAGGTCCACACACAGTAAGTCTAAATATTTAAAGATTATAAATTAAGCTAACAAATTGTTAGATTAAAAAGTTCTATCCAGTGACCTTGACACACCCAACTTATAGCAAACATACATATTCTAACCTGGAAGGCTAGATTCAAGTTTAGAATCCTTGATTGTCACACGTCCCTAATGTACTAGAGGTAGCTTTTTAGAACTTAACTTGAATGACCTTTACTTCAAAAGCTCTTGTTAACTGACCCTTGCATAAAAAACATTTTCCCATGGTATTGTCTACTGTTGCAACTTTTCTCCTTAGAATTAAAATCTTACAAGCACCCCATTCCCAGAGTAAAACAAACACCAGCATTCATTATACCCATAAAGAAAATCCAAAATGCTTAGCAGATTTTATGTTTTATTTTGGAAACTGCCTTTCAAAGCAGTTCTTACAGACCTGTAATATTCATTGGTCCACAGTTTCTACCTCTACTACCACTCCCCTGGAAGACCCTAAGAGCTGTTTCCTTAGTTATGGCTTTAACTTTGACTTCTGAGGACAGTATCATTAGTGGATACATTCTGAGCAAGTCATCGGCATATTCACAAACACATATTAAAAAGGCTGGATCTGGAAGTCAGGCCATCCAGAGAGGAGGACCTGTGACCTGGACAGGGCTTCAAAGCCAGCCGTCTGTTCACTGGTAGCAGCTGGTGTAACTGGAAGAACTTGGGAAGGAAATTAGGAAACCCAGATGAAGTTTCAACTCTGTCGCTAACTGGCTGAGCTGGAGTGAGTCACTATAAACTCTTTTATTGAGCTTCAGTGTCATTCTCTGTAAAACTGGGATATTAAGGGCTCGGCATTAAGGGCTCCACCTGTGTGGGGGAAACATCACAACTCGTCTGAACTTCCTGAGCCTGTTACAGTTAAGACTTATGACCTGCCCACCCTCCGAGGGTTTTGGGGGTTGAGAAAAAGGCACAACTTTTCTGAGCTTCCGTTTCTATGTGTGTAAAGGGGTAAGAACACTCGGCCAGTCCACCAATAAAATTCCTAGAAGAACAGAGGAAAATGGACAGAAATATTTTGCAAAATGTAAAGGGCTATATACAAATGTGAATTGTTTCACATTTAACACACAACAAACAGATCTAAAAAGCGTTTGTCCGTCTCTTTCCTCCTGGCTCCAGAGTTACAACCCTGCAACATGAACCACGACCACTTTTTAAGAGTCGGTCTCAAGCAGCGACCGCGTTTGTTTGCATTCTCGGGCTCGCCTGCCACACCCTGCCAGGCTGGGACACCTCGGGAGGGGGCGTGGCCCAGCCCGGCTCGCCTATCTCGACGCCCCGCCCCGTCCCGCCCGCGCCTGCGCCGTGCGCACCTACCGGCCTCCAGCGCCCGGGAGGGAGGTAAGGGGTTCCCGGGAGGCCGCCTCGGGGGCGTCGGGCCCTGACGGGCATGGTGGGCCGGGTGCCAACCCCGCGCGCGGGAGGGGAGCCCCGCGGGAAGCACGGCGTCAGGTCGGAAGTGCTAGCGCCGTGGGGGCTCCTCCTGTCTGTAAGAAGTGGTGGTTTCGGTTTTGAAGGGGCTCTTTAAAGCGGGTGTAGATAGGGAGGCGGCCGGCCAGGCGAGCTTGGCGGCCACCCGGGGTCTCGGGTTGGAAAAGTTTCCATCATCTGCCCTCCCCGCGACGCACTGTGGGCCCTAGGTCGTCAGGGTCGCCGGCATCTGGGTCCCGCGCACCCATACTGGGGAGCGGGGGGCGGTGTATGTGGCCCAGGTGCGCGGTGGGTGACCCTGCGAGGGATGACGCGAGGCTCATGGGTAGCGAGGGGGGACACCTGGACCGAGAGGTGGGAGCTTCCTGTCAGCCAGACTGTGAGCTGGTTCACGGAAGGCCCCACATTCTAACCCTCTCCCCCATTTTTTAAATTCGGAATCGGAGGCTCAGAGAGGAGACCATAGGGAAGGACCGAGGGCCTTGACTTTTCTTTCCAAAGTCAGTACCCCGTACCCCAGTCAGAAACACGGGGCGACGTGCCTGAGGAAATTCCGTGCCATCAGTGTGGGGAAATGTGGGAAGGTGTTCATCATTTGGGAGTGGAGGGGGGGGGGAGCGTTGCCAACGATTTGCGACTTTTTCTGAGAAATGGGGCTTTTCACTTATAGATAACCTCAAGCAATTTGGCTAACCTCCCAGTACTTTTTACCCATTGGAAACGTGAGTAGTATGGTACTCAGGTGGTAATAGTATGCGCTAAATGGTAAAGTTTGTTAAAGCACCTGGCACTCCCCAGCCCCCACCCCCGCCGCAAGTGTTATTGCAGTGACTGTGATTGCAGCTCTTTGACTTGTGTTTGACCAGTCTTATGTGAAACAGCAGTTCATACATTTTTAAAAAAGACATTTTATTTTGAAATAATTTTACAATCACAGAAAAGTTACAAAAGTGATACAGAGTTCTCTACTGTTTCCTTTATGTTACCATCTTATATAACTATATACAGTTAATAAAAGTAAGAAATGAACTTTGGTAAGATTCCACATTGCGTTTAATTGGTATGGGTCCTTAGTCTCTCCAGTCTGGGCAGCTCATCAGTCTTTTCCTGTCTTTCATGACCTTTTGAAGAGGCTTGGTCATTTATTTTGCAAAGTGTCCCTCAGGTTTTGGCTGATGTTGTATGCCCTTCTCAGTAGTTCATCGTATGAGGGGTATATAATATGACACACTACTTTTGATATTACTCTTTGTTACTTTGTTAAGGTGGTGTCTGTCACTAATGTAAAGTTGCTATTTTTCCTTTGTAATTAGTATCTTGGGGAAGAATTTTAAAATAATGTAAATATCCCATTTCTCCTCAAACTTTCATTTGTTGATTTTAGCATCCATTTGATGGATCTTGCCTTCAGTAATTATTACTGTGATGTTCTAATGATGGTTTTCGTTTCCCTCATTCCTTTTTCATTTATTAACTGGAGTTCTGTAAGGAAGAGCCTCCCCTTCTTCCCACTTATTTATTGTTAATCTTTTTGTACCAGTATGGACTCATTTATTTTTCTATTGGCTACTACCCTACGCTTTTTAAATTGATTTTATGTCTCAAATTGTTCAAGCTTTTGCATTGAAAGTTTTTTTTAAGGTTGCTTCTTATGCCCTTTGATAAGCCCTCTTCTTTTTTGAGAACTTCCTTACTTTCTGATACCACAAGATGCAGCAGGCTTATTTTGTGTTTTCCCTCCCCCAGCCCTGGAATCCACCACTTCTCCAAGGAACCATTCCTTTGTTTGGAAAGCGATATTTAAACACCAAGTGTTTGGGTGCTAGGTGTGCTTGTTGCTACTGGGGTATCATTGCTTCTAGTGCCTCGCGTAAGATGGCTAGGAAGGGGGTGTGTGTGTGTGTGTGTATTTTTTTTTTTTTTTTTAGCTATATATACAATCCTCCCTTGGTATCCACGGAGGACTGGGCCTAGGACCTGCTGCAGACACCAAAATCCTCAGATAATCAGGTCCCATAGTTGGCCTTTGTATCTGTGGTTCCACATTCACAGATTCAACTAACTGTGGATTGTGTAGTACTATAGTATTTATTGGAAAAAAAATCCACGTGTAGGTGGATTCACGTAGTTCAAACCTGTGTTTAAGGGTCAACCGTGTATCCCTATATTCATGGAGATACAAACAGGTGTACATACATACATATCCATGCATACACAAACACTTCTATTTTTGTATTTATCTGTATATATATGTATATATATATACACACACACATATCTAACATATGTCTATATATGTATACTTTTTTAAAAAACAAAAGTTCATTCTTATACCTTCTAATCTAACAATGCAGGGTTCATTCTAGTCTTGCCCCTTATTTGTAACTTTTTTCTTTGACTTTGAGAAATCTGGCTTTTGTGTTCTACAGAGTATTTCCTTATTTCTTCAACCCTAGTATGTACATAAAGTAATTTCAGGATTTCTAACGCATACTCCTGTGAGAAACACATTTACTAACTAGAGCATAGTATAGTTGTGTGTAGTTCTTTTTGTCTTTAGCCTTGTAGTATCCAGTTAAAATACTATTTTCCAAAGTTACCTAAATTATTTTTTCCCCTGCTTTCAGTGTGGTTATACTTTTCATTTGCAATACAGTTAATTTTGTCTTTTGTAGTTTGTATTTCATTTTGGGTCCCCCAACATCTTGTTTTTGTTTTTTAATTTCCAAAATTCACCTTTTGTGGTGTACAGTTCTGTGAGTTTTGACAAATGCGTGTAATTATGTATCCACCACCTCTATCGTGATAACAGAGCAATTCTATCACCCCAAATATTCCATTACACTTAGAAAAAAAAGTTAAAAGTAATAAAACAACTCTGCAGACGTGTGGGAAATTAGACATTTTTTGTATGGTTTGTCTTTTTCATAGGCATATTTAAAGTATTTGTGGTGTTAATGTGAATGTATTTTTTATTTTGTGTCTTAATTATATTAGAAATATTTCCAATTTTCTGACTAAAAAATCAAGAAATGCTGAAATACACTTTCAACTCATTATTCAATTACACTTTTAAACCACATTTTGTATATTGGATTAAGAACTTCCCTCAATAGTTTATAAACACTATTTGAGCTATAAACACTTTATAAACACTATATGATCAGAGCCACTGTTAGACAGCTTTGTTTCAGTAACATCATGCTTTATGCAGTTAATATGAATCTTAGTTTTATATAGGCATTTTAGTGTAATTTTATAAAAATGGAAATGGTGGAGAGAAAAAAAATACTCTCCAGGAGACCAAGAGTTCCAAAAGTCTTTTGGGAAGTTTTTGGGCCAGAATGTCTTTCTTGAGAGATGGCCTTGATGAGACAGTAGGTTTTCCTTGGGCACAAAAAGCTGAGGGACAGAGTCATGCACTTTGACCTGAAAATACCACTTTTCAAACTCAAAAGAGAAAGCTATCATCATAGCATAGGGGAACATTGAAAACAAACCAAGTACTCAGTAACTGGGGTTTGTCGAGTACACTGTAAACTGATGAGAGGAAGAGAAGGCAGAATTAATTTGAGTTGTATCTCAAATGATACATAAAGTTTAGAGGCAGATGGCATAAATGCTCTTTTGTAGAGCATTTAGACAGAGGGAGCATCGTTGCAAAGCCGAGAGTAGATCATGGGTGATAATATTTTGATAGACGGAGTGGATCTACTTGCGAACATTGTATTTTCTTGTTCAAATAATAGGGAACTCTTAGAAATTTTTGTTCAGAGGAGGAGTGTGTTGTCCTTAGTGTTTTAGATATATTAGTTGGTGGTAATCTGTGGGGGAAAAATTGGAGAAGGGAAAGTGTCTAAAGGAAGGCCAAATATGACACTTCTGAATAATTACCTGAGTATACAGCAACTCACTCAGCACTTTGAAGATATTCCTGGCTTTTGATATGTTGCTTTGATGAAAAGTTAGCTCTTTTGTTGTTTTCATTTATCTGTCTTTTATCTCTGCTTTGCTTTTTAAGATTTTTTTTTTCCCTTTGTCCTTGATGTTTTGAAATTTCCCTTCCATTTGTTGAGGTAAATTTTTTTTTAATTGATGTTACTTGGTGGTTATGTGCATTTTCAACTTGAGGTTTTTACATCTTAATTCTCAGTGTATTCTTTTTGAATAATGCCTTTTCACCACTTTATTCTTTCTTTATGGGACTTCTGTTTGTTATTGAGCTTCTCATTTTATCCTTTATGTCCCTCATCTTCTTTTATATTTTCCATCTCTTTATTTCTATTCTCTGACTGATAGTTTTCAATCAATAATTCTCAATGATTCAATAAATAGTATGATTTACTATCTAACCATTTTTGGAGGTTTTCATTTGTGGAATTTTTACTTGTTTATTTATTTTTAGAATGGCCTGTTACTGTTTCATAATATCTCATTTTTAAAAACATTCTTTATATCTTTTAATATTTTTAAATGTACCTATTTTAATTTTCTTTTTAGATTATTATATTATCTTTAATCTATTAATTATGAGTTTTTCCAGTTTTGTTGTGTCTGTTCTTTTGGCAATGAACTTCCCTTTGTATCTCTAATTCCCACTAACTAGCTGTTAGACTATTTTTCATGTCAGAAGATTTTCCTTTTTTGCTTTCAAGCTCAAGTTAAACGTAAAAACCAAGTTTCTGGTAGATGAGATTGTCTGTATAACCAACACTTCAAGATTTTCAAGTGTAAGAGGAGAGAAATAACATTGTTTAGAGTAATAGTTCTTAATGTTTCTGGAGTGATTTTTTTGATAATCTCATGAAAGCAATGGACTCTGCACTCTAAAATAACTCAAAAATAAATTCACAGCTTTTTTGGTTAAGATTCAGGGACTCCTTGGAGTCTATTTGTGTACTCCTATCTCTATGAACCCCTGGGTAAGACACTGTAACCCAATGGGATTAACAAAGTGAATTTATATATGATTTTTAATATGGAAGAGGTTGTGGCTAATGAGATGGCATGAGAGCATGATGCACAACAGTGGTTTTCAAGCTTGATGAAGCAGTGGAGCCCTTCTATAAAATCTAATTAGCTCAAATTTATGAAATAGATCTAAGTAAATTATCTCCAGCTGAAGCAGCTGTGGGGTCTTGGAGCCTACTCACTTCCCAACCCCTACCCACTTCTACGTTGGCAAAAAGGACATAACCCTGGACTCTCTGGAACACTGCTAAAAACAAAACAAAACAAAACAACTGGTGAATTAGGAAGAGCATTTGGTTGTAATCTCAAGAATCCTGGGTTTTTATTCTCTGTGTCACTGGTTACTTGTATTGGTTACAGAAAATGGTAGTCAATTTGTAACAAAGGGAAGGGGCAATTTAAAGGACATCAATGAGAAGAGTTGCATTTTATGTTATAAAATATTTGAAGTATATAATTACATAGTTACATTATATTAGAAATGGAGTTTAATACAGCAGAAATGTTGAGAATGAATTTTTTCTTTCCAATTTTCCCATTTGACACCTTTAAAAAAACATTTTTCACTATCAAAGATACATTAGGAAATGAAAACTTGGACAGTATACTTCTGGTGTTTTGAAAGAGGTTATTTAGGTATATGTATATGTACATACACACACACGCACACACACCCTTCATTAAAAAAGACCTGGAAAGACAAGACATAGATAGATCAAAATGGAAGGAGTAGGGCATGAGAAGGGAAAAAAAGTGGAAAGAGTAGTTAACTATAAGTGAGGAGATGATTGTTGATTTTATTTTACTCTCTTTTTAATATTTTCTAAACCTTCTAAAGTGAATATATATAACTTTTGCAGAGAGAAAAATATTTTAAAATAAAAGTTTTTTTAAAAAAATCACGTCACTATAGTTCAGCATTAAGCTAAGTATGTATTTAGAATGTATTATGAAATTACCTAATGTTGGCTTTTAAAAATGGTGGAAATTGATTTAAAAAAATCTTCAATATTTTCCTTTTAGATTTTTCTACATGAGTGAAAAAGACATTTGTTGCAAGTAGAAGTGACACAGCATTTTTTTAGAATGTCTGAAGATGAAGAAAAAGTGAAATTACGCCGTCTTGAACCAGCTATCCAGAAGTTTATTAAGATAGTAATCCCAACAGACCTGGAGAGGTTAAGAAAGCACCAGATAAATATTGAGAAGGTGAGGTTTTTTCATTTTCTTTCTTTTTTTTTTCATTTTTTTCTTTTTCTACACAAGAAACATATTCTGATTTATATTTGTTGTGTATTTCGGCTACACTGAGAGTATCAGATAAGAGGCTTTGCTAAAACATCTAGCTCCTATGGACTTAGCCACATCATTTTTTTCATCTAGTGTTTCTGTTCTACAGATACTCCTCTCATACTATTCCATTTTTAGGAAGATATATAAGAATAGAATATATACCTTTTTAGTTGTACATAGTGATGAATTATCACTGTTAATAATTAAATTATTAATTTAATAATTGCAGTTAATAATTAAAGTACAAACTGTTTAATAGTTCACCATAATGTGAAGTTGGTGGACTTTGGCTAAGGGGCTTGCCTTAATCTGATTCATCCCATGGCAGGTTTTCTGAACTGTGAGTATAACTCCTGTCTTCTTCAAGTGCACACAGATTAAAGAAGTAAATCATTGTGTAATATGAGGAAATTCCACAACTTTACTGCTTCCTTTTGAAGAAAGCCTCAAATTGAGAACTGTTAACTAGAGGTCAGTTTAGGAGATTGGTAGAGGGAAGAATTTTAGTCTATGGGACTAAGTGGAGGCTGCATAGAACCTGGACTAGCCAGAGTCTAATGGAGTGTTTGTGGCATTTATAGGAAAATCTAAGTTGACTGAGTACTGAGCATTGATTTGGCAAGTTACATTGTCTTATTTGCTGTGGGATGGGTCAGTGGCATTTGCTCCTTCAGAAGGACCTCCTCCAGTATAAATGTTAAGCTCTGTGGCCCTCTGTTGATTTCCACCCTCCCCCCACCCTGCAGGGAGGAGGGAGTGGAAGTAGTTATTAAATCTTTCGGTATAAACAGTATCACCGTCAGCTGAGTGCTTTGAACCATTACGAAGTGTCAGCTTTTTTCTCCCATAGATATCATCTCTCTTCGTAGTATTTAAATCTTTAATAAGTGTAGAAACAAAGTGCCAAGAATATTAAAATGAAAATTTCAATGCAAATGTGAAGGTATCTAGAATTCAAGATTAATATTTTGTCACCCCTTACTTTCTTTTCTCTTTATCTATAAGCCATAAGTACTATGACTTTTAAGGATGGAGGAGTTGTCTGGTAAACTGGTTATTCTTGTCATGAGCAGAAACAAATTAAAGGGTTCCAGGCTTTGATTAATAAGGAGGGCTTGTTCTTTTAGCACTATAACAATATACAGAGTTGTTTACTATTGATAGATCGTATGGGGTGGGAGGTTTGATACAGTGGGTTTCAAAGTCCTGAGCTCTTACTGAAGTGCTTAGTTACAAAGATGACAAGAATTTGGCAAATTAATTGATTCTGAAGGTAGAAATAGGTAGACTGTGGTCTATTAAGACCATTTCTTTCTTTTATTGCCCTGTTTTCCCTTTGGCAAATTTCCCTTTCCTTATATCTATTCTGTGTGAATGTGCCTGCCATCAGTACCTTCAGATCCTTGCCACATGTACCACCTGGTCATCAGTGGAAAGGCTAGAACTGTGGGAGAAAGCTAAGGATAGAAATACATCTCTTACTGATTTGATTATTTGTGCAGACTTCATAAGAAAGTTATTCTAGAGTTATATAGGTCTTTTTCTTGCCAGAGTATTTTTCCTTTAGCATTTTGTGAAATTTTTACCTATTAAGAAATTTTTAGACAATATCAGAATAATTATAATTTACAATATAGGTGATGTTATCTAAAGCTAAGCAGTTAACTCATACTGATCTATGTTTTATTCCATATTCTTGATCATTCTGTCTCTAGGATTTCTAGTTTTATTATGAATGTGATTTATTAACTATATAAGATTGAATAGCATATTTTAATAGTTTATGGCAATGTAAAAACATTTAAAAGCTGCAGTGGTCACAGTGGACAAAAGAGTTAAGAACTCTAGGTTTGGACTCCAGGTGTCTAACAGTGCCTCACTTTCAAAAAGGCATATTCTTCCTGGGGGAAGGGTGTAGAAAGATAAAATATTTATTATGTTAGCCATCAGTCATCCAATATGAATTTAAAAGAAGAAAGTCAGACTGAAGGGAAATTGAAGGCAGGCCTTAGTAGAGTGATTCTGCAACATCTAAAAACAATGAGAGCAGTGTGCTGTGGACACCTGGGACTATATTCCATAGGTCCTTCAGCATTACATTTTATTACACGCGATGGACTTGATTAGAATGTAATCCTGAAATTTGAAGTGCTAGCATCCAACTTTCTTGGCTAAGATAAAATAGACTTAAACATAGTTAATAGGAACAACAAGATAATTAGCTTGGAACATAATTTTCTTTGTTTCGTATTATAGGGGCTTGGGGGGAAACTTACGTAACATGTACTGTATTAGTACACAGTTAAAATGTAAGGGGCAGAAAAGCCAAAAATAGTGTATTTAATGAGATAGAGGCTTCTTGTTTTTGCTTTTGTTTTTAATCCCTCATAGTCATGGAGGTGGTCTAGGGCTCCAGTGGCAGCTCCAGCAGTCATTTAAAGACCCAGGCTCTTTATGCTGCTTTCTGATCCCTCAGCTTATTTCTGTCTTGCGTGTGAAATGGCAGCTGCAGTTTTAGCTAGCACATGTACCTTCCAGCTAAGATGAAATAATTAGAATCCTCTTTTTTCTAACTATGTTCTTCTTTTTCCTCTCAATTCTCTTTCTCTCGCTTTTTTTTTTTCTTTTAAAAAGAATCCTCTGTTCTTGCTTTATGGGTACAGTATCATATCATCTTTCTATGGTGATACTATTTTTTTAAGTTTATTTTTTTTAAGTTTTTTTAAGTTTTCTTTTGCTTCCTTGGCTGTTTTTCCTGAGTTTGTTTCTTTCTTGCTTTTCTTTTCTTTTTTAAATTTATTTTTCTCTCGCTTTCCTTTCCTCCTTCCCTCACTCCTCTCTCCCTCTCTTTCTCCTCTCCTTTTTTCAGTCTCAGCCCACAGTATTACAGGTTTTCCTTGGCTAGCTGTCGATATTTAAGAGGCTAATTGGAAGGTATTTGTGTGTGTGTCTGTCAGTGTGGACGGGTAGCAGGGCAGTACTTGGGGCCTTATTACCTGGAGAGGTGAGCAGGGAGCAGGGAAGGGTCTATTTTGATGGGAAACCACCAGATACTTTCCTGGAGTGTTGTCCTCTATGGTGACAGAGGCAGTACTGTTCCTTGGGCTTCTGGAGAGGGCATCTGATAGACTATCTGTTCCTTATATAAACTTTCAACCAGTCCTTCAGCTTTTAGCCTCACTGTACACATCCCCTGGTTACCTGATAGCTGATAACCTCTGCTTACTGAGTCTTTTTGGAATAGTGCTATGCCTTTGGCTTGCTTCTTACTGCCTCTTCCCCCCACCATCCACCCCTACTGCAGCCTTAGGTGTCAGTTTTCTCTGATCAGCTAAGTCAGTTGCAACATTTCCATACTCTTTACAGCTTTCAAAATTTAAAATTTTTTTTGTCAACTGGTACCTTCTGTTTTCTTCTCATTCCTCTTGTGAATTTATACCTTTTAAAGTTCTTTACTGTCACTTTAGTTGGATTTTGGAAAAGAGCAGAGATGAATGTGTTCAATCTGCCAGTTTTAATAAGAAGGGAAATTATTACAGGATATAAATATATGTTAACTTTTCATAAGTGTTGATGTTTGCTATTTCTTATATTTGTTAGCATTGAAAATTATGTAAAAAATTAGGTTTCTAATCTGCAAGAAGTTTACAGTCCAGTTAAGGAAATAAAATAGGAAATATTCAGAGAATGATAAGAGGCAACATTTAATTAGTTGTGAAAATGAGTGGCGTGGACTATTCAGCCATTATGAAGCCTGAACTGTGTGGTACAAAATCAGATATAATCAGATAAAGTCAGTCTTACTGATTTGTTATTTTTGATTCGGTTTTATTTATTTGTTTTTTAACTTGTGGTTACAATAAAAAACCTTTTCATTTCTCTTTTTAGTCTGAGAATGTTTGTTTCAATCTTATAATTACATTTCCCACCTCATTCTTTGTTTCTGACAGAACCCTGATTCAGCTTGCTTTCCCCTGTGTTGCAGGATAGGAAATCCTCAGCACAGGTGATGAATGATAATGGGTCTAATGGTGGTGATTCCATTCTTGTCAATGTTTGGTTAGCAGTGAACGGTAGACACATCCTATAGTTCTAGCTAATGAGACTTGAAGGATAACTTGTTTGGGATATGGGAACTTCTGGAAAAGACTTTCCTACTGTTATAAAGACATACATGGGAGGAAATAGTCCTATTGCTTCTACTGGTCTTATCTGGCTGTTGTATTTGGAACTGTAGCAAGGAGGGGACAGATCAGAATGAAAACTCTGTTGAAGGTAGTGAAGCAGAAGGATAAAACTTGGGCACTTGACAACCTTGTAAGCTTCTGAACTAAACTACCTTGGAATTATCATTCCAATTCTAGACTGCTGCTTATTTGACGTAATAAATATCCTTACTATTATAGCCATTTTAACTTGGTATTTTCTGTTATTTGCAACCAAAAACATCCAAATTGCTTGAAGTTATAGCACTGCTTTAACCTCTCTCTCTTGCTGCTGTGCAAACAGACAATACAAAAATGACATTTTGTAAAGACAGTGCAGTTTAGAAATGTTTGTCGGTGGTCTCAACTTAACTAAATTTTGAAGGAGTTATTTCATGTAATTTTTCCCCACACATATTAAATAATTTTAAGTTTTTTTTTCCTCTTCAAAGATTTGGAATAATAGCCTTTAATAATGTAACCTAATATGGGTTTAACATTATATAGCAAACAATAGAAAGTCTGAACTATTTTATGTCTTATTTTTCTTCGAATTTAATTGCTCTAAGAGATAAAGTTATCTAGTTCAACCTTCTTCCAAGACACTAATCTCTTCTACAGTTTACTTGACAAAAGTGAGCAAATAATAATAGCAAAAATAGTAGCTGTTGTTTTTAATTGTTGAGTGCTACATAAGAATTTCATATGTATCATATTTAAACCTCACAACATCCTTATAGGTTAGCCTTATTAATCTTCCTTTTTTAGGTGGGGAAGCAGACTTAGAATGGTTCAGTTACTTTCTTGAGATCACTATGCTGGTAAATATGTTTATTTTCTAATGTTGTGCTTGAAACATAGTGCTCCTAATAAAAATGTGTTGAATGATTGAATGAATATATGTATGCACATACAGAGCCTATGATTGCATCAGCTGTTTTAGAAGCCACTTTATATTGCTTACTTTTTAAATTGGTTTTGTAACGAACTAAATAAAACCCATAGGACTTTTTTGTATGAAGTTCAGCTGTTGAGCCAGAGCATACCTGTTTCTTGTGCATGTACAATTGCTCTTTTTAGTTTAAATGCCAGGCTTTACATTTATCATTATTACACTTGTTCTTCCTATCATGTGGAATTGTGTGATCTTTCATCTTTGTAATTATTCCTTCCAGTTTATGTTATCTGCAGATTTGATAATTATACATTCTTTGTGTTCAAGGCATTGATGAAGAATGTTGGACAGGAAAGGGACAGATCACTCTGATATATTGTCACCATTTCTCTAAATTCCCATAAACCATCTCTCTGGTAATCTGGCATAGAATTTTTCCAAAGATTTATATTAAGATTTACAGTTTGCTGTGCTTTAAAGATACGTTCTTTTGTGAGAATTGGGTCAATATTTGCTGGTCTCTAAGAGCCTTTCCAATTCTTCATGGTTCCTCATAGATAAGTAGAAGTGTTTCTGTGATCACATTAGGGAGGTTGTTTAGTTCTCTTGGATGTAATTTCTCTGGGCCTGTTGACTTGGACTCATTTGAAGTATCTAGGTTTGTTCTTACTCTTTTTTGGTTTTCATTTTCCTCTTAATCATGTTTATTGTGGACTGTTCTATTTTAAGACCGTTTTCCTCAATGAAGAAAGAAGATGGAAAAAACAGAGTTGAATACTTTAGCTTTCCTCTATCTGTTAGCAATATCCATACCATTTGTTCACCTTTCAAACTTTGTTTTTTGTTCACATCCCAACTTGATTATGTCCTATGGAATGTGTCCTGATTGATTTCATCCCAGGTCAGATATAAATACACCATTCTCACATAGCACTGTGCAGGAGACGTTAAGGTTCACCACCATTTTAACCATTCATGTGGAAGCTGCCAGTGCCCATGGTCTTTAGAGAGTTGTAAAGGCAACATTAAATTCTTCCTCACAGATTATTCAAATTAAGGTATTAAATGAAAAACCTCTGAATGCAAGATTGATACTTGGAAACAGTCACTTAACAAATAAGTTATCATTCCCAAATACTCAGCATTGACACTCAGTTAATATTGCTTTCATTGTCTGTCTTTTTCCTCTTTGTTTCATTTTGGATTGTTTCTGTTGTTTCTTTAAAATTTTTAATCTTTTTTCGTATTGTCTTACCTTCTATTAATCCCACCCACTGTACTTTTCATTTCAGATGCCTTTTTTAATTCTAAGAATTGAATTTTTAAAAATATCTTTCATATCTCAATATGCTCATTTTCTTCTACTTTCTTAAACATATGAAATACAATAACTTCTAATATCCTGTCTATTAATTGCATTATCTATCATTTTAGAATCTGTTTCTATTGATTGGTTTTTCTCATTACAGATCATATTTTCCTGGTTTTTTTGCATGCATGATACTTATTTATTGGACACTGGATATTCTGAACTTTATCTTGTTGGATACTGAATACTTTTAAATTCCTTTGAATATTTTTGAGCTTTATTTATTCTGAGACATATTTAAGTTATTTGGGAACAGTTTGATACTTTTGAAGCTGTTTTCAGCTTTCCTGTTTAGGATCAGAACAGCCTTTATTCCAAGCCTAATTTTTCCCTTTACAGGACAATTCTTTGGAATGCTCTACCTGATGTCCAGTATATTGAGAGGTTTTTCCACTTCAGCTCGTGGTCATATAAACTATTTCTGGTCTTGTGTGATTTGGGGAAGTAGTCCACCTGCTCCATTCCAGTGGTTCTTTTTCTGATTTCAGGTCATTTCCTTGTGTGCATGGCTGAAGACTTGAAGGAAAACCCTATCGATCTCTGGAGCTCACTCTCAGTATAGTCCTCTCCTTTCATTGCAGCTATCTCCTCATATACAGCTCTTTCCTCTCTGATACTCTGCTCCAGAAATTCTTGCAGCCTTGACCTCTCTCAATTCTCAACTCTTTCTCCTTATCATTCATTTTTCTTAAAATTATCATGACAGATTTGTATTGAGTAATAAGTTTTAAAGTGGCTTATTTTCGGAACTGTATCTTTGGCTTCTATTCTCATCTTTTTATTAATATCATAACACTGCTAAAAGCATTTATACTGTATCTGATGGCATCAATTCAGTTTTTCTTGGAAGTGAAAGTAGTTTGATAGTGATTTTTAATTTATTTGATTGGGTAATAGTTTTAAGTTATGCGTGGCAAATATATTTTTTTTTTATTAAAAATTTTTTTTTCAGGGGGACAGGTAATTAGGTTTACTTATCAGTTTTGTTTTGATTTGGTTTTTTACTTTTAGAGGAAGTACTGGGGATTGAACCCAGGACCTTGTGTATGCTAAGCATGCGCTCTACCACTTAAGCTATATCCTCCCCCTCCGGTAAATATATTTTCAATATAGTCTGGTTATTTTTGAGCTTACTGGTTACTGTTTAGTTCTTAGATGATGGTTACTGTTTAGTTCTTAGATGATGTAGAAAAAATTTATAAGTATCAGAAGAGTTTTGTTGCTGCATTATTCACTACCAAATTTAAAGAATATGCAGAATAGGAAATATTAAAATATCCTAGAAAAATTTTTGGTGCTCTGTGTTATCTATTGTGCCTTTAATATGTATATATGGAGCATTTTCATGTTTCTGTCCTTTCAAGGTGTTTCCAGGTTTGTTTGGTTTTTTTTTTTTTTTTTTTTAGTGTGTGGTATACCAAAAATGTGTTTAGTATCATTATTCACATATAACATTTAAATTATTTGGATTTTTTATTTCAACCAAAAATAGTATGTGACGTTTGGTGGTATTTATATCAGTATTCTGTCATAATGTTATCATATTTTGCTATGATTTCTGTTAAATGAAAAATTTTCTATTATTATGTGTTGTTAAGTTTCTTGGATGAAACTCTGAAAAAGCTAAACATTGTCTTGGTAAAAACTGAAACATATTAAATGTTCATTGTCATTTTTGTATACCTTCTAGTCTGAAATATCAATGTTACTTTTTCTCAAAATCAGATTTTGTTTTCAGTACTTGACTCTATCACTGACAAACTTCTCAGTCTTCGTGTATAGCAAGAATATCTGATTAATGCTGTTAGTCTTTTCACTTTTCACATTCTTTTACATTCTCATTTTTTCAGCTCTAAAGAGTTTGCATTATAGACAAAATACGTTTTTTTTGTAAAATAAATAATATCTAATGACAATAGTTTGTTTTACCATTTTTCAGAATTTGGTATGGAAGAGTTTGCATTATAGACAAAATACGTTTTTTTTGTAAAATAAATAATATCTAATGACAATAGTTTGTTTTACCATTTTTCAGAATTTGGTATGGAATGTGTTTGAAAACTTCCTACTTGGCATGGTCTTTGGACAGTTAATTTCCACTACGAAGTCAGTAACTTTTTTAGCTGGTATGTTTAGTTTTGGGTAGGTGAATGGGGATTTTTGTGGTAACTGGAAACAATCACTTTAGTGATTAAAAAAAAAATTCAATGCCTTTCCCTTTTCTTTTGTATAGTATCAAAGGTGCAGAATCTGGGACAAGTTGCATGAAGAGCATATCAATGCAGGACGTACAGTTCAGGTAAGGCTATTATATTACTTCTAGTAAATCCATATGAAAAAGATAGTCTTAAGGAAATTTTGCTAAAATAAATACCCTTGTAACTGAATCCTTTTATGGATATTTATAACTGTTCCCTTACGATGCATTTTTAGCAGGAATTACTGAATCAAATGTCTTACGTATTTTGAAGATTTTGATTTATATTACTACAGTTTCTTCCAGAAATAATATATCAACTTCTATTTTCACAATGCATTTTTGAAAAACCTTACCAACAGTAATATTATCCATGTCTCAAATTTTTGCTGAATTAGTAGGTTAAAATAATGCTGCTTTGTTGTTTTTATCTGGATTTTTTTCCTTTTATTGCTTTGAAGGGTGGAAGTTTTTATATGCACCTTGGATAGTAATATTTCTTTTTTATGAACTGCTTATTCATGTCTCTTGCATACTTTATATTATGTTGTCTTTTGATAAAGTTTCTTTTAATTTTAAGATACTGATCTTCTGTTTTTAATATTGTTGCAATAATACAGTGTTGCACATATTTTTTGCTAGTTATTGGCTTTTTAATAAACAAATTTTAATTAGTGAATTTACCATAAGAGTGTGGATTTATTTCTGGGCTCTCTGTTCTGTTGATCTGTGTGTCTGTTTTTGTGCCATTACCATGCCATTTTCATTACTGTAGCTTTGTAGTATAGTGTGAAGTCATGGAGCATGATTCCTCCAGCTTTGTTCTTTCTGAAGATTGTTTTGGCTATTTGGAGTCTTTTGTGTTTTCATACAAATTTTAAAATCATCTGCTCTAGTTTTGTGAAAAATTCCCTTGGTATTTTGATGGATATTGCATTGAATCTGTAGATTCCCTTGGGTAGTATCATCATTTTAAGAATATTAATTCTTCTAGTCCATGAACATGGTATATCTTCCCATCTGTTTATGTTGTCTTCAATTTCTTTCATTGGTGTCTTATAGTTTTCCAAGTATAGGTCTTTTACCACCTTAGGTGGGTTTATTCCTAGGTGTTTTATTCTTTTTGTGCAATGGTGATGGGAATTATTTCCTTAATTTCTCTTTTTGATAGTTCATTATTAGTGTTTAGAAATGTAACAGATTTCTGTCTATTACTTTTGTATCATGCAACTTTACCAAATTCATTGATAAGTTCTACTTGTTTTCTGGTGGTATCTTTAGGATTTTCCATGTATAGTGTCTTGGAAACAGTGACAGTTTTATTTCTTCCTTTCCAATTTGGATTCCTTTTATCTCTTTTTCTTGTTTGATTGCTGTGGCTAGGACTTTGGAAACTTATTTAATAAACGGATGCAAGAGTGGGCATCTTTGTCTTGTTATTGATCTTAGAGGAAATGCTTTCACCTTTTTACTGTTTGAATATGATGTTAGCTGTTGTTTTGCTGTTTTTGAAGTTAATAATTGCCTCATTTTTTTATTGCCTAACTTTGTGTATTTTTAGGTGATTTTTTTTAAATGTTCCACATCTCTACCACATGCTATCAATATTTTTCATATGCTCAAATACATCACTTCCATTGAAGACTCCCTCCTAAAATTTGGACTCACTTTCTAGGCTTATTTCATGTCAGCTGTTCTGGGACTTCCCTCATCTCCTCCTGTGTTGGGTCCCTGTTTTTCCTGGATATCATGTGATTCTCATTTTTGGCTTACTCCATTGTTTTATTGGAGTACATCTTTCAGTAGCTCTGAAATAAGGGTACCTTAGATGTAAATTTTTAATTTATTTTTAGTTTATAAATACCTTTATTCTCCCCTCACTTGATGGCTAATTTTAGAAGGTATAGAATTCTCTTTCAGTTTTGAAGGCTTTCTAGTTAAGTGTTTTTCTTTTTAAAAAAAAAAGTAGATATCATCTAGTTTCCCAATCTATATATAGGACCAATTTTTTTTTTCTCTTTGGAAACTTTTATGATTTATTTATTGCTGGTGTTCTGAAATTTGATAATGATGTGCTTTGTGTTGGACCATTTCAGTCTAAAAGCTCATGTTCTTTAATTCTGGGAATTTTTCTTAAGTTATTTATTCGATAATTTATTCCTCTGTTTTCTCTCTCTCTCTCTTTTTTTAATTCTTTTACTGCAAGGGTCAGCAAACTGGCTCAGAGGTCAGATCTGGCCTGCTACTGCCCCATTTGTTTATGTATTATCTTTGGCTGCTTTCATACTGCAACAGCCGAGTTGAGTGGTTGCAGGAAGAGACTATATGGCCTGCAAAGCCTAAACTATTTACTCTCTGGCCCTTGGCAAAAAGTTTGCTGATCTCTGTTCTGTTGGATAGGAGACCCTTGGATTGCTTGCCTAATTTTCTGTTTTCTGGGAGATATACTCAGCTTTATCTTCAATTCTTTCTATTGAATTCTTTATTTCTGCTATTACAATATTTTCTAAGAGTTTTTCTATTTTTATTTTATTTTTTTGTAGCATTTTGTCTTTGGACATAATTTTTCCTGCTTTTCTGAGACACTAAAAAGCTGATTGCTTGTCTCTTGGAAGACTTCACTAAAGGTTCTTTGGCAGTCTGGTATTTTCCTTGGAGCAACCTCTAAATATCAGTATTTGGAGGTTGTTCTGGTTTAGTTTTCTAAAGAAGAATTCTCATTTTCCCCCTAGGGTAGGTAGACACTTATTTTCCAGTTATAAAAGCAGGTTAGGTGAAGGCTGCTGGGCTTTCATTGTTCACTGCAGGCTTTGATAAGAATACCTTTTTTAGCCCTGTGCTTGGTGTTTCTGAATCTAGAGTCTGTTTCACTAAAAAATGCATCTGTGGTCCTTTTGCGTCTCAAAAAGGTTACCGTAGCTGCAGTATAGTGAATAGATTGGGATAGAATGAAATGAATGCAGGAGGTCATTTAGGAGTGATTTCACATATGGTGAAGATGGAGGAAAAAAGATTGATTTGAGATTTAGATGAAAATTTGACTTGCCTCTCTATATATGTACTTTATTTCTTGCTACCTAGATTATGGGTCTAAACATCAGGGACTGACTATGTCTCCACTAATTGTGTATCTCACTACCTGGTACTCAGCAAGATTCAGGGTTTATTGTATAGTACTATGCACGATAATGTCAATGAGATTATTATGACTTGGATTTCTTACCATCTTTACTGTTTTACATGTCATTAAAAATCACTTGTGATTTTCCTGAGACAGTGGTATGGTCAAAGTGTTTGTTTATTGATTTAAAAAATATATATTTACCTTATTGATCTCCATCTGGCACAAAAGATTTATGTGTGCCATTAAAATAGTGAGATCGAAACTGTTGTTAGATGTAGGTATTTGCTTAGCTTTATTCACATCTGCCCTGAATTTTTTGTATAGGCTTGTTCTTTGCTAGCTTGTGTAAAACTTACTTTCAGACAAATAACTTCATGAACAGTTACCACAGATTTTCTAGATTTAACATTATTAGATTTATATAGTAAGAACTATCTTTTTACTTTCATTATAGTGTCTTTGTTGAAAAAGAGTTCTTAATTTAAATGTATCAGTCTTTATTTCTCAATTTTATTTATCAGTCTTTTCCTCTTGTGGTTCATACTATTGGTGTCTTATTCAAGGAACGCTCTGTATCCTAAGATCAAGAAGGTATTTGCCTATATTTTCTATTGAATGTTTTTAATATTTTACTTTTAACATTTAAATCTTTGGTCCATCTAGTATTGATGGTATTAGGTAGATATAATAAACTTACATTGTATTCCTGTTGGAAAACCAGTTGTCTCTCACTATTAACTGATTTCTGCAGTGTTATTTACATATCACAATTCCATGTATCCATGGGTCTGTCTCTGGTCTTTTTGTTCTATTCCACTGATCAATTTTTCTGTTTCTTCACCAAGGTCCACAATATATTAATTAAGACAGTCTTGTGATAATGCTTGATATCTGGCAGGACAGTACTGTCACTTTACTCTTCCTTTTCACCTTACTTTTCCTTTTGGCTATACTTGGCCATTTAGTCTTCCGTATAAATTTAAAATCTGCTTTTCAATGTTCATACATAATCTTGTTGGAAATTTGGGAATTGCATCGGATTTATCCATCTATTTAGAGAAAACTGACGTATTTACATCATCCAGTTTTCTAACGAATATGAGATGTATTTGTTTATGTCTTCTTTAATATTTGTTTATCTTTATAGTTTTCTGCATACAGATTGTGGTAGATAGTACTTTTTAAAGATATCTGTAAAGTATCTCTGTCCTACATGGTCTTCTACGGTATAACCTTGCTATGACCCCTCCAGTAGATGGAGTCTAATTACTGTCTCCTTGAATCTGAGCTGAGGCAGAAGTAATGCCGCTTGACTTCTGAGGCTAGGTCAGAAAAGGCCAGATAGCTTCCACTGGTTCTCTGAGGATTCTTGCACTGGGGGAACTTAGTCCACATATCCTGAGACCCCCATGTGGGAGATAACACAGCCACAGCTGAGCTCTTAGGAATTTGTAGCCTCAAGTACCAGCCATGAGTGAGCCATCTTGTACATGCAGTGCAGTTGAGAGCCTTCAGATAATTGTGGCTTCAGCAGATATCTCTAGCTGTATGAGAGACCCCAAGTGAGAACTGTTCAGCTGACTACCTAAGTGTCTGGTCTCCATAATTATTAGCAAAATTAAATGGTGGTTTTAGTCCTTTAAGTTTTGGAGGAATTTGTTACACAGCAACAGATGCCTGGAATACAGTGCTTACACTTAGTGTGTTTATCTATTTCAGTCTATTTCATTAATCTGTTCTTAACTACTTTAGTGTTTTAAGGTGTGTCTGTGTGTGTGATTGAGGGAAGTAATAAATGTTGTCTTTCTTTTAAATTATGTTTTTAGACTTTTGGTGGTGTATATAGAAATATAGTTAGTTTTCATATGTAGATCTTATAGCCAGTTATCTTTAAACTCTCTTGATATTTCTTACAATTGGTCTGAATCCCTTTGAACTTTCTATTTATAGAGTTTTTTTGGGGGTAATATTTCTCTTCTCGTAATAGCACCCATTTTTCCTTTCTTGTTTTGATCCTTCATGGGTGTTTTTTTTTTTTTCAGTTAGCTCACCAGTCATTAGAAGAAACAGTTGGTTTATAAACAAGTTTGTTCAAATTTTATAAAGACCTTATAAATGACAACAGTTCCCTATGCAAAAGAACTTTTAATACTATCTGTATATATGTTCGTTTTTCCTGACTGTAAAATTTCATCCTGTATTCTAGGATGGTTGTAAGGATTGTTGACTATGTGTGCAAAGTGCTTACACAGCCCCTTTCTTACAGTAGGAATTCAGTTAGTAAGAGGAATTGGAATAAACTTTATTTGATACTCCCACTTTTAACTGCTAGATCAAGCTAAAAAAATTCTTGGCCTTTTGTTAGTTTAATGTAAAACAGTTGCATCACTTTTTACCATTTTGGTTGGCTTGTCTTACAAAAGTGCAAAATACATTTTTTTAAAAGCTGTCTTCTATGTCCTTCTCCCCAAATACTTAACATACAGTGATAATACTAGCTGGTAACAGAGGATTCTGAAAAAATGTATCATGGTTTCTGCTTTGAAGGAACTTACCTGGATACGATTTCATGAAATGTTAAGTAAAATATTTAAATAATAATTTAAAGCTTCAGTAAAAAAGTAATGTAAGTCAGTGCAAGATTAATTGTCAAATATATTATAGAGACCAGTAAGTGATACAGTGCCAGCTATCTGGATGCTGGATAAGGGCAATATTATCCTCATTATTCAGATAAAAGAAGGCTGAAGAACAGAGAAACTTTGGTGTTTGTCTAAAGCACAAGACCTTCATAAGTAAGAAGTGCAGGGATCCAATCTGGAATTATTTTTAACATTAACTCAGGTGGACAGGATATCAAGGAATATTCTCAGGAATACTGCACTTAATACCTATGTAGTAGGTCCTCATTAGGTATTTGTTGAGTAAATGAATGGAGGCCCTTTTCTCTCTTGATTTTTCACTCCTTTTGGTGGTTCAGTTAGTATTTTTTTAAGCTATATGGATTCTTTTTGGTGCCTTTTGATGTTGAAATAAGTGTGAAGTCATTACTACTAATACCTGAGTATAGTAGTTAGGCAATACAAGCAAGGAATAGTCCAGATTTATTTTAATTAAATAATTACGACTCCTTAATAATAAGTTATATGACATCTAGAATATATTTACTCTAGGCTGTTTAAATGTTTACCAGTGGACTTGTGCTTTGTGATTGTAAAGAATTCAGATTAATTATTATGATACCAAATGTTTTGTGCTATATACAATTTGCTCTCAAAATTTCATGTTGTAAAAACACATTAGAAATCCTTAAACCAATATTTAACAAAGGCAAATATATGCATATCCACTCTTAGTTTAATCATTAAGTACATAATTAGCCATTTTTCAGAATTTTAATTAACTCAGAATAATTACTTTTTTACAGCTATCAGTATGGATAAGTATACATTTAAGCATATCTTTTAATCTTTAGACAGAAATTTCAGGATATTTTTGAAAGAAGGGAAAAAAGTAATAATTAGTTATTAAATTTAGTTACAAAATTAAAGACAGTAATGTTACCGTTACTGAAAATTTGTCCATAGTTTGCAGTTTCTACTTCCATACTGCAAAGCTTATTAATTACTGAGTTGGTATACTTTTTTTTTAAGCTTACTTCCTTGATTATAGAACCATTTATCAAACTTGTGGATATATTTGCAAATTTTTAGAACTTGGCATAATATCTGTCTTTCTCTCCTGATTATTAGAATAGAAACATTTGAACATTTACTCTGTCCTAGATACTATTTTAGACACTGGAGATATAGCTGTTAGCAAACAGAAGAAAATTCTTGTTCTTATTGAACTTATGTTCTGTGGGTGGGAGTGAAGAAAGCATAGACAGATACTTAATTTTAAGTAAATAAATATATAATATTTAGATGGTTATAAGTGCCATGAATTAACCAAAAGCTGGTTTAAAAAACAAAACAAAACAAAACACTGAATCACAGAAGGTGATGAGTGTTCTTTTATGTAGGGTGGTTTTGGAAGGTTTGTGATGACATTGGAGCAGAGACCTGAAAGAAGTACAAGCATAAACCATGGGGAATAGACTTTTCCAGGCAAAAGGGGAATCAAGTGTGAAGACTCTGAGGTGAGAGAATGTTTGACATATTCAGGGAGGAGTAAGGAGATCGGTGTGGCTGGTGTGAGCATAGGAGATGAGGTCAGAGAGATCAGCTGAGTCTGATGACAGAAGGCATTGCAGGATGTGGTAACTTAAAGTTGGCTAGAAAGCCTTTGAAAGGTTCTGAGCAGATGATGACCTGTTACGATTTTAAAGATCACCTTGACTATTATGAAAAGGATAGATTCTAAGGGAGCAAGGATGGAAGCAAGAATACCAGTTAGATAGCTAATATAATAATCAGGATACTGTGGGTTTACTTTTTAGAAAAATACAGATACACACATGTATGGACAATTTTGTGTAGAACATCAAGGGCCTAGTGTGTTAGGTTTTTACCTATTCTCTTTGTAGTCCTTTTAAATGATTCTGAACTCAAAATCCTGACAGAGGAGTAAGGAACTATCCTGACATCAACCTTAACATTGAAGTACCTTTTTGAAAAATTACACACACGCAGACTTCACACATACAAAAATGTAGAAAATAATGAAAATAACATAACACTTATGTACTCATCATCCAACTTTGTCAAATCTTAACATCTTGCCACAGTTTTTTTTTTGAAGAAAACTTTAGAAATACCACTGAAGTTCCTTGTGTACCCTTCCTTGATTCCATTTACCTTGTTCCTATCTTCATCCAAAGGAAATCTTTCCCCCTATTTTAAGTATTTATCATGTTTGTGCATGTAACTATATATAAATAATATATGATATTTTTCATAATTTTCTTTCTGCTTCTTTCCAACTTTCTTGAGGTGTAACTGACATATAGCAAAGTATATGATTTGATAAGTTTTGACACACACCATGAGACCATCACCACAATGAAGATAATTTGAAACCATCACCACAGTCAAGATAATAAATATATCCATTGGCCCAAAAAGTTTCCTCATACCCCTTTGGCACCCTCCTTCTGGCTCTCCCTCTACATCCTCCCACATACACATACTCTACCCTACCCCCTCAGTGCCCAAGCAACCACTGACCTGCTTTCTGTCACTATACATTAGTTTGGATTTTCTAGAATTTTATGTAAATAAAATCATACAATATATATTTCTTTTTTGTCTGGTTTCTTTTGCTCTGCATAAATATTTTGAGATTCATTCATGTTATAATGTGTATCAGCATTTCTTTGCTTTTTATTGTTGATATTCTGTTGTATGGTTATATCACACTTTGTTTATCCATTTATCTGTTGATGGACATTTGAGTTATTTCCAGTTTTCAGCTATTACAAATAAGGCTGTTATGAACATTTGAATACACGAGTTTGTATGTACAAAGGATTTCATTTCTCTTGGATAAATACTTTTGAATGGAATGGCTGGATCATATTCTTTACCTTTTTAAGACCTGCCAAGCTATTTTCCAAAATAATTGCACCGTTTTATAATCCCACCAGTTTCTTCAAATCCTTGCCAACACTTGATATGGCTAGTCTTTTTAATTTTACCCATTCTAATAGATCTGTAGTGGTATCTCATCATTTTAACTTTCATTTCATTAATGATGTTTCTGTTTTATATTGAATTAATTCAGTTTTTTTTTATTCCATTTTACCTTCTTTCTTGTCTTGCTGTAGCTGTAACTCTTATTTTAGTGGTTATTTTAGGACTTATAGTATACAACTTATTATAATTTATCTTCAATTGAGATTAATTATTTCACATATGTTTAAGAAATTTACAATATACTTCTTTTTCTCCCCTCCCAGTTTTTGTGCTATTATCATATATTTTACTTATATATATATATATATAAGTATGTTATATACTTCATAATGTTTAGACAGTTACCTTTTTCAAGTGATTTAGATATTAAGGGGAAAAAAATCTTAGCAATTTCCCTCTATCATTTCCATTTTGGGTGTGCTTAATGCCTTTGTGTAAGCTCATATTTCTATCTGGTATAATTTTCCTTTTGCCTGAAAGACTTCCTTTAACATTTCTTAGAGTGCAGTTCTGCTGGTGATGAGTTCTTTTTGCCTTTTGTGTATCTGAAAAGCTTTCCTTTGGCCTTTGTTTTTAAAAGGAATTTTGCTGTGTATAGAATTTTACATTGGTTTTTTCTTTCAGTGCTTTAAAGGTGTTTTTGCTGTCTTGTCACTTGCACTGTTTCCAATGAGAAATCTGTTTTATTCTCATCTTTATTCCTCTTTACTATATATGTCTCTTTTCTCTGGGTACTTTTACAGTTTTCTCTTTGCCTCTGGTTTTAAGCACTTTATGATGGGCCTTGGTGGAGTTTTCTGCATGTTTCTCGTGCTTCAAATTTGTTGAGCTTCTTGGGTCTCTTGGTTTATAATTTGCATCAAATTTGGAATTTGGGGGGCCGTTATTTTTTCAAATGTATTACTGTCCACTCCCATCTCTCTTCTCCTTCAGGGACTCTAATTACATGTATGCTATGCTACTTGAAGTTATCTTGCAGCTCACTGATGCTTTTTAAAATTTTTTTGGATTCTGTTTTCTCTGTGTTTCATTTTGTATAGTTTCTATTTCTATGCCTTTATGTTCACTAGTCTTAGCAACATAGTGTCTAATCTGCTGTTACTCCATTCAGTGTATTTTTCATCTCACATATTATAGTTTTCAACTCTAGAATTTTAATTTGGGTCTTTTTGAAAAATATCTTCCCTGTCTCTACTTAACTTTTTGAACATATGGAATACAATTATAATGACTGTTTTAGTATTCTTCTCTACCAATTCTAATATCTATGTCAATTCTGGGTCGGTTTCAGTCGATTGATTATTCTCTTCATTATTGGCCATATTTTCCTGTTTCTTTGTATGTCTGGTGGTCTTTGCCTGGGTGACCTTTGCATGGTTGGGTGGTAGATATTTTTATGTTCCTATAAATCGTCTTGAGCTTTGTTCTGTAATATAGTTAAGTTACTTGAAAACAGCTTGATTCTTTTGGGTCTCACTTTTATGATTTATTAAGCTTGACTGGAGCAATGCTTGGTCTAGGGCTATAATTTCTACATTACTGAAGTAAAAACCTTTCTGAGTGCTCTACCCAATGCCCTGTGAACTAAGATTTTTTCCAGGTTAGCTGGTGGGAACAGACACTGTTTCCAGCTTTGAATGAGTGCTGGGCACTATTTCTTCTAATTTTCTTGGATGATTTTTTTTTCTCCAGCTTTAGGTAGTTTCCTCATATACACGTTGTGGTCAGTTCCCGGCCAGATACTTGAGGGTTGAATGGTTATCTTTAGCATTCTCTTTCTCTATGGCTCTCTCCTCTCCAGTACTGTGTTCTGCAAACTCTGCAGAAGCAGAAGTCCATTATTGTATTTTGAAACTGTGAGTAGTATAGGTTTAACAGTTTTCTTCTCTGGGATAAGAAAACATTAGCATTAAGAAAGATTTTGTGATCAAATTTTGAAACTAAATGAAAAAGCTGAAATTGTTACTATTGTAATAATTCACTGCAGAACATTAACGTGGCTTTTATAGAAACTTGGTCAGCCTAGTCTCCATAGCAGTGGTGACACAGAGCTTGTTGAGTCACAGATTTCTGGGACTCACCTGAAAGATTCTGATTCAGTAGATTTCAGGCCACATTTGGAAAGATACTACTGTACAGAGAGTCTGTTCTGGTTCCATAGGTAGCATAAATACAAATAAAGAAAAATCAGACATGAACTTTGTAGAAGTAAAATATGACTTTCATGATTTTACTAGAAGAAATAATAGAATACTTGAGCTATCTACTTTTTAATTTTTTTAAAGAAAAATTTAAAGGGAGAAGCAATAGAAAAGAGGGCATGAAGAGAAGAGAGAGAAGTGAAGATAATAGAAGTTAGGAGAAAAAAGATTAGACAGAAGCAAGGCCAGGTAGAGAATGGAAGAGGAGTTAGGAGAGTAGATTCCAAAATGAATGCAATTAGAAGGTAAATGGTTTTAGGTTGTTATGACTTTAGAGGAATTTAAACTTAAATTTTGCCTTGAAATATTCATGAGCTGATAAATCAGGATTTAAGTTTTTTTTTTAAATAGATATAGTACCTATGCCTCTACTCTAGTTGGCATAGGTACTGTGAGAACCTCAGGGAGGAAATTAAATCTGAGACACCATCATTTATAAGACATACCATTATTTTGTGTACCTCTAAGAGACAAAAATGCTGCCAGTTAAATAATGCTTTTTTAAAACCATCTATTTTAAGACATTCCAATTTCAGAGATGTTAAAATGTTGGAAAGATGTTGTACCCTAAAACTGATGAAATACAGTATTTAGAAAAGCTTCTACCTTTCTACTCCACCTCTGTCTTTTCCCAATCTCTTCTTAGTATTTATACTAGCATATTTAGTATGTTCTGTTTTTTCAATATTATCCTTCAGGGTTGGCTCAGGTCTCACCTACTTCATGAGTCCTGTCTAGATCCTTACAGTAAGATGTTTCAGGTCTCCTTTGTACGTGTTTCTTATTCTGCTTTCGATTTTGACTATTTCTCCTTAATAGAGAATCAAAAGCAGAATAGTAGTTAAGTAGTCCTGCTTTCTCTGTATCATCTGTTAACATTATACCATCTGCCCTGAGCAGTAGGCCTAAATCTTCTTTCTTGTTCTTCTTGCTCTACGTATATTTTTTAAATCCTTTTTATTGTTCTTAACATTTTTCGCCAGCCTCCGCTCATTCTGGGCTTTTACTTTACTTACATGGTTCTCCTTGTTTCACATCACTGTTTTGTATTCATCCTTGTTCACACGCCTTTCTTTCCATTCCTTTTAAAAAAAAAAACAAAACAAAAACAAGTCTCTGAACTTACAGCAGACCTTACACATCATATTAGATTTTTAAGAAGGCAGTTTTCTTTCTTATCAGATTAACTTTTTTTATAGTGTCAGAATTTTTACTTTTTTAGAAACTCTGTTTGAAAAGGATCTTCCTAACAATACAGTCCCTGCTATGGCATCATACAAGTATTGTCTCTAAACTCAGCTCGCATCCCTGAAGTGTCACTATCTCCAGTATTCCTTTTTGTAACTGTTATGAACTCCAAGATTGCTTTCTCGTGGGTTTCATTTCCACGTTACTGTTTTGTGCTCGTATGTCAGAATAAATTCCAGAAAGTAGTTCCTTTCATTAGTTGTTCCAGCTAATGAAAGATGAAATATTTCATACGGTAGTGACTTGTTTTGCTTTCCTCTGGAAGAGTTCTAGCTGGTTTCTTGACAGTTGGAGATCTCTGTTGTCGTTGGACCACTGCTTTGCCACTTTGTGGAGAGTATACTATTCTTTTCTAAAAATATTATTAAAACTTTTTACTGTGAAATGTAACATACATGGTGTAAAATGCATTAAGCATAAATATACACCTAAACAAATTATACCATGAACATTCATGGAACCACTACACAGATCAAGAAATAGACAATTACCAGCATCCTAGTAGTTCCTCATAGCTTCTTCCCACTTACAAACTCCTTCCCCCCAACAAAAGTAATCACTGTCTTGATTTATATGGTAACTACTACTTGTCTCTTCTGTTTGGTTTTACCGCCAGCATGTGTCATTGAGACTATAGTTTATTTAGTCTGGTTTTGAACATTATATAAATTGAATTAAATAGAAGATAGCTTTTGTATTTGGCTTGAGATATACCTATGCTGTTTCCTATAGCATTTGTTCATTCATTTTCATTGTTGTATATATTCCATCATATGAGTTTACTGTAGTGTATCCATTCTATTGTTGATGTATGTTTGAGGTGTCTTGGTTTCTGTTACAGTTGCGATTAACATTCTTGAATATCTTTACTGTTTACTTTTCTGTTGAGTATATTCCTAGGACAGGAATTGCTGGTTCATCGGGCATCTTTATTTTCAACTTTAGTAGATAATGTCAAACTATCTTCCAAAGTAATTGTACTAGTTTTACACTCCTTCCAGCAGTAAATACAGGTTCCTGTGGGTGCCACATCTTCACCAATATTTAGTGAAGTCAGACTTTAATTTTAGCTGTTCTGACGGGTAACTAATTATCATTTAATTTACATTTACCTGATTATTAGTGAGATTGAGTACCTCTGTGAAAAGTGCCATTTAGAGTATCTGCCCATATTTCTACAGCTTGTTTGTCTTTTTCTTATGCTCTTGTGATCTTAGGTCTTTATTCTGCTGATGACCCCTTTATCAGTGTTTGTGTTGCAGTTATCTTCTAACACTCGTGGTTAACCTCTTCACTATCTTAGTTGTATCCCTTGATGACTGGCAGTTCATTTAATGTAATACAGTTGAGGTTATCAGTCTTTCATGGTTGACGCTTTTATGCAACATTTAAAAGTTCTTTTGTACCTCAACATTATGCAGATATTCTTCTGTTGTTTCATTTTTCACGTTTAGGTCTACCATTCATCTGGTTGATTATTGTGTATGGTGTGAGATGATGTATATAGTTGTTTTTTTTTTTTCCATCTGGATAATCAAATAATCAAACACCATGTTTTGAAAAAAATCATCTTTCCTAGTACTGCCACTTTTGTCATAAATCCAGTACATACATGTTTGGGTTGCTTAGGGGCTGTTTCGGGGCTGTTTCATTGCTGTATTTGTCTATTCTTTCACTGATACCACACTGTCTTAATTACTATGGCTTTATAATCAGTCAATATCTAATAGAAGTTCTATTATCTTTTTCTTCAAAAGTTAGTTTCAGTCCTTTATATGTATTTTCATATACATTTTAGAATCAGATTGTCACATTCCACCAATATAAAACAAAGAACCTTTTTCAAATTTATTCTAATTTATTGAATCTAGATAATTGAATCTAGATGATTAAATCTGTAGATTCAGATTTTATTGAATTTATAGATATCGGATCTGTATATTAAATAGATTTATTAAATCTATTGATCTATAGATGTCTGTCAAAGTGACATCTTTGCAATACTGAGTCCTCCAATCCATGAACGTGTTCTATCAATTTATTATTTTTGTTACACTTTTATATGATGCTAGATTTAAATTACTTACATTTTATGTAGAATTTTTGCATTTTGTTCATAAGTGTGTGAGACTGATCTGATTTTTTTTCTTTTGCCTACTCTCCTTGTTGAGTTTTGGTATCAAGATTTGCTATCATGAAATGAGTTAGAGAATGTTCTCTCCATCTCTTAAATAGTTAGTGTAATTTCCTTTAAATCTTTGGAAGAATTGGCCAGTGAAGCCCTCTGTGCTGGTTTTTGTATTTTGGTTTTGATTTTGTGTATGTGTATGGGGAGGCACAGGAGTTTGAAAATACACATTTAATTTCTTCAATAAGTATGACTATCCGGATATTTATTTATTGTCAGTTTTGGTAAGTTACAGTTTTCTAGGAATTTATCCATTTCATGTGACTTATCTAGTTTATTGGTAGAAATGTGTTCATAATATCCTCTTGTTATCTTTTTAATATCTGAAAGATCAGTAGTGATATCCCCTTTTTAAAATTATTGATTTTGGTTATTTTTACCTTCTCTATTTTTTAAAACTACTCTCAATGAGGTTTACCAATTTTATTAGTCTTCCAACACTGAAATCTTAATTTTTTTAACCGATTGTATACTTGTTTTTTCTATTTCATGAAATTTATGTTCACATCTTTATTATTTTCTCCTTTCTACTTTCTTTGTATTTATTCTTGGTGTTTGTTTTCTAAGTTCTTGAGATGACTGTTTATTAATTTTCAGCCTTCCTTCTTTTCTAGTAAATATACATTTAGAGCTATAAATTTCGAACTACTGCTTCATCTACCTATAAGTTTTAGTATGCATTATTTTTCTAATTTAGTTCAAAGGATTTTTAATTTCCAGTGTGATTTCGTCTTTGCTTTGTGGATTATTGTGAAGTGTCTTTCTTTGTTTCCAGACATACAGTGTTCCTAGGTATATTTTTATTAATGATTTCAAGTTTAATTTTATTATGATCAGATTATATGGTCTGTGTGATGTCAATATGTTTTTAATTTGTTGAATCTTACTTTAAGACTCAGTATATAATCATTTTTTGTAAATGTTCTCTTCGGGTTTTTTTAATGTGTGTATTCTCAAATTGTTTTACACAGTTCCTAGCACAAGTTTGTGTTAATATTGTTTTCTCTTCACCTTACTTGCATCCTTTTGTCCATTTGTTCTATTCAGTTACTGAAAGAGGTGTTAAAGGCTTTTATTACGACTGTGGATTTGTTTATTTCTCTTTGTGTCGATTTTTGCATTATATATAGTGGCTATATTATTAGGTATACCCAACTGTAGAATTACATATTTCTGGTCAAGATATTACAAAGTGATTTTCTTTATTTTTAGTAATGTAGCTTTAAGGTCTATTTTTTATGATATTAGTACTTTTGCAGTAGGTTTTCTTTGAGGGTTAAATTTACATGGTTTATCTTTTTTATCCTTTTACTCTAAACTATCTGTATTTGTGGCTTGGATCTGTTTCTTGAATTTTGTATTTTTTCCACTGTGAAGATCTTTATCGTCTAACAATCTTTTATTTTCTTTATATTTAATGTCATTGTTGATTTGTTTAGGTTTAAATTCTCCACTGTATTATGTGTTTTTCTCTGTTCCTTTTGATCTCTGTTTTCACTTTCTTTTGGACTGATCTTGTATTTTTTTTTTAATCCAATTGTTCCCCTGTTAGTTTTGGAATTACATAGTCTTATACTAGATATTACAACATATATCCATAAAATAATAGATTCCACAGGTACCTTGAAATATTTTAGTGCTATGTGTGACCTCCAAGTTAAATGCTATTTTTATATATTTTAATTTTATATATAAGTTTTAAACCCACAAGACATTATTATTACTGTTTTTGTATAGTTACTGGTCTTCTAGATATACCCCCATTTTTACCATTTTTAATGCTTCTCATTTCTTTCTGATCTTCAATTTTATATTGGGTTAATTATTGTTCTTTCTGAGAGATACCATGTAGTATTCCTTTTACTCTGTATTTACTGGTGACAGATTCCCTCAGTTTTCTAGTTGTTTGAAATGTCTTTATTTTACCTTTGGTCTTGAAGGATATTTTTTGCTGGATATAGAATTTTAGGTTGACATGCTTTGAATATATTATTCTTTATATTCTTCACATATTGGCTTTAGAGAGATCTGCAGTCATTGTTGAACACTTAAAATGTGGCTAATTTGAATTGAGATATGCTGTGAATGTAAAGTATGTGCCAGATTTCTAAGACTGACTACAAATGAAAGCATGTAAAATATTTCATTAATAATTTTTATATTGATTACATGTTAGAATAATACTTGGGATGCATTGGGTTAAATAAAATATATTATTAAAACTAATTCACCTATTTCTTTTTACTTTTTTAATGTGGCTATCAGAAGATTTACAATTATGTCGTATATGGCTCACACTTGTGGCTTGTATTGTATTTTTGTTGGATAGTGTAGCTACATGGTAAAGCAGTTGAGACACATGCTCTGTAGCCTGGATTTGATTTCTGGCTCTACTTTTTAATAGAAGTGTAATCCTGGGCAGTTTTCTTAATTTACTTTAATTTCTCATCTGTAAAAGGAGAATAATATCTATTTCAAAAATAAATTGTGAAAGTAAAACAAGATGAAGAGAGTAAAGCACTTAGCACAATGTACGACTTCAGTAGTGATAAAGATTTAACCATTATTTGTGTTTTTGTTAGTATAGTATAGTGAGATTTTATAGTTCAAAGGGTATTTTCTTTCTCTCCCTTAGCACTTTCCTCTTCACCTATAGTAATAGAGTTCTTAAAGCCAGACTATAATTTGGGGACTTAACATATGTACAAATTTATAAGAGGATGAATATGTCACAGGCAAATTACTCATTGGCTGCAGAGACTTCTTAATGCTTCTCCAAGATAATGTTGGGTAAAATATCTCTGTGAACTATGTAGCAAATGTATAACCAAGCATTACAACTTTAGACAAGAATCACACAGCCAAGAGATGACGGTATGTTGGAAACGATATTGTTCCAGGACTTGAGAACTGGGCTGTAGTCCTGATTCTGCCACTGCCTTCAGCTGGAGTTAAATTTCTTTATTGTAAAATTGTGAGATTGAATTGAGTGATCACATAGGCCTCCTAGGGTTCTATGATTTTCTTTATGTATTAATGCTTACGTATCACATATTTTTAATCTACAGGCCAGTTAGCCTTAGGTTTCCCAGCTCACACTGGAAGGATAAGAGTGGACATAGGGTTAAAGGAGGAGGCACAACTTTTTGATTCACACCCAAAATCTTACAAGATGCTTCAGGTTGTACTAAACAATTTTTTTCAGAATTGGCTTTAATTTAGTAGAATAAAATAGATATTTTAGGTTGTATTAAGGTATCATATAGACAGGAATCATGGTTATAGTTTATTGTTGGACTTGTAAGAATAGCTGGGTTTTAACTCCAGCTTTGCTGCTAGATAATTAAGTAAGTCCTGAACAAGTTTTGTTTGTTTTGATTTCTCTAAATGTAATAATGTGGAAAGTAATAATACGGAATATTACACCTTACACAGAGTAGGCACTTGAAAAATTAAAGAAATCAGTACTTTTTGCTCTACTATATAGGATTTACATTAGTGTTTGTGAAGATACACTAGAGGAAAATAATTTAAAATATTATATGAATAGAGATCTATAATTTTAAAATAAACATCATACAAAGATCTTTATTACTAATTTTGTTTAAACTGTCAAAGAATTCAGGTTTTCATGTTCTTCAAAGTATAGACCATTGAAAAAGGTGAAAAGCTCCCCAGTTTATTTTATGAAGCTAGCCCGACCTTAAACCTGTTAGAGGTTAAACCTCATTGAGATAGTATAGATACACACACAGTTCATGTATGCGCACACACATACTCACACAGATGTGTATACATACCTATGCTGAAATTCCAAATAAAATGTTAGCAAATTGAATCCAATAGTGTATTAAAAAATTACATATACTAACCAGAAAGGCTTTATCTCAGAAGTATAAAGATGGCTGTATAGTATGAAACTTGCCCATAATTTCTTGTATCAGTACATCAGAGAAAAATTTATGATTATGCCAGTAGATGACTTTTCAAAGAAGAGAAAATCATGTAATAAAAATACAGCAACTTCACTCAAAAATGCGAAGTAGAACAACAATGAGATAATACATAGTACTGGCACTATGTAGGGAAATGGGCACTCAAACTTTAGTGGCAGTGTGAATTGTTAAGCCTTTTGGGGGAAAACTGATAATAGCTATTGAAACAAAAATGTGCATTATCCTTTGAGTACTCTCCGTTTTGGGAATCATTCCTATGAAATATCATATAATAGTATATACCAGAATACTTAATATACTGTTACAGTATATTAAGATTTAAAGTCATGTACATTTGTTTCATGGTTTGTAATAACTAAAAACTGGAAACAACATGAATGCTGATCACTGGAAGAGTGATGGAATAAATTTTATTACATCAGTACTATGGAATATGGTGTAATTATTGACTCAGAGTGATATCCATGATGATATTGTAAAGTTGGGATGTGGAATGATAAATTATAGATTATTGGGCATAATGTAACTCACTTTTTTTTTTAAAAAGAAGGGCTGTATATGCTAATGATTGTATGAGCAATGAGAAACTTGTGGAAGGACTGGGTTAAGAGAGATGGTGGGATTGATGGAGTGGGGAAATCATTAAGTTTTCTTGATATGTTTCTTCAGTGTTTGATTTATAATAAAAAGCATTTCTACCTTTGTAATCATCATATAATGAAGGAAAGAATGCTAAATAAATTCAAAGTATGAGGGACTGAGTTCTGAAGAAGCTGGATTTGGTTAGGGATATTAAAAAAATAGAAAAGTATTATGCATACTATCTGTTGTAGAGAACAGTTGTAATCATTTCCATTCAAGGCTATTATCACAAATCACCCCTGAAAGTAAAGATATTTTATACTAAGAGATTGTGGCTTTACTGATTTTTTTTTTCTTTTATAGCAACTCCGCTCCAATATTCGAGAAATGGAGAAGCTTTGTTTGAAGGTTCGAAAGGATGACCTGGGACTTCTGAAGAGAATGATAGATCCTGTTAAAGAAGAAGCATCAGCAGCAACAGCAGAATTTCTCCAACTCCATCTGGAATCTGTAGAAGAACTTAAGAAACAATTTAATGATGAAGAAACTTTATTACAGCCTTCTTTGACCAGATCCATGACTGTTGGTGGTAACTTACTAAGTCTTATTCTTGATCATAATATAGTAATGCAGTTAATTAAAGTTCACCTCCTTGTATTCATATTGCAAATTATATATAAATCTCCAGGGATCACCTCCTATTCCAGTGTGCTGAATTCTTGGATCCTGAGTGTACCTGGAAATGCGTATCCTACAAGTTTTAGAGGGTAAAAAAAGTTGAGGCTATGCTGTATAGTGTGGAACTTTAAGGCTTCAAGTACCTATTGTGCATATTTTAAAAAATAAATTTTAAAATATTTCCTAAGAAGAATGTCATCCTTGTCTGCATAGTACTCCTCCCTCATCTCCAGGTGCAGGGGTAGCCTAGGCCGGCATGCTTCTTTCTTAGGCATTTTGATTCTCAGAGGGGTGTTAGATCTATCTCCCAGAAGAATCTGCATTAGGGATCATGCCATCAACTTTTATCAAGTTACACTGTAAGAAGCAGCCCCGTGAAACTTGTCATTATATCTCTTCTAAGGACATAATTAATAATTGTTGACTCTATTATATAATATCTTTATGAAAAACCCAGAAAAAAATTCTTGGTTTACTGCATAATAGTACTTCATAACAGTTGACTTTTTTTTTTTCAATCTTACGGGTATAGAATGGCATAATTAATAAGGTTTCTCTACTTGTCTATTAGAATGCTTAAATCCAAATTTTTTAACTTCCAAAAGCCAAGATTTTGAACTCTCCTGGCTTTGTTTTATAATTGCTGCCCCTGTTTTTTCTTTATTGTTTCAGAGTTCTCTTTTTAATTTATGCCTTCTTATTACATATATATTTTTTATATATATTAAGCCACCTTAAATCTTTATGGAAAAGGTGGGGTATAAACCAATTACAAATTGGAACAGAATCTGAGAGATGTTACACCTGCCCAGTTTTCCCGTTTTCATTTACCTGAGAGGCTCCTATACCACTCCCTGTCTTTAAAACCAGATTATTTTTAACATCATATTTTCAGTACCAATGATCCAGTAATTTACAGGGAAATTTTTTAAAAAAGGAGAAACATTTAGGTCATCATCCAGAATTTCTGGGTAATCTTGCTTTTATTGTCTCCTTAGTATCTAGCACCTTGTACCTGCTGTGCTTGGCACATAGTGGACCATTAATAAATGTTTTAGAAATACCAATGAATAAATATCTTTTTAGAGACAGTTTTATAATTTTAGATTTACTATAATTACTTTACTTTGTGTATAACCACTATCTAAAGTATTGTTTTGGGGAGAAGGAAATGTTAGCACTCAACCTTGGTTGAAGAGTATTGGGGAAGAATGCTTTTTGACAGTTGTAGTTACTGTTTATATCATCTTGTTCATGTATAATTGTCACCATCGTAATGATGAGGGTGAATGCTGTTCTTATCATTTAGTGCGAACTTATACTTTATGTGCATGTATAGAGAAACAAGATTTTATAATTTCCATGAGATTAAGGGGCCATTATCTGTGAGACACTGACAGTTGTGATGGAAGTTATAACAGTTAAGATGCTGAATTTTCTGGAGTCACTGGCATCAGTCTCTTTTGTTACTTAGTTTTAAATTGCTCATCACCAGCAATTCCATAGCAAACTAAAATTTTGAGTTTTATCTGAGTATTCTAATACTTGCTTTAATTTGCATTTTACTATTGCATTGTTTGTGTTTCTACCAGTAGGATAGTTTGGGCTCAACAAACTTGGGTTTATATATCATCAGAGGAATTGGGTGATTAATAGAAAAGGGCAGTTTACCCACTTTGCTGGTAACTACTTTCTCTTTAGGGAGCTGATCAGTGTTTAAAAAAAAACATGTTGGCAAAATTTGAGGAAACGTATATAAAGGAAATGAAGATTGTGGCAGAGGAAGTGAAATTTGTTTTCCATCTCTGTTGATTCTCAAACTTCTCAATTCATGAAACACCAAATTAGCTACAGAATTAATCACTTGCCATTGGGAGAAACTACAGAATTAAATCTCTGTATCTAGTGCTGATTTGATTGAGATAGTCGTTCCATTTATAAAATCAAATACCTAAGTTATAGCTAAAACAACGTGTATAGTTTCAAATTCTGTGTGATCTGCTGGTCAGATTGTGCTTTAACTTTGAATCCATTGCCAGCATTAAGCAGTTAAAATTAACTGTCTCACCCAGTGCCTGAGTATTTCACCAAATGTGAGAGTTTCTACTAGGTTGCCTTAAGTCCAGAAATATTATTAGCAAATAATTGAGAGGATGAGAAAGAGAAGAATAATGAAAAGAAAGCAACTAATTTACATAAGACTTTAATATTGGGGTAGGCATTGGTTTTGCTCCATGTGTGGACTTCTAGCTATAGACTCTTTTGTCATTCTACATGTTTTTATCCTGTGCTCTGTGGTTTTTTTCTTATTTTTGCTTTAGTTACTCATAATAGTAGTGATGACCTATACAGAAAAAAAAGTGTTTGATTTGCATAGAAGTTAAGTGCCTTAAAATACTTTTTCTTTTAATAATTCAATCCGATTCTAAATAAATTATTTGGAAACATCAGCAGAGATTCAGGAGCAATGTTGCCACGTTTCCATGAGTGAAATCAAAATACAAAAATAGTTTTTCATTTACAGATAGAAATAACAATTAGAATGGGATGTTTTATGTTCTCAGGAGAATGAAAGAAGCCTATTAAGTTCAAGGGAGAGCTGTGATGATTTTGCTATTACTTTTGTCCAGATTCTGAGAGTTCCTAAAGCAGATCTTCTCTGCCAATCTTGCTTGATCTCAGGAACTCCCTTCTGTCTCTCTTGCGTGTCTAGTTTCATTTTTAACATATTCCTTCCTTCCAAGAGAGGTGATGAGCATACAAATTTGATTTGTATTTAGAAAGTTATATCAGGTCATACAGAGCAAATCAGTGCTTCTCTCCTCTGTCTTTCTCACTCCCCATCCAGCACATACACTTCACAAGTGCAGTGGAAACAGAATCTTATTACATTTTATATACATATTCACAAAAGAAAAGAATCTAATCTTAAAACTGCTGGGAACTTCAGGCCAGCATACTGAATTTGATGAAATAACCAGATTTTATCACAGGAATATATACACATATATTGAACAGTTTTGTGAATCATGTAGTGCTTCTGTGTATTATTTAGAAGGTGTGTTTTCTGTTGGTTTTAATTATTTTCTTAAAAATCCTCCTTTGCAGCCAAGTTAATCATGACTTAGAAGTCATTTTGTTTTGATAGGTAGGTTTATGTAGATGATCAATAAAATAATTTCACTCATGTTAACACTGTCAGAACATGAAAGAATTCAAGAAATGCCTTTGAATTAACCTAGATTTATAATGGAATTTTTCCTAATGTAGTTAAATTTAGTGGAAATTCCTTAATATTACATTGTAGTTCTTATTAGAATCATTACTCTTCATAAAGTGTGGAGAAAGGTCAAGGGAGGGCAGGGAAAGAATATGTTTAGACACAGAGAGAAGGAAAAAGTCTTATATCTGTGTTCTTTGAAAAACACTGATGAGTGATATGTATGTGCCACATGCCCTTCACACTTGCAGTCATTTGCAGGTGGATGGAGCTGAGATTATGTCATAAAACACAATAGCAACTTTGACTTATGTGGACAGTATAAAAATTCTTTTTAGCCATCTTTCCTGCAGCTATAATCTGGCTCAGTGTTTTGCCTCATCATGTCTGTAGCAACTTGTAAAAGTTCAAAGTCGTGTCTGTAGCAACTTGCAAAAGTTCAAAGTCAATGGATGAGCACTAAGATTTTTTAATGTAAGCTGGAATACATGAATTATGGAAGTTGTAGAAATTAAAGGCTTTCCTTTCTTAATTGTTAGTCATGCCTCAAATTGATTAGTGATGTTCTGAGTTGTAAGTTTACAGCAGGATTTTCCATGGAAGAGAATAGATTTCTTTGTTCTAAAACTCTATTTGAACTAAGATGCATACGCAGTTTGGTTTCAAGTGAAACATAAATGACTTAAACATTTCTTATTTTTCACTGAGGGAAATCTTTTGTTTGCTTAAAATGTCAAACATTTCCCATCACCTCATTTTTTCAGATCAAGAATTTATGTATGGTAATCTCTCATTTTGTTATATAACCTAGCATACTTCATTGGAATCCTCTCTAAAAGTACAAAAGTTACGGCTTAAAAAAATCTTTACAGTGGTGTAATGTTTATAAAGTTCTTCTTTACATTTGACTTGTTAATGATAAAAATTATTATTCATCATCCTATTAAAGAAGTTGGAGTTCTTATTGCCAAAGGAATATTCAGCAGAAGAAAGGTCTTAGAGTAATTAATCACTTTGATTGAAGTGAAAATGAAAGACCAGTCTTTAACTGGCCTGCAAGTTTCCTCCTAACCAGTATATAATAGACAGTATATAATGTCTTATACCTGTAACTGTATGTCTTTTACTTTATGCTTTGGGAAAACCGAACTGCTATATTGTTTTCTCTTTGAGGACCTTTTTCATGCTGGTTTCTCTATCTAGAATTTGCCTTCCTTTCTTCTTTGCTTAGTAAGATCACCTTTTTAAGGAAACTGTCCCATAAACTGCACACCAGACCAAGTTAGGTCAGATGTCACCCCTAGCTTAGAACTCCCATAAATACTGTATGTGTATCTATATCTATTTATCTAGATATCAGTGCACTCTTACTATTTTAGGATTGTCTCTGTGTATGTCTACTGTTCTAAAATGTAAGTTCCTTGAGAGCAGTTACTTTGTATTCTTGACTTTTTTAATCCCTGGTACTCAACACAGTACATAATGGGTGCTGAGAAAATATTAAAGTGGTAGGTATTTGGAGCTTGCAGTAAGGAAGACAAAAAGAAAGTACCTTCAGATCTCTTTTTTCCATTTCCACTGCCACTATCCGAGAGTCATCATCATTTTACGACACATTGCCTCCCAACTGGTTTTTCACTCTAGTTTTTTCGCCTTTGAACTCCATCCTTAATTTGTTCTTTGCATTTTAGCGGTGATTACCTTTCTAAATCTGAAATCTGATTATGGCATCCTCAGCTTTCCAATAGTCTCCAACTCCTTTTAATAGTGAATATCGATCTTTTGAGAAAGACAAAACTCTTTAATGTAGTTTCCATTGCCATCAGTGATGTCACCCTAGATTTTCCACCTCAACCTTTGCTTTCTTTTGTCATAGTCTCTGCTTCAGCTCTACTGACTCCTTTCAGTTCCCAAACTTATCCACAGATTATTCTCCCGGGCCTGAGTATTCTCTCCTTCCCCCTCCACCCTTGCCCCAGTTCTAATGTATAGTTTCCAAGGCTTCAGCTTCAGAACCTTCTCAGACCACTCTTGCTCCATGAGTCTGGGTTGAGTATCTCTCTTCTGTGCTCCTCTAGCATTCAATTCTTACCCATATCATAGTTCTTATCAGAATGTAATATATTTGCCTGCTAACGTGTCTGTGTCACACATTAGATGGTAAGTTCCATCAGTGATAGCAGCAGTGACAGTGGCAGTAGCAGTAACTATTAACCACCTGTACTTGATATATAAGCTAGGCACAGTACAAAATAAATATCACCTTATTTTACAAATGAGAAAATAAGTCCGAGATGACATGCCTCCCCAAGTCAAAGAGCTAGTCAGTAGACAAACTAGGATTATAACCCAGGTCTTTCTGACCAGGCCCATACTCCTAACCACTCTGCTTTGTTGACTCCTTGAAACCGTTTTACGGTTTACCTTGGCACGCTTATTGGCACATCATAGGCATTTTATAAATATAAGTTTAATGAATGAATGATTGGTAAAACCAACAGAAGGACATAAAGACTTGAAGGTGGAGTTTGGAGTGTCAGTTAATTCATCTTTATAGCAGTGTTTGATGAGGAAAGGCTTAGTGGGTTGATGGCTTTTTAAAATTCAGAAAAGCCATAGAAGCAGTAGAGGCATGAGCCAGAAAAATTACTCTGAGGAGAAGGGTGATGGTATGGACAGAAAGATACATATTGTAAGAGGTGTTAGTTTGACGACACATTTATTGTTAGCAAAAATGACTGATTTTCATTGCTAAAAACACATCACTTCCCTACTTACAACATCTTGTGGATCTGATCATTATTACTAAAATAGCCAAAGAAAAGATTAATTAATTAGCAATGAAAAGTGTTAAGCTTACTTCTACTGGGTATCTCTTTATGGAACATTGGCCAAATAAAATAGTTCTACTTTGGCTCCTTCCACATCTAGCCCTAATTATTCAGATTGCTAGGTAGTATTTGTGGCCATTTTTTAAGATGACTTCGTAGAATAATTAAAGAAAAAAACATTTGTTAGCTAACCTGCCCATAGATAAATCAATTTACTTTTAGCCTGAATTCGGTTAATAAGCATTTCACATGGTAATTGTTTTATGGAATTGATTTATGCTATCATCTTTCTAAAAAAGCAGATAAACTCTAAACATGAGGCTATGTTCATCCAGGAACATTTCACACTGCTGAAGATGAAGCTGATCCTCAGAGTATGACTCAGATATATGCGTTACCTGAAATTCCTCGAGATCAAAATGCTGCAGAATCATGGGAAACCTTAGAAGCGGTATGTTAAAAGTTACTTTCCTTTTGGTGGCTGTGAGGCATGAAAGTAAGTAACTTTCCTTTCTCTCTCTCTTTTTAAGGACTTAATTGAACTTAGCCAACTGGTCACTGATTTCTCTCTCCTGGTGAATGTAAGTATATAACTGTTTTTGACTCAGAGATATTAGATTAATAGGATAAGAGGCTTTTTATCAATTGCTAGGCTTTTGATTAGAATTTTAATAGAATTTACAATTTTTAAGACTGATACTGAGACATGGACAGAAGTCTAACTGTTCTCAAATCCCAGTTCAATTCAAAAAAATTGTATTAAGCACTTTTTATATAAAAGGTACTGTCTTAGATCCTTGGCATTGGGGTTCTGACAAGATTGGATAAAGCAGTAAATGAAACTTGCTCTCTGCCTTTAAGGATTTACAGTGGGCGACCATAAGCTTGGACCCCCAAAACAGATTTCAAGCATGGTTGTTAAATGCAAAAATAAGGTATGAAAAGAAGTATCAGCTCCAAGGAAAAGCATTTAATTCCAAGGGAGGGAGGCAGAGTTGTGAAGTAGAAGCATTAAGCAAAGCGTCACAAGATAGGCAGCATTTGCTTGAGCCTTGAAAATCGAGTAAAATTTCCACAGATGGGAATGAAGGGTTGCATTTAAAGATACCTGAACAAAAGACATGGAGTAGAGAGCCTGTAGCCTTTCAGGAATGACAAGTATTACAGCTTAACCAAGGTATAAGGTACCATGGGCAAACTAAGCCGAGAGATTGAGATCTGTTGAAGGCCATCCTGAAGAATTTGAACTTTACTTTATAGGCATTAAGGAGCTAGTAGACTTTCGAGCAGATGAGAGTGATGTGGTCCAGTCTGTGCTTCAAAAAGAAACATTATTAGCAGTGTGAATAATGGTCTTGGGGAGGAGGAGATTATAGACAGAAGGACTACATAGGAGTCAGTTGCAGGAATTCACTGAGAGCAATGGCAGTACAAGTATAAAGGTAAAGGACAGCTAAGAGGTATTTCGGGGGTAGGCTTAGTAGAAATTGCAGAAAGATGGAAAAGTCAAAGAAAATAAACATTAAGGCTTCATCTACATAATCCAGTAACCAGTGATACTGTTAACATAGATTAAGGAACATAAAGTAGATACGGTGGGAAAGACAGAACATATTTTCAGTTATTCTAATTTTTCCTTTCCAGGAGTTATGAGAGAGAGAGAGTGTGTGTGTGTGTCTGTTGGGGGAGTGTGAGTGTGTGTGTGTGTGTGTGTGTACAAATGCAAGCCTGTTTCTGCTTATGCTCTGTCTGGGCTTAGTTCGTTGTTCTTGATCAAACCATGATTTAGGGGTTGTGCATCTTTAAGTTATGGTTTCCCTGACATCTGGCTTTAAATTATAAACAAGTTCCTGTATCACACAATCTCAGAATTGGAATTGGAGAAGGCTTAAGAGGTCATCTAATCTAATCCTACTCTTGCCCCAACTTCTCAAATCGATGATCTTATGCCTCTTTTTGAACAATTACTGTTCAGGGATACATCCTTTCCATTTGGAAGCTCTGACTCTTGGAAGTTCTTCTTTATGTAAAGTAAACTGACCATAATAACTTTCCTCTGGTACTTTTGTCCTCTGTAACCATGTTCTGTAAAAGTTTGGTCTTTTTTCCATGTAAAAGTTTTTCAACTTACTGAGATCAACCTTATCTATTCTCACCCTAGAACAGCTCACCATATTTTCTTCTCTAATGATTCTCTAATGTCTTCCTTCTAGAATATGATTTCTAGATTTCTAGCCTTTTCAGTAACTAGCCACTTACCGTGCTTGTTTTCTAGTTTGTGGATTTTTTCTTGAAATGTAATGCTTATAATTGAATACAAGTTTTAAGTATTTTATTTTTTTATGCTTCTAAGTCAGAAGAAGCAAAATGTTTGAAGTTTCTGGATTAGCTATGTGTACAATCTGTTAATATATTTGCACATAAAAGGGAATGATACAATAAAAATCCCCAAATATTTGTTGTTTCTAAAATCAAGATTTATTCAATTATTGTAACTCATAATCTGATCTAATGCAGTTTGTAAAATATGTACATGTACGGTTACATAAATATGTACATTTGCCAAAAATCATTGATAAATACACATTACAATATGTGAGCTACAGTGTATTTAAAATTATACCTCAATAAAGTTGATTTTAAAAACAAACTAAATATGGACACAGTTTTTCTCATTCAGAATGAATACATTTCCCTTCCAATGGTATAAGCACATGAAAGGAAAATTAGGATTAATAAGTTATATATCTGATTGGGTTATGTAAGTAGCTCCTAACCCCTAATCTAAGGAAGATTTGTGCAGAAGAACTTTGGAAATAGCCATGGCTCTGTACAAATGTCCTATTTATAATAGTTTGTTTAAGGACATGAGATGGAGTGCTATTAGGCAAAAGCTCAAAGGAGAACCCCTGATTACTGTTCCCAGGGTGACTGAGTTCTCATGACCACATGGTTAAGGACTCAACAGAAACTCCATTTAGACACCAAATGACTTGGGAACGTAGCTAGAGTGACCACATCCTCTCATTATCATCACATGGACGTGATAGTATCTAGTCAAATTAACCGTGTATTTATGGAGTGCTTTCTGTGTGCATAGTACTGTGCTAAATTCAAGGAAGAATAGAGAATAGAATAAAAAAGAACCCATAGGACAGTCAAGATAGTTACACAACATTGTTAATGTACTTAATGTTACTGAATGTACCCTTAAAAATTGTAAAATTTGTGTTATATACATATTTTTACCACAATAAAAAAGCACCTGCATGGTCACTGAGAGATCCAGGTGTGGTCCAAAAGATGTTAATAAATTTATCAACTAGGCACCCTGCTTTGTTTTTCTTTGACCTTTATTACTCGTGTCCTCTTCTCTTCCTATAACTGTGGAACCAGCTCTCTTTCTAGTCGAGGGGAATTTAAAGAACTCTGGGCCCTTTGCTCAGTAGCATGTCGCCCTTGCTGTTAGTCCAGTTTTGTCTCTACTTTTTACCTTATTCCCTGTGGCTTTCATAATCCAGTTTTATTCCCAATGCATAAAAACTGAGCTGTAATGAAGTATCAGATTTCTCCGTTTATTATCTATGTGACCTTCTGGATGTTGACAGCAGTGAGCTTTGTAAATTGATGGGAGGACTAAATGAGATATTGTCAACTATTTTGCATCCCCCTTCCTACCACTGACCCACTGCATTCCTGCTTCTGTCTCTCCCTCATTTGATTCCCTCTTTGCCTGGAATTCTACTTTTGCCACCATTGGTACCTTTGATATTTTAGTACTGTAGTTCCTGTAGTCCCTTTCCTATTGCTGAATCCTCTGATGTCAACACCGTATTTACCTACTCTGTTTATTGCCTGCAATAGGCCAATATACTCTGCCTGTATATCATTGTGTTTGTACGTTTGTTTCTGGGCTTTTCTGTGTATATGATTGTATGTGAGTAAGGAATATAGATTACATACCTCTGGAGGTCAGAACCAGGATAGCTCAATGTTACATGGATTGGTCAGGATCTAAGACTAGGGCTGGCCTTGAAAGCTGGTTGGAATTTAGAGAGTGAAGAGTAAGGGGAAATACCTGGAGATCTGGCATTAGCTTCTTAAACCTGTAGCTTTCCAAACATGTTAATAAAACTGCACGACTACCAGCAAGGGAAAAACAGTTTTCATTAGTTTTGACTTCAATTGCCCAAATTGCATTCTACTTGAAAAATATTAACTTAATAAATCACTTTTTCCAGAATCTTAGGTGCTCCTATAACTGCTCATTAAGATTGAGTTAATGTTTTTCAGGCAGATAAGGGGATCTAATTCAGTATTTTTTAAAATCCATAGATGTGTTCTTAGAGTGTTTTGAGAATTCTTTTCCTTCAAAAAGGGAAAAGTATGTACATTACTTTAGTTTGAGAAGCACTACTATGTCCCCCATAAATGATTTAACTCACTGTTAAAGGGGTGCTGAGAACACATATGAGGAGCCAAAATATAAAATGTCAGGAAGGAAGTTTGATGGTTGTCTGATTTGGGAGGCCTAGGCAGATGCAAGCAAACATAAGTAAATCAGTAGCGAAAAGGGGAAGTTTGTAGATAGAGGTGAGGAGGCTTCTGAGCCACCATGGTTGTTAGGAGTGTGGTGTCCTATACTGGGGTAAGGTTGTGTGTGCATGGTTTGTCCCAGTATAAAGAGCCAAGGACATAGTGGACAACTAGTGACCAGATTCAGCTCTCAATGGAGTATAATTTGGCATCCCATGGACAGAAATAGACAACTCTGGCACCAGTTTGCTGCCTAACTGTAATTGTTGTATCATTGAGTCCTCCTTACTCAAGGAATAGAATTTGAACTTACAGGCAGAGTTTGAGATTCAAATCAAGCAAAATGGGGGAAGAAGAAGGCATAAAAAGAAAGCGGGCTAACTATTGATCCCAGGGTAGGGGCTGGTCTGCGCTCTGCCTTATTTCCCTGCCTATATTTAAGCAAGCTAACTGATGTCAGTATGCCCTTACAGATGTGGACCACCGTCCAGGGTGAGACAAGCCTCAAGTACTGGCAGGCGCAGTGATGGGTAACATTACAGTTCAAATAATCAGGCTTCCTTTTGTTTTGTGGTTCTTTATCCAGTTATTCCACAAGACTTTTGTGAAACAAATACTAAAATATTTTTAAATTTCACTTAATTTTTAGAAGTCATACAGCTTCAATATCCAACCTTTTTAGAAAGGAGCATTAAAAAATATTTCCCTGAGGCCTCGAGATCACTCTTAAGAGTATAGAAATGGCAGTAATCCTGGCAACCTCTACCATCTTGATAATATTATTTTGGGGCTGAGAGAGAGGAGACCTGTTGTCTATTTTCCCTCTACTCAACTCATCAAGCTCTGGAGTTTGATAAACCTGTGATTTATCTGCTAGCATAGACTTTCAGGCAAGAATAGAAGGTGTTGGGATATTGTCCCAAATAGAAACAATGACAGAAGTCCAGACAAATTGGATATTATTATTGCTGGCACTTGATGCCTCTTTGGGTTAGAAAAGAAAGCTAGCATGAAAGTTTTATTTCTGAGCAAAATAAAAATTGAATGAATGAGTACTGGGAGAGATTTAATGTTTTAGCCCCCTAGAATTTTCAAGCATCATAGAAAAAAGCTTAATATATTTTTTGATAGGAAAGAAAGATGGAAATTAAGCTTTCTTGAGAAGATCAGGAAGACTTTAACAAATTTCCCCTTGTATTCTACAGACACAATCTCATTTTATCCTTACTTCAGCTCTATGAGGTATATCATTATCCTCAATTGGCAGATGACAATACTGATGCCCAGAGAGCTTGAGTAATTTGTCCAAGGGTAGGAAGTGATAGTGCTGGGATTTGAACAGGGGACATCTGACCAAAAGTTGTGCCCTTAATCCTACAGTATATATATATCCTAGTGGTTTTTAAAGTATGCGAATCATGGACCTGCAGCATCAGCATCACTTGGGAACTCATTAGAAATGCAGATTCTCAGGCCCCACCCAAGCCTGCTGAATCAGAAACTCTGGAGATGGGACCCAGCAACCTGTGTTTTAGAAAGTTGTTTGAGTGATTCTGGAGCACACTCAAGTCTGAGAACCACTGTTGTATTTGCCTCTGACAGAGATGTTGGAAGGAAAACTGATACAGGACTTTTTTAAGGATTGTGTTAAGAGACGTCAAGATAATGGTGAAGAATATAGGAACGAAGAGATACCATAAAAGGTCTAACAGTGAAAAGCATGTATGTGGTGTATGAGAAGGGAAGGAATGTCATTGATACTGGTAGGAAGCAACTGTGGGAAAAATTAGCTGTGGTGTTTGGGTTTCACGTTTTCAGATGAAATGATGATTGAAATTAGAAGAGTTGAGTTATAACTGCTTCAGTATAAATGAAGAGTTTAGTTATATAAGGGCAATCATATTTCAGGATGAAAGTTGAATTATTTCATGATCATTTGTAGAAGCTGGCTAAAGCTAGGGTTAGAGAGGGATTCTCTTTTTTTCTGTGAATTAAAAAAACAAAAGGTAAATATGTTGATGTGATGGTGGTTACATGGATTTGTACATTTGTGAGAACTAATCAAAGTATATACTCTTGAAATTGGGTGCATATTGTCATATGTAAATTCCACATAAAGTTAATTTAAAAATGGGAATGTGTTCCTGTGGCAAGCCATGAGTTCCATGAGTTCCTGTCGCTGGAGATGTTTGAGAGAGGCTCAGTAACCACTTGTCAGAAGCGTTGTAGTTGTAGTGGGGCTTCACATGGCGGAGGGGAAAATTGCACTCAGTGGCCTAACCATTCCTTCCACCTAGAGATTCCATGAGTCACAGCTTCTGTTGTGTCAGCACAGGTGTTACCGTTTTATGTAGAATGCTTTATTAATATATTTGATCTGAAACATTTTAACTTGTCATGATCTTAAAATATATTAAAGTGTACAGATATAAAACACAGGACACTAAATTCATTTACTGCTCCCTACTGCATATCACAAGTGGAAAGATTTCATGGCAGATCAATATTGTATTCTTATTCCTAAAACATGATAATTTGTATTTATTGGATCAAGGGCATTAAACTCCTAAGGCAGATTTGCCTGTTTTAAGCTGAATCTTCAAAGAAGATAAGTTAGACAGGTTTTTTGGTTTGATTTTGGGTTTGTTTGGGGGTTTTTTCCCATCAAACCCAACATGACATATAAATGCTCGCTTGGATTTTTTTCCTCTTGGAAAGTAGATTCATTTGGAGAATAATATGTTCATATGTTTGAATGAATTTTAGTGTGAGATGCTTTTTCCTATAAAGCTGCCACCCTTTTTTAATCTAAAAATTAAGCCACCCTCTTTTTTTCATACGAGTGAATTTGTGCTTTCGACATGGTTTATCAGATGCTATTAATGAACTGCTATTAAGACTGCAAGGCTGCAGTACACGGAGCCCTGATTACAGGAATTAAAATAGTGTGTATTGGCTGACTGCTGCTCCCCAGCAGGAACGCTCACTCATAATTCCTTTGCATCTAGTCTCAGCAGGAGAAGATTGACAGCATTGAAGACCATGTCAACAGTGCTGCTGTGAATGTTGAAGAGGGAACCAAAAACTTGGGGAAGGTAAGATTCTGCTCCTGCTGACAAATCAATGGTACTCTGGCTCTCAGAAATCCCTAGTATTCACCCAATTGATCTGCTCTCTTTAATGTTGAGGGAACCAGCAATTAAGAAAATAAGAAAGAAATGACACATAGGTAGTGCGAGAAATCAATGGCTGTTGTAATATTCTACTCTAAGTTTCATTCTGTTGGGAGAGAAATTTTTTTTCAAAGAGAGAACAAACTGAAGCCCCACTACAAGGCATTTAGTGTTATAAGAATATTTTCAGGGGTTCAGGGAGAGGAGTAAGGAGGGTTGCCAGAATCCAGTAGGGGCAAAAGTGTAAGGAGGTGACAGCACACATGGAGTGGATCCATCTACTTTCCATAGAATGTTGCTTTTAACCCCAGGTACATAGCATGGAATAATCTCTGTGCAACATAAAAGCTTTGGGAGTATCTGTGGCTGCTGAAACTGTTTAAATAAGCCAGCTAGATAGTGGATTGATTGTTTTGCAAGTAAAATCAATTTGTAGCAGTGCATTCTTTGTAGCTCATTTCTCGTAAGTTCTGAGATCTGGAGCAATTGTAGTACCTGTGGAATATTTTTGCGCCTCTCCCCACCCCAGAACAATTTCTAAGGTTAATTATGTATCACGAGTTAAAGAGGCATTGCCAGGAGTAATGAGAGGAAAATGCACATCACCGCAGGGAGATATTCTCAACTCAATTTCTAAATTGAATTTTTTTTTTTTACAGGCTGCAAAATACAAGCTGGCAGCTCTGCCTGTGGCAGGTGCACTCATCGGAGGAGTGGTAGGGGGTCCGATTGGCCTCCTTGCAGGCTTCAAAGTAGCAGGAATTGCAGCTGCACTTGGTGGTGGGGTGTTGGGCTTCACAGGTGGAAAATTGATACAAAGGAGGAAACAGAAAATGATGGAGAAGCTCACTTCCAGCTGTCCAGATCTTCCCAGCCAAACTGACAAAAAATGCAGTTAAAAACCAAACTTCAGTATTACTGCATCAACATGTCTATCCTAATGAGGATCTTTGCTGCTGTTGGACACTCAGTCAGCTTTTGGAACATGATTATATGAAGATAGTGACTATAGATGCTCAAGTGGGATTGAGCTGTGATAAGTGGATGTACTTTGTTGTTTGCTGGGGTGTTAATGGGGATGTTAGAGACTGAGGAGCCTGCACTCGGGGTGTATAATATTTGTTAGGTAAAATTTAAGGACTGCCAGGGAGTGGATTTTTTTCTGCTTGGAAATGTGAAAGTTAACCCGTAACTTTGATGAGGACTTGTGACGTGTGGACATGTTGGGTTATGGAAGGATGGTTTTCAGAATAGTTTCTTCTATAACCCTGAATTGGAGGCCCTAAGGCTAAGCATTTGTAAATGTGCTTATTTATCTCCTAAATATAGGCTATTTAGGCATTTTAGCAAAGAAAAGAATGGAAGTTCAGGAGCCTTTCAAATCAGATAAGAAAATCAGCACCTAGCAAAGGGCACAAGTGAACTGCACAGTGAAGTCCATTCGGTGAGCCCTGTTGCAGTTTGATCTAACTGTATCATCTGGTGAGAGAAACTAATAGTGAAAAAAAAAATGGAAAGAGAGGCCCAACTTTTTTTCCAAATATCTTAATTTGTGACACTGGCTTCTTCTCTGAACTCTTCTTCTGTCTCTCTTTAAATAAAGCACACAGAGCCTTAAGTGGTAGGAGATTTGCTAAGCCAGTCATCAACCTGTCTCTTCACACCTCAATTATCTAGTGCCCTCTGCCTTCCCTCCCTTTAATTTTGACAACTTCTTTGACTTATGGGGTGAATTCTACCCATGTGTAATGCAGACTTTTCTCATAATCTTTTTGAAAAACTTTTATTTTCTGCCATCTCTTTTCATGTTCTCCTGTAACCTCTAGGTAAGAAACAGGTGTCGATCTCCATATATTTCCAGTATTGTTAGAGTTTGAGCTAAAAAATAAGCAAGAGCAGAACACCAGATCATTTCTTGGGGCATCTTCCTGTTTCAAAGATCTCATGTACCTGCTATACAGGGAGTCTCTGACCCTGAGTCTTTTCAGCTGGCACTTGGGGGAGCTAAGAACTAGCTTTCTACCTCACTTTTGTTACTTCCGTCCTTTTCCCAAGGCTTTGCTGTCTCCTATGCTTTCCTTCACTTTTCACAGCTGCTGTTTCTTCCCAAGAATGGCATTCATGCTTGCCTTTCCTCACATTCAGGATGACGATGGACAAAGCCTGATGCCAAGACTCAGTCCTGGTGAAGGATTTGTGGTGCTAATCCCAACGCTTGACCTTGGTAGAAAGCATGGCCCAGTCCAACTCAAGGTCTGCCTCAAATAGCAGAAAAGTTTTAAATTTACGGGGAGAAAAAATTGGAGATTACAGGCGGCCGCATCCTATACCCTCAACTCATTTGAAATAGGAAGGGAACCACCTTTTGCCTTACCCTTTACTCCTTTCTGAGGACAGAGGAAAGGGCACCTACACCACAAAAGGTGTGGGCTGTCTCTGCTCAGGATCCAAGTGGATTCATCAGGCAGTTGAAAGGCTTATCACTCCTCTCTTGCTGAGTTCACTCAATAACTTCTGTTGATTGCTACTTTTACTTCTGTGTCTAAAGAGAGCTTTCTCTTTCATACTTTCTGACTTTCACCAATGAATTCCAATGAGAGAACACACCATTTGTTACTATTAAATAACTGGAAAACATCAAGTATTGCTACCTACTTAATTACTGGCTTGTATTTTTAATACCAACAAGGCAGTACTTTGAATAAATGTCAGATTCTGATCCAGTGTTTGATATTGGATACCTGTAAGGTTGGGATAATTACTTTGGAACCCCATCTTTTTTCTATTTTCTGATCCTTGCTGTCCGTTTAACACAGGCTGTTCGAATCAGAACGAGGATCAGAATCGCCCAGGGTGGGAATTTAAAACAAGCTTCTTAAACTTCAGCCCCATGTGTTATAATAGTAGCCAATCTGGCCTAGTCAGCTAAAATTATAAATTTAAGATACAGTTACATCAAGATTTTGCTATATTGTTGAATTCTGTAATTTCTAATATTCTACCCTTCAGCACAGCCCAGTCGCCATCACTGTGTATTAGTCCTACTCTGCCAACCTAAAATTAGCTAGCTCATCGTCTTAACAGCACTGGGGACTCACAGTGTCAGGCTGGTTTTACATCAAGATCTGAAGGAGAGAAAATGCCTATAATGGACCCTCCCATTTTGTTCTGGGATCTCTCCTTTTTACTGAGCCAGTGTGGGACGTCACTGTACGTGCTCATGTAGTCCTTTGATTTTTAATGCTCATCAGGATTGGAATATTATTCTAGCAGTCCTTATGCTTTGGCAAGTTATAATCTTTAATAAAAGTTTCATAATTTAAAATTATTTAGAAATTGTATCAAATTTCCCCATAATAGAACCTAATTGCCAACTTTTTGTAGAAATTTCTAGAAGTGTTTAATCAACTATAAATGATACATTTATAAACTCTAAAGTGTTTAAAGTGTAAATTAGTCAATATGATACTGAAACCAATCTTAAAATTGAGTTTAAGTCCCTACAGTATCAGATTAAATTCATATTCCATATGATTCATATCTCATTTTTACTGCAACAAGTTAGAAGGTAAGAAACACTATAAGTTCTTAGAATTTACAGAGGCTCATTTGGATAATGGCAGCACTGCTAAAGACTAACATAATAACCTGAGAATTTCTCTGTAGAGCAGAGGCTTTGAAACTTTTTGGTTGTAATCCATAGTTTGAAAATGCATTTACATCAAACTCAGCATATGCATAATGGAACAATACTTACCATTATGTGCAGTGTACTCTGATGTTTTCATTGTTTGTTTTTAAATATGCTAGTTGTAACCTTCTAAATTGATTTCCTAATCTATCGGTTTCAACCCTTAGTTTGAAAATAGGTATTTATTGAATGTCTTCTGTTTGCCAGACACTTCATTAGGCATTTTAGAGGTAAGGAAACCAAGTCTTAGAGAAGCTAAATAATTTGCAGAGGGTTATTCAACTACAAGAGGGTGAAACCAGTATGTAAACTAGGTCTGTTGAACTACAGAAACTTCAGTTGCTCTCATACCATGCTGCTTCTGTATGTAAGATTGAGATGGGCCATTCATTCTGCTTCACCCAAACACCCATATAGTCTTGCCAGGCAGGCTTGCTTTGAAATTACACATGCCATTCAGTTGTATTTTTTAATCTTCTCTTTCCTCACCAAGTGTCCAGCAGCCTGAAAGTTTTTAATGGTGGCCGGTGAGGAAGTACATAGTGCTGAATTTGGTCCTTAAACTATAGAATTAAAAGTGTTTCCATCCCACCCACACATCCTACAGTTTTCCTTATTTTTGTGGGTCATAGCCATCAATTAAGCAGTGCTTTTTATATTGAATTTTAAAATAAAGTAATTTCTTTAAAACAATCATAACTCACAGAATCAAATGATTATCCTTTAAACTGGTGCTCTTGGAAGGCCATGTGCTTACTGTCGTGATGCTGGTATTACTTAGAACGTTTTTGAAACTTTTCTTTTGGAGTTGCCTCCAACAACATTTTACAAATCATGTAAAAAAAGCTATCTCAGTGTTTGCTAGTCATAGACTATACTCCCTTGTCCTTATGCCCTCTCCTCTCTTGCTTCCTCAGTTTTGCTTTTCTTCTGCTGTTCTAGCTCTTGTTCACCTATGCTGCAGCCAGTAATCTAAGAACGCTCAGAAAACGGGTGTGCTGGCCAGAGTTCCCAGAACAAGAACTTCAGGTTATACTGAAGCCGAGTACTGTACAGGGAGAATTCTGTGAATCCAAAAACCTTCCTCTGTGGGCTGCCTGCCTGTAAGTGCCATAAGCAGTTTATACAGGAGTAAGGATTGAATCTTGGTATTATCAATCAATCACAAGAAGTGGAATATAAACCTGCAGTGTACATTTTTCTCCAGTGAAAGTACAGAAGCCAAGCCAAGCCATTCTTTGTGTTAACTTTAAAACTGAAAGGTCATTCTCAGGGTCCCCTTTGTTCTTCACTGCTGCCACGTGAAATCTTTGGGAGGACGGCTGAAGAAGAGCTCGGGAAAGCGGTTCTCCTGTGAACTGGGACGTTTTCTTCTCTGGTAATAAAGCGTAACATGGCTGTGGCTGTCGGGTACTTACGAATGCTAAAAACTATTCTTAAGTACTCAGGTCGAATAAAAGGTAGAGTAGCTCCCACACTGGCCTGAGTTAATGTAAACAGTTTAGTTCTGTTTGTTTTTAGTAACACTTCACGATGTTTCTAACAGGTGGTTCTCACTTTATATTCATTAATTTGAGACCATTTTATAGAGACACTTCTTGGGTATTATAAACAATCAATGGTAAAAGATAATATCCAGTGATATTATCCATATCACTGTCCTCAAAAAATTATTTATTGTGGGATTCAAGAAAGACATCTGTGCAATGTTAACAAAAGAAATAAATTCAAATAAAACCTAAAAGGTGTCAAAGGCAAATGATTTGCCCAAGGTTAAAGCTAGTTAACACAAAAGCTAGAATTATAACCATGATGTAAGAAAAACAAATCCTCAAAGTAATTTAACTGAATTTTTGTTGTGCTGTATTGGGTTGCTTGCTGAAGTTTGTGGTTTTCAGACCAGCTGTAACATTCCAAACCAGGCAACAGCTATCGAGGAAAGAGAATTGTATGGGGAGTTAGGAGATCAGAGTTTTAGTTTTGACTTTGTCTCTTGCAGTAAGCTTTTACTCAAGGATGGCTGCTCTCTCCCTTTCTGGCCAGGGATTCCCTAACCATAAAGCTTCATGGTCAGCAGCTTAGCATTCTCCATTCTTTAAATCCAGCCTCTTACTGTGTCCTGTCAGTTTTTGAATGTTATTTGCATTCATTTCTTAAATGTATTCATAGCCATCACTCTAGTAAATGACTTTATTACCTCACATCCTCACCTCATCTTCCCCAGCTTTAGGCCATTCCTCACATCACTGCCATAAGAACCGTCTTTCATTTTTCTGCTGAAATATTTTTGTTGGATCCTATTGAACACCTGATAAAGTTCAGCCTTCTGTTTTATGGCCCTGGCTTTATCTCTTAAAACTCACCATCAGACAATGCCACTGAAAATCAGACATTCCACAAGAATGGTTTTGAGGTTTTTCTATGGGGAAAGTAGAAGCTGGTAATAAACTGTTTACATTTCTCCACTAAAATAATTTCTATAATACTACACTTTACAAAGCTAGTCAGCTGAGTTTTATTTAAGCTCTTGAACAAGCCTGCAAGTTGTTTCCTAAAGAGCAATCTTTTTTTCCTCTTTTGTTACATTCAATTTCTTAATCTCCAGAACAGTGTCAGTCTTGCCACCTATACAGGGGTAGCCAAAGCATGAGGATTTTAATTCAGCAGCGTACGTACTCCAGCCTTTGATGGACCATTGTCCAGCTCCTGTGGGAAACTGACTAACAAGTATTTGTGAACACTCAAGAGTACATGTTTTCCGTACGTTTCTCAAGTATGAGATGATCTTGTATTAAGGTTATGACTAAAAGATGTTTACCTGGGTTTCATTAATTAACCTCTTTAAAGATATTTTCCATTTTACTGTTAAAACCCTTGCTGTTAGCAAGAGGTTTAACAGAAGAGGCCCAGTGATGAGATTTTCTACAAATTCTGTAAAGTTTACTGAATTTGCTTATTATGTTACTGAGTGGTGCTCATATAAGGAAACATGCAATAAAATCACTCATTCAGCAAGCATTTTACAAAATGGCTGTTGTGTGTTGAGTGCCATTGCCATATGTAGAAAAATATTAGACCTATAGATCTTGTAAGCCATTCAGGCTGATGAATTCCGATTCTCAAAACTAGTAAATCACAGTAAAATGTGGTACGTACCCTAAAAGAGGAATGAACAAAGTAATATGAGGACACAGAATGGAGTGACTAGCTCTGCCTGGAAAAGAAGGGGAAGACTTTGTGGAACATGTGGCATTTGAGCAGTACCCTAAAGAAGAAAATACCTGGCCGGGTTTGTGGGCTTTGAAGTGGCAGCGGGAACTACAAGTACAAAGGGTTTGAAACGTGAATGAGTACATAAAGCGTGCTTAGAGAAAACCAAGGAATTAAATGTGAGTGATGAAGATAGTTAAGTGAAAATACAGACTAGGGTGTATATATTATACACGTATATATATATATTAAATTATATACATCTAATATATGTTTTTATATTTAAATATATATATATTTAATTTAAAAAATTCTTTGTTTAAAGGAATTAATATATCACTTTGTATCAGGTAAGACTGTTATAACCCTCTGAGTTCTTCATTTTGCCTTCGTTACCAGAGACATTAGTAGCAAACTTCACATTTGCCTGAGTTCTTGGTATATTTGGTGTATTTGCTTTCCTTTCCCACATGTAAGAAAAGATTTGTGCTTTTTGCCTCTGCTGTGAGATCTCTGCTTAATATTGAATGCATGCTTTCTTCCTATCCTGTTATTCATTCCATAAATATTTATTGAAAACCCACTGAGAAAATAGTCATGAAATTTACTTTTGCCTTTTAGTGTCCAAGACCTTCATGGTCCAGTTTTTCCATCTCTGTGTGAATATTTCTTGACAGATGCAATTCAGTGGCTCCCATTTTCACTTGTGGCTAATTCTGCAATGTTTTACAACTTCATAGGTGTTAAATTATTTCACTTGTGGTAGTGTGATCTCCCCCACTAGAATGTAAGCTTCTTATAGGGCAAGAGCCATATCATCTGCTTCTTGAGAGTATTTCATAATACAAAGTATCGCGATGAGAAGGGGAAAAGAAACTACACTCCTGTATGACTCCCAGATGATGAGTGATGAGGTCATGGCACAAGTGTTCTGCTGTTTTCAGGGATACATATTGAAATGTTAGAAAGCTTTCTAAGATGTATCAACTCTTTGCTCAGTACTCACTGTTGTATATTAACATAGGAGTGAATGATGCAACGGAAGAAATCTGGAAAACATCTCTAGGATTTGGAAGTCACGAATTGAAATTTTCAGAATTTGGAGGTAAAGATATTTCTATCTCTTTTTCCAATTAAAAGTCATGACTTGGAAAAGAAAGGATATAGGACCTGAGTCACTGAAGAAATGGTGTGGGAAAGCTGAGTTTATCTCCTGTCTTACCATATAGCATTAGTGGGGTCAGAATAGCAGGGACCCAAGAAGGCTTTATAATCTGATGGTCTAGTATTGAGACAAGAGTAATGGCAGGAATTTAATTGCTCTTTCAAGCAAGCAGAAATTTGAATTAGGCAAGGGCAAGGTTTAAGTTAAGAGGTGGACATTTGACAGGATTTGAACCAAGGTTTCTAATACTCAGATTAATGTATTTGTTCCACCAACAGCCTCTCAGTGAGTTGATAGGAAAGGAGAGGAATAAAGTGCTTGGTACTTACTAATTCTCCCCTTTTTTAGGTGTTACTTCCCTTTTTTTACTCTCTAGGTTTTATTGTTCATAACAGATGGCTCCTCCTCTCTGGGTTAAGGTAGGGGCCAACAACTCAGGACTTCCTTAGCATTCCCCTCCCCGCATCCCCACCTCCCCATTGGTACCTTGCCTGTCTTACAGAGTGGTTATGAAGATTTAAAAATGTGTACGTGTTAAATGGAGCCTGACTCATAGTAACTGTACAAATGTTAGTTGCTGCTGTTATTGTTGTAACTGTTACTGTTATTTTTCCCCAAAGTTTAAAGGAAAGGCACATTAATGAAAAATTATCATGTACCTACAAGAACAGTGTTAGGGAGACACTTAAATTGAGTGGAGACTTGATAAAAATACCAAGAATTCTATAACTTTTTAAAAACACTTAGTTATTAAGAAGGTGGTATAATGATGACAGATAATTGGTGGAAAGTAAATCTTTTTCATGTCTGTTAAGAGTGACACCCAAACATGAGAATGTGTGAGATCTGGTTAGGAACTGGACGATCACACACCCCGGGTTGTCTGGGACTGTCTTGATTTACATCTCACATCCTGGTGAAACTGTTACTAATGCTCCCTATCACTCCCAAATGTCCTGGTTTGGAGGAAAAAATTACATGGTCACCCTAGTTACACAGGCAATGGAAATAAGCATGGGGTTACCAAAAAAAAAAAATCTGTGTTTTAAAAGAATTTATAGTTTCTAGGCTCAGATAAAAAAACTACATAAGGTTAGTGAGAACTTGTAGATTGATCATGAAGCACCACCAGTGATCTTTCAGGAACCAGAAAACAGAAGGTGCCAGAACACTGAACTTGGGCACAAGTCTGTAATTGAAGGGGTAAATTTGGATTCCAGAAGCCACAGAGCAAGGAATTTACCTTCTAGTTCTAGAAAATTTCTGAAGTAGACTATTCAACAATGTTTTGAATCAGAAAGAAATGCTCATTATGAAGACATGAAGAATTAAGAAGAGTAAGTCAGAAGAGAGGCCTTGTTTTTCCCTCTCACTATGTGCGTGGCCAGGGATACCCTGCTCTCTTCCTCCTCTGGGCAATGGTTAGGGCAAGAAAACAAAGCATCAGCCTTCCAAGACTGATCTGGTCTTCCCTAGGCAAGTGTACACATGGCATCAAGGGAGTGGGCATGCAGCTTCCTCCCTGGCACCCATCCCAGTAAGTAAAACGCATGACACAGCACAGACAGGCAAGTATGGGATCTTTTACCTGAGTGGCCCAGAGCTGGGAGAGAAGCATGACAGCAACACTTTGCTATTACAGAAAGATGCTAATAGAGAATGACAGCGTCTATTAATGTAATGCTCCTGGAGGGGAGAAGTTTAGGAAAGAATACAGCTTTTTCTTTTCCTAGCCAAGAAGACCACTTCTCTTGGGAAGGCTCTCCTGACCCCCAAGGCTGCACTCTATTGTAGTCGCCTTTTCACCCATTTGTTTTACTCCTAAGTTTGAGCTCCATGACACAAGAGGGAGGCTCTTGTTCACCGTTGTATCCTTAGCCTGGCAACAGTAGATTAATGCTTGCCTAATGGGGACTGTACGGCATTTTGTAAACCGCACATGGTATTTTGTCATCTCACTGTTGTCTGTCCTTCCACAAGGCGGAGTGACTAAGCTAGGGGTCAGATCTACCTCATAGAAAACGTGTGGCGTTCATGGGCAAACTTCCTGCAGCTGTGTCGGACTGCACTGCCCAAGAGGGCACTCCAGTGTCATTCTGAAAGTTCTGTATCTCCGGGTTGGTGTAAAATTTTAATGTGTTCTAGACTAAAACTCTTAGGACCCCCATAGTTAATTTAGAATATAGGATTAAAGGTGACTAGACATCAGGTAACTGAGAGTCACAGATGACCCAGCTGAGTCCATTTCAGTTACAGTGATGCTTTTTTGTCTTTTATTCACTCATTTGTTCGTTTACTTATTACATAATTGGGCTTTTTCTTTTTCATCAGAGATTAATCACTCACAGTGCTCTAGATTTCTGGGAATACAGATAGAGGTGTTTCTTGCTTCACATGGTGATATGGAAAAGGGATACATAGACTTCCAACCTTCTGTTAGACTGGGTGCCCTAGAACATGTAAATAAAGGGCTGTGGGACCACAGAGGGTGATAATCATCTTGGGCATTGAAGGATGGACAGAAGGAATTTACTATTATGCAGTGTTGGGGAGAGGGAGTAAAAGGAGCATTTTAGAGAAGCAGTTTATTTGTAAGCTGCACTTTTCCTCTTCCAGTGACTCCAAAACCTATTCTCTAAGGTCAGGCCAGCCCTTCCCCAGTGTGCTCTGCAAGAGGGAGCTTTGATGCTTCAGCCAAAAGCTAGGTTTGAGTTACTGGCACATGGATTCATATAACTTTCCATTCTGAGTTAAGTGCAATTAAATAATCTAAAGAATAACTTTAAAACTGGAAAATCTTGTGCTTCTGGTCATCTGGATTCTGAGAAAATGTTCACAATATGATAGGACAAATTGAATTAGTAAAAAGTCTCAAAAGAAATATTTTATAAATATAGTTTTATTACTTGGAAATATATACAAAAATTCAAACACAGCTAAAAAACAGTTGCCAAGCAGCGGTATTATCCATAAAACCATAGCGGTTTTAATGAACACATAGAACAGTTATAATCAGCATAAAACAGTTTAAGTCCTGAAACAACTTACTGTCTTCAGGGTCTTTAAATATTGGGTTTAAAAATGGATTATTCTTTACAGCTACTTAAATCTTCCCCCCAAATATAGTCTACTAACATTTCAGTTTGGTTCATGAGATATTTTATTTAGAAAACACCTAAAGCCATTTAACTGTAATGATTTTGAAAACTGGAATACTGTTTGTCCATTTCCAGTCTTCTATTACCGTATATTCTCCATAGTGTCTCAAAAATTCCCAGTAGTTGCTAACAAAAAGCATTTGCAACATTTAGCAGCTCTCTGGGATACTGCAGTTTGGGCCAAAGAGCCCTAAAACTCAAGGTGACAAGATCGTTTTACTTCTCATTTTTGTGATTTTGCTTATGTCATTTTGTTTTTGTCCAGGTAGACCTGATCTTACAGAGAGAAAAAAATTAAAATTGAGTTATTCTGCTTTTCCTGATTAATCCATTACACTCCTTAATCTATTCTTTTTGCCCTGACTCAGGTTTTTTAAGTCTTTCTTGGCAACTTTAGCATTTTCTGCAAATTTAAGCTCATTCTGAACTTCAACATTTCAAACACTTCTATATTTCACTTTCCTCTTTGGGGGCTTTATCATGCCAGTTTTTCCTTCTGGTATCTGTGGTCTTTGACAACTTGACTTCATCAGAAAGCTTTCTATGAGATGTTTTAGATGCCCATTCTCCATCTTCTTCTCTAGGTTCATTTAACTTTTTAAAAAATATTCAGTATTTCATCTAAAGATCGTTTTCACCCTTTTATGGTCCCCCTCAATACTGTAACAATTTTTGAAAAACTGGAAAAGGTAGTGAGCTGACAAGCAGTAGGGCCTGTTTCTAATTTTGGTTTTGCAAGAACCTGATTGTTCTTGAGTCTAGTCTAGTATACCCTCTCTTCACAGTTGAGGAGCCTGAGGCCTGGAGTAGACTGGATAAAATGAGAAGACTTCCACCTGTAACATTCTTTGATTCGTGGTTCAGAGGGGAAGAAGTCTAAACTGTGAGTGACAGATCCCTACGGAATCTCTTGTATCTGTTTCTCTCCGTCTCCGCTGTCACTCTCTTAGCTCTGGCTATTACCTCTCCTCTCCTGGACTCATTTAATCATATCTACACCTGCTGCGAGTGTTCTTTCTCAAACTTAAATATGAACATACTTCCCTGCTTGAATTTGTTGATGGATCTCTATTGGCTATAAGATACAGTACAAACCGCTTCCTTAGCTTGGCATACAAGGCTTGGCACAGTCAGCTCCAACCTTCTCATTTTCCTAGCCTCAGGCCTCCTCCCATCCCCACCCTGCACTGGCCCTCTGGCAAGAACCTATTTTCTCTAATGCATTTTGCTGTTTCACACTTGAGCTTGTTAATGACTTTTTATAAAATTGGGCACCAAGTCCTGATGATTGCTGAGCCCTTCAGGGGTGCAAAATTACCCAAGGTCATAGAGCACAGCTCACTCATTCGATACACATGTGATGATGACTACTAAGTGTCCAGAAATGCTGGACACTGGAGATACAGGCATAAAATCCAATGTCACTGCCCTCAGTGGCTTGACACTCTAGAGGAGACAGTGGCGGTGGCAGGGCTAAAGCCTAAGCCCCTATATGTATGAATGCTAAAATAAAGCCTCAGATCCACTCACTCTTTAAACAGCCACTCAGTTATTTCAGATCACAGTGAACATGTACTCCTTGAGACCTTTATAATAACTACTCTCAAACCAATTATCTGCAACCCAATTCTTAAATGTTATCTTTTGTTTATTTTTTTTAAAGCCAAATATAGGATTACAAATTTATCCCAGTCAATTGCATGTGCTGCTTTTGGTTTTGTGTGCTAGCTTAACATCTGTAGATTTTTATTCTGACCACCTCAGATTTGGTCCATCCTCTGACCTGAAGTTATTGATTAAACTCTGATATTAAAGTTACTGATTAAAAGCAATGAAGAGAACAGATTTAAGGCCCAACCTTTAGGAATCTCTGTCCTGCTTTTCTATTTAACAGTCTGGTAAAATATACTAAACATGCCCCTTACTACCTTATTAACATTTATTATTCTGAATAAAATGATGGGTAAGTCATGCATAACTAAGAATTTTAGGCTGTTTTTAAAAAATAACAATCATTAAATATCTATTATAAATATTTATTTTAAAAGAATTGGAAGATGTTACATATATTACATACTACATATAATGGCACACGTCAGCCTTTTAAGCTTAAAAATAATCTTTCCCCAAACTGGGATTGACTTAGACTCCAAGTATAAAATGACTCTTGGCCTATAGCACCAACCCAGGCTCAGAGGAAAGCCAACTGGAACCTGTCCTCTGGCATTGGGCTTCCTGATATGACACGGAGGGTCCTCTCCCTCTGGTTTTGTTCCCTGGTAGTGCTGAGGCCTGGCACGTGGACCCATTTGACTGTACACTGCAGGCCTAGGAAATCAGGGAATCTAGAGGTGGGCAGGGTCCTCTAACAATTTTACAATGGAAAAAAAAAATACGTGCCTTATTGTCTTTGTTTTTGACCTATACAACTATAACAAGACTATAAGATAGAAGAAAGTTAGAATTAATTGAAATACATTTTTTCTGCTGGTTTTTCTCTTTGGAAATTTGTGTCATGATAGGAGGAGCCTTAAAAGTCATCTAGTTCAATATTGGTAACCTAGTCCCCTAGTATCCCTCTCCTAGATTTAGGTATAATTCAAAGTTTTGAATGCCGTCCATATGCCACTTTGTTAGACAAACAGAAATTTAATAACACTTCTCATTTTCTTTTTCTTAATTCATAAGGACAATTCCTGCCAAATGTTCTGGCTTCTGGCTCTCCTCCTCTTCATACTATGTTTAAGTTATACATTAAGAGTCCAAAAATTACCACTATGGGATTTTTGATAAGGAGTATCCAACCAATCAGTAAAACACGGTACACAGTGTGACAATTTTAATTTATTCCCTCCCAAGTATTCAGAATATATACCCCCTTAGCTTTAAGAAATGTGATAATGAAAACACCAACAGAATTGATCATATGTAAAGAAAAGAAAGAAAAGCACATACTACAACAGGAAACATCCCTAAGCCCTCCCTAGTCTAGTAGTGCAAGTTAATGGTCTACTTCTGGCAATGTCACCTTTCACTTGATTTATTAAAATTTTACAGGACAGATTTAAAGCAAAGATAGGCCTTTGATTTTTATTTTTTTTTAACCCTAGCAGATTTTCTTTTTAAAGAGGCTGTATTAAATGACAATGCATTTTGAGTCGGGGAGAAAAAAATTAAAAACCCAAAACGTCTTTCAGTTTATTCAAAATAAAAATACACATAGAATTATGAAAATATAGGTTTACTATTTCCACCACGTAAGTTGATGCTGCTGTTTGAAAGGCTTGCAAATTGTTTTTCAAGTTTTTAAAGCTCATCTCGATCCCTCAATAAAGTGTACCTATGTCCGCTGGGTGCTAGTTTCTGGAAGGAGCTCTCAGGTGGACTGCTTGCTACATCTTGGACTTCCTACAAGAGAAGGAACGAAACAGTTTTATATCAATATATTTTATGGAGTTATAATATTTTAGTAAGAATATTAGATGAACGGTAATTGCCCTATAATTATTTGCTTAATAATCAAAAGCTACTATGTGTCAAGGACCAGAGTTAAGTGTGAAATCTTGCTTTCCCCATTTCAAATGCCCTTAACTCAGACTCTCCAGGGCAGGGCTGCCACAGAGCCATTAACTATGGACTTGATGCCAGTTCCTGGGGTGTGAGGGAAGGAAACAAAATACTCGATACCTGGGTGCTTTCCTAGACTATTCTGTAGAGACAGCATAACCCTAAATTGGCCTAAATGCTTACAAATGATTGCTAAGAGAATTAAAGACACCTACTCTGTAAATAGAGATCTGAATGCCTGCAGTTATCGAAACTTAGTTGATGTAAGGAGGAAAACAAACACTTCAGTACTGCAAGAAATTAGTTTCTGTAGTATTTTACTTATGCACCAATAGTAAATAAAAATATAGAGAGGAACTATAAGAGTGACTTCTAAGAATTTCACAGAAAAGACAATGTAGTCTATCCTTCATACCATGAGCTCCCCAAGAGCAAACATGTTTATTCACCATTGTTTTAACATTTCCTATAGTTCACACAGGCACATAGTACACACAGTACATGATGTACATATATCATAGTACATTCCCATTATACTGGGAGGCAAAGTGTCTAGAAATTTCCCTTTTTGGTCTCTTTCCCCAGTACATTTTTATTTTTTGCTGAGATATAATTTCAGCTTAATTAAACAAAACATGTATTACTATGAAATGTTACTATGAAATGAACATGTATTTGCCTACTATGTACTAGTATGCAAAGATGAATAAATACAAGCAGTTCAGTGTCTAAAGGAGAAGCAAAAACAAATCAGGATAATACAATAATGGAAAGCTACAGCTTTTCTTAATCTAATAAAGTACTAAGCAGGCCTACTTTGGGTTACTGCCAGCAAAGGTTTCCTGCTTCTACCACTGCTTAATTATCAAGGAAAAATCTGACCTCAGATTTCAAGGAAGAAGCACGTCATTAGATAGCTAAAGGGAACGCTTAACTCTGAACTTAATTTGACTTTTAAAGTAAAGAAAAAGTCACTTAGTTCTTATTTTTATTTAATATGGGGTGGTTCTTTGGCCAAAACAGTGGATTGAAGTTCTGGGCATATGAAATAAGAGTTTTGGTATGTATCATCTTCCCTCAGTATAATGGTAATTAATATACATGATATAAATCAATAATGCATCAAGATGAAAATTTAGGGGTGTTTAACAAAGCAGGAACTTGTACAGAAGTTACAACGTAACTTCTAACAAGTTTACTTATAACAGAAGTTAAAAGTCATAAATAATTCCCAGGTTAAAAAATATCAAGAAAATATAAAATTTTGTTGATAAATAGTTGTCAAACATTCTAAATCTCAAATGGAAAAGCTGCATTAAACCATAACTTTGGAGCATTATGAACACTGTAGCAACGAGGGCTCTTTGGATGGGTCAGCAATCATACCAGATCATTATTTTCTTTATAGTGCGGCGAGTGTCCCAGCCACAGAGGAAGGCTTGAACAATACAAAGAATCCATTGATATCTTCACTAATCTACCTGCTTCTAATTTCTACCTCTGACTTCTATATGAAGCCAACTGTATTTAACCCTTTTATAGCCATATTCCACAAAGGACATACCCAGACCACCTTAATTTATATGATCAAGAAACTAATTCTTGCAACTTTTCTGAAGGTTTAAAATTTTTAAAGGAACATATTTGTATATTATCTAGAGTCTGCTCAGAATTTCTATACAAAGGCACTCAGGAACAGAAATTTAAGGCTATGTAAGAGCTTTAGGTCCTCTTCAAGATTAACTGAAAAAGAAAAAAAAAAAAGAGTTCATACTGAAAAACAAACAAGAGTCCTACCTGTCCTGGGGCTGTATCAGTTGGGTCAGGACCGTGATGGAATTCTCTGTGCAGTTTTCCAGAATGTAAGTCAAATACAAACTGTTTGAGTTTTCCAGGAATTCTAGAACCAAAGTAAAATTAAATTTTAGCCTAAACTATTAAATTGGACTTATTTCTATTTTATCTACTTCACAACATTAAAAACAATTAAAAAAAATTTTAGTGGGGGTTGGGAAGGGATAGACTGGGATTTCAAAATGTAGAATAGATAAACAAGATTATTCTGTATAGCACATGGAAATATATACAAGATCTTATGGTAGCTCACAGAGAAAAAAATGTGACAATGAATATATATATGTTCATGTATAACTGAAAAATTGTGCTCTACACTGGAATTTGACACAACATTGTAAAATTATTATAAATCAATAAAAAATGTTAAAAAAATTTTTTACCTACAACCCCACCACCCTACCGTAACTATTAACAGGTCAAGTACATGTCAAACATTTTTACAGTTGTAATCATGATATCTAGATATTCAATTTTGTGTTCTAATTCTTACATTTATTCTATAGAAAATTTTACATGCTTACTGTAACAGATACATTAGAATCTATCTACACTTATTCCTTTATTGTTGGGCAGTTATATATTTTCCTTAATATATATAACTGAAAAAAAAACTTACGTTCTGCAAAATTACACTAAAAATAATAGGGGCTCAAAGGAAAAATAGTGTTAGGGGCTAACCACTTAAGACTATGTAGCTTTGTAACCAGAGTACTCCTAAGAGCCTATAACAAAAATATTAGCACCCTTCAGCCTCCACCAGCATCTGAACCCTGTGTCAGCCATATGATCCTATGTAACCTTAACCTGGAGCTTAGCAGTCCTCTTTTGAGATGCAGGTCTTTGAGGGCATTCACTGCCAGCAGAACCAGTTTTATCAAAACTGTCTAAACCAGGGTGTAGCTTTTTCATGTTTTTCTTAACCAGAGGGGGAAATGTCTTCACAACTTCTTCAAGCACACAGGCCGTTTCAATGGCTAGCTTAACATTGTGAAAAGCAAAACACTTCTCAAGGCTATGAAAATGGCTCTTTTTTTTTTTTTAAAGTAAGTTCTTTATATACCACTAAGGATTGTCGTTTATGATGAAAAATCTTTCTTTGGTGGGTTCAAATTACTGAGAAAAATAACAAGAACCAACACAACTCACTTCATACTTGACATCATTCCCCTAATTACCAATCATGGTGTGAGCAAATTTGCAGTACAGAAACATGCACTGTAGCAAAACAGACCATTACAAAGCTAAGCAGATTTATACATCAGCCTTTTTTCTTCATAATTATTTCCTTTTGTTGTATCTGATAAAGCAGGAGTGATGACTTAAAGAATAAGAAATTTTAACAAAGTGTGGGCAAATTATAGATATCAAATATCAATATTTACTGATACTTGTCTACTTATTTGTTCTCTGAAGTCTTGCCAATACATTTATCTTTTTTATAATCAACATTTGATTTGCTAATTTGATAAGTAAATGACACCTGCATTTGAATTTCCATTTCTTCAGAAATTAAGCATTTTTCCATTGTTGTTTTAATTTATATTTCTGCTCATATGAATTATCCTCTACCTAGATCATGGTATTTTTAAAATTCATTATATTTTAAAATAGAAACCCTCTGTTTTTCATATCTGTTACAAGAATTAAAATACAGATCTACAAACATTTTAATTCCTTCAATAGAACTGACTTTTTAAATCACTGCTTTTTTGCTAGCAGAGCTCGCTGTGTTAATATTACTAGTTTCCTTTTATCCTCTCCTGAGGTCCTGCAAATGCTGTTTCTTCTCTTCAATAACTCCCACTGTGATGTAACAGCCAATAACTTCATTGTACACCCATTTTGGCTCCCCACTAGCTCCAATGCAGTAGAGGCCAGCAGGTGCCAAATGCACAGTTTATAAATACAAATGACTGTCAGGTAGCTGTATTGATAGAATGCCTCTGAAAGGTTCTCTGGTACAGAGGAAACTGCACTTGCATCAGAGATAAACATTGAGAGGATATCAATTTAAATTTAGTCTGACATCATCCACTGCAAAGTGCTAAAATATATCCATTCAATTCAAAGAATGCAAATGATCTATGTTTAAAATAAAGCCCTTGCTAGTTTATTTTATAAGGTTCAAAAGTGATTGCAACCAATACAGTATGAATTACTTCTGCTAGTTAAGAAATAATTTATAATTAAATTTTAAATGTAACAGATTCATAAAGAACACTCAAAACAGATTTTCTCCCTCCTTGTCAACACACAGAGAGAATTGCGAGCAAAATGGCGAAGAGGAGATAGGATGAATCTGAACTGATGTGGTAGAAAAACAGATTACAAAACAGCTCTTACCTAGCTTTTGTCTAGAAACTATCCATCATTATTAGGTAACAATCAGTGAATCAACAATATATTATCCAGAAAACAGATAACATGGTTATCTGCTAAAAAGGAAAGCAAATGGACCCTTGCTGTAATAAATTCAATTATATTTTCACACTTTAGGTACCCTTTTTCCAGAGTGGCTGTATCATTTTGCAACCTTACCAGCAATGCATGAGAGTTCCAGTTGCTCCATATCATGAACATCTGGTATTATCAGTATTTTAATTCAGCCATTCTAAAAGATGTATAATGGGATCTCATTCTGGTTTTAATTTTCATTTCTCTAATGAATAATGATGTTGAGCACCTTTTCTCATGTTTATATGTCATTTGTATATCTTCTTTATATTCTAGCAGTATCTTTTGCAGAGCAAAAGTTTTTTAACTTGATGAAGGCCAATTTATCAATTTTTTTCTTTTACAGATAGTGTTCTAAGAACTCTTTGGCTAACCCCAGCTTATGAAGAGTTTCTCCTATATTCACTTGTAAGAATTTACCTTTCACATTTACGTCTAAAATCAATTCTGAGTTAATTTTTTATAGGAAGAATTTCCTTTTTTGGTATCAGGATAGTCAGGTGGTCCAGTACCATTTGTTGAAAAGATTATCCTCCACTGAACTGTCTTTGCACCTTAAAAAAAAAATCAATTACTATATTTCATGTCTATTTCTCGATTCCCTATTCTGTCTCACAGCTCTATGTACCTACTTTTTCACTGATAATGCACTGTCTTAATTATTTTAGCTTTATAGTGTCTTAAAATTGGGTAGTATGAGTCTTCCAATTTTGTTCCTTTTTCAATATTATTTTTGTTACTCTAGTTTTACCTTTCCATGTAAGTTTTAGAATGAGCTTGTATGGTCTCATTTACTCAGCAGTAAATCTAGCTGTGATTTTGACTGAGATTGCATTAAATCTATAGATCAATTTCGGGAGAACTGATATCTTAACAGAATCGAGTCTTCCAATAGATGTTTCTTCATTTATTTTGGTCGTCTTTGATTTCTTTCATCAGCATTTTACAGTTCTCAGCATATACATCTTGTACATATTGTGTTATATTTATACCTAGTCTTTTTTAAAATGTTTTCCTTTGGAGCTGTTATAAATGGTACTCCAAATGTTTAATGATTTCCAACTGTTCTCAGTGTATAGAAATAAAAGTGATTTTTAAAAAGTTGACCATGTATCCTGCTAAAATCACTTATCAGTTCTAGGAGCTGTTTTGTAAATTCACTAGGAGTTTTTACATATACAATCATGTCATCTACAAAGAAAGATAGCTTTTTTTCCAGGCTAAACACCTTTTATTTATTTTCATGTCGTATTGACTTGCTAGGACATTTGTATGACATTAAACAGAACTAATGAGAGTGGACATCTTCGTCAAAAACAAGAAAATACTTAGGAAGAAATTTAGCCAAGGAGGTGAAAGATCTGTACACTGAAAACTATGAAACATTGATGAAAGGAGACACAAACAAATGGATAGATATTCTATGTTCATGAACTAGAAGAATTAATATTGTTAACATTTCCATACTACCTAAAGTGTTGTATATCTGTGCTGTCAAATACAGGAGCCACTACGCACATGTGGCCATTGAGTACCTGAAATAGGCTTTGTGTCTGAGAAACTGACTTTTAAATTTTATATCATTTTATTTTTAACTTTAGTATTCATATAGGGCTAGTAACTATAATATTGGGCAGCACAGCACTATGATTATTACTACAAGGAGTCAAAGAAGCACAATCAGTAAAAGACAATGAAAGAGCCAAAAAAAAAAAAGGAAAGAAAGAAAAGAAAATCATGATGACAGTGCCATAGAACTCAAGTAGACAGCAGAGTATTCCACAGCACCAAAAACTGTAAGAATGGTTAATGAGGATACGTTTGGTAAAGTCCCATTAGCAGCAGAGTTTTTTTTCATGGGAAAAACCTGGATTCAAACAACAGGGGTTATTTAAACAAATCATGAAACAATCTAGTGAAAGGCAAACTATACAGCTATTAGAAATAATGGAGAAACATTAATGACACGGGAAGATGTTTACAATGTGTGGACAAGTTAAAAAGAAAATTCATAAAATAGCATGGCTCTAATTTTATAACACAGACAGATGTCTAGATCTCTTTTGTGGATTTATGGGTGATTTTAAATTCTTTGGCATTTTATAAACTTTCAGAATTATCCACAAAGAAGATAAAAAATTTTATAATCAGAAATAAAGAACAAATGATATGCTTAATACACACATACACAAACACATATATGTGAAGAGAGTGCACACCTTTGCCTGGTTCCTGATCTTAAGTGAAAAGTACTCAGTCTTTCACCATTAAGTATGACATTAGCTGTAGGTTTTTTGTAAATTTCTTTTATCAGATTGAGGAATTTTCCATATATTCCTAGTCTGTTAAGCATTTTTGTCATGATGGATACTGAATTTTGTCAAATGCTTCTGCATGTGTTGATGTGATCGCTAAATGCCAAATTACACTCGTTTTTTGAAGGCTGAACCAGTCCTGCACACTTGGGATAAAACCCACTTCATTGTGATATATTATTCTGTTTTCAAATGTTACTGGATTCAATTTCCTAATATTATTTACTACTCTTAAATTCAACTTATACAATGATGCAGCTTGAACTCGTTTAATGTATTACAGTGTAAAAACACTGTATCCTGCCATTTAAGTTACTTAACTTCTTTGAACATCAGCTTGCTGATATGTAAAATGAAAACTGCTTTATTTAACTTAATTGTATTGTATTTATAGTCTAACAGACTTGGATTTGAGTCTGAATATATTATTGCCTATAATAATCACGGCTAGCCTTCTAATAGCACTGGCCATGCATCAGACACTGTTCTCAGAACCACAGATAAACACATTCATTTAATGCTAACAATCCTATTAAGCAGCCACTATTTTTATTCCTATTTTACAGCTGAGGAAACAGAGACCTAGAGGTGGCAAGAAATTACCCAGGGTGATATAACTAGTAGGTAAGAAAACGGAATTTGAATCTAAGCAGTCTGGATCTAGAGTCTGCACCTAACCACTATGCTGTGTTGCCTCCTCAGTGACTCCATTTTGGTAAAGTTACAAAATCTCTCAGAGCTTAACTTCTTCATTGTACAAGTGGAAATAATACCTATCTTGTAAGTTTGTTACAGGTTAACTGAAAAACACATATAAAGTATAAAGTAGGGCTGGTACTGTGCCTGGCTCTGTCAGTGCTTGATGTCTATTTTGCTGGCAGGACCAAATAAGGTAAAATGCACTGGAATGATTTGTAAAATAGAAAGTACTTGTAATTACATAATCAATATCAGTTGTACGGTATGAACATTATATGAAAATAAAAATGGTGTTTAGGGACCCAGACCACTGTATATATTGCCCAGTGGCTGAAGGAATAGGCACATTCAGAGAATCAAAACTACAGAGATGAATAGGAGAGGTGGGGAATAGGGCAAAGGAGTAGTCGATAAATATTAGGATATAATCCACACATACACATTCAAAGTGATCAAACTCTTAAACTTATAATAAACAGATTAAACTAAAAGCAAAATAAAGCATTTATTGAACATCTACTAAGCTGTCACAAAGCAGTTAGTATAGCAAGAGATAATAATAAAAACTAACTAAATAAAATTTGCCTTTTAAGATGATTTCTTGGCATTGTTTTTCCACTTAAGAAAAGCCTCATTTGGGTAAAAAAGAACCCCCTAGGTAATGAGGAACAAAACTAGATTCTCAGAGTTAAAAAGGAACTTAATGGTGACCTAATTTAAAAATTTTCTTTTACCTGTCCCTCCAAGTTTTCTATCATTTCATCCAATTCCTGGTTTGTTCCCCTGACAGTCAAGGAGACAGGCTAATTCATCACAGCAGATGACCAAATTGCTTAATTAGTGAGATACCTAACCCTACCCAGTATCGGTATCGTTTTAGTTTCATCCTGCCTCTCATCTCCTCACCACAACCACGCCCACCCTGCTGCTAACACAGCCAATCACCTGCACCCAACTTTCTCAGGATGAGTTGTTGAAGGAATTATGGTCATACTTTTCAGTGATTTAGTCATTTGGGATAAATGACCTAGAGCCCAAAGCTGGGGAACTCAATAGCATTAGAGCAGCCTGTTAATTTTCCTAGGAGTGACCTGAAGTCTGTCCTGCTGTTCCCTCCGCCCTCGTCACTGGGGCTCTAACAGCAGTTTATATAAGAACCCTTAAGTAAAGGAACAGATGGTAGGGTATTTGCTGCTCACAATTTTCTCTAGAAAGTCCTTCAACAGTCTTATACCAGATCCCACCATTCGTCATTCCTCTAGGAGCTGGAGAACATTTCCTAGACCTGTCCTTAAGTGCTCTTAGACTTTCAAAATTCTCCCCCATTCCTATCTCCATATAAAATCTATTCTTTTAGTTTTGGTAAGAAACAAATCTGGTTGAACTACAGAAAAAAAATCTAAGGATTCATAGATCTGTGATTCAGTTTCGGGTATTAGTAAATACTGTCTCTTCAAACATTATTCACATTTACGTTGCTTTTATATATACTGAAAATGTAACTGCTTTGGTATCAAGTGTTATAAGCTTGGGATTTGGGGGTTTTACGTACTCTGACATGAATCCTAGTCCTGCCACTGATTAGTGTGTGGCCTTGCTGGTTATGTTTCCTCCCTAAACCTCAGTTTCTCCGAAATGAAGAGACGAATAGAACACTGGTAGCACCTCCCCACCAGTGCCTGCCTCTAGCATGGGAGGAGTCTGTGCATCATAAATCTGCCTTCTCTCTCCTTACCACCACACTTCTTCTAGTTGACCCCAGAAATGCTGAGTTACTAAGTAAAAGTAATAGTAATTACAGTAATTTATGGAAACTGCTTATCATTTAAGCCTTAATTACCATGCAGCACAATAACAATTACGCACACTATTAAATGTGTCAGATTCACTTTGCCGCATGTTTTATTTGATTTTTAACACTAACATCTATTCACAGAGGCTGTCTGTAGCTCACACAGCATGTGCCACCTTACAATTAAAAAAATATTAGCGGGAACAGTGCCTAGGAGGGGAAATCAGGCACCTCAGGGAGAAATTAAAGAAGTAATTTGTTTCAGAGAGCTTCAGATATAATCACTTATCTCCCTCCTTGCTCACAGGACTAAACACTTGCAGGATGAGAGAAGATCATTTCCCATGTTTCTTTGCCCAGTCTTATTGGCTCAGTGTCTTTTTTCGCACCAGGCTGATAAATTAGCTTTTCTTGTTCAAGTGCCCATCTCTTGGTATGATGAACTATGGTTGGAGGGTAGGGGGACTGGGTCATGTGATAAAGAATATGACCATTTGTCTTAGTTTGCATACTCTGACAAACAGACACCAAGATGAGATTAGAAGTGCTACAGTGTTTTAAATCTGACTTCAGAACTGGAGGAAGAAACTTAAGATAGCCAAGATGGAATCTGTCACAGGTGTCCCGTGATATGTAACAACATTCCTAGGAACAAAAGCCAAAGTTGGGCATACTTTGGTTGCTGATTGGTAAATCTAACCTGAGTCAGCATCCTATTGACTTCCACTAGTTTGAGACTTTATAATTAGGGCTGTTAAGTTTCCAGTGAAGGGAAGAAGTAAATAATCAACCCAAGATTTATCCACTAAAAATGTAGAGAAATGTACTGCTCAGATTTCATGTAAATGACCCATGAGCAGGGTAGCATTTTAATGCCAAGCACAGTCACTGCCTGGAAGCTCTTGCAGCATGAGTTCAACTACTAGAACAGCTGCCCTCTCTTCTAAAAAGCTTGTTCTTTTAGCTTGAGCTTGCAGCTTCTGGAAGCAAGCCGACGAGGTAAGAGGAAGAGGACATGGAACCAGCTAAGACATTTCCGCCTGGCACAAGTGTTAATGCTTACACATTTGCTAAGGGGACCATGTGAGTTTCAATTTTTATCCAAATCAATGCTGGGATGTTAGGGAGATACGGATCTTTAAGGTGGATTTCTGGGAACAACTACTTTTCCTTTTTAAATCCAGCATAGTCCTGCCTTCTCAATTATCGCCCAGTCACTCACTCTTAGAAATTGATCTTGTTTCTTTAGCCATAGTTAAAAACAAAAATGAGACAGGATCCTCAGCCGTCTGCTGTTGCTGTCACTAACACGACAATCCCCAAATAACTCAAAAGAAATGCTGCACCCTTCTTTTCCTCTGCTTCACACTAGAGAGGGGAGGTTATTTCCTTTCCTTGCATCTCATTCTCTCTTGTGCTCCTTCGGGCTTTGCTTTATCACTTAGCTCCTCTTTTCCCTATCTCTTCAATAACTCCTCACTCCATGTGATTCTGTCCCACAAGCATTTAGTCATGTTTAGCTTCTTGTTACTCTAAGGGGTGGGGAGGAGGGGAAAAGAAAAACTAAAACTTTACTTCGATGCATGTCTGTCTGGAGCTATCTCCCTAGTTTTCTTTCCCTTTAGAGGCTAGCTTCTTGCAAGAATTTTCATGTCAAATCTTAATTTCCTCATCAAATAGTCACTCTTCAATTCATTGCAATATAGACTTCTGTGCGGGGTCAGATCTAATAGATACCTCATCTTTATCTTCTGGCTGAACATTTCTTCCTGCTAGAAGTGTTCCTCCTTCAATTATCATATTACTTTTTTCTGGTTTTTCTTTCACTTCTTTGATTCCTCCTCCTCCTTAGTCTTTTGCACATGTTCCTTCTTCCGTCCTCTTCTTAAATGTTGGTATTCACCAGAGTTCTATTCTCAGTCGTGTTCTAGGTCATCTCATTTGTTTCAGTAACTTCAGCTACATCCTCATGTGCTCAAGAAAGCCTTTATCTCACCGTTGAATCCCAGAGCCATGTAAACTCCCTTCTGGACACTCCTCTGTGTGGCCCACAAGCACCTCAAATTCAACATGCCAAGAAAGGGAACTCCCCGTCTTGACCGCAAGGCTGCTCCTCCACTGAGTTCCCAGCTCAATTAGTGGCATCACAACCCAGTTAGCTGCCCAAGTCAGATTCCTGGCCATCACTGCTGGCCTCCCACCTCCCCCATTTACTGAAATCCCAAGTCCTCCTATTCCACTTTAAACATGTCTCATCTCTAGCTTTAGTGCTACTGCCAGAATTTAGGTAATTCATTCATTCAAGAATCGTCTACTGGTTATCCATCATCAACTCTTGCCTAGATTACTGAACAGCCTCCTAGATTCTATTCTGAATCTGTTCTCCAGTTTGCAGCAAGGGTGATCTTTAAAAAAAAATCCCCTGATTAAAACCCTTCATTGCCTCTTCATAGTTTTCAGGATGTCAAGCTTCCTAACATAGCAAATAAGGGCTAGGGCTTCCATAAACAAGCCCCTACGTCTCTTGACCTCATCCCAGAGCAGTGCCCCTCCCGTCCATTCATACTCAGCCAACAGTCTCTATACTTGTTTCTGCCAATGTCACCTTTCTCCAAGCCCTGTCTCCTCACCTCCATGATAAACTTCTAGGTCCTATCTTAGGCAGTCACATCTCCAGAAATCTTGGATCGGATGCCCCTCTGTTGAACTCTGTCAGAGCACTTATCAACATTATAAAACACAACTGCCTGCTACCCTGCTTGTCTCCTTTCTCCACCTGATTGTAAGTTCTTTGAGGACAGGGATCCAGTCTTAATAAAGTTTAAACCATCGGTTTTTATATGACTTGGTTTATATTATACAACTGTCATATAGAAGGCTTGGATAAATATTCAATTAATTAATAAGCTAAGTGGTATTCTTTTGATTATAGGTAAAATAAAAACAAAAAATATTTGTAAGTACTTTATGGTTCAAAACACAACTATCATCTCATTAATTTTTGTAACAATCCCATTAGGGAGGTCACACCACCAACCATATTTTAAACGTAAAGAAACAAGAAGAGAGAAAGTAAGTGATTTGCCCAAAGAAGGACTCAAACCTAGGCCTCCTGTATGGTAAGACTGAGAATCTTCTATCAAACAATCACATCTCTAGTGAAATATCTGGAAGTGAGCAAGGTTAATTCATTCTGCAGTAGGACTTCAAATCTTCCTAACTGTGCAAATTAATCTTTAGACATAAAAAGGGGGGAATATTTAAAGGAATTTTGAAAAGAAGAGGTTTAATTTGAATTAATACCTGTATTGCTTAAACTAATATGAAGAAACATTTCCATTTTTACAACTGTATTTAACATCTCAGAAAACTGAAAAAAATTTAATGTCTGTGGTAGTTACAAGATTTATGCGTTTATTAATATTATGGATACGTGAGAAAAGAGTCAGAAAACTTACCTGTTCTTGGAAAGGCTCCTAGCTGTATGCCCTTAGAAATGCCTAGTCATAGCCATCTCCTGGGTCTTAAATGGCACTATGTTCTTGCTAGACGTAATCACAAATGAGCAGCAATGTTACCCATTTCCTTTAACCTACCTAAGATTAAAATCCACTTTCCTTACTGTGCTGACAAAGACCAAACTCAATTTAATGTCAACAAATTTCTGAGGTCAAAATTTTTTTTAGAGATTGATTCCCAAGCATTTAGGATTATCTAGTGCTGGCTTTCTATAGGGATATTTCATAATTCTCAAAGTCAGTTATACCACACTCTGGAATGGAAAAAAAAACAAAAAAACCTCTTCCTTCCAAATAACAAAGTATTACTGTTTCAACATAGGATTAAACTATTCAAACAGTTGTTTCAAGTTCATTTCTGATATACATATCAGACATTTAAAAAACCAAAATGAATACTTACAATACATCCCTGAAGTCTCCAAACACATACATATGCCTAAAGCTGTCAATAGCTATTACAGGGCAATCTGCTGGAGTTTTCTGTATGTGCAGAAGAGGATGTCTAAATTTGTCACAGTCAGCATGTAAAAAGTTTATTGTACCTTTAAAAGAAACAGAATTTGGAGAGGTAGATTAGAATTTTCTTGATTGTATTCTCATAAGTTTGCAAGTTCATAAAAAGTGACATACTAAAAAATCCCAACACGCTTTAGCATAATACAGACCACAAAAACGAAAACCTTAATATTACAACCCTTTAAAAAGGCAAATTTTAATTCATAGGGCAGAGAGTATAATTTCATTAGAAATTATATGAACTCAACCTGAATTCAAATGCTATAGTGAATTTTTTTATTCTCCTTAAAGGGGTAATCTTTTGCTCTGCAGATTACATAGGTCTGGGAAGCAAGTTCCAGAAACTGATATGTGAGGTGTTCTCAAGGGGCCGTCTTCATTTCATAAAGGATGTCCCTCCAGTCCCTACTGGTTGATTTTTAATCTAATTCAACCCCAAAATATCTCCAGTGACTAATATGAGCATGGCTCTATACACAGCCTTCAGTTTACTTGGTTTGACTTTCTTCTCTAACTTTGAGGGAAAGCTGGTGATACCTCAGATTCCTTTTTGATGCTTTGGGAAAGTCAGAAGAGAATTACTCAACTTTCTTTCATTTAGAAATACAGTAAATGTTCATCAGACTGTGTAAGTTCTCTCAGCAATATCTCTGGGACCATCTGCTAGAAGGGGACCAGACAAATATCAAGGTGCTGGAGGAAACTGCCTAAAACTAATACCGTTCACTTATGACCCCACTTTTCATGCGATTTGATTTTAAAGAGCTAAAACAATCAGGGTTTAAAAAAAAGAAAAAGCTACTGCTTCATATTATCTCTACTAATGCCTTCCATTCCCATGTTTTCATGTAAATTCAGGGGCTGAGTAGAGTTCAAATAATTTAAGTTTTTAACCCAAATATGTTTGTGTTAGTATGAATGTAATGGGAAAAGGAGAAAGTAAAATCAAAGAGAAAGGATTAAAATAAACACCTTAATCTGTCTACCTTTTTCACTTATTAACTGTCGGGCTACTTCATTCTGGAATATTTCTAAACTTTCTGTGTCTTCTTTCATGTGGAAGAGTATGAGAAAAGGCAGTCCTTCTTCTGTCAATTCCTGTATAGAGAAGTATTCAGTGAGAATCATCAGGCCTCTCCATTCAGCTCTAGCTGTTTTCTAGGTAGGAACAACTTTAAACCCAACCCGCATCACATGCAGCACCTGCAATATCCCAGGAAGAAGAGGTCCAGGGGTGTAAGTAAATAAATGCCTTAATGCCTTAATGGAAGAAGGAGTGCATTCCCTCCACCTAAAGAAACCGCGCACTCAGAGGACCCACATGTATTGCTGTACTGTAGGAACTGATCTGCCTTTAAGCAACCACTGGCCTGGTCTGTTAGCTAGTATTGGATGAAGCCATGACATTTGAAAAATGAGCTGACCAAAGGAAGAATTATTATGGTTCTTTTTCAAGATTTGATTTTAGGAAGGGGTAAAGAGTCTTCATTTCATTGGTAACACTGAAAAACTGAGTATAGCAGCAATAATTAAATCTGATTTGCAAACTTCGGCTTATTCTAAGGTTTACTGCAGAAACCACTCCACTTAAATGAGACCTACCCAAAGCTGAACAGTGTGATTCAGAGCAAAAGCCAAAACCCCATAACATACCCAGTTTTCAATCAATATACAATTTATCAACATTATTAACAAATACTTGCCTCTATATATGTGTATGTTTATATACCTTGTATGTATACATACACAAAAATACCTTGAAAATTTTTATTTAAAACTTTATTATTGTAATTGGAGAATACAAGAGAAATGCGGTAAGTAGACAGCATATTTTGATCGTTATTCTCTCTGACAAATGTTAAGTTGTGACTCATAATAAAAAGTCCAGAAAGGGCCTCAAAATAGTATTATTTCCATTAACAATTCTTTTGCTTGTCTTTCTATAATTTAGGAACTGACTCAGCAGAAAGCAACCATGTCCTTATCCTAAGAAAAACTGAAACTGGAACCTATCTTACAGGATAAGAGTTCTGGTTCCTGTTTCCATGGTTAAGCCTGTTCCACTCATACAAAGGATAAATTATTAAGCTTTTCATCACAGTTACCCTCTTTTTTTTTAATTGAGATATACAGTTGGCCTTCCCTTATCCACAGGTTCCATGACTGGTTGAATCCATGGATGTGGACCTGGGGATACTGAAGGGCCAACTGTAAGGGACTTGAGCATCTGAAGATTTTGGTATCCATGGGGGTCCTGGAATCAATCCCTGGTAGATACCAAAGGACAAACGACTATAATTCAGATGCCACAAAATTCACCATTGTAAAGTGTATAATTTGGTGGCCTTCATTATATTCACAAAGTCACTAATTCCAGAACATTTCATCACTTCTAAAAGAAACTCCATACTCATTAGCAGTCACTTCCTATCTCTCTTCCCCCCAGCCCCTGGCATCACATTGATGTTTTAGCAAACTGATTTAAATTTCTTCTTCCTCACTTATTATCTCTTGGGCTCACATCTTTCTTTCCCCACACATTAATTTCAACTACTACTCCATGGTTCTATCTTTGGACTTCTCTGTTGTAGCCTGGCAACTTCAGCTAGTTCAACAATCTCCATCACCACCTCAGACCGGTCCCTTTTCTGTATCTCCACGCCCAGTTCCAGTACTGTCAACACTCAACATAAATGCATAGCCCCTTCCTCTTACCCCATATTACCATTAATACTTCTATTTCTCTTTTAGACTTTTTGTTTCAGGACTGAAATGCCTCTTCTAGAAAGCCATTCCTGATTCTACCCCATTTCTGCCGAAGAAATGAATTTTCTCCTCTAAGTTCTCAGAACATTTTTTCAGTGCCCCTCATGTGGCACAGGGGCAGGTCTTTATGTTATATTATCTGTACATGTGAACTACTGGACTGAAAACCCTTAAAGACAGAGAATCTTATTTCACTTCTCCTTTGCTTGCAGATTTTTGTACACAATAATGTGTAGTCAACTTGTAACTGAATAAATGAAAACACACATGTTGCTGAGTAAATGCTAACTGGGAAAGAAGACTCAGCAGTCACCCTTTAGAAAATTTAAGAGCTAGCAAGTTAAACCTAAAAACAAATACATTACTTTATTAGTAGTAAACAAAATTACTAATTTTGTAATTAAACAAAATTTTTGTTTAAACAATTTTGTTTAAACAAAAAAAATGGATGAACTAACAACTGTTAAGAGAGAAGTAATAAACAGTAGTAATTGGAAAGTATCTCTGTGAATTAATTTGCTAAGCTAATTTACATATATTAACATAGTTTATGCTGCAAGAGCTTCCAAGTTTACTCATGTCCATATCCACACCAACATATTCTTTACCAAGCAGGTATTAGACAATACATGAGAGGGATATCAAGACAACCAGACTTAGAGGTTAATAAATCTTTCCCCATAGTTTAAAGGATTTATGGGTAGTTGGTTACAGCATATAATAAATCTAAAAAATTGTTAAATGTACCAACTACTGTGGGGCAGGAGGGGAGAAAGGACAGACCCTTGTTCGTTTAGTTTTCCAATCCATCTATATCTTTAAGTTTTGAAACTATCCCTGTAAAAACTGCCAAAGCAGGTGAATAACTGTGACAGGTTACTAAATCTTTCTAAGCCTCTAAGGACTCAATGAGCTAATAAAAAATGTAAGTTAATTCAGCTAAACATACCTGAAGCCCAGAGAACTGAGAAAAGTAGCAGAGATGTTCATTTGATAAAAACCAAGCAAGCAAGCAAGCAAAGTGTACCAGAACACAACCACACTTATCTATGTATTGTCTAAGGCTGCTTTTGTGCCACACTGCAAAGCTGAGTAACACAGACTCTATGAACCGCAAAGCCTGAAATATTTACTGTCTGACCTTTAACAGAACTGTCGACCTCTGACTCGGGATTATATGGGGATGCTTACTCTGTGGTAATTTCTTGAGTTGTATATTTAATATCTGAGCTATATACTTATAATTCTTTGAAATATATATGCATATAGAACGTTTTAAGAAACTTTTTTTTTAATTACATTCTCAGACTGTGAGTTTTAAAAATGAAGGAATGAAATGAAATGAAAGATATGTTTCGAATACAGTAAAAGCAGAGAGAGGTAACTCACAGACACTGCCCTGTGCACTTGTTCCTCCAACCTCTTAGGTTTCTTTGTGTTTTGTTTCTGTGGGAGTTGTTAAGAGTTTGGATTGGCTTTATTTCATACCCATGGGCTCACTGAAGTCAGTTACATGATAACCAATAACTACTTTCATTATTTACAATGGAAAGAGAACACAATTTCATTCTTTTAGGATGCACAGGAATCAGAAACCTTTCTATGGCAAAGGAGTATGCACTGTATATAATTAATTGTAGTTAAAAAATCTGAAGAACATTGCTTTTAAAGCAATCCCCTTAAACAAGGACCGTCAACCGAGGGTGCAATCAGAATTATCTGAGAAGCATTTTCAAACTCATTTCCAAGGCTGTAGTGAACCACTGCTACTGCAGGAAATACAACAGTGGGGTTCTGGGACAGCAGAGGTGGAGAACCACTGGCCTTGTACTACAGAAATAGCTATGATGTACTTATGTTCACTGTGTGATTTTTATAACAGATAAATTCTGTCGGAGAATAGTAAGATGGATGGAGGAAGCTCGCTCTTTCAAAAATCTGAATTAAAAATACCAAAACACATTAGAAAGCCCATACCTCTCCATTTTCAAATGTTATTTCTCGGACGAGAGGAACACATTTATCTTGAATCCAATTGTAAGTCCCATCAAAGTTTGTCATAGATCCCAAGTATACCATATCTGGAGCAGAATGCTGTTATAAAAACATAGGGAAAAATTAAACAGATCTAATCTGTGCTAGCAAAAATGCATCCTGAAAGCCATCTATGAGCCCTGAAAATGTACAGGGGATACAAAAGAAACAAAAACATGGAACTTCTGAGAAGGAGGGCTGTAGATGGTAATAAGCTGATAGCTCTGTGATCATCAGGGGCCTGAATATCCAGCCTGTGATGTCTAAGCTTACCTTCTGCTTTCCTTTGGTTTTGGGTCAATTAAATGTTTATCAATATCTTCATCAATAGCAGGCAGGCATTGTGAAAAGAAGGATTATCCTAATGATTTAATTTAGCTATCTATCCCTTCAAAAATATTAGAAAAAAATTTGGAGACTTCAAGTGAAAAAGCCTTGAAAAATACATGATACTATTATAAATCTAAGGGCTGTCTTTCTCTAATACTAAGTATGGTATCTGTTTCCACATTCACTCAAACTCAGTATTTTTGAAGTGCCTAAAATGATAAGTAGCTAACATTACCTAAGCCAGCTTACTGTGACCAAACACTGTTGTACCACTGTAAGCACCTTGTATGTGTTGATTCAATTAATCCTAGAAACAGCCCCACAAAGAAGGAATTAGTACTATCATAGCTATTTTCACTAATGAACAAACTAAAACACAGAGAAGCCAAGAGTTACACATCTAGGAAAGTGGCAGATTTGACATTAAAAGTCTCATTCCTATGCCCATGCTCTTAACAAGCAACCTACACTACAAGACACTTGGATTCTGGTAAGACAGAGATGGTCACGCTATGTAAGCTATTATTAAAGAAATAATAATACCTATATGAATTCAAAATAGGAAATGAGCTTTCTAAGCAAAAAAATTCATTCATAAGACTAAACAAAAATGAAAAACTTCAGTGTGTCAAAACACCACAAGAAACATTAAAATGAAAATTATGAATTGAAAAAATATCCATTTCCAATTTTGTGCGTGTGTGTGAAAAATTGCAATGACAGACCATTAGGTCAATTTGGGATGACAAAAGACTGTGATTTTTGCCTCTTAGCTGTGGCTACCATCACTGGGCCTAACCAATGACTTTTAAGTTTAGACACACTGAACTTCTTAGCCAAAGGTTAAAAACAACCTAGGGCTTCTTATTATCTGGTAAGTACCAGGTGAACTTACACCCCAAAAGATTTGGGAGCTTGGCTACTCTCATTCAAATCAGGGTGATGGTCACAGACCACTGAAGCATTTTTTGAATCTGGGTCCCAGACTGAATGCATAACAGAGAGGTGGAAAAGGCCTGGGGATCAGGGGTCTCTAGTCTCAGCTCTGCCACTAAATGCCTGTGTGACTTTAGACCTTTGTGTCCCCATCATTGCTTTGAAAGGTTTGTATCAGCACAAAATGATACCTTAAGGTTCCTTTCTGTACTAAAATTTTATGATTCTGTGAACACTAACATATAAAACTACAGATTATACTATATATGTATTTAAATTATATTTAAAATTATACACACTAAGAAATAGCAACTTACCCCTGGTGGTTTATAGATTATGTTGTCTCCGCTATATCGTTCTGGTTTTGAAACAGCCCTAACAGAAAGAGAGAAGTAGTAATAATATTTTTTAAGAAAAATAATACCAGTAATACACCTGAATGAAGCAGAATTGCCTACCTGTTTTGCAACATATGAATTATAACAATTTGAATTATATACTTGTCCATCTTCTTTCCTACTTATAAAATTATGCAATACCAATAAAAACATATATTTAAAGGAAAAAGTTAATATGAGGCAGATTTTTTTAAAGGGAAATCTTAGTTAGCTGTTTTTGTGACTCAGTATTTTATGTGTAGATTGGCAATTCTGGCACTAAAATGCTGTTTTTGACCTCAGACTGTTTCTAGTAACTGAAGATCAAAGTCATTGAGTGGTCACATAAACCAATCAAAAAACACATTATTTGCTCATAAGTCAGACTCAACTATGCATACTCTACTTTTTTACTTTTTAAAACCAAAATTTATTTTAAAAAATAGATGAATTGAAATAACCTACATCTTTAGAATACAGTTCCATAAATAAGTAATTTTTAATTTGTTTACTGTTACCTATGCCTGGTACAGGCACATAATAAGTGAATAAATATTTGGTGAGTGAATTCTGCAACAAACTCTAAGTCAAAATGGGTAACTTCTTCTCTCTCTCAACTATATTTGGATTAACGGAACCCTGATTTATCTCCAGCTTCTGACTAGGGTAGTACAGGAGGTAAGGGCTAGACTGATGAACAGTGGGACAGAAGAAGAGAACATGCTCCATTCATTCATCATTCACTATTGAGTGTGCGCTTCCTTCGCACCAGGTGTCTTCTTGGCAGCTGACACACAGCAGTGAACAAAACTGACAATCCTGTGCTCTCATGGAGCTTCCATTTTGGTGGGGAAAGGCAAGTAGACACTTTTATCTTGGATGGTTAAAAACAAACAAAAAAGGTGCTATGAAGACAAATAGGTGGATAAAGAATGACACGTTAGACAATAGTAGTGCTGTTTTATATAAAGTTATAAGGAAAGATCTTCCTGACGAGATGATATCTAGACAAGCACTTCGGACAGAGACAGGAAGGGCAGAGGCCCTGCAGCGGGTGTATGCCTGCAGCGTCAGGAACAGCAAGGGGCTGCGTGGCTGGGCACAGTACTGCCAAGAGCAAGGGGGACAAGTGCCTTCATTATTTACTCTGTGTGATAATCCTCAAAAACCACTGATAATGTTTACAATAAAACACATATACAAAACCTACAGAAGTATTAAGACAGGGAAAATGATCACAAAATGGAGAGGACATACTATGCCAGAAATCTGGGATCTACTCAGGATGGTACTACAGTTGAGTCTAACAGTTACAGGCCAAAGAAAAGAGAGAGAGAATATTGTGAAATGTCAAAGGATGGTGGAGATAACCTCCAATGAGAAGAAAGAGTCAAGGAGAGAACCATAAAAATGATTCTACTTTGAAAGAGAAAGAAAAAAATACAAAATAAAGTCAGAGAAGTCAGAAAGGTAAGGAGAAAACCAGACAGATTCAACATGAAGTGTAGACATAGCAGAAAAAGGACAGGGTAGCTGAGGGTCACATCCTTCAGAGAACCTGAAGAGGATTAAGACTGAAAAAAGACCACCGGATTTGTTAATGAAGATGTGACTGTGTGGACAGAAGTTTCATTAGGGTCATGGAGGGGAAAGTTGGCTTCTAGGAGGTTAATGTTTTTAACTGGCTAGAGTATGAGAAATGCTAGGTAGCCAAGCATAACGAATCTTTGAAAAAATTTGAGGATGAAAAGAAAGATGAGATTATAGCTCAAGAGACAGGACAGGAAAGAGAGAATCATGTTTTTAGGAAAGGAAAGATGTTCATGAATACGGTCAGGTTGAAAACATGAGAGAGCAAGGACAACGGATGGCTCAGAGCCCCACAGGACTTTAAAGGGACGACTACAGGGACACAAGGAAGGAGGTTAGCCGTGGAAAGGAGAAGAGAAGGTGGTGGAGAGCTGGCGATGAATAAAGATGATATCGCTCATGCTTCTTAATGAGAGAGACAGTGTGTGGTTTCAGTTTGGAAACCCCGCAAGTTAATAAGCATTTTTCATGATGCAGGACAGTGTTAGTAAATGAGCTGAACAACAGTATGAGAGTTAGTTGTTAACTTGTCCATTCTTTTCCTTTCTTACCCACATTTTAAATAGAGTACAGAAAGGAAAATTAACAGACTTTCACACTCTTAAGAAGAGGCCAGAGATAGGTGTAAAGCCTTGCTTGTGACTTTAAGAGGACTGAGATAATCTCTGGAGAGGTCATCTTCAGAAAACAACCACACACAACACACTCAACTAAGATACTTACCCAAATGCAGAAAGGAAGGCACAATCATCATGCAAAATATTTGCTACTCTTTCAAAAACTCTATAGTTTTCTGAGTCCTTCTGCTCAAAATATCCAATGATATTTCTTTTGCTGCGCTGTAAAATAAAGTATGTAATTACTTTACAAACATGTATAGTTCTTTAAAAAGCATGTTATTTCATTTACCCAGCTGCTGTTCAGTTATCTCCAAATGAAGTGTGACTATAAATGCTTAATTGGCTTTTAACACCTAGTCCAAAACTATTAAAGATTACATTAGGTTGAAAATAATCTTAACTACAATCTAATATAATAATTTCCTTCTAGTATTTTTAAAATTTCAAGAAACAGATAATTGTTTAATCAGTGACAGTCTTTTCCTAAATAAGATGACTAATTCTAAGATGTGTTAACATAATATATCTATTTGTAACATGTGACTATTGGCAGAGACTCCTCCAAGGATCTCTCACGTTCCTACACGTTTAGATATATCCAAAATGCAAGACCCTGACCACTCTTTACCCGGGCAATCTCTCAGGGTTGTACGTGCAGTTAGCAACCTTGAGGTATGAGGTTATGTCTCCCTTCAGGACAAAGAGCAGCCTTACTGCTGGCTCTGAAATAGGAGCTCCCTGAGCCCAGAGTGCCCCTGTCCCACAACCACCTGCATGAGCAGGGATTTGTCTGGACTCTCTGTGTCACCTCCATAGGACTTGGGGGCAAGGAAACAAATGCAAACATGTCACACTGTTTGCTTGATGTGAGCAAGAAAATCCTTTGTCTCTGACCCAGGAGCCTTGTGTCTTCTGACAGCATCCATGAAATGATAATTTTCTAATTTATTTGTTTATAAGGAGGGTAAAAATCAAATCTCAAGCCTGGCAATGGCCATCTAAAGCCCAAACTCAATTGTTTTCATTTTTTTAAAAGAGCAAAATACTTCTTAGTGTACAAAGAAAAGGATTTGTTAAGCATATTGCTAAGGGCAGCTATGTCAGAGGACACTAAAATGTATACAAACAGCTGATATAGGGGTACTTAGAGCAGATACCCTGAGGGTCTCCACTAAGGAAAATATGGAGCCTTTGGCTGTGTATGCCTGCCATTAACGTCTATTTCTTCATAATTCAGGCTACCCTTTGTCCTCAATTAATTCAAATTAGTACAACTTTCCTGTTATGCTATTATACAGTAAAACATTAGCATTTACCTTGGGAATTCAAGAAAATTTCAACTTAAGTATATATCAAATCCATTGCAACAAACTATTAGAAAATGTGCAGATTCTTTGATTACATTAAGAATTTATTTACATTAAGCAAGCAGGTAATGTTCATTTGATCCAGCAAAAGTTAATGACTTACATCAAGAGTGGTGATTTCTGCTAAGTCATGCAGTTCTTGAATGGGGTCACTTTTTTGTTGCCTGATGTAATCTGCAAGTGCTTTCACTGATCGCTGACCCCTGTATTCTCTCTTCATCATCATCCCATTACGAAACAGTTTGAGGGTTGGGTATTTGCTTATCCTGTATCTCTGAGCTATATCAGCTAAGAGAACAACAACAACAAAAAATTAACTTCACCCTCAGACTCAGTCTGGGTGAGCCCATTAGCCCACCAGTCAAAAATCTTACAATTATTTAGGGAGAACATTTTGGTTTATATAATTCTTCAGTGTTAGAGAAAAAAATCAATCATGACAAGTTTGTATTGCTTAAGAGTCCAGGCTCCTAACATACACGGCCTGGTTTAAACCCCACAGCTATTTACTGGCTGTGTGGACTTGTATGTACCTCAAGTTTCCATGCCTTAGTTTCTTATCCGTTATGTGAGGATAATAATTTCTACCACATAGAGCTGTTTTAAAGACTAAATGAGATAATACAAATGCATGACAGAGTAAACACTTAATAAATGTTACTAAGTATTATTATAGATATATAATAGTATATAGATAACTAATATTAGATACTCTGCTAGTAGAAAAATTTATAATCCCACATACACAAATTTTGAGTATGCTAATACAATTAAGAGCAAAACTCAGCAGTATACACTAAAAAAAAAATCCCTTTATTATGACCTATGGGTATATTCTCACACAAATCATTAAAATTGGTGTTTATAGTCTCAAAAACTTAGTCAAAATGTGTGCTGATCTCATTTTTAGGAATCACAATTAGTAAGATACAGACTTAATCAGAACGGAAGAGCCTTCAAATTTTTCTGCTGTTATTTCCAAGAGGTAGCAAATAGGAGAAATCAATGGTTTCTAGACACGGGTAAAGATCAAATGTCATGTTAGTCACATGGATAAGAATGATAAAATTTTCAGAGCAAAGGGGACCTGAGAGAGCATAAGTAGCTTGAAACAGGTGATTAAAAAAAAACTGAGTTCTAAAATGAGAGCAGAATTCTAAAATGATGGCACAAAAAAACATGAATATTCTCTAGGCCCACCTCCATTTCTAGTAGTTGCAAAACAAAAACAAAATAAACAGGACTGCAATAAACTCTGTTGACCATCTTAATATTCTAGGAGATTAGAAGGTAGGAACTTTACCAGAGGGTATATACACACGTGTGCTGACAGTTTCATGGGTGCTTACATACATAGGTCAAAGCTTGTAAATTTGTATGTTTTAGATATGTACAGTTTACTGTATATCAACTATACCTCAGTAAAGAGGTTTTAAAAATCTAAATGAATACTGACTGTACAAAACACAGCAAAATTATGCCTTATGGGGTTTGACACAAATTAAAACACATAACAACAACAACAACATATAAACTGGGGGAGAGGAGGTAAGCAGAAGGCTAATGATTCTAAGTATTCTAAGATCTCTACACTGTTTAGGAAGAGGTAAAAGTACTTAGACTATATTGATAAGTCAAAGTTGCATTTTGTTCTAAGATAAGCAATCAAAGAATGATATAACGGTGTATTAGAAGTTAAGGATGGATAATGGGTTCTCAGAAGGGGGTTTGGAGAAAACATTATGTAATTAAGATCACAGAACACTTTGTTAAACTCCATGTAGGATTTACAAAGGGGAAAATCATACTTGACTATTAAAATTCTTTAAACAGAAGACAAATATGAGCAAATAGAACCATGGAGCATATATAAATGAGATGAAGGAGAATACTTTATTCAGCAAATCACAGAAATCTGAAATAATATCAAGACTTTAATATACAAGTATTTAATATTGGCATTTATCTGCTTGATCTGGGAGCTGGTACTTTTTGAAGAACACTAGTGGATACATAAGCTGTAAACCCTTTTCAACTCGACAGATTAAGGAGAAAACATGCCTTTGAGGGGTTGTAAAATGGTGGGTTCTTACCTGATCAGAGAGTTAATCAGATTAAACTGGCACTACAAACTGAGGACTAAGAGTGGTTTTATAAGCAAGTAGAAGATTTTTAAGATAAACAGAAGCACTTGTTATAAGGCAGAGGCCACAAAGGCTTAGGTTTACCCTACTTACAAGAAAATCAGCCCAAAGAAATAATAAAAAGGAACTTTACCTTCCTAACTAAAAGAACTCATTCAGTCCCAGCACATTACACACTGAAATGCAGCACATTATAAAATGAATTTTTGCAGTAATGTATAAAGGAAAATGTTTTTAATAAAAATGCTGTTAAAATTAGGTTAGTTTTATCAGCCAATGTTACAATGCTAGGGTCTGGAATATGAAAAATGTCTTTTTAAAAGTTACTATTTCCCCCAAATATCCATCAGTAGGAGAATGGTTAAATAAAGTACGGTACACCTGAACAATGAAGTACTATGGGCTGTTGTAAAAAGGAATGGAAAGATCTCCTTATGCTGCTAAGGAGCAATCTCCAAGATACACTGTTCAGTGAAAACAGCCAGGTGCAGAGGACTGTGAAAGAAGTATAAAGAAGAAACTTGGAAAAGAGGTAGGAATATATATATGTATCTATGACCCCCTACAGCCTCCAAAAAACATCACCAATGGAAGAAATACAAAGAGTGGTCAGGAATGGAATTTACACCTGCCTGACTATAACTTGGTTTTATAGTTTTGACTTGGGACAAAGGAAATGCTTACTAGTAAAACAAAATTAGATTTAAAAAAATTTAATACTGTAATTGTTATTTTGAAATAAACACACACATTATAGATAAAGCAAATGAGTTATCACGCTAATGCCTTTAAGAATCAAGATTTTTGGCATAATAATAAAGATATAAATATAAAATTGAGGAAATTAAGTAAAAACCCTATAATATTTCATTTGAAGTGAAACTACTAGCAAAAACTCACAATGTGTTTTTCTCTTTCAAAAATACATGTCTAAGTTTTTCCACTGAGAGTTTCATTGGCCAATTCTACCAAGTATTTAAGGAAAAAGTAATTCCATTTCCACAAACTTTTCCTGAAAATTGAAGAGAGTGGATTACTTCTCAACTCATTCTATGAGGCCAGCATTACCCTCATACCAAAACCAGGCAAAGACATAAAAAAATTACAGACCAATACACCCAATAAACAAAATTAGAGGCTTAGACACTAGTGGGCCTCAACACTTAACTGTAAACCTATAGGAATCGAGACAGTGTGATACTGGCATAAGGACAGACAAATAGATCAACAGAACAGAGTCCAGAAACAGACCCACCTATACATGTGGAAGTGACTTTTGACAAAGGTGAAAACAAAATCTAACTGTATACTGTTTATAAAATATACACCTAAACATAAGGATGCAAAAATCTTGAAAGTAAAAGGATGGGGAAAAAAATGTACCATACAAAATTAATCAAAAGATATCCTGTATAGCTATATTAACAGTAAATATGTACACATTAAGGCAAAAAGCATTGCTGGAAATCAAGAAGGATCCTTCATAACAACAAAAAGTTCATTACCCAGGCAGATGGAACAATTCTGAATTTGTATGCATCAAACAAAAACCTAAAAATACATAAAGTATAAAATGACAGAACTATAAAGACAAATCTGCAAACATGGTGGGAGATTATTAATACACCTCTTTTTGCAACTGACAATAATAATTAAAATTAACAAAGACACCTGAATGATTGGACACATATATGCGACACTACCCCAAAACTGCAACATATACATTCTTTGCAGGTATATATATCATACAAAAAAACAAACACATGATGAATCACAAAAAAGTCTCAACAACTTTCAAATGATTCAACTCATAATGAGAATAAAGTAACTTCTATGTGCCCATGAAACAGAGATAAACGGGAAACTAGAAAATATTCTGAACTGATAATGAAAATACATATCAGAACCTACAGCATACAGTCAAAGCATATACTTAGAATGAAATTTATAACATTAAAATGGGTATGTTTGGGGGAAAAGGCTGAAAAAGAGAGATGCATTAATCTTAAAAAGTCATAAAAAGAACAACAAATTAAAAATGAAGAAGTGAATAAAAAAGTTAAAGGCAGAAATTAATAAAGTGGGAAATAAACATACAATACAAAAGAACAAAAAGGCCAAAATCTGGTTCTTTGCAAAGGCTAATAAAATTGATAAACCCATAGAGAGAATAATCTAGGGGAAAAAAAAAGAGAGAGAAAACACAATTTCAGGAATACAGCAGAAGTCATTAACTCAGATAATAAGAGAATATTATCAATAACTTTATGACAATAAGTTTGGAGAGTAGGACAGAACGGAAGAATTCCCATAATATCACAACTCACTAAACCAACAGTAGAAAATATAACTGGTCCTAAAATCATTAAGGAAACTAAATCCATAATCCACGCCTTCTCACAAAGAAAGCTCCATTCCTAGAAAGCTTTACCAGCAAGCTCTGCTAAACATTTAAGAAGCCAATAATGCTATTTACATCATTCTAGAGACTACAAAAAGAGGAGACATTTCCCAAATAATTTTATGAGATCAACATAATCTTTCTGCCAAATCTGAGAAGGAAATGATAAGAAAAGAACTTAAGACGCAAAACTTGAAAGTATTAAATTGAATTTAGCATTAAATGCAAAAGAGAATACATCACAGTCAAACTGGACCTAGTCTAGCACGTCAGTTTAATGTTTGAAAAGCAATATAATTCACAACATTAACAGAATAAAAGAGAAAGATTCTACTACTTCTCAGAAACACATCTGATAAAATCAACATTTACTCACTTATATATTTTTGTCAAATTAGGAATAGAAGGGAACTTCCTTAATCTGATGAAGGATACCTCAATAAACAAATGCCAAACAACTTGATAGTCAAACGCTAAAAGCTGTCCTGCTGAGATCAAGAAAGAAGTAAAGATAACACTGTACTGGAGTTCTTAGAGTAATAAGAAAAAGAAATAAAGAATATATATATATATGCACACACACACACACAAACACAACAGAAAAGAAGAAATTAGAAATGTCATTATTTACAGATGATCTTATTGGGGTCACAGAAAACTCAAAAGAGAATCTACGAAAGGCCTTCCATAGTAGGCAGCAGAAATCTATTGCTCCTTCTGGGGCAAGTAGAAAAAAAACTGATTTTTTTAAAGTCACATTTTTAAAGATACCAGAGACCATGAAACCAATGAAGGCTAAATGAATTGATATTCCAGAAAGGAAAGGGCCATTCCTAAGTAAGTAAGCAAAAGCTCACGTACTGGCATTTCCTTTTCTACAGGTTTCCTATGCAATATTCCTCTTGGACATTAAATCCACAATTTGTGCAGATTTAGGGCTGAGGATTACACCTCTGGGCAGAGAGAACGAGAATGCAGTGAAGCTATTCACAGTCGCCTGGGCTGGAATGGTGGGCTGAAAGGGCCCTGAAATACACTGGAAGTCCCCAGAGGACATTTACTGAGTAGAGGGGTGACACAGGAAGCTGGAGACTGGGCTAGAAAGACAGAGTAAAATCTCCCATGGCCTTGTGGTGCTTAGGAGACACTAATTATACAAAGGGCCCGCATCAGCATCAGACATGCAACCAAGACGTTTGCCAGATTCTGAAGCTGCAGAGGCAAGGAAGCAACTAGATGTTGGAGAACACCATGATTTTTAAGACAAACTGGAAAAAAGGTACTGGTGACATGAGACAAATTATTAATATTCAGATTATGTAAAGAACAATAACAAAAGGAGCACCAAAAAGGTAAATGGGCTAAGATACCAGTCAATTTATGAACGGAATACAAACAGCCAATGAACATGTCAAAACATGCTTGGCTGTAATCAAGAAGTTACAAATTAAAACTACCAGGTAACACTTTTTGCCCATCCTATTGGCAAAATAACAAAAACTAATTTTTTTTTAAAAATCAGTAATATCAAGCCCTATTAAGGGAAAATATATCCTTCTACGTCCAACTTAGGTGCACATTTAATGTTAATAAGGCTAAACTAGACTAGCTGATGCCTAATTTGCCAAGGAATTTTTTTAATCCCTAAAGGATTTGATAGAAAGGGTATGAGATGGACCCAGACAGGTGATAAGCAGTCACTGAGTAGCAGAGCAGGCTTTAAAAATATTCCCTTGGCAGTGGTAGAGAAGCAGGGAGACTAGTAAGGAAGCCACTGCAATAGTCCTGGCAGAAATAACAAGAGTCTGTTTACCAACTTAAACATTACTACCTTTATGTTGCCTTAAAATTCTAGTTATGGATAGAAAAAGATTAGATAATACTTACAGACTATTAGAGGAATAGATGTTTGCTTGCTTAATTCTCAAACAACATCAGGCAGCAGGTATGCTGTATAATGAGGTGGCTTGTAATTATTAAGAAGCAAAAACCTTCAAATTACATTGACCAATAATCTCAGACATAAAGGTGACTTTTCATAAGCTTTGGTCAAAAGTGATTTTTAGGTAATTACAATGTGACATTTTGACAGTATAACAAAGAATGACTTAAGAGGTATAATAAGTGGAGATTTTATTATTAACAGGATGGATCAAATGTTAAAATGGATGTCAAAGGAATTAAAAATTTCAGAAGGTTAACAGCTCACTGATTGGAAAATTACCACGTACTTTTGCTTCAGTGGTCACTTACTTTCCCTTGATGGGCTCTGCCTGCCATCCCACTTGCCTAAAGCCCAGCAGGGTTCCAAATGGGGAAACTGCCTCCCGCTCTTGTCTCTGCAATGTCCCTCCCTGCTATGATTATCCACGACTGGTAACAGAAGAGGCAGATAATTTCAACAGGAAGGTCTTACGGTTTTCCTGGTTCTAGGATAAGGATCACTGCTGCCTATGTTCCCTTCCCCATTCCCAAACCATGCCTCCCCACAATCTGGAAATTCACACAAAATCAAAAACCCCACAACGAAATAAGACCCTGAACAGAAAAATTACAAAGCCTAGAAGCTTACTCAGGATTCAGACTAAACCTGCTCATCCAAGTTGTTTTATGCTCATGAAATCCTCACTGTATATTTTCTTCTTCCCTTTTTTTTTACTGAAATAAAATTGACTTATAACATTGCATCAGTTTAACATGTTGATTTAATACATTTAGCAATATTACAAAATGAATGTCACTGTAGTGTCAGCTAGCACTTGTATCACTTTACATAATTATCATTTCTTTTTTGTGGTGGGAATAATTAAGATCCAGTCTCTTAGCAAATTTGATATTAATACAATAATTGTTTATAATTATTTTCCTATTCTTAATGCCTCATTTGTGTATAGCTCATATATAAAAACTTCTCAGTTTCTAAGATGGAAGGTTCAAGTTGCATTGGAAGGCAGACAGGTAAGAGTAACTGGTATTTAGGAGCATGTGCTGCCTAATTCAAGGACAATTGAAAAGTACTTTCCTAAAAATGCTAGAGGGAGACAATGTTCTGCACTGACCAGTAAATAACATATGAATGTCTCTTGCTGAGTGCCATACAGCCTCTAGCCACTGGAGGTCAGCAGAGAACCTAGTCCCACAAGGGGCAGATTGATGGGACTTTGTAATACAATCTAAAGCAGCAGGACCACCTGGGAGAGTGATGAATTCTCCCCAAAGGAAGAGGCTGCATAAGATAAGATCATGATGAGATCATGATCCATAGTTGAACCAAAGGTAAGTTTAAGTGTGTGTCTGTGTACAGAAATTGTGAAAAACAAAGACAATTACAAAAAAGAAAACAAGAACCATTTGTAATCCAACCACCACTGGGGAAAACCACTATTAACATGTTGGTTATATCTTGCTGACTTTGAGTGAAGTTACTTAACTAGCTGTGACATGTTTCAATTGAGAAAAAAAATTAACTCTAAGGTTTTAGTTAAATAGTAAAGTGCCAGCATCAATATTTGCAGAATGGGTATCAGCAGCTTGGAAGAAAATCCTAGAAAGAGTAGAGTAACACTCTCTAATGAAGAGTTTTACCAAAACTCTCACTGGCACAGGAGATGATATTGTGTGGAAAACACAAAAATCAGTGACTCAGAATTGGAAAGTGATTGCACAAAAGTCAGATTCTGAATGTGAAATTGTTTCAGAATTACTTGAACAAATTTATTTCCCTTTTTAGGTACACAGATTAATGATGACCAAAAAAAAAATCTGTATCTAAGTGATTCTAAAATAGTTCTTATTAGAGTTACCCTGTGATCTAGCAATCCCATTCCTGTGCATATATCCGGAAAAAGCAAAAACTCTAATTCAAAAAGATACATGCATTCCAATGTTCATAGTAGCAGTATTTACAATAGTCAAGACATGGAAGCAACCTAAGTGTCCATCGACAGATGATTGGATAAAGAAGCTGTGATATGTATGTGTGTGTATACCACACATATAAACACACACACACAAAGGAATACTACTCAGCCATTAAAAAGAATGAATGCCATTTGCAGCAACATAAATGGATATGGAGATTATCATACTAAGTGAAGTCAGTCAGAGAAAGACAAATACATGATATCACTTATATGTGGAATCTAAAATAAATAATACAAAGGAATTTATTTATAAAACAGAAATAGACTCACAGACATGGAAAAACAAACTCATGGTTACCAAAGAGGGAAAGACAGGGGGAGGATAAATTAGGAGTTTGGGATTAACAGATATACACTACTATATGTAAGACAGATAAACTACAAGGTCCTACTGTATAGCACAATAAACTATATTTAATTTCTTGTAATAACCTATAATGGAAAATCTGAAAAAGAATATATATATATATTATGTAATATATATATATTATTATTAGAGTTACCCTGTGATCTAGCAATATATATATATATATATAACTGAATCACTTGGCTGTATACTTGAAACTAACACTGTACATCAACTACACTTCAATTAAAAAATTAAAATAAAATTAAATAAAATAGTTCTTATGATAGACATAAAGACCCTAAGTGATATGAAAGCACTGCATTATAGTGCAGTTTTTCTCAGTTTTTTTTCAGTTATAGATAAGTATGCCTTATAACCAGTGATGTAAGATTTGATGCAATACTGTAAAAAATACTTTATCATATTGTTGAGATAATGAGATAACCTATTTAAAGCACTTAATATAGTACCTACAAAACTAACAGTTCATAAATGCTGGTTACTATATATCCATCCATCTAGTCAACAACTATAAATGAACACCTATTATTTGGTACCAATCCAGTGCTAAGGATAAAGGGGTTAAAAAAAACAAAACAAAACAAGGTCCCTGCTCTTACAGAGCCTACATTTTATCATTATTATCAGCATTACTACCACTGCTGCTGCTACTTCTAATTGTTTCCACAGACTAAAATCTTAAATGAAATTCTTAAAACTCTTAATGTATAATACATGTAATGTACCAAAAAGATGTGCAAGTTTGGATTCCCTAAGAACAGAATAAAAGAAACCCTCTGTAATAATCCAACAATAAATGTATCTTCACCAGAGATGCAGCAATTCCTTTATGGGTGCTCCAGACGGGAGAAACTAAAAGGGCAACTGTCAGATCTGTGACAAATATGCAACCTGGTCCTCTGCAGGACGAGTGGGGACTCAGGGCCATCACAGGACATAAATGCCCTCTGGGTGGTGGGAAGAGGCTGTTCCTCAATGTGTCTCTTGATTCTGTTTCTTTAACTACCCTGACTGCCTTTTCCTTTTTCTCTTCCTCTACTTCTCTTCTACTTTGTCTGTTCCCTACATTAAATACAACAAATGGAGAAGTTAGGGGCTTAGGAGGCAAACTACATTTTACCACTGGATGAGGATTATTCAAGCTACAAGCTTTACACTGGAATTTCAAAAATTATATCTAAGCTTAAATAGTCGGAAGCTTCCTGATGTCACTCCAGCATCAGCCTGAGTTTAAAATTATTTCCTACAGTTCCCAACTCTTTTGGGGGTGGGGTAAGTAGGGCAGGGGGATCAAAGCAGGTGCGTCCAGCTCATATACAGAAACACAAGGGCTAACTGAGTGAAACTAGCCCATTATATCCACTCTTGCCTCTTTTCTTCTCCAATTCCAAGTTCTCAGCCCACTTACCAGAACCTTTCAACAAAGAGAGTCCTAGGAAGGGCATACAGAGAAGTGAGATAAAGGAAGGGAAGAAGGCACTCCACGGGATGGGGCTGGTGGAAGAAGGAGACAGAAGGAAACGCAGGCGGCAGCCCTACAATTATGTACTGAGATGGGTTTCCCTGACCAACTAGTAAACTGGCGTGGAGGACAACTGCCAAAGAATTCCCACTGCGTCCTAAGGAATGAGTACCTGCATTGTCTCCCACAGGGACTCCTTTGAAAATACTCACTTGGAATGTTTTACGAAAATTAGTGCCACTATGTTTTTATATTGATATATAATTATTTTGTTTGTTTCTTCACTTTATGGTCTCACCATATCCTCAATTCTTTATCAGGGCTGATAAAGGAAAAAAAACTGCATTGGCAGAAATTCCCAAATGCAAGACAATATCAAGATTTGTGGCCAAGATAGACAGTTTTCACAACCAAATTCAGCTCAATTTGAGCTTACAAAATATTATGAAGCAACATACAGTCTTTAAAGATTTAAAAAATTCAATGCAACAAAGGAAGGCTCATTCATTTTGCCACATTAACTTCTTCCAAGAACCTCTGTTGGGTTACATGAAGTCTTTTGCACTTATTGATGGGATAGGCTGGTTTTCCCTATTTTAGCTACTGATGGGATTTATTCTGTTTCTGAACATTAAGCTATCTTCGTGTTACCGGCAGAAATTCTACTTGGTAATGAGAGAATATTCACAAAGAGCACATCTACCTCCCACAGTACCTGGTGGTAAGGCAGAGATGCTACTGTCCAGGAGACGGCAACGTATGAGAGAAGGCAGTTCACGACCAACAAAATGGCTTCAACTGCCATCCCTGCTCATCACGGGGGGTTTTCACTAAAAAATCGAAACAGCCACAGAAAAAACCAGGGCTCTAAGTATTCCTCAAAATGCCGTAAAAGTCCATTCAAGGAAATTCTTTTAAAATTCAATGATCATGTTGAAGGTCATCTATCATAGTGAAAATAAACAGAAATTACAATCAACAGTATCACAGTACACCTGTACAGTACAGATTTCAAGCTTCTTCCACACATATTTTCACAAAAACTCTAAAGCAACAAGGCCCTCCTCCCTGCTCTTTTCTTAAACAAAGACAAATTACAGGTTCAGTGCCTTTTTATACCAACTTTCTATTTTGAAGACTTTCAAACCTACAGAAAAGATGAGAAGTAATATAATGAGCACCTGTACGCCCTCACCTGGACTTAACATTTTCCTGCATTTGGTTACCACGTTTCTCTTTCTCACCACACACACATACACACTTTCAATAGCGAATCCTGAATCAAGTTCAGTGATTTTTTTTAAAGTAACTTGCCCAACGGTATATGACTTAGTAAGCATTCTTAGTAAGGATTCTACCTTAGTAGAGGGTTGGGCCACACAGTATAGAAACAACAATAACAATATAAAAAACAGATAAACAACAAGGTCCTACTGCATAGCACAGGGAACTACATTCAACATCTTACAATAACAGATAACAAAAAAGAATATGAAAAGGAATACATATATATATGTGTGTAACTGAATCACTAGGCTGCACACCAGAAACTAACACAACATTGGAAACTGACTATACTTCAATTAAAAAAAAAAAGAAAAAAAGAAACGGTAATAACAGAAACAATAATACCACATATATGTAATTACATTTTAACAGAAAGCAGTCCCATGGTCCCCTGAGGATTGATGAGGGGAGAGAGGGACCACAAAGGAGCACAAGCAAAATTTTGGGGATGACAGATATGTTGATATCTTGACTGTGATAATGGTTTCACAGGTTCATACATGTGTCAAAACATTAAATTGTATAATTCAAGCTTGTGCAGTTTATTATATGTCAATTATATTTCAATCAACCTCTTTAAAAAAAAAAAAGTAAATCCGACCAAAGAACTATCTGCCTAACGGGCATTTATCTCCAGATCACAGGACTCTTAAAGTCCTTCTAGTCCAAAATCTCCACAATTCAACCAGCATGTAAGGGGTTACCCAAAGTACAGTCTGTCATACCAGCTCTAAAGAAGAGAGTGGAAAATATGAACAAAGCATCAATAAGGATTTCATAATGTCACTTTTAAAAAGTGAACAATTAACAGAGAAAAAAATATTTAGGGAGAATACACAATGTCTCAGATATAAGTTTCATTAATAAAAAACTAATTCTGTACATCTCTCTGGTAGATCAAAAAAATCTTAACTATGATTAGAGAACCTGATTACTAGAAACAGTATCATATTTATCTCAGATGTCCCCTGTTAATGTTAATGTTTAGAAGGAGAATAAATGATATTTATGGTTCAAGAATAGTTACTTTTTCTTCCCAATGACTGCAAGCTTGAGAGCATAATTTCAGATTTTTCTAGCCCAAATTCAGTGAAAGTAGGGGCTACTGTCTGCACTGTAATATCTAATTAAATACATAAAGAATAGAAAGATTTGAATAAAAGCCCACACCAAAAACATCCTGTTCTCTGCCAGTGAAAGGTGGGAGGAAAGATCCAGAAAGCAGTGTGGAAATGCAGTCCACGCTTGTACTGACAACTTCTACTGCCCCCTTCATCCTATCCAGTTGGGAACCTCAGCAGAAAGAAATGTGGGGTGTGGCTCAGAAGATTTGGAAATGCTCTGCTGTTAGCCATTTCTGCCTAGCACAGGGCTTTACCAGAAAATCCCCAAAATGTTTGTTGAATTGAATAGAAAACAAGCAAGTCTGTGAAGGAATCTGGTCAGGAGATCTGGATTCTAAGCCTGTGGTGACTAGACATTAAGCTGTATGACACGATTTCCATTTCCTCAACTGCAAAATGAAAAGTAGTACGTACACACACACACACACACATTCTATCTGTTAGGTGAAGTGTAAAGGACAGGAAATTTGCAGAATGGGAGTGTTCTGTATTCAGGCCAACTTACCAATAACTCTATGCAAGAAGCTTTCAATGAGGAATCTTTGTCTCCCAGAAACTATCAGATGTTTGAAATTCAGAGATTAGAGTTCTTTGGTCTCCACTTAAAAGGGAGCATTAAAAACAAAGAAAAGAAAGTAGTTCCCACCTTTGAAGAAGTGACATTGCAATTGGTGAGACAACTAAGACCCAATGAAGCAGAACCACCAAGTGCCATGGGTTTGGTGCCATGAGAGCGTTAAGTTCAAGGGTAATGGCAGCACTCAGGAGGAAACCCCACTGCAAGCACACTAGTCCAAGCTGGAGGAATCTGTCATGTGTACAGAAAACCATGAGGATTTTCATAGAGAAAGCACCACTGGGACAAGCATAATCCAAGAGGCAGGATTTTAAGTGAGTTTAACCTAAGTTTCTCAACACTCTCAGCAATTATAATCAGTAACTACAGCAAATCACACTTCAAAGACGGTCTAAGCCAATCTTAGTAGAATCTTTTACAGAATAGAAACACAAAAAACTCCAAGATTGTTTTATGTTAAATGACTACAAATGGTATTTTTGCATGATTCTAAGACTAACAGAAATCTTTTACTTTTCTAAAACTGTATTTCAATTTTATTTATTGATTTTGGTGTTTGCTTTGGTTAAAAAAAATGCTAGTTATGATATATTACCTGTATGCTTGCCCTAGTATATTTTAATGGAAAAATTTTCTTAATCCTACACACAGGCAAAATGGAAAATAGTGTTGTAAGTACATAAAGATTAAATATTAACATTTTAACCAAGGTCACTAGAACATTTCTGGCTTGTTCTCTACTGAAAGCAGAGCATTTTAAAAAAAAAGAAAAAAAAAAGTGTGTGTGTGTCTGTGTGTAGGAGGGATGGGGGTGGGACAGTTTCTTCCAGACTTCCTACTGAGGTACTTACAGTGCTGATCACAATCAACTCTGGCAAACACTACTTGATTTTCATTTGGATATTCTTCCTTAATGACATTAGAAGCTTCCTCAAAAATTGGGTGCAACATCTGGCTGAAACGACACCTATACACAGAGAAGAATACAAATTAAAACCGAAAGGCAGAAGCAATAAAATTTTATTTCAGTTATCATCCATTCACATTTAGTATATGTATAGTAAACAGCTTTTGACACAATCACATTGTTAATTTAGGGATCCTGGTGTCATTCATTGGAAGTGAAGACAAATTTGAATTCAAATACTACTTCAATTCAAAGACTGCACAAATCATTAAAAGATTTTGGTTTTTTCTACCTGAAGAAAATGGCCAATATTATGGAGCACAAAGCTAAAGATCTCTCACAGAGGCAATGAAACAAGTTGGAAATAAGCCCTCTAAGATTTATCTACTTGGGTCTGTAACTACTGAGACTCAGACATTTATAAAAGCAATTAGCTTTTATAAGTAATGAACATATTTTTAGACGACTACAAAATCTTTAAAATGGTAAGTTTATTGCAAATATTAGACCGACTGACCTGCCAAGTTCAATCAAATCTCATAGGCAAGTAAGCATGTTAAATAAATAAGTTGTATGAAAATGATATATAGAATATAGTGAACTGATTCCCCTCAAAATTCACCTCTGGTTAAAATGGGCTTTTGTATCTATAAACTATTAAATAGACTAAGCTCAGGAGCAAAATTTTTAAATTTCTAAAAGAGACTTCCTGTCCAGTTTCCTATGTCTGTTATTTTTGTTTTGTTTTCACTTTTTAAAAGGGGCACAAACCCCACAATATTCCAGAAACTTGATACTTCTAATTCTGGCTGCACCTTAATCAGGCCAACCACTTCACGAACATATTCTGCGGGTCATTAAAGGGAACTGATAGAATCAGAGGAGAATCAGAATCAGCACACAAGCAGCTGGGCTAGAATGGTCATTCTCACATGAAAAAGACCATTTTGTTAACAACAACAACAAAAAGTATAATTGCTACTGCTGCTTCCAGAGCCCTTTTCCACCAAGAAATTTACTTAAATGAGGCCTGCGAACTTTTTAATCCACATGTGACTAGGTCACACATATTAACTGTAAGTCAACAAAAATATAAAGCCTGTGAGAGATACACATTTCTTTATACTTCCTATTTTTGTATATAACTCTCCTAGCCCACACACCTGACTTCCTAAGGAGATGCCCCAGAATATACCAAGAAGACACAACCTGCATCTTCAATCTCTTGCTTTCAAGTAGTTCTTTCCTCTTTTAGCATTCTGAAATCTCTCTCATCTGGGACAGGTAGGGGGAGTCTGCGGACATCAGGGACCATGTCTTATTTGACTACATATTCTAAAAAGCATTTCAGTAGATGTCTGTTAAATGAATAAACTGATAGAATGGAGGAAGTGGAGAAGTTAGGACTGCAGATTTGTGGGTTCTAACAGTCTGCTACAGAAAGGGTTCTGGAGGGCTAGGGAGGCAAGGGGTAGGGATTGATTAACGGTTTCTTGTAGAAGTAGGATATGGCCTAGTAAATAATCAGTGGACAGGCTCCTGGCTTGAGGGCAAAGATAAAGACATATGTTAAGGGCTCCCTTCTGGATTGTCCAGGTTGCTGCCCAGTAAGCACTGAAGCTCAGGCTCACGTTTAAAACAGAGTCAGTTTTAATACCAAAAGGTGAAAGAGGAAGATGATAGAAAAATTCAGTTGCTATATTACTGTACCTTCATACAAATGGAAAGTTACATTTATAAAGGTAACATAATGAAAGCAAATTTATCTATTAAAAGTGCCTTAAGATTCACGTGAATCCAATCTGCAATCTGGTGCTTGAATCAACCCTTTCTAAATCAACCAAATGGGTGAAAGTCTTCGCAGGAACAATTTAGGGGCATTCACTAGGATAACCTAGTAGGGAAAAAAAATAAAAGCTTGGGAGTTTAACATAGCTGAGTTTAAATCCCAGTTCCACCACTTACTAGCTGTATGACCTTTCTTTTTCTTTGGGGGGGGGTTGTTGTTGTTTATATACATAAATTTTTTTTTATTGAGTTATAGTCAGTTTACAATGTTGTGTCAATTTCTGGTGTACTGTATGACCTTTCTGAACCTCAATTTCCTCAACTTAAAATGGAAAGAATAACACCTACCTACAGGGTAGTTCTGAGCATTAAAAACAAGGTATGTAAAGAGCCTGGCACATGAGAGCATTATTAAGTTCCTATCAGGGTTTATTGTCCTCTGAAGTATATTTTTAGGCAGCTCTGTTAGAGAATTTATCCTTAAGTCATGCCATATCCATAACTTCGAAAGGCAATTCAGAATCTAGCCTTTGAGGCTACACAGTGTAACTCTATGTCCTACGGTCAGCTACCTAAGTTTTATTCAGTTGAACAAAAGAGTATTAATTCATGAACAACTCCAGGTATTCTTTGGGTAATATGCTTCCTAAGTAGCTGCAGTTAGTCCACATTTCCAATTCACTTTTTACAAGGTCAGTGGCATGTTCTATTTCTTTCTTATAGCACAGAAAATCCTGCCACCGAGATAATAGCATCCTAGTGTTAACTCTGCCACAATTTAGTCAGGTGGCCTCAGGAAAATACCTTATTCCTCTGGATCTCAGTTTTATTTTTAAAGACTAGAAAATCTTCTACCAAATAACGTTATATCTGGACAATCCCAGCTTACCTTGGAAAATGCTCTTTTGTTATACGTTTTATAAGTTGTATTTTCTCTGTATATCTCTAATAGTTTACTGAAGTTCTTCAAATATAAATACTATACATCATTCACCCAGGAAATATTATGTACTTATCTGCCAAGCATTATGCCAAGTGTTTGGGGATTCATGTTGAAAAAAGATAGATACGGTAACTTTTCACAAAGCTAATCATATAGTAGGGAGCCACAAACTAAACCATAGCATACAAGTGTTATGACTGGGTAAGTATGGGGTGTTTTCAGAAGATATAAAAAGGGATCCTAACCTGACTTGGGAGCAGGGGTAGGGGTACTGATTAGGAAGGTGACCTGGAGAAACTAGCATCTAATCTAAGACTTGAAAGACGATTAAGACTTAACCAGGTAAATAAACAGGTGAGAGAAGAGAGATCCATTCAGAGAAAACACCGTGAGTAAAGGTCCCGTGATAAAAGAGTATGGAATATTACAGAAACTGAAAGACATTCAGTACCCCGGAACAGAATATGGGAGTGGAGAGAGCTAAGTTACAGAGCTGCAGAGGTAGGAAGGGACCAGGTCATCAGGGGCCTCTTAGGCCAAGGTAAGGGACTTTCTAAAGGTATTAGAAAACCATTTAAGGGTTTTAAGATGAGGTGTCAACTAATTCAATCTGCACTTTAGAAAAGACTACTCCAGCTTACTTTGCAGAGAATAGAATGGAGACACATAGGTCTAGAGGCACAGGAAATAAATTAGAGACTGTCATAGGAATCTGGGTAAATTGCAGGACTATGACCTGAAGTAGGGTAGTGGCAGCTAGTAGGTAGTAAGCCTCAAAGCGCCCCATTAGATACAGACCATCTAGGAAGAAGGATTATGTGAGTGTTTCTAACTTCTCTCCAGCTGATGCTCCCTTCGTTCTATCCCCGCGCCACATTCCTGAACATCTGCTACATAGTATGTCCTTGTTTTAGATGCTGGGAATACTAAGTAAGACATTATCTCTGCCCTCAAAACTGTTTGCTGGGCACAAAGATGAAAGACAAAACAATGTAGTAAGAAAAGAATGCAGTACACAGAGACTGCATGCACACACAAGACAGAATCCAAGTCACACAGGGAAAAGAGTAAAGGCTTCCTACAAGTAGTAGTAGATGGTACATATTAAAAAAATCAACACTATTTTTCCTTCTAAACTTGCCATACCACATCCTCACCTCTAAACACTGCCCTACTTCCTCAGTTAAGACAAATACAGAATCCCAGTATGTACTCTTGTGAGAGACAGAGAGAAATCTGAGTTTTTATGTTACCTGCTTTTAAGATGTGGGATAATGGAATCAGGTATATTTCTCTCTTAAAACAAATGCTCACCAAATTAGTCTACTTCATTTGTGAATGAACCTTAATTGATTTTGGGTGTGGAATATTGCCTCACAAAAGAAAGAGGCTTCCCCATTCACCCCTTTTCTAGCAAAGAAAAAACACCTTTAGCAAGTTAAAAAAAAAAAACCCTAATTGATGCACTCCCCCCTCATAAAAGTAAGATATTACTTACCAATCAGCATAAAAATTTACTAACGCAACATCAGCATTGTCTGAAATTAAAAAAACCAAACAACCTAAGTTATTTGTGTCTACAAAATTTTGACAAGACTAAAGATATGGTTTTCCATCATTAAAAGCCCACTAAATATACATAATAACAATGAAATTACTTCTCAGAAACCCATACATAGTCACAGATGGCGCTATACAATTTGTGGGAGTCCCTGTTCCATCTTAATATCTTCGCTGAGTGAATACAAAACAAAAGGACAGTCAACCCCAGATTAGGTAAGTAAGTTACAAAATAGCCTACTCTCTTAAAAAATTAAGTGGAATGATCCAGATTTTAATAATCCATTTTTGGACCTTCCATATTCATAAATAACTGAGAATTAGCTCTGCAAATAAAATCCAATTTCAGAGAATAGACCTGTATAACTAAGCTATTTCTAAAACTCAGATGTCCCATCTAGTTGCAACAAGTAACCTGTAACAGCATTGTGTAAGATGTACTTTTTCTGGTTCCTCCCCATTTAACAGTTACTCTCTGTTGCAAAAAATAACTTAGTATCATTTGCATATCCAGATGTGAAGACATGAAAAAAAAAATCTGTTCCTTTTGCCTAAACTTAACACAGAGAAACTTAAATAAACACCTCAGTACTCACACACACACACACACAAAACTCCCCCACACACAAAGATATTCCAGAATTTGAAAGATGAAAGGGGTGAGGATATGTAAGTTTCAATTCTCCTTTTCCTTTTTTACCTTCAAAGCACTTTTTATCCACTTGCTATTCACTCTAAAGCAGTGTGGTTCACAAAATGTGAGCCCTGGGACCAGAAGCGCCAGCATCACGCTGGAACTTGTAGAAATGTTCATTCTTAGGTGGGGTCCAGCAGTTTCTGATCAGAAACTAGGGGGCAGGCTTAGCAGTACAAGTATTCTTAAGTCCTCCAGGTGATGCTGATGCATGCTAAAGTTTATAGCGCCATTTCTCTAAGGAGATCCCATAATGTAGGAATAGACTTCTTAGCATTTAAAACCATTTCCAAGAACACAAAACAATATATGATGGTCAATGAATACTTCTTTTACCTCTTTATTGTATTTAGCTTTCCTCAAACTAGTGGGTGAAATAGAGTGCTTTAAAAAGAGAGAGAAATCATTTATCCACACTGTATTTTCTTAAATCTCCTAACCACAGCTTTACCTTCCCTCTATTACTTTTGAAAACAAGAAATGTTTTCACCCAAGTTAACTGTATTTACAATTAAATTGTCAGCAAACAAACAAAACACTTATTGAACTTAATTGGACCAATGACAATAAAAAAGATCAAAGTAGGTGATTTAGTTAAAAGCTAAAAAAGACAAAAAAGTGGTAGGCTGTGTCGTAAGGTCATTAACATTTAGTACTGCACAGTGGAAACTGTTGGCCTCTAGGCAACTAAATACTCTAAGAATTGTTAAGAGTGGTATGTATGACAAGGCAAAGAAGTAAAACAGGACTGAAAGTTTACTTGTAACACAGGAAAGCAGACTTACATATTTTAAGAAATTTTACTAAAAATTAGTTAATTCAGTAAACCATGAATGCTGGTTCCTCAATTATTCAAGACAATTGAGATTGTATTGTTTTTGTATCTAAACTAACTCTTTATAGAGAAGAAAATATACTTTAAAAATATCATGGTACTTACTTAAAATGTCATCTATATTCTCTGTATCAAGACTTGTTATTTCAGTTGTTACAGGAGTAAAAACCCAAGTTACCTAGAAATTTAAAAAATTTGAAATTAATAAATGTTTTCATAAGAGGCAAATAATACTGAAAGTCTAAAAAGAAAAAGAAAATTTATGAATTAAGTTGGTTCCACTATTTACAAAATCATCCATCAATTGGTTTTAATCTTTATTATATATTCTAACACTTCACAAGATCAAGGAAATAGAAGTACAACTTCTCAAGCCTAGAAATTGGACCAATGGATTTCCTATGCTTCTAACTACATAAAAAAGACTGTTTCCAAACAATTTTTAAAATTGAAAACGTATTCACTCTTTAAATTAATACTTTCAACATCTCTGGTGCCACAAGAAAAATTTTGCTAGATTATTGTCAGTTTTGAAAGAATATAAAACCAAAGCTAAATTTGCTGATTCTATCCCACCATGTCTCTAAGGCAAAATAATGAAAAGAATTTAAGAAACACCTTTCAAATTGTGAACCAAAAGCCCTTCTTGCCTGGTCTTCACCTTCTGGTGATACAATGTGTTATGTGAGAGGCTATTAAAAAGAGATTAAGAATGTTCTGTGTCCACTGTAATGTGTCAAAAACACAAAGTTCAAGTTTATCAAAGAAAATCTCAGCTTGTCATCTGCAAAACAAAGAAAAGGCATAATTGTAAACTAAACTAGCAACTGTTTACTTATTTTTAAAAGTCACATTTAGTATATTTTATTTTTAGGTTCCATCTTTAACATACTATGTGTTTTGATGCCTGGACAGTTTTTTGTTCAAACCAGTTTGTGTATGGAAATCCACTGCTCTTTAGTAAGTGACATCTAACATTAGGCCCTGATCCAGGTATTGAAGACCACTCTGCTTACCCATTTCATGGACACTTTGGCACTCACAATGGTTACAACTCAAAATTTTATAATTCACCAACAATTCAATTTCAGAACTGTATAAAGAGACATGCTGATGCAGACAGGTAAATAAGCCCAGCCTATTATTTGAAATATTTCTATAAATTCACTCTTTTCTTAGAAAAAGCCTGAGAATAATACCAGTCTTATTTCCAAGTTACCATAATACTGTAGCCAGTAGCTGACATTATTTCTGCTAGCAGCCAATAAATTATACTCTCCCAAAAGTAAGCTAGATAATTTGGAATCCCAGAATATTTTACTTATATAACTAATTTCATTATTTTCAACACCTCAAAAATTGACTGGAAAGATCAGACTTCCCTCACTAGTCATTGCTTAATATCCATATCTCAGTTAACAAATCCTTCCCACATCAGTGTGTGACCAGCTTTAGATAACTATGCAACCTGTTAAGAGATATACTGAAGCATATTAAAATGTTTAAAGGTTTATTTGAGAAGAAATCAATTGAATTACACAGCATTCAATCTAGCAGATAGAAAGGAGCTCCAAGAAGCTGTACAAAATGAAAGACTTTCATAGGCAAAGGGGAACAGGTACAAGGAAGTTATAGGAGGCAAAAAAAGTGGGTTGGTTATTGCAAAATTAATTTCCTTTAGAGGATGGCAGGGGTCTATTTGGCAGATGACCTAACAAGTGCTGATCAGGTGATTCCTCACTGACTGGTTTAGATTCCATTTCTGGAGACTTGAAACTGTAATTAAGTTAAACCTTGGTTAGGTGACTTGAGGCTTAGCATAAGCAACTCCATTTTGGGCCTGCTGTCTTGTTTTTAACAATTATATTGGTACAGCAAGATTTTAGAGCAGATTGTGTGCTAAAGAAAAATTCAAGGAGAGGACGCAAAAATATTATCATAAAGCAACAAAGCTGGTCATTATGAAAGTCAAGTCATTAAAATAAGGACAGTCATTTACAGTGTCTACTAGCTACTGAGGGCACAAATGCCTGAGACATGACATGCTCTATCTCAAGGAGCTCTCAAATGAGCGCCGGTGACAAGGAAGGGAGAACAATGTGGTAAGTACAGATATGATCCTGATCTTCAGCTGTATAATCCAAGGAACTCCATTTGTGAAGAGTTAGTTACTGCTTATCAAAATATGCTTACAGAGAAATATATTCTAAATTCAATTGCTTTTTACACACTAGGTAACGACTAAAATGAGGCAAGATCAATATGGTTGTATTAAACAGATAACTATCACATAAGAAACATCGTGCTAATAAACATGCAACTAGTAAGACAGATTCAGCTAACAGTTGGGTTTAAGAGGGCCCAAAGCAAGAAAGCTGTCTTGGACCCAGTATGTCTCCTTCCTGAAGCGTATAAAGAAGGCAATTCATCATTAATATTTCTATTAATACGCAGTATGAAGGGAAAGATAGGATGTTTATTTGAATTGTTAGTAAGCTCCATTAGTCTGACAAATTGTTTCTTTTCATGTCAGCCTTGGGCAGAAACAAGATTCTTCTGGGAAAACATCTTTATGTGTCAAATGCTATAGTGCTTAAGTGAAATAAAGATAAACAGCTCTAAACCAAGAAGGGAGGAGGGAAATCATTCATTTAATTTTTAAATTTAGACCTGAAGTAAACTTTTAATTTTTTTTAAAGAAACAAAATCCTACACAGAAATTCTGAATAGAAGATCTTAGTAGTCATGGAGAATTTAGTTTCTCATGATGAAATAGTTAGACAACATATAAATATAATATAAATACATAAATATAAATATATAAACATAAACTTATGGAATATCTTACAAATCAGTCATTCTCTTCAGTTCATTAGCTCATTTTCCTGTCAAGAAAACTGAGAAGAATCTCCAGTCATCTTCCATAATTCATTAGATACTTCTTCCATATGCATTTATTATACCAAATATTAAACATGTCAGTCTGAGATATGTTTAGTGATATGATCTTATATAAAAGGCACATCAGTGAAATGGTTAAGTACTGCACCTAAATTCACTTTTTTTAAAAAGTGAAAGGCTAGCTTTAAATAGGAGCTCTCCAGTCACAGATATAGAGAACAAACTAGTGGTTTTGGGGTGTAAGATAATCTCAAGGATGTATTGTACAACAGAGGGAGCATAGCCAATATTTTGTAACAGCTGTAAATGGAAAGTAACTTTTAAAAACTGTATAAAAACTTAAAAATTTAAATAAATGAGTAAGTAGGAGCTTCTTCAGCAAGTAAAAAATATTTTCTTCCAATAGACGTTTTTTAAACACTGAGATATCTTTGGGAACTAAAAAGCTTTCCTTTCCTTTAATTTCCCTGAATACTTTCATGACCACCTAACTGGCTAGTGATGCCAGTGCACTAGCTGTATTTCCACAGCATTTTTAAAGCTACCCAGCAGCCAGTTGTTTTTCCAAAATATGCCCCACAATTTTTTTGCTTCCTTCTCTTTGCATACATAGTTTCCTCTGCCTGGAGTGTCTTCTCCACTACTGCATAATCAATCCTTCAAGGATTGATTCCCTCTTCCATAATGTTCTGTCTGGTTTTCCTGGTAGAAAATGACTTTTTCTTTCCCCAAAACCCAACCTACTCAATGGGGATAGAAAAAAGAAAAATGTAGGTTAGGGAAATGAAAGTTACTGCAAAATTAAAATCCTCTCTGGATTAGATATTGGTTTGAAACAAGATACAACAAAAAGTTACATGATTAAAGAAAGTATTTTAAGTATTTTGAAAAGTATTTTGAAAAGATTTTTTATTATGCACTCTCTCAATGTTAGGTCAAACTTTTAATTGTTACAATATTAACATAAACATGCTATACTACTAGCATATACAAAATGCTCTGGCACTCACTGCTAAGCCCATGTTATTATTCTTTCCAAAAAAACATTAACTGAACAAGACACCAATGCAACAGGATCTTCCTTAGAAGTATGAACTAACATTAATAATAACACATACTGGAAGTAAATTATTAAAGCTTTTAGTGTAATTTTTAAAAATAAATAAATACATTTTCTTAGTACACTAAGACCCTTTAAAGTGGTTACCATTCAAATACACCCGTAATGGGGACTACTGTGACACTCTCTGAATCAACATCTCCCTTCAATACAACCTGTGCCCAGAGTCCAGACTAACCTTTTCGAATGCTGCTTTGCATATATAGATTCCTCTGTCCCCCGAAAAAACTACATGTGTTTTTCATTGTCTACAGTACAAAAGCCTAACTCCTTAGCCTGCATTTAGGACCACTCACCAACTAGCCCACACTCGCCTTCCTAAATCACATCCTACTGCTCCCCATCTATATTCTATCCTCCAAATAACATGAACTATAGTTAGAGTGACCACACAGTCTAGTTGACCATATACTCTCACTTGCTGGAGACAAATGCAGTATATATCTGTTTCCCTGGAATATTATCAATAGCACCACTCTCCTTCAAAAGGGTCTGGGTTTGGGCAATAAATTATATCATCATCCTATCTGCAGCAGACCCTTGGCAACTGAGAGGAACTGTAACAAGCTCTTCACAGAATTATTATTAATTATTAATAAGCATATAATGTCCTCCCATATAATATGCAGTAAAACAAAAAATGGAATGCGAGTGAATACAGCAGAATAAAGATGGGCCAAGATATGAATACTAAGCTAAATCAATCATTAGCCTCAGTCCTTGACTTGAAACATTAGGCTCCTCAGCAAAGGAATAAAATCAGTAACCCAGAAAAATTATTACATGACCCTTCAAGGGCCACTTACAAATGATTCAAATTCTGTAAGTTACAAATTCAAGAATGCAAGGGGTCTTCAGTACCTGCAATTCCTAAAATGTGTCATCTTATTCTCTTGCTTCCATACTTTACTCATGCAGTTTCCTCTGCTTGGAACAGTTAGGAAAGCCTATCTAGTTTTCAAGACCCAATTCAAATGCTGTCTTTCCAATGAAGCCTTTCCTGATGGTCCCAGACAAGAGTGATTAATTTCCCTCCTCTGAACCCCCAGTACACTCTCTTAGGGTGTTAACATATTATTTTTTTCACATGGATTACTTGTGTTATCTTACCTCCTGTAGGAGACTCTGAGTACCTTGAAAGTAGAGATTGTACCTTATTCAATTCTGTTCCCCACATATCACTTACTACAGTACCCTCCTTGTACTCAATGAGTTCTCAAATATGTACTAAGTGAATGAATGGGTAGATTATATTATTACATTAGGAATTCAGAGGGAAGGTATTGGAAGTGAGAAATAGGGAAGAAGGGTTCAAAGATGGGAATAGTCAACAAATATTTTTAACATATTTGAGGAAAATAAGGTTATCAAGTAGGAATGAAGTCTATTTTAAAATTTGGTTTTAATAATGTAATAGTGAAAAGCACAACACTAGGTGATGATTCATAGACTTGGATTTAGAGGGAATTTAAACTTAATTTAGATCTCCCGCCCCCTCAGTGCAGAAACCCCTCTATATCACAATCTAAGAGCTGTCACGAACCCCTAGCAATACCTTCTTTCAGTTACCTGAGCTGTTCCCGGGCATGGCTTCCAGACACTTCAGCACACAAAATATCCTCACTTAAAAATAGCTATGTTAAATTAGTGGATAAAAATCCAATATGTCTCATATTGTCCAATACTGAATGTTAATTCAGCCATGAAAATGAACGATTTGGGACTTTTAGGACCAGAAGCTAATAAAGTATCAGGCAGAAGAGGTTATCAGATATTATTTCTGTTAGCAACATTTATAGTCACAAAAGCATTTGCTAGGCTTTGTTTTAGGTGTTTCATTAGAATATTTTAGTAAATGAGTTTAGAAAACAAAGGTGCATTTGTTCGTTTTAAAGCTCATAATCTGGTTTCTCTTCAGATCATATAAATCTTCCGCCTTTTAAAGCTCAATACTTTAAAACCTTGCATTCAAATAGTGGTCCCTGGACCAGCAGCACTGGCCTCACCCCGGGGTGCTATTCTGCCCCTGAGAAAGGCAGAATAGCAGGCCCCACCCTAGAACTATTGAAACAGAATCTCCATTTTGATAAGATCCCTAAGTGACTCCTAAGCATATTAAAGTTTCAGAAGCACTGTCTTAGAGAACAAAACTTTTGACTCTACAAACAAGCATGTAAATTCATTTTAAACTTTGTACAATGTTTTTGGTCCTCAAATATGAACCCAAAAACAAGTAAGACTCATTTGTGAGAATTACATATGGACACACAAATTACTGTGATTTTAGAAAAATGTGGAATCTAAAATCTCATTAGAAATACATGCTGACGTTAATTTTTTAAAGTATACCATCTTCTGCTTGAATAGTTAGTTCTACATGAAAATTAATGGCATAAAACCAATTGAAGAAGCTTCAAGAGGATGTTCCCTTCCCTATGGCATTACTGTTGTCCACTGGCAGGACATCTGCTAGGCATTCTACAATAAAAGCTTAGTATATTTTTGCTAAATCTTTCATTTACCTGCCTTTCTGTTGGGAGATTCTTAAAGTGCTTTACAAACTGTCTCTCCTATAGCAAGAAATAAGTAACGTACCAGGCAACAGCTCCCTTCTGTTACTAACCCAGATTGACAAATCAGCCTCCCACCTGAAGTTCCAATGCCATGGGACCCAGGCTGCTGCTTCTCCCTGGGGCCACTTTTCTCACTGTGTTTTGCATTAAGCTGGCAGGCAACAGAAGCGGAGGGGTTTGCAAGGAGCTAAGAAATATGAAAGGTCCCCAGAGAAAAGAAGCTGAGGCTGACAGGCACTGTGCGAGCCTTGAAGCTGTGTGTCAATCAAGGCACATCTCACTGTTAGTATTCCCAGAAGCATTATAATGAACTAGAAGTTCAAAGAGAGGGGAAAAAAATAGGACTTCGAATAACACTAGGAAGCGACTTTAACTCTTAAACTGCTCAGTGATACAACTTTTTTATATCATCGTAACCTATTTTGGACAAGGCAGAACCGATCTGCTTTATAAAGAAACATTAAAACAATCACAACATTCTTCATTAAATAACTCAAAATACGATGGATGCATACATGTTTGGGGAAACAGATCCTAAGCAAAAACAAATAACTCAAATATAAATAATATAATCCCTACAAGCAAATTTTGTCAGAAAAACAACCATAGAAAAGGAAAAAATATTGTTGCAATTCATACTTTTTCCTGCATATTAGCTATTTGATCGTGCATGGATTTCCAATAAAAACTGACCTCGTCTGTGTTCTGTTCTTCATTGTATCCTAAAATGGGATGAACTAATTTACCTGGAATAGACAATGCACTTGGCTGACCTTCAGAGAAGAATGCTCTTATTAACAAAAAGCTCTTCAGAACTGGAAATGAGCTTCTTACTGTGTGGTAAGATTTTTCTCTTAAAACCATCCCATATTGCTTCTCTAAAACCTAGACTTCTAGCAATGGAAGTACTAAAAAGCATAGGAACTGGGAGAAAATTCAAAATGAGAGTTGCTATATTCTTTTTCTGTACACATCTTGGCCCCAGAGAGGAGGGTGTTTTGCGAAGAAGGTGCAGGGGGTGGCGGCAGCTTCTGGATATGTGAGACAATGTTCCATTCCTCACTGTCCCCCAATTAGTACCTAGCACTGGATTTTGTAAGTAAGGGTCCAGACAAATACCCATAAATGTGGAACCGGCTGGCACTCTCTGAAGCCGCTCTCAAGCTCATGTAAACCCGCACCCCTGGGCTCCTTGTGTGCCTGGAGCCATTGACACCTTAACCCCAACTCCCCACTGCAGGACACATGGCATACCTGCATTTCTGCAAGATATAAAACATCTTTTCTTGATACATGTTTACCCTAACAAAACTCATTGCCTCAGTAGACAGCCCGTCTCACAGTATCCTAGGCAGACAGGCCTCACATTCTGCCCTTACCAAAGCTGTAAAACCAACTGTTCAGAGAAGTCTGTGACAGATCTTACAACCAATCAGGTACCTGTGCACAAATTGATTATGCAGCCCCTACTCATTGTGTCCACAGCCCCCTCCCCCCAATAAAAGACCCTGCACACACACCCTTGGTGCTCACGCAGGCACCTCTCACCTGTGTGGCCCGCTGTTGCCTATAGCAGCATACCTATTAAACCTTCCTAAATTTTTCTCAGTCTCTGGTAATTCTTTACCAACCCACATTATCCACTCACCGTGTTATGCCCACAAAAAATATATACCAAGAGAAAATTATGACTGCCTTCCTTGTGTAACACTAATTCTTCCCCAAGAGGCATGATCAAAAAGAGTTAGTTTCCTTAAGAGAGTCTACATACATGTTGGTACATGCATTCTTTTGTTAGGTCACTCATTCATTCCACAAATCTTTAAGTGAGTCATCTATTACATCCTAGGCACCGTACTAGGCACTGGGGGAAGGGATGTGAATAACATTATATAGATATTTATATTACATCTTGGCAAGATCATCAAACAACAATTTCACTACTATATTAAAAAAGAGAGGGAGAGAAGATTCTCTAATTTAAGAGTCACCATACATTCCTGCAAAGTCATTATTTATTCTCAAAAGATAACTGCTGGACACCAAGCAATAAGAATTACACACTGTGTTATACTCCCTTTTTGCCTAGGCTTTCAAGAAGCCTTTAGTTAATCTTAATGTGGAACAACTGCATCAACAGTCACTGAACAATCTTAACATCACTAAAAGCAGGACAACCACATTTTAATGCCTTTTTGTAACTGACATACAGCACTGTATAAGTTTAAGGGGTACTGAATAATCACTGGATGTGTATACTCATGAAATGATTAACACTGTAAATTTAATAAACATCCATCATCTCATGTAGAAACAAAATTAAAGAAAAAAAATTTTTTCCCTGTGATAAGAACTCTTAGGATTTACTCTCTCAACAACTTTCATATGTAACATAACAGCACTGTTACTTACCTATTAATGCTTTTTGATAGGATGCAATAGGAAATAAACAGCACCACTTGTGAAGTAATCTTAACCCCCCCAAAACTGAATCTGCCCTCAATCTAATCTAGCCCAAGAAAAACTGTGTAGGAGACAATGAATACCGAGGAACATGTAAAATGAAACCATGAGAATGCTGGCGGTTCTGTCAAAATAAAGGAAATTTTATAGGAAAAATGACAGCCTATCTTCATTTGGGCTCCCACTGGAAGTGGATCCTGAGACAAGGCAAGAAAAGGCAAAACTATGGAGATAATTTAAAAAAAAATCAGTGGCCAGAGTTTAAAGGGGAGGGATGGATGAATCAGTAGAGCACAGGATTTTTAGGACAGTAAAACTACTTTGTGTGATACCAGAATAGTAGATACATGTCATTCATTATACATTTCTCCAAATGCAAAGAATGTACAATATCAAGAATGAACCCTAATGTAAACCATGGACTCTGGGTGATAATCATGTATCTATATAGGTTCATCAACTGTAACAAATACCACTCTGGTGGGGGATAATCAGGGAAACTATGCGTGTGTTGGGGCAGAGAGTATATAGGAAATCTCTATGACTTCTGCTCAATACTGTTGTGAAACTAAAATTGCTCTAAAAAAGGGTCTTTTTTAAAAAGTTATTCCTTATTTCACTATCAATGCAAATAAAGTTATTCTCGAGATGACATCATCCTGGATTTAGAGTGGGTCCTAAACCTAACTACTGCTGTCCTTATTAACAAGACAAGAGGACACACAGAAGAGAAGATGATGTAAAGATGGAGGTAGAGACTGGAGTGATGCATCTATAAGTCAGGGAACACCAGGAGCCACTGGAAGCCTGAGTGGAAGGGGATGGAAGCACTAGAGGAGGACGCATTTTCTGAAATCTTTGCTTGGGGACTAGAACTCAAATTACAACAGAGAAAGGATCACTTTTAAATAGAAAAAAACAATTAATTCATCATACAGCAGTAATTCTAGAGAACTTCCAACCCCAGAAAGACTTGAGAATACTCGGCCTGCCTCCTGACAAACTAGCAAGTAAAAAATTGACAAATCAATTCACAATCAAATTAAGACAATGAATTTTAAAAATACTGTATTTACCATGGGATGATATTTAAAAAGAGAGAAAAAAAGCAAATTTCAATTAGCTGAATTCATATTCTCTATATTGTTGTGGGATGAGGATAATTTTATTTTTCATAAGTGAAATGAACACAGTAGTTCCAATGAACATTTGTTTTTAGTAATTCAAAACAATGAAGTTTTCAGATAAAGAGTCTACGTAGGCTAGACAGTCTTCTAAATGGAACTCTCTCAGCAGTCAAAAATAATCAAATATGAAGGCCACAAAAATGTATTTCATAATTTCGAATTTTCTTTTCAACATAACGAGATGTAAAGAGAGCACTGAAAAACAGGTCCATAAACTATAAAGATTACTCAGCTATAAATTATTAGTATTATTATTTAACTTCTTATCATTACCTTAGTCAATTCTCATCAGCCTCTTGGTCCTCTATTTATTAAGTCAAAATAGTACTTATTTAGAATTACAAAGTCGAAGGGGCCCTAGTTGATCTGACTGAATAACAAGCCCCTCCACCACCACCTCATGCAGGACTCTCCTTGCAGCATCCCAGGCAGGAAGGCCAGCTAACTCCAGCTGAACTCTAGCTATGAGACAGAGCTTACAAGACGAAACAATCCACTTTACAGTGGAAAGCTGTACCCCACCAGGCTGAGCATCTGCTCACCTTTCCCTTCTACACAATCATCACAATTCTATCCTGTACAGCGCACCAGGAACACAGCTACTTACTCCTCCACCAGCTCACGGAAGTCCTCAGATGAGAATCTATGGGGATGGAAGCACTGAACCAGGTAGGGTCCACAGGGAACTCAATCAAAGGCACATCCTGTCCTTCGAGAGATTCATGATCATGCATGAAAAGTTAGCACACAAGACATAAGATGCAAGCACTTTAAGGCTCACAGAAAAATTTAGAGAGAGGCCGTCTTTCTCTGGGTTAGATGAACAGAGTAGTTTCTGTGGGTGAAGCAGGTGAGTGGCAAAGCCTGGCTGTGGAAGTTCACGTGGTGCAGCACTGGGAGGTGAAGCTGGAAGGTGAGTCTGGGAATGTTAAGGAAAAAACCGAAGGTGTTAGGACAGTACGTATAATACCCTTGGAAGCCAGAAAGAGGGATTAATACCTGCTGCAGCAGAAAATAAGAAGCCATGGGAGACTTCTCAGTAAGGGAGGGGCACCAATTAAGTCTTGAAATTACTGCGCTCTTCCCTTTACTGGGGAGAAGTAAGACTATGTAGCCAACAGAGTAAAATAGTAAGACAAGGGCCTAGGCTGGGGTGGGGAGGATTTGGGGGAACTTCCAAAAGGAAGACAAATGGGTCACGGTGACAAGCTTAAAGGGTAGCAAGATTCAATAAGCCAAAGCTATAAACCTAGGTGACTGAAGGAACTCTATTTTAGGGAAAGAATTTCTGTGCAGTCACTGATCTACTTCAGTTTTACTAGTTACAGGCCTTGCCCAGTCAACGAGAAAACAGTTGACAGATGAGGTGCCTTCTACCAGCTAACAGAAAGAGCTTGGAAATTGTGTCTGACTACTTCTCACACCAAGGACTAAAACACCAAGAAAGTAACTGAGCCCAAGGCACTAACCAAACACTAACAGACTCCCAACCAGCTCCAGTCTTTAGAGAGGCAATAGGTAAAGCTGTGAGTTAAAATGACTGGATGACAAGATGTGACGGGAAGGGAGAAAAGAAGCTCTTAGTACCTGAGAGAGTATGCACATTTACCTCCTAACTGCCCTTCTGCCACTTAAATGTAGGCCTTTTCCCTTTCCCCAACTGGGGGTGGGGGGTCGGAGGAGGGAAGGAGAGAGAGAAAGAGAAACAGGATGAACCACTGGACCATAAAAGAAGCAGGAGGAACACTATTTCAAGAAAAAATGGTGTAGTTAACAGTTTGAAACGTTATAAGGGTTATGGTGAAAGACTTAATCAAAAAACTGTCGAATTCACAATTAGGAGGCTACTGTGATCTAGGGAACACATCACAATCATCACTTTTAAAACATTAAATCATGTTGGTAGCTCCCAGTAAAGCAGACACCAGCTCCTCTATTTACAAACTTTCAATCTACAAACTAAAAATTTGTTTCACAGATGCAAATCAAACAAAATCACATAGACTCTGCCTGCCACCAACAGATGAAATTAGCCATCCCTTGTACGATGTGTCACTCTGGACTTATGAACTAGGGTATTAACAAACATCATTTCAGGACCTAAACAGAAAAAGAAATACTTCTTTACATTTTTAAATGATTTCCAGCAAAAAAAAAAAAAAAAGATACACTCACACACATTTGGCTTATTTGTATAGTGCTGACTTTCATTACCTAAAATAATTTACTGATATGAATTACCCCAGTCCTGACAATAGGATGATAAACTTTGATAGTAATACAAGTGTCCTGTATTTTTTTAGAAGAAAATGTGTCCAGAAGACACCCTTGTTTCTTCCTTAAACTAAAAACCATTTAAAGTACCTGAATAAAAGTGCATTTTAAGCCATTAAGAAAATGTCTTCTATCCCATCTTAAGAATATTCAGGGATATTTATTAACTTAGTATTTCAAAGTAATATCCCAAAATAAGTAGTATACCCTTGGAAAAATCATCTCATGTAGGAATATAGACAAATTCTCTGCTAATTTCCTCATATATCACAATCTATTTTGCATTAGAAATAATAACTAAAAATGATCCAGGGAAGTTAGTACTACTGTACATTAAGTATTCCCCAAATAAAGTAAGCTAAGAAAGACTTTCACTAAGGCGTCAAATACACCACCTGACATACAATTAACTCCTTCAGGGATATCTAGCCAGGTGGTTTCTCTTGCCTCATGGGTCAAATGAGAAAAAGAAGACTGAAAATCTGATTATTTTGCTACAGAACACTGGATACTTCTCAGAATTAAAAGCTATTCCTTGAGGGCTCATCTTATTATATACCTTAAACCACTCTTCTGTTCAAGACAATAACCAGTGTTTAACAAGGAGATCTTTAGAACTTAGTCTTGTGGACTAGAAAACACAGTTTATCCTCCTCTCTTCTGACCAAGCACCCATCTGGCCAATGGGAGGGGTTTGTAGATGAATTCATGAGATTACAAGAGGAAAAATCATACAATGAGCTTTTCTTGATATTATACATGCTTATGTGTAAATAACTTCATACCCCACTGAAAGCAATATTCAAGGGATAACTATGGTATATGTAAGTTAGGCTCATAGGAACAAATGAAACTGTATAACCAGCAAATTGAAGTCTTCCACACTTACACAAATAGGATTTTTATTTTTGCATCTTTTCAGTGACCAAAATCTGCTGTAATAATCTTCTCTTCCCTTACTAAATTCAACTAGAGAAAGATTATATATTTCTAAAGAATTATCATCATTTTCCAAATATCTAGTCAATTACAACAGTCAGGGATGTATTTTCTGAATGATTTTGAGTGTACAAAGTAACCAGAAATGATGCCTTTCTGTGTGGAGCAAATGATACCTTTCAAATACCAGAACATAAAGCATGTTTCCCACTTTCATTTATGCCACTTACAAGAATTTATTTGCTTTTGTATTAAAAGCAGAAATGCGTATCAAGTTAGATTTTTATTTCTCTCAATCATAGTACATTTGTCACTATTTTGATAAGACTATGTCATAACTTACCAAGGGAAAGAGACAAGTTGATAAGCACTTTAAGAAATCACTAATACTTAGAATCAGACTTTTAAAATAAAAAGCCTCATCCATTTAGTCATTTTAGAAGGTCAAAAAGGTAGTACAAGCACAGAAAGACGGTCAGCACAGGCGCTATCCTCCTCCAAGGCCCCTTCTCCATTTCATAATGACGACTCCATCCACTTGCCAACCCTTCCTTCTCTATTCATTACCTTCCAAAACAAAAATCTCTATGTGCCAGACAAGATGCAAAGAACTTTATGTACACTATATCTTAATCTTACAACCATGCAAAATAATTATCCTCACTTTCAGAATAGGAAATTTGAAGGTCAGAAAGATGAAGAAATTTGCGTAACATCACACAGCTACAAAGTCGTAGAGTCAAGAATGAACTAGGACTTTCCAGCTTCAAAGTGACTCTACTTCTAGTGCTGTCAGTTACCCTGGAAATTCAGACCTTACAACTATTTCCATAATGCATCAACTCTCCCTGAAAGGGATGTACTGCACTGCATACCTATGCTTCTGGGGAAAGAATCCAAGTAATAAACATGTTTCAAGCATACAAGAATATTTCAATGTCAAAACATGTATATTTACTATACAAACACATATCTCTTTTACATCATCATAGCAACTCCTGAAGCTGAAGTACAAATTATATTATCTCTATTTCATAAATGAGGAAAATGAAATTTTGCAGTGTATGACATATAGTAAATACAAATATTTGCTAAAATGATTAAGACAAATAGGCTAAATGATTTGTGCAAACCAGTGGCGGAACAGGGTTCAAATCCAAATCTCTCTTATTTCTAAGGCCAATGGTCTGTACCACAAAATACAACTGTTTCCATAAACTATTTTCCTCATTATATATTGAGTTTAAGTACAAAACAAAGTACAGTTATAAAACAGATCTGGGCAGATAATTTGTTTACTTAATGGTCACATTTTCAAGCTGTATTTCTTAGTATAACACTGACAGTGCAACTATCAGAGTCAGAAGACCACAGGGGCTGGAAGCTAGTCATACCTGCTCATTACTTCAGTGCACACAATTTTAATACCTCTGGATGGACAATTTGAAAGTTACCTAAAATTCAATCATTCGTTCACTCACTGATTCCTTCATCTAAACAACATCTGTTGAGCACCTATCACATGGCAGAAATCAGGAAAGTTTAAGTGCCTACAATGCAGCACAGACTCATTCACAGTCTCATTTTGTCTTCCCAAAAGTCTTCAGAAGAGACCTGTATACTCATTTGATATGTGAGAAAATGGAAGCTCAGAAAGGTTAAATTTACTTTCTAAAAAGTGAAGTGGTCAAGCTCAGTGCCTTTTCCAAGTTGCATCCGTGCAAGCGCATGCACACACATGGGCATCCTTTCCTTCTGCCCCCATGTAACCAGCAGTCTACCACTCTACACCAGGATCAAACAAGAGCAAGAGCCCAGCCCTACATTGCTCAACACATGTGCGCGCGCACGCGCGCGCACACACACACACACACACACACACACACAAAACCTGGAAGGATAGACATTAAAATGTTATCGGGGTAGGGGTATGTCGGGGTATGTACTATTTTTCTTCATTATGCTTTTCTGTACCATGAAAGTAAACTGCTTTCAGGAATCAAAAAATACATCAAGAAATCTTTTGTTTTAACATTTCAAGTTATTACAACTGCAGGTTGTGACCCAGCCTGTCACACATAGAGAATATTCTGAATTTAGCAAACTGGGGGCACATGGGGGCAAGCGGTCAAGGCTACACCCCACAGAGGCAACCGGGCCAAGGCTGAGGAGATCAATATCACCAGTAACTTAGTTAGGGAGTTCTACTTTTTTGGGTCAGATCCATAATTTAAAAATAAAATAAAATAAAGCACACAATACAAAACAAAAAATAAAATATCAGCGAACAATGCACACATAAGTACAGTTTTGCAAAATGTGTTTTAGCTACATGATATAATCTTCTTGTTATGCTGCACTTTCTTCATAGTGTCACCACCACACTGTCCTACTCGCTGCATCTTGAATATGCCAGGGAAGTCCCACTGGGGACTTCACACTGGCTAATGCCCCTGCCCAGAAGCCTCTTGCCCACAAGAAATCCAAATGACTAACTCCCTCACCTATTTCAAGGCTCACTTCTGGGTGATGCTCACAAACTCCAACTTCCCTGTGTATTCCTGATTCTCCTAACCTAGCTCTACTTTTTCTTTGTTTCTATACACTTAACAAAATTATTATTGAACACTTAACCTGTGTAAGGCATTATACTAGAAACTAAGGTCTAAGAATAAGAAAGTGTGATACCTTTTTACCACTTTGTGTTCCACTAAATTGTAGATGCATGCAAATAACAACACTTCTATGAGTCATACATAAAACTTGTATTATTCCTCAGAAGTTAATAGGCAAGATAACAAAGGTGAAAAGCAGCAAATCCAAGATTTGAGCCCAATCTCTTACTCCTAAACTATATATTCTCCTAAAAGTTTACTCTTTACTTGATATACTTTCAAGTTATTATTAAGAGAAAAATACTTCACATTACTTCTGGAAGATAAGACCCAGAATACAGGCACAATTAAATTATAAACTGAACAATTTCTTAAACAAATAAGTAGAACACGCTTTAAAATGCAGCACAATTTTTATAGTTCTAAAGCGAAATTAGGGTCTCTAAAACTGTTAATGCAAAGATTACATAACCAAGTATTTTGCAACTTTGTGGTACTTTTGTTAATTGTGAACAGATCACAAGACTTCCTATGAGTGTCAGTATCCATTCCTATAATAAAAATTGGTGTTAGAAAGCTTGAGGAATGAGTCAATTTGAGTAGCTGTTTCTGAAGAAAAAAAATTAGCTCTTCTTTATTCTTAGCTCTTTCAGAATGTGAAGGCATTTCAAAAACGTGAGCTTGCTACCAGCCAGCTGGGATGTTATTGCAATTGGGCTAGAACCATAGTAATAAAAATCAAAGGAATTGAGAAATGCCCAAATTTCTTCTCTCAGGATAACTCTAAATCACATTCACAATTGAAACTGTTCTTTACTCGGAGACAGACTTCAATGCTGTGTTTGTAATTTAACAGTTGGCATTTCCTCCTACATTTTACAAAACTTGAAATACAGCAAAACAGGTAAATAGCAAGCATGTAAATGAGAGTACCTTGTCCAAACAACCAAGAAATTTTAACTCTGTTTAATATGTCATTTTATAAACTTATTCATGATCTCTACTTCATCACTAAATCATACTTTGTCCACATTTTGGAGTTGGCTCAAATTTCTTAGAAAATGGCTTTATGTATAAAATATTAGTCTGTCATCATGAGATCATATCACTTTTGGCCATTTTAAAGTAGGCAGAAATAGATGCACATTAATTTACGTGTTTATCGATTTAGAAGATTAAGCTCCTAACAAGGGTATCCTTCTGATACCAAGAGCAAACAAAACAGGTAATTTTACTAACTAAAAATGTAGGTATGTTCTTAATAAAGTGTTCTCTAAAGTATCATTTCTAAAAATGAAGGGCTCACAGCTAACATCATACTTAATGATGAAAAGCTGAAAGCATTTCCTCTAAGATCAGGAACAAGACAAGGATGCCCACTTTTATTCAGCACAGTTTTGGAATTCCTAGCCATAGCAATCAGAGAAAAAAATAAAGGGAATCCAAATCAGAAAAAAAGTAAAACTGTCACTGTTCACAGATGACATGATACTATACATGGACAATCCTAAAGTGACCAGAAAACTATTAGAGCTCATCCATGAATACAGTAAATTTGCAGGATACAAAATTAATATACAGAAGAAATCAGTTGCGTTTCTCTACACTAACAATGAAATAGCAGAAAAGGAAATTAAGTACACAATCCCATCTACCATCACACCAAAAAGAATAAAATACCTAGGAATAAACCTACCCAAGGAGGCAAAGGACCTGTACTCCAAAAACTGTAAGACACTGATGAAAGAAATTGAAGACAACATAAACAGATGGAAAGACATACCCTGTTCTTGGATTGGAAGAATCAATATTGTTAAAATGGCCATACTAACCAAGGCAATAAAGAGATTGAATGCAATCTCTATCAAATTACCAATGACATTTTTCATAGAGCTGGAACAAAAAAATGTTAAAATTTTGTAGGGAAACACAAAAGACCTCAAATAGCCAAAATAGTCCTGAAAAAGGAGAACAGAGCTGGAGGAATCATGCTCCCTAACTTCAGACAATACTATAAAGTTACAGCAATCAAAATAGTATGGTACTGGCACAGAAACAGATCAATGGAACAGGATAGGAAGTCCAGAAGTAAACCCACACACTTACGGGCAATTAATCTATGACAAAGGAGACAAGAATATGCAATAGAGAAAAGACAGTATCTTCAACAAGTGGTGTTGGGAAAACAAGAAAGCTACCTGTGAAAGACTGAAATTAGAACATTCTCTAACACCATATGCAAAAATAAACTCAAAGTTCATTAAAGAACTAAATGTAAGACCAGATACTATAAAACTCCTAGAGGAAAACACAGGCAGAGTAGTCTTTGACATAAATCACAGCAATATTTTTTTCGAACCAGGTCCTAGAGTACAGGAAATAAAAGCAAAAATAAACAAATGGGATCTAATTAAACTTAAAGCTTTTGCACACCTGAGTTACCATCAACAAAACTAAAAGACAACCTACAGAACAGGAGAAAATACTTGCAAATGATGCAACCAAAAGGGAGATTTATAATTTGACTGGGTACTTCCCAAATAATACAAACAGTATTCCAAATTTCCAAAATAAACAAACAGTTCATACAGCTTAATACCAAAAAAAATAAGCAACCCAATCAAAAAATGGGCAGAAGACCTAAATAGGTATCTCTCCAAAGAAGACATCCAGATGGCCAACAAGCACATGAAAAGATGCTCAATATTACTAATTGTTAGAGAAATGTAAATCAAAACTACAATGAGATATCACCTCACACCAGTCAGAATGGCCATCATTAAAAAGTTCACAAACAATAGCCAAGACATGGAAACAGCCTAAATGTCCATCAACAGATGACTGGATAAAGAAGATGTGGTATATTTATACAATGCAATACCATAAAAATGACAACACAACGCCATTTGCAGCAACGTGGATGCTCCTGGAGAATGTCATTCTAAGTGAAGTAAGCCAGAAAGAGAAAGAAAAATACCATATGAGATCACTTATATGTGGAATCTAAAAAATAAAAAAAAGTCCACAAACGATAAATGCTGGAGAGGGTGTGGAGAAAAAGGAACCTTTCTACTCTGTTGGTGGGAATGTAAACTGGTGCAGCCACAATGGAGGACAGTATGGAGATTCCTCAAAACACTAGAAATAGACTTTCCATATGATTTAGCAATCCCACACCTGGGCACATATCTGGAGGAAAAAAATAATTCGAAAAGGCACATGCACTTTCAATGTTCACAGTAGCACTGTTTACTATAGCCAAGACATGGAAACAACCTACATGTCCATCAACAGATGACTGGATCAAGAAGATGTGGTATATATATAAATGAAATATTACTCAGTCATTAAAAAATGAAATAATGCCATTTGCATCAACATGGATGGACCTGGAGATCGTCATTCTAAGTGAAGTAAGTCAGAAAGAGAAGGAAAAATACCATATGATACCACTTATATGTAGAATCTTAAAAAAGGACACAAATGAACTTATCTACAAAACAGAAACAGACTCACAGACATAAAGAACAAACTTATGGTTACCAGGAGATAAAGGGGGTGGGAAGGGATAATTGGGAATTCAAAGTTTGCACCTCCTGGGGAGTGATGGAAATGCTAGCTATCTTGATTGTGGTGGTGGTTTCATCGGTGTATACATGTATTCGAATTCATCAAATTGTGCAGCTGAAATATGTGTAGTTTACTGTATAGTAATCATACCACAATAAAGGTGTTAAAGAAAAAAAAATAAGATGAAGGCCTCAAAAGGGATATTATCACAGAGACAAACTGTAGGCTCTCAAATCCCAAAGTCAGTCATGTTGCACTAGAATGTCCATTAGACACTCCAAAGCAGTCTCTGCAATCCTATTTAATTTTCAGTTGAAAAACTAAGGCCTCAAAAATGAAAATCATTTGCCCTAATGACTGTGTAAGTAAGCAGAAGAATCAACACTAACACTCAAACTTACTTTTGAGTTTTAACCAGTATTCTCTGATGCCTTCCTATCTGCCATCAGGCAACCAAAAGCCAAATCTGTGCTCACTGATAAGATTACTGACGTTTTTCCTAGGCTATTGCTATTCCTTGGACAGGCAAGACATATGTTCCTCACAAGCTTTGAAACACTATTTGAGGAATTTTCCTCAGTCTTTACCTCACCTTTGTCTTGGTTTCTGAGACAGCAAGAGCGAAGCTCTAGGTCAGCACTATCCAACGACACTTTCTGTAACAACAGAAATGTTCCATCATCTGCTTTGTTCAATACCGTAGCCACTAGTCACATGTGACTATTGTCCCCTTGAAATGTGGCTACTGTGACTGAGGAATGGAATTTTATATTTTATTCCATTTTAATGAGTTTAAATTTAGAGAACAACTCTAGATAATTGTAACTTCAGTCATTATAACTGCATGTGATCCACTCATGGTTCTTACATCCCACCTACTGAACTTAGTAAAACACTAATGGTAGAGTCCTATAGAAATAAAAAGGGTTTCAACTCCTTTTTCCAGGGTCAAAAATTCTTCTGATTCCTAAAAAACTTTTTCTAAAATCTCTTAAATCCAGTTATGAGTAATCTTAAGGAAGAAATGGAAAAAGTACTGCCACTCTACTATTCACCCAACAGTTTTCTTAAGCTCCAATACTAGAATGTTTTTTCTGAAATGATTTCTTCCTTCTTTTTCACTGCTTTTCTCTATTCTATTAGTAACATTTGTGTCTCCAAGATCAAGTGACTGAAAACCAGACACATTAAAATACAATGCTCTAGGTTCTACATAATGAGAAAAGGCACAGGGCTGGAGGAATCATAGAGACCTGGATCATAATACCACCAGGGGAATCAAAACAGAATTTGATTTCAGTCTTTACAAGGACAGAACCAAGACCTGAGATCCATGGCATTACACAAGAAACTTCTCCAAAGTGGCATTTCCCCCAACTCCTCTAAAATGGAGTAATCGGAATGTTGGTAAGAATCCACTAAAGACCATGATTTTTATTTTGGCTAAGATAATAATGAGCTGTTCTAATGGAAACTGGCCAAAGGGTTTGCCAGCTTCTTTAGGGCCAATTCTGACATCTGGCCGTATCAGCAAGCCAGACAGCAAGACTTCTTTTTTTAAAGAAAGAAAGAAAGAAAAAAAAAAAAACCAGGTGTCCAATTCATGCTAAAGTTTTATTAAGTTATTGAAAGGTATAACTGTTCTTATTTATTCCACTCAAGACTGAAAATTAACCCATCAATTTAACCTTTCAAGGCTCGACTCTCATCTTCCTTCAAGACTTCTCTGAATCTCCCAGTAAGAAGCAATTTGTTTCTTTCAAATTATCTACAGCTGTACTTCTCATACTTTAATGGCCATATATCAATCAGCTAGGTACATTGTTGAAGTGCAGATTCTGAATGAGTAGGCCTAGGGTGAGGCACTGGAAGAAGCTCCTAGATGATGCTGAAGCCAGGGGTCACCACCACATCTCTGAATGGCAGGATCTAGAACCCACTTCTACAAATACCTTAAGAGCACCTAACACTTTCAATTTGGAATTCTAATTATTTATATATACAAATTCTACCCCCTACTGAATTATAAATTCCTTGGAAGCATGGTATGAATCGCAATTATCTTTCGCTCTTCCATAGCAGATGGCCCACAGACATCCAAAGTGACAGCAGAAAAGGAAAGAATAACACCAAAAAAATAAAGTTCCTTCAGCCTGGGCCATAGGTAGTTCTTCTCTATGAAATCAAAGGTAGGCTAAAGAGCACTAAATGCTGTGAAAAGTCAAACTTTATTCATTTAGTCGGTTAAATGAAACACAGTGCAACAATAATCAGTACCAGAAAAGCTATAACCAAAGCATGCTATTCCTGACATGGGATAAAAGGGCAAGGGGGCACAGACCTGCAAAGCTAGCAGATTTTTTGAGGAAATACCCAATCAAATAATAAATCTACTAATTAGGGGAGTTAGAGGAATATCCTTTTTTAAAAATAAGACAGACTACACACAAAAATCACTGAATCATAGAAGTGACTGTGCTTACCTTACAGACTGAAACATTTAGTTAGGCGATTATGGTGTTAAGAATATGGAAGGGGTGGAACTTGTACACTGATGCCCTGACATGTAGTCCAAAATTCTTTGCACTATGCTACCTCTTAAATGGACACTAAATTAATAGACAAAGGAATAACACTTTCCACTGTTTTCAACTGCATCTTGTGAGTACATTTATCCTGAATTACTAGAAGAAGTAACAGTAAACAATTTTTGAAAAGGGGGAAAATAACATGAACACATACATATACATACATAGGAATATAAATGGTCATTAAATATGAAAAAAATGTTCAACTTTGGTTATAATCAAAGAAATGTAATTTTAAATCAGATATTATTTTTGGTCTACTAAACTGGCACAGACTACAAAAACACCCACTGTACCTACAGTGTGAGGAAGTGGGCATATTCATACACTGTTGGGAGAAATAAACATTGGTACAGCTTTTCAGTAGGGCATATTTGTACTATGAATCAGAAATTCTAAATAACAGACATACTGTAGGATCCAAGAAATATAATTCTAGAAAAGTAATGAGGATACATTTGGAGATGTGCAGTGAACATCATTGTGTGCGTACTCTTGTACTTTTTCCATAATTGTGAAAAACTGGAAATAACCAGTAACCTAAATGTTTTAACAAACAATGAAGCAAACTATAGTGCATCTAAAAGTTGAACTACTATAAAGCTATTAAAAGTCATGGTCTACAGTATGGAAAAGGTTTTCAGTAACTGTGAGAATTACGCATCTTTTCCAAGGCTTTTACAAGTTTTAACCCATCAGAAATATTACTGAATTCAGATAGGGTAGTATATTCCAGTGCCTCTCAATCTGGCTGCATCACAAAATCCACTAAGGAGATAAAGGATTAAGAACTCCCTGTAAAAGAACTCAAACGGCCTATTTACATTAAAAAGTTCAATCATACTCATATTAAAAGAGAATCAAATTAAAATGCACTGAGATACCTTTTCTCACTTATCACATTGACAAACATGCAATCATTTTAACATCAACCTTGTTAGCAAGTATGGGAAGAAGTCTCTTTCATTGTTGGTGAGAATTCAAAATGGCAAAACTCCAGCAGAGAGGAATTTCTACTATCTAGGGACATCTACAAAGTTACAAATACATTTATCATTTTCTTAACAGCTTCAATAGGAATCTACCTCAAAGATACAGTAGCAAAAATAGTTCTGCAAAGATTAACTTGTACATATGTATTTGTTACAGCAAAAGAATGGAAACAATAGTAGACTGGCACTTCCACACAGAGGAGCAATAAGCTGTTTAAAAGAAACAAGGAATATTTCTATCCTGATCTCTAGGATACACTTTAGAGTTTAAAAGGAGAGAGGGGTAGGCTGAGAAAAGTATGAATAGTATTCTAGAGCTTATCAAAGGGGAGGGAGAAACAAATATACACATATGTAAATACAAGTAGATTGCTTATATTTTCTTTTTAAAAGGAAGAATTAAAAATTGAAAAAATTTTTAAAAGTTTTTTTATAGAAGAGGAAGAAAGAGTAGAAGAGACAGGGATACAAGTTAGCCTTATGTAATACATTAGTTTGTTTTATAGATTTGGCACTGGGAGCAGTAAAATTTACATAATTATATATTAAAAGATAATTTTTTAACTAAAAGTTGAAAGCTAAATGAAACAAATTAACCTAACTATATATTGAGTTGGTGGTTAAGACCATATAAATTTAATTATACATTTATAGTGAATAAAAGGAACAGAGAAACATAAAACTACACCACGAAGATATAATTAGTAATATCCAGAAAGTGTGAAACTCTGTAGGACAGAGGATCTAGTTTCCTTAATAATAAATTACCAAGGGGAAAAAAATGAGATAGAAAGAGAATCTACAGATTTATAAAGTTTTATAAAAAAAAACATATAAGCCAATTAAAATGTATGGATTCTATATGGCTCCTGCTGTGAACATTCAATTGATTAAAAAAAAATTCTTTGAAACAGTCAGGAAAATCTGAACATTGACTAGGTATTTGATGACATAAAGGCATTTCTGTTAACTTTTCTAGATGTGATAATGGTATTCTGGGGTTTGTTTTGTTGTTTAATTATCTTTAAGAGAGACATACTAGAGAAAAAAATAAATCAACTGGGAATTAAAAAAAAAAAAGCCAGTGTTCAGGTCCCATAGATATAACTAGCCTGTATAGGGCCTAGATAACATTGTATTAAAACTGCTCCAAGAGATTCTAATGAACAACCATGTTTTGTAAACCACTGACCTGGCAAGTCACGTCAGTAAAATAAATAATTCACTGAATCACGAATGGAACTACATGTCTCCAAAAAGTACTCTTCTTGAAGACAGGAATCAGTATTTATTATCGACCCTACCGGCTAAAATTGACATCTCTGAATTCTACTGTACTTATTTTTAAGAAATTTATAAAGAGTTTAATTAAATGATTACTTAACTCTCTAGCTGACTTAGTTTCCTAACCTAAGCGAACTTTTCTTGGCTTCTTATACATTTTGAACAAACCAGGAGTAATAATGGCAAAAACCTTAAAGTCCAGGCACAAGGCAATTTGGGCTACTAACAACTTACTATCTATACACATAACCATCAAGGGATTAAGAAGAAAGTGTCTTTAATAAAGCAACTGGAGTGGAGTGTTACAAATTTCTTGTCCATGTAAGAGGTTACTTAGGGTATATCAAACAACCTCACTCCAATTTAGTCTTACTTCTCTTATCTCACCTTTTCAAAACTTGTACACAACCAATACAGGAAGAACAACTGCTAAGAAGTAACTAATTGAAGGGGAAAATGATCACTGTTAATCCTGCCTGAATAAATCCACCTCAGAAAGATAAGCAGAAAAGGGCAAATTAATAAGTAACTGATTCTTTGGTTAGAGTGATAAATAAAATATTTCCTTAACTTATCCTGTAAACTGCCAAGTAATGATCGTAACAGAGCAAAATGAAAAGATAGTGCCAAGATACATTTGGTCAGATGCTTTTTTCTGATTCAGGCAGCTCTCCTTAAAAGCACACACAACTGGGAAGCAATTTCCCAATCCCAATATTATATAGATGGGGCGTTAGCAAAGAAACGCTGCTGTCCAGCATTCAAATCATCCACAAAATATGAAGAACAGATAAACGGCAGAGATTATAAAGTTCAAAAACTAAACTTGTAATCACATGCATATCTAATGGATCCACTCAAACCATAACAGAAACAATATATATAGTGAGGTATCGAAAAGGTATCAGAAGGATTGTGGCCTCTTTGCATTTGCCAGGTGACTCAAATTTCTCTTCTGACTTAACCAAAATCAGTGTATCAATACTACAACCTCACTTCATTCAAGACATGTTGCAAATTCAGTGGAGTTTAAAAATATTTAAAGGCAGTGGCAGTGTTTAATAAAGCAAGTCTGAAATAATTCATTCTCTAAGGCCTTGACTTTATATATATCTACACATAAAAGCTCAGGAGAAAAAAGTTGTCACATTGAGCTTTTATGTTTAGCTACCCATCCCAGAAAGGCTTTCTAAGCGTAGAATATGTCCCCAAATGCTTTTGAGATCAGGAGAAAAAAAACTACCTGCCTGCAGAAATTTAGGGTTTTATGTTTCAGCTATCTTTGAACACCACTAAGTCTTAACAGATCTAGTTCTTTAGGGCACAGGTATAGTTTCCCAGAATAAATTGTGGTAAGAGAATATATGGCTTTTTAGAGCAGGCCATTTAAGAAAAAAAATTATCTCAGCTAGGTGGGAACTTGGACATTCAATGGCTTTACGTGGGAAGGAGTAAATATGAAGTCTGAGAGGGGAAGTTGGAGGCAGGAGGAAGAAAGTACGTTGGGGACAATAAAGCATACATTTTTTAGACAGGTAGGATCCTGAGTAAGCAAGTTCCATCACCAGAATAGAATTACCAGTTCAAATTGTGATCAGACAGATGTTCTATAAATATTCGCTAACTATTATATGATTATTAAAACTACTTTGGTAAATACTGTGTTCAAACTGAATCTAGCTGAACTTGTAACTCTGGTTTACTAAACTTTTTCTTGGTCTTTGTTTTCCAGTCTACTAACCTTACAGTCTAAAATGTCTTCTACTCCTCTGCATTTACTTAGAAAGATAAATATACAAAATGTTAACTAGATTTTAGAATTATTAGGGAAAAGATTCTTTTTTATGTTTAACAGGATTTGTAGGTTTTCTATAAAAAGCATGAGTTATTTCAAAATAAATTCTTTCTCCTTCTTAAGCTTAGTTCTTATTTTAAGTAAGTTTAATTTAAATTTACAACCAATGAATCTGATATAGTTTTCTTATTCAGTATTTCAACTTTTCTTTTCCAGTCTCTTTAAGATATTTGCCCTTTGTACTTTTTACAACCTAAAAGTAATTTCTAGCAGACAACTCATAATTCTGGCCATTTTATGGATAAAGGAAAGATTAGTATGCATTACCCTTAAAGAGAGTGTGGTCTTTAATAACAAATAAGTATTATTCCAGGCCTTCTAAAAGGAAGAAACCTACAGCATACAATGCAGTCACCAAGAAACAGCTCTATACAGAATATTTTCCTCTACAGAGAGGTCACTAATTACTGTAGACTTATAAGAAGTGACAGCAAGGCACTTTATCATTTAACATTACCACATTTATATACAACTTTTAGTTCTCTAAAGTACTTCAATATCCCGTTTAGTTTTTTATAGTATTTTCCTCTGAAAAGGCCCAAGTACGGGGTCTGGCTTTTGCATACAACTTGAAAATCACAAAGAAAAGAGAGGAGAGAGAAGGGAAAAGGGAAGAGGGCGAAAAAGAGAGAAATTATTCCAAACACAAATATTAGAAATTTAACGTGATACGGTAGAATAAGCATTGTGAGTCAAGACACCTGCTTCAAATCCCAGTTCTGCTGGTAACCTGCTGTATGACTTCCTATGAGTGACTTAATTATGTTTTTTACACTATAAAGAGTAATTTTGACTTAATGTTCATCTTAAACTTCGCTTTTAAAAAAATCTACCACAATGAAAGTATTTTCAAATACTGTATTATAACAGCTCAGTTAAAGGTACATTATTTTGCCATATTGAGTCAGTCCTTCACTTTTGTCAATTTGACCTGCAGTCTGGATTACTTAGGCTGCACACTCAAGATGTACTTTGGAGGAAGAGGGACTGGGGGAAGATTCCTTTACAAGATGGGATGGTGCTGAGCCGGTGAGGAAGTTAAGCAGTAAGTGCCTATGTATGCAGAAGACCTGGTCGTTCACAAATCCAGAGCACTTAAGAACAATTCTGCTTAAATTTCGGGTTCGGGGCGCGGTATAACAAGATTTAAGGGAGGCCCTGCGCTGAGGCTTTCTGGTAATCACAGCCTCCACCCTCCAAACCTTTACTCCTCCAGTGGACACCAAACCAGTTTTCCAGTTCCGGGTTCCCAACCAATCGCATCAAGCCACAACAGAGGGCTCCGCCAACCCGGGCACCGTTTCAGAGCTCTAGAGCGAGATTCACAAGACCCCAGCACCTGTCGGCCCCATACTCTTCCCAAAGGACGGGGTGGGAGGAAAGAGTAGGTCCATGGACGGTCCTTCTGCAGTCAAGCTACCACCAGGCCCATGAGCCCTTTACACTAAAACAACCTCCGAACTCCGGGGGAAGGGGCGCTCCCTGCCGTGACCCTCCCACAGACCCTTCTCCCAGGGTCAGTTCTCCTGTTTACAGGTCCCAACCTCCGACCGTGGTTTCTCAGGCCTCGGGAACCCCGGGCCTGGAAAGCGGGTAGACTGATCCCAAGAATGAAGGCAGAGGGAGAGGGTGCACTCCTCGCCACCAGAGGAAAAGATAAAAAAGCAGGGGTAGGGGCAGCTGTGAACCTCTTGGCGAGAGCGGGAGGCCGTCCGTGCGTCTGTCGAAGGGTCTGTCATTGCTTTACTCACTCACCAGGAGCAGCAGGGAGCATCTGAGGTCGGGTAAGGATAGGAAGACGGCAGGATTCATGGTAACGCCGAGGTCCGCGGCAGGGACGGGCGTTGGCGGCTGGGACTGGACAGGGTTGGGTTGGGTTGGGTTAGGAAAGGGCTGGGCTCCGGGAGCCGGCGGCAGCGAAGGATTCTCCCGGCAGCTGCACCTCGTCCTCTCGACCCGGAGCTCCAGCAGCGAACACCCGGGACAACTTCCAGAGAGGCCTCGCACACCCTCACTTCCGGGTCCTGCCCACTTCTGAGCACATAGGGAAATGTAGTCTTGCGCCATTCTTAAAGAGCACGTCATCGGGCACCCAGAACTCTTTTCCCATCAGGCTCTCGGCCCAAGTCCACCGAGTCCGCTGCGCGCGGGGCCCTGTGGGATAGAAAGGGCGGAGGGCGGGTGTACGTCTGTGCTTCAGAAAATGGGGACTACAATTCCCAGAAGGCTGTGCGGTCGAGAGCCTCGGGCGGCCTTCCGGGGGTTCCGCTAGTTTCCTCGCAGTGGGCTCTGTTCCAGCCGGATGTAGTGGCCTGGCCTGGCTGGAGGGGCGGCCCAGCGAGGGTCGTGCCTCCTGGAGCCGCCCCCAGGACGTGAGTCCTGGAGGAGGCGACGGTGAGTAGGAGGGGGCCTGGCTGGGGAGGCGCCCATCGATCTGCACTGCCTTGACCCCTGCCTCAAACTCACGGCCGTCCTGGTCTGTGGCCTGAATCTCTATCACTGGCCTCCTCTCCTGCTGCTGCTTCTTTCTACGCTAATTCCTGCATCATAAATTTAGAGCCACCTCTCTGGGTTTCAGTGGAATGTGTCTATGACTTATCCCTAATTGTCTCTTTGGGCTCCTGTAAGGAATAGATATGGCATGGAATGGGAAAGCACGTAGTAAACTGAAAAGCTTTGTGGGAGAGTGATTGCTACTAACGCATGGATCACTCCTACAGGATAATTGCAAAATTCGTTAGCCAAGCAGTTGAGGAACTTAACCTGGCCCCAGTTAGCTCTCCAGCTTCATCTACAAACACCCAGCCAGGTTCACGTGCCCCATGTGGTAGCCACACAATCGCCACTACATAACAAGGAGGCATTCGGCTCCCTTCCGTGGTTCTCCCTATTGCTTGCCTTTGCTTCAGCTTCCCTGCTGCCTGGAATGGCCCTAACCCTTTCTCTACCTGGATAGCCACCTCACATATGTCACCATCTCTGAGAACTTAACCAAACAACCAACACTTTGGTCCTAATCAATATTACTATTCCTTTGCTTGTGACTACAGTACCACTAGATTTCTATAGTTACAGTTATTAGAGCATTTATTACACTGGTTTGTTTTGTAATTAGTTAATGATGATGATACCTTAGCGTTTTATAGCACTTCATAATGAGCAAAGTAGTTTTGGTCTTCATCCATAAAAAATTTACAAAAAGCATTAGCGCTTAAAAAAATACATTTGAGCTATTTTAAAAAAAAAGGATTCTCAGTCTGACAAAATTAAATAGTGATAGAGCCAAGGCTTTTAATTAGGTCTCTTCTCTCCTAGTCCAGTGTTCTTATCTCTGTACCACTAAGCGACCTCTCTGACAGAGAGATAGAAATGAGGAATTAAAAAAGAGCAGAGACTCAAGAGTGTGAACTCATTACTCTAAGAAATAAAACTTTGATCCTGCTCACCCTCTGGACTTAACACCCAGCCTATGACTTTTCATTCAACAGATATTTACTGAACACCAGCTATATACCTGTTACTGTGCTAAATGCTAAGAATTATGAAATGAAGTACATATAAATATATACAACTGAGATCATTTTTGGTGGATTTTTCAAAAGGTATGAAGAGTTTTTTGTGATTCTCATTCTGCCTCAAACTCTGATCACTTAGAATCTTAAGTGACAGGCATTAGAGTTCAGAACTGTACCTAGCACATAGTTGGCACTCATCTTGTTGAATAAATCAACATGGTCTACCATTTTCATGTTTCATATTTTACAGAAAATCAGAACTGAGGTAGCTTAAGTGTGCAATACATATTATTTTTTTAAATTGAAATATAGTCAATTATGATGTGTCAGTTTCTGGTGTGCAGCATGTTTCAGTCATATGTATACATACATATATTTATTTTCATACTCTTTTTCATTATAGGTTACTACAAGATATTGAATATAGTCCCCTGTACTATACAGAAGAAATTTTTTATCATTTTTATATAGAGTAGTTGCACACTGCATATTATTAACAGAACTGGACCTTGAGCCCAAGTGCAATTACTCCTCTACCGTGTTTGCACATCCACCCGTTTTGTAACTTCTTCAAGTCACTTCAATATAATCTGCATCTGACTGGTTTTTCTGACATGACAGACACGCTCAGATACGACAGAAGTGTCTGAAAACGCCCATGGATTTTGCCAACATGTTAACTCAAATTGTCAGCAAAATAAAGACATGGAAAGCTGACCTTTACTAAAGTTAGGGAAGTACTTTCATTCTAAGGCAGAACTTGAACCAGTAATCCTTGTCAGTGACAGCCAATTACTAGCTCATCAGTTGTGATAAATTTATCTTACAAAAATCCTAGATCCTTGGGACTTACAGAGACTGGAGTGACACTTTTTGGTAAAATCAGAAGAGGGCTTGCTTACCCTTATGGCAGATAATAACTGTAACTTATTAACAGCTGCTCCCTTTAGGTAAGTGTGCTCCAATTTGCCATGATCACTGTGACTTCCCATGTTTCTTGCATTTGTTACCTCCCTGATTCTTGTAGACGTTCAACTTTGGAACTTGGATATAGCGTCTTAGCTTTCAGAAGGAAGTGTAAGATTTGATGCAACTACTCCTCCTTCCTTCCCATCGGATGCTTGAATTCTTCCTGCTGCACTTCTGACTAATCTAGCCTCTGCTTAAACATACTTATGACAGGGAACTCACTATTTCCCATTGCAGCTAATGCATTTCTAGAAGGTTCTGTCAAACCATATCAGACTACCAGTCAGAGCAGAATTTTCCATAATGAAACATGGTTTACTCTAATGATATGGTTTCCAAGTAAGTTCCTAAGGTCAAGATCTCTGACTTGGTATATACCATTTCCCTGGTGGACACAAGGAGAGAAAAAAAAATTCCTCCTTTTGTGGACATGAAAGAACGAACTAGGCATCTTTTAATTTAGCACTTGAATTTAGTTAATTCTAACTTGACAGTCAAGTTCACATCATTCTATTTTGTGGCTTAGTCATCACCTTTATTCCCAATATCAATTCTGTTGTTTAGTATTATGTGGAATCAAATCAGCTATATTAACTTAGCAAGTCACTGAGGCTTTTGAACCCTGTGTCTAATGGTAAATATTCAGCTTTTTTTTTCCCTCAGCCCTTGAGGAGGGTCTTAGAAGCATCTGATCTTCTCATTTTACAAATGAGCAACTTGAATAAAGGGTCACCTAATTTGCCATCTTATGGAAATTCTAAGACTAGGACTGTAAACTTTTAGAATCCTTGTGAAAATTTTCTAGTAAACCATATTTATAACATCCATTTAGAACTGATGAGATCGGTTTCAGAAATGTTACCTACAGACGTTTAGTAGTTACATCGTTGTTTCAGGTGACTCCAGTTGTTGAGAAGACTATGAACAAGTCAGAGAGCTTGTTCTTTACTGGTTCCTCATTAGCGTCCCAAGTTCATGCTGCTGCTATTAATGGAGATAAGGGTGCTCTTCACAAGCTCATCGTAGGTAAGTTCCAAGCTCCCCTTAAATACAAAAGCTTTAAAAATAACTCTTGTCCTGAGGAGGTTTATTCATCTTAGTTTTAATTTGCAATTTACTTACATATTTTAATGGAAATACATTGTTATTTACATTTTGTTTCGGGGCTTGGACAAGAATTATTTCCCCAAAAAAATATGAGTTAAGATTAGATGAAAAGTACTTGAGAAATATCTGTGTATTTGGCATAGAATCTGAATATGTACTCTAAGGCGTTAAGAGAATTCAGCTCTGTAATAACAGAGATCTGGAATGAGATACTGGATAATGATCTTTAACATTTAATATATACCCAGAGTCCTAATGTTTACAGATAATTTAAATTTTGATGATTTTAAATTGATTCAGTGTTCTCTCTGTCATTGATTCAACTGATTGAAATTGATTGAGTTTGCCTTATCATATATATATATAGAGAGAGAGAGAGAGAAATGTCCATTATGGAAGTTCTAGAGAATAAAGTGAATAGGAGAAAGATGGTATTCCAAGACAAAATGAGTGAGAATTATCCAGAATTGTGAAAACCACAGATCTACATGTTCGCAAGTCATTAGTCCCAAAGAGAATAAATAAAATAAAAATTTCTATTTGTCATCTCTATGCACATGTCTAGTACGTCATGATTGACAACCTGGGCTTTGAAATAAAGTCCACGCTACTTGAACTTCCATTCCTGTTCCTTCAGAATTTATTTTCACCCTACATTTCTGATTTCTCCAGCAACTTCTACCCATGCACCCTCACCCCTGGCTAAGCTTTCTGTTCTTCAATATGACATGAATTTTATCTTTACTTTTCTCTATACATCTGTTCCCTCTCTCCTTTTCTACCTTCTACCCCTCTACCTTCTCCTCTACTAAACAAACTCAAACTCATCTTCAAAGACAAAATCCTTTTACCACATACTCTACAAAGATTTCTCTTTCCTATCAGAGATGTGATCCTCACTTCACCTCAGCTATCTACAGTTGGATACTCCTTGGAACTTGACATCTTCCACACCTCTGAATCACTCATTCAAACATTCCACTGTTCACCTAAAACTCTTTTAGTTCTAGTTCATTTACTAATGAGAATAATAGTTTTTCAACATCACTGAGACCTCCAATCCATTATCTACTCCAGTTTTTATCATCAGTCTCTTTCTGTCTTTACTTTCTTCCTTATTCAGCCTGATTCCATAATCTATTATTAAAATCCTTTCTCTCAGAAAAATTCTCTTTTCATCTGTTGCACCTGGCTATTGCAATTCCAACTCTTGATGGATCTAATCCATCTACTTCTGCCAACCCCTGAACAATTTAACCTGTCTAGAAGATTGGTAACTCCCTAAATTCATGATTATCCACTTCAAAGGAGCACTAAGCCCTCTCTGTTCATCATACCACATTTCTCCGTGATGACTGTTTCATACTTCTCACTGTACTGCAATTCGGAAGGCCAGCTCTCCCTCTCCCTTCTCAGCTAATGCTTTATGCTCCCTACCGAAAATGGAAACATTAAATAGGAACTCTGCCCTCTTTCAGCATGATATCTACAAATCTACCTACATCTGCACCCATTTTCTTCTCTCTTCCTGCTGAATCAGTAAATATCCCTTTCTGTCAAAGGTCAGTTCTTCCACACATACTCTGTATTCTATTCCATCCTATCTTCTCAGGGATCTTGTTCCTTTTTTTTTTTTTTAACCTCTGGTTAATACATCTTCAACCTTTTCTTTTATTCTGTGTTCTTCTCCACCAACATTTAAACATGCTCTATTAACTCCATTATTTAAAAATCCCTTTCTTGGTCCTTCATCCCCCTCTGGGTATTGCCATAGCTCTCAACTTTTCTTTGTAAGTGTACCAGTAGATGGGCTAAACTGCTATAACCGTGACTTGACTAAGATAGAATTATGTCTCATTCTCATTATAGTACAAAGGCAAGTGAGCAGCGTAGGGTGGATAGACATCTCTGCTTGACACAACCATCCAGGGAAGCTGCTAGAGTTCAGCTTTGCCATTCTCAACATGTGGCTTCCATCTCCGGGCAAAGGCAGAGTCTTTCACTGTAGTCATAGCCCAGCCCAGCCAGTAAGGGGAAAACAGAGAATGCAGGAAAGCAATTTGTCATTCTGGAAGTGGGTGGACTTAGAGCCACACCCAGGACAAAAGAGGCTAAAAAAATCTCTCCCTGATTGGCATCATGCCCAGCTAAAACTCAGGGCACTCAGTTCCCAAAAAGAGGAATGAGAGAATGGATATGGGGACAAATATCACTCTCTGTCACCAACACCAAGCTTCCTGAGCCATCTGCGCTTGTTGTCCCCACTTCTCTACCTCAATCCACATTTTACTGAAAGAAAATAGGCCCCTACTGCATCCTTCCCTTCCCCTTGGAGTAATTTGCTGTCTTGACTTTTATGGTAATAATTACATTGTAGATTTACCACCTAGTTATATATCTTGAACACTATACTTTAGTTTACCTTTTTTGGACTTTTTTTTTTGGCTTAATGTTCCATGTTTAGTTATGCTAAATATTGGGTGTTCAGTTATGTCATTTTCCTGCTTTAAAAAACTCTTTAATTGCCTCCCATTGTCCTTGGAATAAAATCTAAAAGCATACCTGTACCCCTTTCCCTCTCCAACCTCACATTTCACCACTCCCTTCCTAGAAAAACCTGCTTTCTTTTCATTTCTCAAAACTGCCAAGCCCTTTTCCATATCAGGGCTTCTGCGTGAAATACTGTTCTCCCCATCCTCTGTCTGACTGACCTTTATTCATCCTTCAGATCTCAGTATTAAGGTCACTTCTTCGAAGAGGCCTGCTCTACTCATTCAATCTCAGTGAAGTCTGTTCATTGTGTCTTGGAACTCTGTAGTTTCCCTTCACATCATAACTGTGTATTTATGTGTATGACTATTATAATGTCTTTCTCCTCTATTAGCTGGTAGCCTACATGAGTAGAGACTAGGTCTGTTTAGTTCATTATCATATCCACAAAATCGAGCACAATACTGGCACACAGTAAGCACATGAGAATTATTTATTGAAGGACTAAATAAATATTCTAATCATTCTTTTAAGTATCTTTCCTCCCAAGAGTCTATCATCATCTAGAGGGCTGAGATTAAATCTGAATTGAATTGTATTGATTTGAATTGAGAGGCAAGTTAGTACTAAATTGTAACTTGGGTTGGGAAAAAAAAATTTAAGTCAGAATTCCTTAAGAAAACATATCCTATAAAATTAATCTTTTATTATTTTCATATGAAACACAACCTTCAAAAAGAACAAAGTGTGCAATATGCTGTGAATTGAAAGCACTTATGTAGGCTAAATCATAAAATTAATGTTACAGAATAAAACTTGAAATATTCCTGTAATTTTATACACCCTAAGAAAAAATTCCTTAAAAACAAAGAAGCAATCATGATGTGAAATAAGTACAGAGCTGATAAATTTACTTATAAATTGGTTCCCTATGCCTTTTCTCATTTTGTTTAAGGAACCCCCTACTCATTGCTGACCTAGTGCTGTAACACTGCTCATCTTTTAAGAATTCTGCCATTTTTGTCTTCTGTGCAAAGACAGTAATACCTTTGTTCTGTAGTAGTTCCTAACATTAACATATTCCTACCAAAATAATACGTTATCTTTTGGTATTAAGATACATCTTAAATTTCAGTGCATCTTGTGCATTCTTTTATGTAGCTCACGTGATGATCTCTACCTGCATGCTATTTCTCTTTTCTAAACTAGTAACGTAGTACTACAGATGAATTTTTTTCCTTCATTCTTTGCTCACCAACTGCTCAGTGAATTCATTCACTTCAGCAATTTCTGTTTTCCCATCTCTGTTTCCATGGAGAAGTATGTCAGTTATGTGTTTGACTCCATGGAAACAGATGAGCATCTCTTTCTACATACACAACTAATTAAATCGGACACTTTCTGTGCTGCCCATTGTCCTAAAGGAGGAGCGAAGAGGCTTTCCCTGAATGAGACATCATTTTAGTAGCAATTTTTAGTGTTTAAACCTAATAGAATGGATTAAAGTTTTAACATAACTCATTACATCCTAGAGTCAGATGAATTAGGGCTCAGCCCTAGGCCCTAAAAACATAAACAAATATAGTAAAATTTTTACATGCTATGCCTATCATTTATAGATATGTAGCTTTTTCTCTTAACATCAAATTCATATCACTTAATTGAATAACAGAGGCATAGTTGATAACAGAATTCAGTAGATTCATTTTAATAATATTCAATGTAGTGTAGTAGAAAAGATATGGATTTTAGAATCAGAGAAACTCGAGTTTTGAATTCTGGCTTTGTCATTTATTAGCTGTATTATCTTGGTTAAACCGCTTAATCTTTTTGACCCTCAGTTTCCTCATCTGTATAGTTTATGATACTTTGCCTATGGGACAGTTAAATGAGAAAATGGCTGTAAAACACCTAGCATCACACCTGACACGTAATAGGCAACAGAACTTCATTACTGTTATTGTTATCTCCGGTTGGATTTACAGTAAAATAATCAAATCTTAAATAGATTCAGAAATGTCTCAAAGTGCAAAAGCTCTAAATGCTAACAAAGAATTTTGGTTTGGTTTTGTTTTGCCTTGTCTGTCTCATTTTTTCCCTGAACGGAGGCACTGGGGATTAAACCCAGGACCTTGTGCACGTGCTTTTCCACTGAGCTATACCCCCCATCCCCTAAACGTTTTTTAAATGCCCACAAATGCCTTCCCAAGATTGTGACAATATGAAAGGTGTGAAGTAAGAAGTAGGTGAAAACATGTAAATGTATCTTTGATGCCACACAGAGGTAACATTTTAGAACAAGAAAATAAGATGTCAGTAGAGAATGCTGGATTTACTCCTGTTAGACAGTGTGGCGGCATAGCTGTTGTGTAGAGTGGCAAATTGTCACTACAAGTGACAGTCCTTTCCTCTAACCGCTAGAGTTGGAGCTCTGGTTTCTGCACATACCAGTCCACACAGAGATTCTTCTGCTTCAGCTAGCCTTAAACTAACCGAATGCAGTAGAGCAGTGGCTTTTCAGTCATGGTTCCAGCTCAGCTTTCTGAGCTATGTTCAGACTGAGCACATGCAGAATGCCAGCCCCACTTAAGCAAGCACCAATTGGTCGTGGATTAGAGGCTATCTCCACAGTTGGCGGAATAATTAAAACAACACACTAGCCAGCTGCACCCTACATTAGCTGTTCCTGATAATGCAAATTTAAGGGCACTGACATCCAGTGAATATTAGTTTACATCATAAGCCCTACATTTGTACCACGTTGCCATTACTGAACACTTGAAACAATAAATCATTTCATTTGATCATTGAGATAAGCTGTCCTGTAGACTGGACAGATATTGGCTGAGTATTGTAACTGAGGGAACTGAGGGAGGCAGTAGGGCAGGCAGACGAAGGAAGAGGCCTCTCTCAGTTACTCTCTTTTAGCCAGGAAGCTCCGAACCTGATGGGATCCTCACCACTCAGAAACTAACCATAAAGCCACTGTGCCCCTGAAGCAGCTCAAAACAGGAGCTACCTGAGGCTAAATGCCGCTTTTTCTAATCATAACTAGAGGATACATGCTTTCAGTTACCTCAGAAATTTTCCTTATAGGCACAACATATTGGATGGTGGTGACATAACCCAATTAAATCTTTTCTGTTGGGAAGTATAAGTAACCAATTAAACAAAAACAAACTATGTCAGGAATTGAAGAGAAGGTATGCGGTGTCCCTATATCCTTCGGCAGACTTGGTAAAAGCAGAGCAATTGGTGTCCAAGGAGGTAGAGGGACGGACCCTATTAACCCCATGGCTCTGACTTGACTTCGGCCCTAAGAAACCTAATTAGTAAGGATTATCCTGACGTGTGATGGTTGCCTCCCCTTCTGACATGTGTTCTTGTGACTACATTTCCAAATCCTGTCCCTTACTAAAGCTTCCAAGGAAGAATCCCAACTAGGGGGAAATTATAATATCAATTACTGTCATCTTGCTAACACTAAGTACTACTGTCTTTGCTTAATGCTAACATATAGGATGCTGGTGGAGAGTGCCCTTTCATCGTGAAAGGCAACTAGAGACCAGCTTTACTGCCGCACTTTCTCTGTATGCTCCAGAAGGGCTCAAATGATAAAAAGGATCGTACTTTACCTGTAATACATTTAATTCTGTTAATGAGTTTCTATTTAAATGACTCCCTGTCTGTAAATGCAGTGATAGACTCTCTAAGATCTTCTGGATTAGATATTGGGAGTCTTTGTAGAAAGACTAATACGTAGCACTGTGTGCCCACTAGGAAGACTTGTGCATAGTGGCTTCTATTATCAGATGTGTTGAATCAAATTCAAAATTTGCCTCCATCTTCAAAAGCCCAGATTTAAAAAAAAAAAAGAAGAAGAAGAAGAAGAAGAAATAAGAAACACTTGCCTTTTCCAGGAGTTACTATAAGGCTCTTTCAAATTTCAAGAGCAATGAATGACCTTTCTTGCTTTAATACCAGCGTACATGGAAATATGGCTTTGCAAAGTGAGTTATCTGAGAAGCTACAAAGTACTTCTGGATCCCAGTATATCCAAGATTTAAATATATGTTGAAATATTTGTATTCAGACACACAGATTCGTTTCAGACACAAAACAACCCAGACGGAAGTGTGACACCTATCTAGCATTTATAGTTCCTCAAAGCAGGTATTTCATTTGGTCAGTTTTCTTCCCCCATTAGAAGTTTATGCCTAAGCACCTTTAAAGTAACTGGCTTCCCTCATGCTCAATTCATATATGATTACCCTCAGCCAGTATATGAGTACCTGATCCTTGTCTATGATGAAAATAGCAACTTTTTTTTCATTTAAAGTTCACGGCAGGAGCCATGGTATCTTTTTGTTGTTGTTGTTTTTAAGTGAAGTTTATGCGATTTTAATACAGTAAATACAGTCAGTTTTACCCTTTTGTAGTGTACAGTTATTTAATTTTGACAAATATATGCTCATGTGATTACCACTGCAATCAAGATGCAGAACAATTTCCTCACACTCCCAAATTCCCCCATGTCCCCTTATCATCAGTCGCTCCCCACATCTTAGCCCCTGGAAACCACTGGTCTGTTTTCTGTTCCTGTAGTTTTACCTTTTCCAGAATGCCATGTAAATGAATCATACAATATGTACCCTTTGAGATGGAGTTCTTTCACTTAGCATAATGCATTTGAGATTTTTCTGTATTATTGAGTAGCTCAGTAGTTCATTCCTTTTTGTTGCTGAGCAGTGTTCTATTATATGAATGTACTACAGTTTCTCTTGTCATTCTCCCTTTGAAGGATAATTGAGATGTTTCCAGTTTTTAGCAATAATAAATAAAGCTTCCATAAACATCCACATGCAGGTTTTTATGTGAACATAAGCCTTCGTGCTTTTATTTCTCCTGTGTAAATGCCTGGAAGAGATTATTGGGCCACATATTAAGTATATATTTAACTTACTAAGAAACTGGCAGTTTTCCATAATGGCTATACCAATTTGCACTCCTACCAACAATGTGGAGAGTTTAGTTGTGCTACATGCTCACCAAGCATTTGGTATTGACAACTTTGGTTTCGTTTTTATTTAAGCCATTCTGCTGTAATGGTATCACGTTGTGGATTGAATTTGCATTTCCCTGTGTATTAATGATGTTGAGTATCTTTTCATATGCTCATTTGGTGAAATGTCTATTCAAACCTTTTGGATGTCTTTTAATTTCATTATCTGTCTTTTTATTATTCACTTGTAAGAGTTCTTTATTTATTCTGGATAGAAGGCTTTTTCAGATACGTGTTTTACAAATATTTTCTCCTAATTTTTGTGACTTGTGTATTTATTTTCTTAACAATATCTCTCAGAGTTTTAAATTTGGATGAAATTCAGTTTATTAATTTTTAATGGATTGTTCTTTGGTATCATATCTAAGAAATTTTTGCCTAACTCAAGGTCACAGAGATTTTCTTTCACCTTTGTTTCCTTCTAAAAGTTTTACATTTAAATTTGTTATTGATTTTGAGATAATTTTATATATAGTGAGAAGTATAGGTTGAAAGGTTTTGCTGGGTTTTTTTTTTGTTTTTACATATGAGTGTCCAATTTTTTGGTACCATTTGTTAAAAAATTAGCTATTGATATACCTTTGCACCTTTGTCAGAAATCATTTGATCGTATATGTGAGTCTATTTCTGTACTCTCAACTCTGTCCTATTGATCTCTCTCTCTCTATTTTTTGGCCATTTAACTTAAATTGTGAATTTATGGGCGTAAAATTATTGTTTATAGCATTCCCTCATTTTCCTTTCAATATCTACAGGCTCTATAGTGATGTCCCCGCTTCAATTCCTGATATTGGAAACTTCTGTCTGCTCTTTCTTTAATGATCAGTCTGATTGGAGAGTTATCAATTTTATTGATATTTTCCAAGAACCAACTTTTAGCTTCACTGATTTTTCTCTAGTGTTTTTTCAGATTTTTAATTTCATTGATCTCTGTTCTTAATCTTTATTATATACTTTCTCTGACTGGGATTAAATTTACTTTTTTTTTTTTCTAGTTTTTTTTTAGGGGGTTCCTAATGTAGAAATATAGATCACTGATTTGAAGCTATTCTCCTATTAGAAGTATTCAATGCTGTGTGTTTCCTTTTGAGCCCTCCTCATGTGTAGGGTGGAAATCTCACAAAAGCATTTTTATTTTCATTAATTTAATTATATTTTTAAATTTCTTTGAGGTTTTCTCTTTAACAAATGAATTATCTATGTGTTGTTTAATTCCCAAATATTCAGTGATTTCCCATTATCTTTCTGGTTTTTTTTTTCTTTTTAAAAGTATTTTGTTTGTTTTCTTAGGGGGAGGTTATTAGGTTTTTATTTATTTAACCATTTATTTTAATGGAGGTACTGGGGATTGAACCCAGGACCTCATGCATGCTAAGCATGTACTCTACCACTAAGCTGTACCCTCCCCCATCTTTCTATTACTGATTTCTAGTTTAATTACATTATTGTCAGAGAACATACTTCGTATGAATTCACTTCTTTAAATCTGTTAACCTTTGTTTTATGACCCAATCTGTGGTCTGTCTTGGTGAATGCCCCCATGGGTATTTTACAAGACTGTGTGTCTGGCTGTCAGTGTGAAGGAGTAGGAAATTAACTAACTTCCCTGTTGCTGACACTGTTTGCTGATTCTTTCTGACTGAGGAAGCCTGCATTTTGCTTTCTCTCCCTTACTGGTTTTCTGCTATACAAACCCTCAAATTTTCCCTTACACTCAATGACTTTAACCAGGAAGGAGACAGTGGGCCACCAATAATCCCAGAGAAGTGGACAGACTCTCCAGAGTTCCTCCATGACATCAGGAAGATCATCAAAGTTAAACAGAATGCAGCACCCTGTAAAATGCCCTGATTGTTATCACCTTTTCTGTTTCATCCAGTTTTCTATAAAACCTCAAGACCCCAACCCCAAGATGGATTCACAGTGTCTAAGGCATGAGCCAGCCATGATTCCCCTTTACCTGGCAAAGCAATAAAGCTGTGCTTTTTTAACCCTCCCAAAATCTGCCTCCAAGTCACAACCCTTTTTCAGGGTACAGAGGCCAGCTTTGCGGCAACAAATGGATAACATGTTTAGTAGAAACCCATACATTTTAGCTATGACCCCTCACACACTCCTCCTCTTCCCCCTCCAACCCCCAACCCTAGGCAAGTGTTGGATATAGAATTCTGGATTGACAGTTCTTCCCCCTCCTCCTAACACTTGAAAAATATTGTGTCATTGCTTTCTGGCCTCCATAGTTTCTCATGTGAAATACCCTGTAATTTAAATTTAGTTTTCAGAAATTTGATTTTTGACTGGTTCAGTATGGAATTCTTTGGGTTTATTTTACTTGAGCTTTCCTCAGCTTCTTAAATCTGTAAGTTTGTCTATTTCACCAGATTTGGGCAATTTCCAGCCATTATTCCTTTAAATATATTTTCAGCCCTTCATTCTTTTTCCTCTCTTTCTGAGACTCTGAAGATATAAATGATAGATTCTTTGTCCCACAGAGCTCTGAGTCTCTGTTGATTCTCTTTGTTTCTAACTTTTCTACCAGCTGTTTAGACTGAATAATTTCTGTTGGTCTGTCATCAATTTCAGTGATTCTTTCCTCTGTCATCTCCATTCTGCTATTGTGCCTATTCAGTGAGGTTTTTATTTTGGTTATTTTACTTGGTTATTTGCTTATTTATTAAGTATTTATTATTCCATAATTTTCATTTGGTTCATCTTGTATCTTTTTCTCTTTGCTGAGCCTTTGTATTTTTCCATTTGTTTTAAGAGCATCCATAGTTGCTTGTCAGAGCATTTTTATGATAGTTGCTTTAAAGTCTTTGTCAAATATTGGTGCAGCCACTATGGAGGACAGTATGGAGTTTCCTTAAAGAACTAAAAATAGACTTGCCACATGATCCAGCAATCCCACTCCTGGGCATATATCTGGAGGGAACTCTTAACTTGAAAAGATAAATGCACTGCAGTGTTCATAGCAGCACTATTTACAATAGCCAAGACCTGGAAGCAACCTAAATGTCCATCAGTAGGTGACTGGATAAAGAAGTTGTGGTGTGTGTGGGGATGTGTGTGTGTATTTATATAATGGAATACTACTCAGCCATAAAAAAGAATAAAATAATGTCATTTGCAGCAAAATGGATGGACCTGGAGATCATCATTCTAAGTGAAGTAAGCCAGAATGAGAAAGAAAAAATCATACAATATCACTTATATGTGGAGTCTTTAAAAATGACACAAATAAACTTATTTACAAAACAGAAACAGACTCACAGATGTAGAAAACAAACATGGTTATGGAGGGGGAAGAGGGTGTGAAGGGATAAATTGGGAGATTGAGATTTGCAGATACTAACTACTATATATAAAATAGGTAAACAACAAGTTTGTACTGTATAGCACAGGGAACTATATTCAATATCTTGTAGTAATCTGTAATGAAAAAGAATATGAAAATAAATATGTGTATGTATATGTATGATTGAAACTTTATGCTGTACACCAGAAATTGACACATTATAAACTGACTATACTTCGATTAAAAAGAAATTTCCTATTCTAGTAGATCGGCAATTTGTTTAGGTTTAGACTGAGCATTTTCTTCCGATTTTGTGGACTGTGGCTCAAATGGCAAGTTATTTTTCAGAACTCTTGCAAGTTATTTTCTTGTCCCACTTCTGTGCTCCCCAGGCCAGTTTAGAACCTGGGCAGAACCTCAGTATTAGACTGAGCATTTTCTTCTGATTTTGTGGACTGTGGCTCAAATGGCAAGTTATTTTTCAGAACTCTTGCAAGTTATTTTCTTGTCCCACTTCTGTGCTCCCCAGGCCAGTTTAGAACCTGGGCAGAACCTCAGTATTAGACTGAGCATTTTCTTCCGATTTTGTGGACTGTGGCTCAAATGGCAAGTTATTTTTCAGAACTCTTGCAAGTTATTTTCTTGTCCCACTTCTGTGCTCCCCAGGCCAGTTTAGAACCAGAGTTCAATTCTCAAAGCTTTTGCTACTTTGATTCTGGTCAATTTCACATAGGGGATGCTCAGAGTTATCCATGGCATCATGCACTGATTTAAAGAACTGCTTCCTCCAGCTTCCTCCTCTCTATAACTCTTCCCCTCTCTCTAGTTGGGAAGGGGTAAGATACCACCTCATTGCTATCCTTTGCTTAATTCAGGACACAGTGCTTCATAAGGCTCCTCCCCACAGTCTCTGCAGTATCCAATGGGGAGGAAAAGAGGTACAGTTTCTTTTGTTGTGTGTGCTTTGAATTGAGGAAGTATAGTCAAAAGAGTTCACTCCTGCAGAGCTACTCTCTTCCCAATATTTTGACTGGAGAGAGTAGGCCTCTTGAGGAATTTTGTGTGTGCCAATTGGTTTTCTAGTGGGCTACTTTAGCACCCAGGCTGGCTATATATAGGAGGCAAAAAAAAAAAAAGGAAAAGAAAAAGAATGAATTCACTACCAGGTTGTTCCTCAAGTTTCTTATTTCCCTAACCAATCTGCCTTCTCTTCACCACTTTTGCCTGGGGTGTTTAGTTATATATTAGCAGGAGGATCAGGGTAGTATGCACTTGCTCCATATTGTCTACAACAAGAAGCCAACCATGATTCATTTTTGTATTTCTCAAAAACATACCACAATGCCTAGTGTATGGTCTACACTGAATTAGTATTTTTTGACAAAAGGAGTTGAAGGGGGAAAATAAATAGCTTCACATCTCAAAATGTTAATTTAGCACAACATAGTAAAGAATTTTAGCTTCACCACCCATTTTCAGTGTAATGTGAACAAGCTACCTAACTTCTCTGAGTCTCAGTTTCCTGTAATATAGTGATGGTAATACCTGTATCGTAGGGTAAATAAAAATGAGATAACATATTTAATGCATTTAGCACAGTACTTGATAAGAAACAGTCAATGTAGTTCCTAGTTGAATTAGTAATAGCAACAATAATGATCAAATATCACTGTTTCTTATACGCATAGGAAACTCTGCTCTTAAAGACAAAGAAGATCAGTTTGGGAGAACACCACTTATGTATTGCGTGTTGGCTGACAGACTAGACTGTGCAGACACTCTTCTGAAGGCCGGAGCAGATGTTAATAAGACTGACCATAGCCAGAGAACGGCCCTCCATCTTGCAGCTCAAAAGGTAAGAAGTAAAATTACTGTGAAGTGTAAACCTTTTGTGTGGTATTTGTTAATTGATTTGTGGAGCTGTGCAATGGACAGATGGTAAAGAAATCACAAGTCTGTAACTCTTAATTTCATATGTTTTCCCTAAAAATTACAGTCTTTAAACTGCAGAAAGTAAGCATAGATAACCATCTGTGGCTACTTTTACTTATCCAAGTTCCTCAAGCAATGGAATTTATTATTTTTTTTCTGATCTAAGGTTAAGTTGGGGAAAAGGAGTCAAAATTATACATATAATACGATTAAAGTATATTAAACTATATTATAAATCAATTTATGCATGGGAAAAGGCAAAGACAAAAAAAAAAAACCCAGCATACACTAAAATGTCAGTAGTGGGTGGTTGGATTTAAATTTTGGGAACACATATGCATTTTGATACTCTTCATTGTTTAAAACTTCTTCCTTTTATGAGTGTTATTTTTACAATAAAAAATTGTAGTCTCTCATAAAATATGTGGCATTAGGGAGCATAAAAGAAATATATTTTCTGAAATGAATTTTCAAATTTTTTCAAATCTGAAACTATATTGCTAGAGCATATAAATGATTTCAAGATATTAGAGGCATTGTCAAGAGCTCAGTTTGTTAGGATTAAACATATCAAAAAAAAGAGAAGCTTCTAAATTTATATGAAGACTTACATATTTGGAAGCAATTTTTCTCACCATAAAATTTTGATCTATAAAATATATTTCCAGTGCCTGGTATTTTTCTCTTTGTTATTTTAGATTTATGTATTTTGGGAATAAAAAGCAATGAAAATTAGTTAGATACAGCAGAAACCATTAGAGGTATTTCCCATTTAAAAATGTGAACCAGATATAGCTGATTAATTGAGGGGTTAGGAAAATACCTTTTCATTAGTTGAAAGCATAGAAAGGGACTGACATTAAGATACACTACTGAATATGCTAGTTCTATGCTCTTATCAGTTAGGTCTGTCAGGTTATTTCCTACGTTATTGCTCTTGATTTTGCTTTTCATTACAGTAATTTAAAAAATCCCTGATTTTTGATTTCAGTTTTAACTACTGCTCACTTGTTTATAACCTTTCACCTAGGCTTGTCAGCTCTTAAAATCATTCACTCAGGAAGGATAACTTCATTTAACTCATTATCATAAAAAAGTAAACATTTCAGATTGGGAATAGCCCCAATATTAAGAATTTGATACCCTTTAGATTTTTTTCATTGTGATTCATTTAGGTTTAAAACTCAACTTCAGAAGTGTACATTGGGGGAAACTAAATGCACATCAAGTGAATCATGTGGAAAAAAGAGTTTAAATTGATGATCCAACAGCATGACATTTTTATAGAGGAATGATATGAAAAAGGTTGAGAGAAGGGGTGTGCACATCCAGACATGCTGGCTGTTAAGTTTCCCCACAAGATGCAGTGCAATGTTTCCTTGTGCTTTTTGTTTCTCCTTTATTTTCTTTTCAATAGTGGTTTTTTTTTTTGCAGTGTCAGAAAATAAATAGAACTGTGATTTGCATGTCACAATTTACATAGCTGATTTCATAAATAACAAGTTTCATGTTCTTTCAACTATGATAATTATGCATTTCGCCCTGTGTTTCTGTGTTGATGTTTGTTTTTGCATGTTTGCCAAAAGCAGTAATATATGTTTAAGCTACACTAGCACTAGCAGAACTTCCCAAACAAGGGTGGTAATCATTCTTTAGTACTCTACTCTGTCTGGGTCAAATCTGGCTATTGTGTTTGGTTTTGTGCTTCATGCAAAAGCACCATTATTAAGATGCCATAGATAGTATAGTTCAGACGGGAATAAGATGGTGAAGGGTCTAGAAATAATTTTCATAGAATAGTTGGAGATGATATGTCCCAGGTCCATAGCACACCTTGCCTCTAAACAGACAGAAACACATGTTCTCTTTAGAGAAAATATCTTCACCTTAAACTTCCAGGATTCCCAAAATTAAAACAGATCAAATATGATCTCACAGTGAAAGATTACCAAACGCGAGGAAGCAATATACCATAATGAGAGTCAGCAGAAATAATCAACAGATCTCTATCAAAAACATCAGATACTGGCATCATTAGAAACACATGTAAAATAAATATTGAAGGAACATTTAAAGATATAAAAGAAGAAATCACAAAAATGAACGACCAACCAGAGACTTTCATGACTAGGCATAAGTTCTAGCCATGACCACTTATTTTAGAACAACCATCTGCCAAAAACATCTGAAAACTGAATAAAACATATTGTTTGAAGGCATTGGGAACAATCAGCATAGGCAGGATCATTCAGAGAAGGAAAGCATATGAAATTTATCCCAACTTTTTCCTTTAAGGCATTTTACAAATTGGAATGCAAAAGAATATAACCCTAGCGGGAAGGAAGCAGTATTCTTAGTAAGCTCGAGAAACCCAGGTAGAGTTTGGTATTAACAGCAGCTGGAACTTGAAGGGCAAAATCCTGAAGAGAAGGAAACCACAGAGAAGGAATCTGAAAATCTGAGTACAAATTCCTAACAAGTAATTAGCAGATGCTTAAACTCTGCTTGTATAGGTTGAGGCTCTAAGAAACCTAGCAGTGAACAGCAGCTGGGAGACTCAACAGAGCCAAGCAAAGATTGTTTTTAAATTATCCTATATTTTCTTTTCTACTAAAGTCTTTTAATGCATAACAAATTGATTTTTGTGTAGAGATCCATTCTCATTTTAAAACATGTGAATAATTTTCCCAGGACAACTTCGCTCATTAATTTTCAGCCATTTAGTATCTGCTGTGTGCCAATGCCAGGCTTTTGTACTATGCACTACCTATTTTTTTTTTAATTACATTTTTAAAATGAAGGGTCTTGAATACCAGGGAGCTACTTAGGAACTTTGAGAGTGGAAGTTACACAATCAAATTACTTTAGTAGTTGCCAAGCGTCTGCTATGTATCATGATCATACACCTAGAGAGAATATTAAAAAATGAATCACATGTCTTCTATAAATAAGTACTCTCAGTACCAATCCCTGTTAAACTTCACATCCCTTTGTTCAGTGAATCTCTCTGAAATGTTGGATATCAAATATTCTTTTCAAGTATTGTCTATTACACTTAAATCTCCTCACAATTTGTGAACCCAGAAGTGTGATATCATGTAATTATCAATATTCATATATATGTGCATGTATGCATTCATTCAACATATGTTAAAACTGTTACTGTGTAACAGGCACTGTGCTAGACCTTGAAATACAAAGATGAAGATGAGTCCTGCTCTTAAGTTGCTTACAAAAATCATGGATAAAGATATTAAGTGATAATTAAAGTTGGCCAGCCTACTGTAAGATACATACACCTATGTGTGGTATTAATATACCTAAGTATTTTATAAAATATCAACAGCCATAACAAGTAAATAGTCATTGTTATTATTACTGACCCAAAGATCAACCATTCTCTTATGTTATTTATTATGTTTTTGTTCTTTTGTGATAGTGAACTATAATATGGTGTCTTTCCTTAGGTTGATTAGTAGGAAAAATTCATGTTCACATAGTATTTTGTCCATGTCTCTATTAGAGCCCCATTATCTTGTATATATTGTAATTATTACTTACTTGTCTCTTTCCCACTAGATTGGTGCCCCAGGCAAGAACCTTGTTTTATTTATTCTTGAATCCCCCAGAATCTAACACAGTATCTAATATATCTTGGTTGAATGAATGCATTTTATGTTACTTCTATAGAAAGTCATTATTAATACAAATGCTAGACATTTTGTTTATTAGAAACATTTATCCAGTTTCAAAATACATAAATGGGAAAAAATTTATTGAAGTGTGTTGACTGGCTTTGTTGTTTTGACACATATTCACTTCTCTGGAAATAAATTGCTGTTAGTCCAAGCCGTCAAGGAAATGGTACCCATGAAAGTAAAATTAATCTCAATATACTAAACATCTGTACCTAATTTGTTTTCTGTTTGGACCCTCAGTTTAATCCAAGAAAACAATTAGTCATATCTTTTCTGGGTTCCCCACAAAAGATACCTAATTGTTAGGAATGTTTTGCTCCAGGGAAGCTATTTCCTTCCACAGATACATTTATTTGTTGATAAGGATTAAAAAAGTTTAAGCAATCTCACTTAATGTTAATAGTTATGCATTTTTAATCTTCTAAGAGGTTATTAATTTGGCTTCAAGAAGATTAAGACTACCCACTTTGAAAAATTAGATCATGTTAAATGCAAAAATTAAAGAAGCTTCAGGCTGTGGTTGAGTTTTTCCTTTTTTGAGTCACAGAGAGAATTCTCAATTCATTTATGAAAAGTAAATATTAATTTTCAGTTTTAAAAATATGTTGTTTCCATGTCAATGATTTACAAAAAGTAAAGAAGAGTAGAAACTTTTCTGGAAAGCTTAGTACTAGCTAACAGTTATTAGTTTAATTAGTTTCCTTATCTTACACACACCCACACGCCAAACAATCTCTCCCCAGTCCCCTTCACTCTGTGTTCCTTGTATTCCCCCTCAGTATGTATAACTCTACCATAATTCCTTACCTAACAATTAACCATAGATTTTACTCATCTATATTTCACCCTCAGTAATGTTATTTGAAGGCAGAGGTCATGTCTTACTTAATTTTATACTGCTGGTCTTAGCACAGCTCCTGCCATTTAATAAAGACTCAGTTAAGGTTTGTTTAATGAATATATGAATGAAGGAATAAATCAATCAATAAGCATTGAACATCAAATAAATTTATCATGAATGATACAGTCTTCAAAACTGTTGACGTTTAAATTATATATTATTTATTCCTTCTCATTATCCACTCCACCCCCTTATAATTTTGTAAGTAAAATTTTGCAAGACTCTGTGAGCTTAATTTCTCAACAAATATAACTTTTGTATGCCTCAATTTCTTCAGCAAAAAATGAGGTAATACTTCTCCTTATTTGCCATATAGGAATGATCTTAGATAAAAGGCATTTTACTTAGTGGAGAAATACTCCTTAAAAGTGTAAGTAATCAATGTTATTGCTATTAGTCATACTACAGTACAGGTGTAAACATCGAATTAGCCTTTAGGAGAAAGTAGACATCAGAGATAGAAAAATCCTTCAGGATCTTTTAGTCCAGTTAGTCACTGGATGAGGGAATGGAGTCAATTCTCCATTCAGTTCTCTTCTCTTAATAGATTATTCATCATTCTCTTTGCCTTTGCATAGGCCTGAATGTTCTCTGTCTTATTTTTAATTAATTATTTTAAACTTATAGATAAAAATAGAAAATAATATACAAAACACTCAGGTCTCTAATACCCCAAGGAGATAAAACTGAATTTTTAAAAATTTTTACTTCTGCTTTTTTTTTTCTTAAATTGAAGTACAGTCAGTTACAATGTGTCAATTTCTGGTGTACAGCACAATGTCCCAGTCATGCATATACAAGCATATATTCTTTTTCATACTCTTTTTCATTAAAGGTTATTGCAAGATATTGACTATAGTTCCCTGTGTTATACGTAAGAAATTTTTAAATCTATTTTTATATATAATGGCTAACATTTGCAAATCTCAAACTTCCAAATTTATCCCTTCCCACCGCCTTTCCCCGGGTAAACATAAAATTTTTTACTATGTCTGTGAGTCTGTTTCTGGTTTGTAGATGAGTTCATTAGTGTCCTTTTTCTTAGATTCCACATGTAAGTGATATCATATGGTATTTTTTTTCTCTTTCTGACTTACTTCACTTAGAATGAAGATCTCTAGGTCCATCCATATTGCTGCAAATGTCATTATTTTATTCTTTTTTATTATTGAGTAATATACCATTGTATAAATATACCACAACTTATTTATCCAGTCACTTGTTGATGGATATTTAGGTTGTTTCCATGTCTTGGCTATTGTATTTAATGCTGCTATGAATATTGGGATACATGTATCTTTTTTAATTAGAGTTCCCTCCAGATATATGTCCAGGAGTGGGATTGCTGGATCATATGGTAAGTCTATTTTTAGTTTTTTGAGGAATCTCCATACTGTTTTCCATAGTGGCTGCACAAAACTACATTCCCACCAACAGTATAGGAGGGTTCCCTTTTTTCCATACGCTCTCCAACATTTATCGTTTATGGACTTTTTAATGATGGCCATTCTGACTGGTATGAGATGATACCTCGTTGTAGTTTTGATTTGCATTTCTCTGATAATAAGTGATATTGAGCATTTTTTCATGTGCCTGTTGGTCATTTGTATGTCTTCATTGGAGAATTGCTTTTTTAGGACTTCTGCTCATTTTGGGGTTAGGTTGTTTGGGGGGGGTTTCCCTGTTACTAAGTTGTATGAGCTGTTTATATATTCTAGAAATTAATCGTTTGTCAGTCACATCATTTGCGAATATTTTCTCCCATTCCATAGGTTGTCATTTTGTTAAAATGGCCATACTGCACAAGGCTATCTACAGATTTAATATGCTCTCTTTCAAATTACCCGTGATATTTTTCACAGAACTAGACCAAATAATCCTAAAATTTATATGGAATCACAGAAGACCCAGAATTGCCAAAGAAATATTGAAGAAAAAGAATTAAGTGGGAGGAATAACCCTCCCAGATTTCAGACAATACTACAGAGCTGGTGTTGGCACAAAAACAGACATATAGATCAATGGAACAGAATAGACAGCCCAGAAATAAACCCATAGACCTATGGTCAATTAATCTTCAACAAAGGAGACAAGAATATACAATGGAGAAAAGACAGTCTCTTCAGCAAGTGGTGTTGGGAAAACTGGATAGCAGCATGTGAATCAAAGAAGTTAGAACACTTCCTCACACCAAACACAAAAATTAACTCAAAATAGCTTAAAGACTTAAATATAAGACAAGACACAGTAAATCTCCTAGAAGAAAACATAGTCAAAATATTCTCTGACAAAAATCTCAGCAATTTTCTCCTACGGCAGTCTACACAGGCACTAGAAATAAAAGCAAAAATTAACAAATGGGACCCAATTAAACTTATAAGATTTTGCTTATAAAGGAAACCATAAGCAATACTTCTGCTTTTTTAAAATGAAATAAAACAAAGTTTTTAATTTATCTTCTAAATCTCATTCTCCTCTTTTTCTGCCACTTCAGTCTATCTTGATTTTTGTGGTTTCAATTCCCATGCTTATTTTTCTACTTTTACTTTATATATATTTATATACCCATTAAATGATAGTATTATCTTCACATTTAAAATCTTTATATAAATGGCATTATACTATGTGTTACTCCCCAACTTACTCTTTTGACTTAACGTTATGTTTTTGAGATTCATTCATGTTGAATTACGTAGCCCTAGTTTACAAAAGGTTACATCCAAATGCCCAAAAGATACATGAAAATGTGCTCTGCATCATTATTAATTAGGAAAATGCAAATTAAAGCCACAGTGAGATACCAGCACACAACTATTTGAATATCTAAAATGAAAAAGTCTGACAGTACTAATTGATGGTGAGGATATGGAATAACTGGAACTCTCTAATATTTTTGGTAAGAATGTAAATTGGTAACATCCACTCTGGAAAAACAATTATATCTACCAAAGCTAAACACAAACGCGTGCGCACACAATATCACTGCAATTCACGCCCCAACTCCAGTCATATCTAAAAGAAATAAGTGATTTTTTTCTATCAAAAGACACACATGAGAATGTACATGACAGCTTTATTTGTAATAGCAGATGTTCTTATAGTGCAAACAACCTAAATGCCTATCAACAGGTAAATAAATTAATTGTGGTGTATTCTTACAATGGAATACCACACAATAAAAAAAGAACAAACTACTGATACATTCAACCATGTGAATGAACTTCATAGACATCATGTTGAGTGAAAGAAGGCTGATACATATGCTGTTTATATGAATTGTAAGTACTGGTTACCCAAGGGATAGGTATTGACTGAAAAGGAGCATGAGGAAGCTTTCAGGGACGCTGGAAATGTTCTGTGTCTTGATCTGTGTGTTGCTTACATAAAAATTTATCAACCTATGTACTTGAGATTAATGCACTTTATTGTATATATATGTTATACCTCAATTAAGAAACTATTGTAAAAAATGATAAAATGCTCAGAACTTGGTGACCATTATTGGTAGGTAGGCAAAAGAGGAATGAAAGCAAGAATGGCTCCTGGCCTAGGCTTTTAAGCACTTAGATTGCATTTCCCCAGTCTTTGCCTTGGGAGCGATATGGAAGCCTTGTATCTGTGCTCTAATCCACTGGTTTTTAAACTTGAGCATGCATCAGGATGGCCTGGATGTGTTTAGTGGGCACTTCCAGGCTTCTCTGTAGCTGCATTTGCTCAGTCCATTTAAACTCAATTTAATAAGTGCTCACTCTGCCACAAGCTGTGTAGCCAGCAGATATCTGAAGAGTAAGCAAATGAGGTTTTAGCTGTTGGCGTGCTTTTAAAAGAAGGCATCAGAAGACATTTGCAATGTCCGCATTACTTAGAAATGTAGGAAAATCTGAACATATGAAACCCTTATATTCTGGAACTTTAATGATCTCTCAAGAAATCTCTGGACTGTGATGGGCAATGTTAGATCACCCCTGCCGTTCACCCAGTTTGACTTCAGCCTGAACTAAGCTGCCTTTTCCAGGCAAGCAGGGAGTCTTAGTCTAAGAGTCTTTGCTTCATTACATTCCACCTCCTAAGGTTTCCAAACTAGCATTGAGTTTGTCCTTTTCTGTGTACTTAGAAACTCTATCTAAACCTGTTCGCTGGTTCTCCAGCTTAGAAACTGATTTCAGATATTTAGGATCTTACATCCAGATGAAGGTTCCAACCAAAACTGAGATTGATCAGTTTTTAAACAAATCTGAAAATTGAAATAAAAACCTGTCCATCCTTCAGTAATCGTTATTTGAATATTAACTTTGAATATAGTTAAGGTACTTCTGCTTGCATGGATGAACTTTATAGTCACAAGGAACAACATGCCAACAAATCTTGATTAAAATCACTACTTTGAATTTTTCTAACATAGTTCTAGTAAGAAAAAAATTAAATTTCATAGTAGCTTCATAGCAGTTAGATTTTAGCTGAATACTATCTTTTCTATAGATGTAAACTGAGGTGTACTTTGATTGAGTTCTTCAAGGCTACTTTGTCACTTGCTGAAGTCAGGAATTATCTTATTTTTCTGATTCCCAGCTCAGTGCTCCTGATAATGCTCTGCTGTATCTACTCAGTTGCTCTCCTACAGCTTACTTGCTCAGACTTCTAGTTCTTCTGTCCTAGAATAATTCCCAAATCCAGTTTTGCAATCAAACTCCCACAGAAGCGCCTAAAGGTTTCTTTCTTATGGGCCAGATTCAGAATTTGAATGCAGAGCTAATGCCTTTAAGTCCAGTGTTTTTTGTTTATGTTATGCTACCTCTCAAACACAGTAGAACAGCCTTGCAGATTGTATTTTTAAATCTACGTGGGTTGCAGAATTTTGTTTTGAACATGATCATGTTTCCTACAACCATGTTCATTTTCTAATCATCTTTATCTCTTCACTGACCCCCACTTTTACTAAGTCATGAAAATTCAAGTATCTGCTTTCCATGAATAGATTAGAGATCCCCACAAGCCTAGATTCCCATGGAAACCAATCAAAAACTAAAAGGAAGAGAAAGAGTATATATTGAATTTCCCCGAGACCTACAGCTTGTTTTTCATTAGACTCATGCTGATTTCTTTTAAACGCTGGGCACAGGGCCAGTGAATATTTTTACAACTGATAAAAAGGAACCTCAGATCCATTTATTTTCATTTAAACTTCTAAAAATTAATTTTGTATATAACATTGATTCCAAAGAAAATTTGAGCATAATTTGCTAATTACTTTCTTATGTCGTATTTGTTCATGTAATTTCCTCTCCTTGTTTTTTTTCCTACCTGTATTTTACTGTTCAGAATTGAGTGAGAGGGAATCAGGGGCATATTATTCCTGTAGTATGAATATTGTCAGCCCCTGGACACAACATTTTCCCTGTGATCAATCATAGGATTCTTTATACCTCTTTTGACAAAGCCCAGGTGATCATTTACTAATATAATAGCAGAAATAAAACCAAAATGTCAAAGTAAGAGGGGATCAAGAAAGCCAGGGAGGAGGCAACTGGGGAAAGCAAGTTGTAATTTTAAATAAGGCAATCAAAATAGTCTTCATGGAAATGGTGACATTTGAAGCAAGACTTGAGGAAGGTGAGGAAGTTAGCCATGTGAATGGTTGAGGGAAGAACTTTCTTTCATTCCAGGCTGGAGGAATAGTCAGAACAAAGGCCTTAAAACGGAAGCATGCCTGGAATCTTTGAGGAATAGCAAGGCGTTATTATGGAGTTGGTGTGGTTACCTTGAGTGAGTAAGGGGAGAGCTGTAGGTGATGAGGACATGGAAGAAGTGGGGGCAGATCCAGTAGGGCCTTTTGGCCGTTTGGCATTGTCAGTAGTATGCTTTTACTCTGAATGAGATGAAGGAGGCCTTGGAGGGTTTTGAGAAAAGGAGTGACATGATCTGACAAGTCTTATTAATAAAAATAATCATTCTTGCCCAGTGAAATTTCTCTCCAGTTTTACTATTATCTATTCCTTTACTCCTTCTTCATATAATATGTTTTTATGTGTCCTTCCCATCCTGATGCCTTTTGCCATATACACACACAGTTGCCTAAATCCCCCTGAAAATAAGACACCTAGAATGGAATACAATGCCAATATGATGAACAGAGAGTATAGCATGACTTTCGTCACTGGCATTTTGGCTCCAAATACAGTTCATCCACGCTGAAAGTTTTTCAAATAAAATCTCTAAGTCTAGTTTACATTTACTACTGCTTAAACTAATCCTGTGTTCATATTGTTGTAGCTTTGGACTCAACAATAGCATTTTGTTGTCTCATATTTAATCATTTCTTTGAACTTCCCAGACTTAACTTAGGTAGACTTTACCATTCCCTCCTTTGTTCCTCCAGTACCTGCATACTCAGCTACTATTATATCACCTATTACAGTGAAAGAGATTTATTTGTTTATACATTTGATTTCCTCATGGACAATGAGCATCAAGAAGAGTGCAATAGTTTGTTGGTTTTTTTTTTCCCAGTGCCTAATACTTAACAAATATTCAGTTGATGTTTGGTGGATTGAACTGGGTTCATCTTGCAACCTGTCAGAGTCCTCTTGATTCTTGAATCTGTCATCAAGTATAGTTGTCATCTCTCCACACATGAATCACCAGAATTCTCATCCTAATCTTTGATATCAAAATAGATTCTACTTGCAGAAACGCTTAATAATTGAAACACTACTACTAAAATTAACTTCACCAGTTTAAAAGATTGTTTTATTCTTTCCTCATACTTGTCAAAACTGTCATCAGTGGAAACCAGGCCTCTTGAAAATTTTTGTGTAATCAGAGTCCACTTGTTTGCCTTTCCAATTCTCATAAGCATGTAATTAATTCATTTGTTCAATAAATAAATTTTTCATATTTAATGTATATCAGACATTGCACTATATATCTTGAGGTACTTAAATTCAACCTCTGTCTACATGTTTAAAGTGTTTCAGATTCTGAATCATCAAAAAGTTAACATTACACCAGTAAAACTACTCATTTTAAGGAAAGTTATTGAGTATACTCAGTTTATCTTGAACCCTAACAGTTTTGGGTTTCAGAAGACATGGGTTGTATTCTTTCAAATTTTTATTCAGATCCTTTCTATCTCTTTGTCATTCATAAGACTGACTTTCTGAAAACAGTTTGTTAGGAATTCAGGCTAAAATATCAGACTATACTTTTTTTTAACTTTTTTTATTACGTTATAGTCATTTTACAATCTTGTGTCAAATATCAGACTATACTATGAAGTAATGGCTATAAAATTCTAACCATATATGTAACTGTTTGGTCATTTCAGTGTTGTCCTGATTGTAAGCTAATAAAATCTGTGTTTGTGAGTGTGCGTACATATGCTCCAGGTGCATGTTTTAAATTGTTATTTAACTAAATGGTAATATTCTATACATATTACAAAATGTTTAATATACCATGAAGGTTTACAGTGCATACATAATCTGGGAATAGGGAAAATATTCTATCTCAAATCAAATAAATCAAAATAAAGAAGCAATAGGAAAAAGATTAATAAATATGGCTATATAGAAGTAAGAAAGACTTCTCCCTCCAGAAAACATCATAAGCAAAAAAAAGAAGACAGACATGCTGGGAAACAATATTTGTAAGTTATGTCATTTTGAAAAGTGTTAATATCCCTAATATACAAAATGGAGAAGAGAAGGACTAATGACTCTGTAAAAAGCAAGAGATATGAATAGAGAGTTCACGGAAAAGGAAATGCAAGTGACCCTTAAATGTGGGAAAATACGCTCAATGTCGTTCATCACAAGGGAAATGCAAGTTAAAGTTACAGTAACATGTTTTTCGTATGTCAGGTTGGCAAAAGTCAAAAAGTTTGAAGTGTGCTCCGATGGCAAAACTGTTGCTAGAGGGAATGAAAAATAGTACAACCCCTATGGAGGGAAACTAAACAATATCCAAGAAACTTAACTGGAATATGCATTTACCTTGACCCAGCATTTCCACTCCTAGGAATCTATCCCAAACCTAAGCTGGTAAAGATAAGAAATGAGGTATGCACAAGGCTGCTTCATTGCAGCATTATCTGTAGTAGAAAAAGCATGAAGAGACATGTCCTGTTAGAGGACTGGTCAGATAAACAAGAGTGTGTCCACACAATGGAATGCTATGTAGCTGTAAATAAAATAGAAGTACTTTTATATACTATTTTTAAATGATCACCTGAAGTGAAAAAAAAAACGTGGAATATTACATATGATCTATCAGAAGTGGAACTTATAATGGAGTACCTGGGACTGAAGACATCACTGGGGTGGACAGAAAATGAAGGAAAGTTCAGCCAGAAATTATGGGTGGTATCCCAGCAACTGGAGCTAAAGGCGAACTAGAGGACAAAAATATACTGAGATGTGAAGACTGGGAAGGTAGGTTATCCATCAGCAGCACCTCAGCCACAAAATTGGAAGATTGGATGAGGCAGGACAGGGCACCATCCCCTGGGAGAACTCACAAAGGACAAAGCTTGAAGAAATCTGGAGATTCAGCAGGTTTTTAAGAACATAACTGGAGCCCCAGTGCTTAAAACCATAATACTGTTGAGTGAATGGATGGATGGATGGATGGATGGATGGATAGATGGGCATCCATTTGCTAGACCTTGAAGTACAAGATGGAACTAGGTCATAGGAATAAGACAGAAAACTGAGTTATGCTGTCTGGATCACAATATTAAAGCATCCAGACTGACTTTCTCTGAGCTTAGTGATGAGCTGGACTTAAATCTTTCCTTAATTAGGGTCAAGATAAGTCCCAAAGCTGGGAGAAGGATAGCACACAGACCGCAATATCTAGAATCAGAAAAATTGAACAGTCTTACCTTGTTTACCTTTTGAACATCAAGAAAAACCTTCCCAGAAGCTCTGTGGTGGACTTTCCTTCTGTCTCTTTGACTCTAGGCAAGGAGAATGAAACTGCCATGATTGTTTATATCAATCAAAGCCACCGTCTGGGTTTGGTGATGGCCCAGCCTCTTCTGAAGGACAAAATCATTTAAAGGAGAACCAACAAAAATCAGGTTTCTGTTAGCCTGTAAGAAGATGGGTGTAGATGTTAGGCAGGCACTCTATAGTGTCAGCCACAATGTCCTTGGGACATTTACAGAGCTTTGTGGACCTATAATTAATATCTAAAGCAGTGACCATAGAGGGAAGGGTATAGCTCAGTGGCAGAGTGCATGCTTTGTATGCACGAGGTCCTGGGTTCAATCCCCAGTACCTCCACTATAAAAAATAAAATAAAGCAATGACCCTAGGCCACCTTTGTAAAATTTCCCCCCATGGCACTGCCCTCCAGCTCTAGGGTATAAAACAGACAGCTATATTTCACTTACAGCAGAAGTGGCTTAACACTTACCCTACCTTGATGTCTTTCCTATTTTTTAGCAAATGTGCCTATCCCCTCAAATGCTTCCAAATAAGGGAACAGTCAAGTCACTTAACTTTGTCAGTAACAAACATAGGCACCATCTAGCATGTTAACCCACCCTACAGCTTAGTTGAGAAGCATAGTTGTAAACAGCACTGGTCTGAAAATCAAGGGATTCATTTAGTCAACAGATATTTATTTATTAAGCACCTACTAGCCATAAGATACTGTCCTATTTGTTTGGGATATAACAGTGAACAAAACAAAACAAGATCCCTGCCTTCAAGGGGCTTACATTTTGTTGATGCAAAATAAGTGACTAAGTGTTATAAAATATGTACAGTATTATGTCACATGGGGATACATGCTATGGAAAAAAATAAGGCAGGTGAAAGAGATAGGGAACCTAGGGGCTGCAAATATAAATAAAGTGATGGGCTAAACCTCACTTAAGAGAGTAACATTAAATGAACATTTGACATTTAAGCTACCTAAAGGCTATGAGAGAAAAAATATTTCTGGGAGAAAGAATGCTGCGTGCAAAGACCCCAAGATGGGAGCATGCCTGGTATTTACCAGGATTCCTCAGCAAGAAGGCTACTGTGGGCTCTAGTGGAATGAGGATGCAGTCAGAAGTCAGGTAGGGCCAGTAGAATATTTAAGACTTCTGCTTTTCCACTGCATGAGAGGGGAAGATTATTGAAGGCTATGAGCACAGAAAATATGATCTAGCTTAAATGCTGAAAGGCTTATTCTAACTGCTGTGCTGAGGGTAGACTGTCAAAAGGATGAGGGCAGAAAAAAGAAAACTAATGGGAAGCCGAGAAATGGTGTTGGCTTGGACAGGGGTGGAAGTGGTTAAGGTGGTAATAAGTCCAATTTTAAATATGTTTTGAATTTACTGATGGATTATAGATATGAGAGGAAGAATCAGTGAATTTGACACAAAGGTTTTTTTTAAGCCTCATATCTTTTTAAACATTTTGTTAGGGAGAACTTCTTCCCTTCCCATGTTGAAACAAATCCCAGGAATTATATCATTGTAATTAATTGTTTATAAAACAATCATTTTTAAATATAATCATTATAATACTGAAATTTAATAAGAATTATGAAGTATCATGGTTTAAAATAGCCCATCAATGTTCAAATTATAAATTGTCTCATAAGTGTTTTTTTATTTTTATTTGTTTGAATCAGGATCCTCAAAGGGCAATATATTGTGATTTGTTTATGACTTTTAAGTCTTTTTTAATATATAGATTCTTCCTCCATCTTTCTTTCTTTTTTTTTTTTCTTTCCGTTTTTTGTAACTGTGGTTAACTCCTACCCTAGCTTGATGTCTCAGTCTAGACTGATTGTCTTAGTCTAGGTTATGTTGATTCTTGCTCGATAAGGTTAAGTTGCTAATCTGTCTTCTGTATTCCCTGTAAATTAATTATTGGACCTGTAGGCTTCATCTGATTCGGGTTCAACTTTTTTGGCAAAACCACTTCATTGTTATAACACATTTCTCTTCAGGAGACACATTATGTTTCGTTGTCTCTATTTCTGTGATGTTAACAGTTATTGATGTTCAGTGCCTAAAGCCAGTTATTTATTAGGTATTGCAAAATGGTGAAACTCAAATTCTACCATCCCTTCTATAGTTGTTAGCTGGAATAATTCATTAAAGAAAACCGTCCCCTTATCTACTATTAGATTACTCGTAGTATGATATAGCTCATATAGAAAAGGAAGAATAAATCTTTGATTCTCCTTATTTACCAGTTTTCAAAATGGGTTGGTTTCCTGTGTCCCCCCCTTGATGACCAATTAATCTTTTTCATTTTTCCTTTTTAATATCATTATGAACAAGGCACAGGATTCTATAGTATCATTTTAACATATTTGTTTATTAATCCAGTGATGTTATTATCCTTAATTGATAATCAAAGTATTCCATCTTTGGTTGTGAGAGGTCCTTCAAGTTGATTCCTGGATCCTTTGGCATGATCCTTTTATTTGATAGCTCCCTTACTATCTGCTATGACCAAATTTTCCAAATGTTTTTTGCTCCAGACCTGGAATTAGCCATTTCTCCAAGGAATTATGGTTCCTTACAACAGGAAAAAGTATTTGGAGATCACAGTCTAAAGTCTAGGGGTGCTCACTGTTGCTTGGTTGGCAATTGTTTCTAAGCTTTTACAGTGGACACTGCTTGGAAATGCTCTTTTTTAATAAAAATACAATTTCATCACTTCTTATTCTAATTTAGAATTAAGGTTGTTTCTTTCTTTCTTTCTTTCTTTTTTTTTTTTAAACTTACCTTCTTTTATCTTATATCTATAGTCCTTTTTCTCACCCAGCTAGAATGGCTGAGTATCACAATGCATAGATAAAGAAGCTGAGACTCAAAGAGCTTGAGTAATTTTTCACTAAGTGGCAGAGCCAGGATTTAAACGTAGATCTATCTGACTCCAAAGTCTTTGCTTAAATTCATCCTAAAGAAATTTGACTTGACGCTGCTCCCTTGCTTCACAGCAGAGCATTTTTAATAGAACTGCCAGGTAGAGAATTCAATTCATCTAACACGTATTGAGCACCCATGATCATGCAAAGTCCTGTTCTCTTGTGTAAGACTGATGTCAATCAGCAAATCTTATCAACTCTGCGTTCTAAAATGTTTCCAGAACTTAACCACTTCTCAACAACCCTATTTGCCACCATCCTGGTTGTAACCACCAGCATCTTGGAGTGGATTAATGTAGTAGCCCTGTTTGGATTATTGAAATGTCCTCCTAACTGGCCTCCTGGCTTCTGCTCTTGCTCCCTGTGCTCTGTGGTCCTCACATCAGCCAGAATGAGCCTGTAAAACCTAAGTCACACCATGTCACTCTTCTGCTCCAGACCCCTTTAAGGGTTTTCCATCTCAGGGTAAAAGCCCGAGTAATTCCTATGTGTGTTACCTCTGTGACCTCATTTTTAATCTTCTGTTTTCTCTGCATAAGTCACTCTGGCCTCAGTGTTGTTCCTCTAAGAAGCAAAGAATGTTCTTGCCTCGAGGTTTTTGCATTAGCTATTCCCTCTGCTAGAAATGCTATCCCAGTAAGTATCTCTGTGTCCAGCTCGCTCCCTTTCATCAGTTCTTTACTCAAAAGTCACTGTTTCAGTAAAGCCTTCCCTGGTTCCCCTATCTATTTTTTGTTTGTTTGGGGGTCTTTTTGTTTCTGTTTGGGGGGGGTGATTAGGTTTGTTTGTTTGTTTATTTTAATGGAGATACTGGGGATTGAACCCGGGACCTCCTGCATGCTAAGCACACACTCTACCACTATATCCTCCCCCTCCCCTATCTAATACCCCCTCTCTTCACACATTTTATTCCACCTACTCTGCTTTATTTTTTCCCTTAGCACTTAACACCATCTAAAATACTCTTTTTACTTATTTACCTTATTTATTGTCTTATACCCCACTGGAATGTAAACTCCATGAAGTCAGGGGGTTTGAGGCTGTTTTATTCACTACTTTCTCCTCATTGTCTAGAACAGTGCTTGGTAGATGGCTGGTGCTCAAAAAATACTCATTAAATGAATGAGTATTCTTCTAAAATTACAGCTTTATTAACTTTCCCTGGTTGTCAAACATTTCCTACATTATGCATGTATTCTCAGTTAAAAACTTATGATGACATCCAGTTGTCTATAGTAGAATATTTTTTTTAAAGAAAGAATAGCTCTGCTTTGCTCTCTCTCTTTTTCTCATACAACCCCCACCGCTCCCCCTGGACCCCAGTGAGTCCTGCTTGTTCTTCATAGAATACTTCCTCTCTTGGGACTGTATATTTCTTTTTCTTTTTCTTTTTCTTTTTCTTTTTTTTTCCTTCTGGTTAAATAGCCACAGACTGTCCACTGGAGCTGACTCTTGTTGGAAAGTGAGTCAGTGCAGCCTAGTGGAGAGCAGAGGCCTGAGCATTTGCATCTCCAGAATGTTTGTATTGACAAATGGCAGTCAGTTATTGACATTTATGTCCCTTGGTGATACTTCAATTGGCTTATCTTTGCTGGTCAAATGCCTTAATTGTTCTGGCCTTTAATTCAGTCAAAGTTGGAGCTAGAGCAGAGGGGAAAGAGAAGGAGCAAGTCTAACAGAACATCAAGCTTGAGCTGGGAGGCTGCTGGCAACGATCAGCCTGTCATAATGTTATGATTTGTTCATTTTTATACCATTTATTAGCCTTTACTTGTTGTGCCATTTGGCCTCCAGGGCAGATAAAGTGCTGTCTAATTTGGTAGGTTTGCTTCTGTCAGAGCAGCCTCGACAGGGAAGGTGTTAGCCGCAGTGACAAATAATCAATAGCTGTCGTTGTCATGAGGAACGTGAGCAGTTGGGCCTTTCATCTGGAGGATTAGAGGTCTAATTGGATTGAGAATAGGGAGGGTGGGCTGTTGGGTAACCCTGTCAGCCTTGTGAAGCTGTCAAATGTCGGCCTTATTCATGGTGAAGGGAGTAAGGAACCGTGTGCTTTCAGAATTGAGGAGGAAGGCATGTGAAAGCCCTTTATACAAAGGAATGGATCCTAAAGTCGACTCAGCTAACGTATGCTCCCTTTTTTATTTAATTAGATATCCCTTTGGATAATACATCTACATAACTTTAAATGATATCTTCAAGCCTGGATGTGCAAAACACACACACACACACACACACACACATACAACACAAATATAGATTGGCTCTTTTTGTCTTTGGTCATACAAGAAGGTAAACTAGTAAAGTGGGGATTGAAAATGAAACTTTAGTGGAGAAATTGTGTAAATTGTCATCTCATTGTCAGAACTAACAAGTGATAAGCATTTTTAACGATGAGTAAAGGAAAATAGCTGAGACATTAAAGGGATAGGTGAGTTAATAATGAAGTGTGGATATTTGACAGTATTTTTCTCCCATACTCATTTAGAAACGTGGTTCGTTGTAAAACAAAAATTTTCATTTCACTCCTACATAAACTAACCCAGAGAATAAAGAATTATGCATTGGCTGAATTGTTTTCGTCAGAGGAATATGCAATTCTTTATTCCTTAGCAAATTAGAACAAGTGACAGGATTGGATTTAAATGATACCAATGCTAGCATGTCAAATTCAGGCTCAGAATCTCTCTTCTTCTCTAGCATACTTAAGCTATTCTCCTATATGCCTATATACTTATGCTATAGTTCACTGTAGGATGAATATTGAAGGTATTTGGAAAAAATAGTTAACTCATTCTCTAATATACAGAGATCTTAATACCACCTCTTAAGGCCAAGTGAATGATTTTAAATTTCAGTAAATTCTTTGGAACAAACTTGACAATGATAAATGCTAAAAACAATGTTTTAAAAAAATTTGTTTCCTACATACATACTTAAGCTATTCTCCTATATGCCTATATACTTATGCTATAGTTCACTGTAGGATGAATATTGAAGGTATTTGGAAAAAATAGTTAACTCATTCTCTAATATACAGAGATCTTAATACCACCTCTTAAGGCCAAGTGAATGATTTTAAATTTCAGTAAATTCTTTGGAACAAACTTGACAATGATAAATGCTAAAAACAATGTTTTAAAAAATTTGTTTCCTTATATATACATTCTCTATATACGAATTAAATTCAGTGCATTGTTGTCCCCCAAAAGCATATGTAGTTTTTTTAAATGCCTTTACAATATACTAAGACAGCATTTGTAAGCATCATTTATACAGTATATCTTCATGAAAGCCTTGACTAAGTGTGAAGTGACAGTAATGTCAAGAGTGAGTGAATAGGCATTTTTAGGTTATAGATTATGCATTCAGCCCATCTCTATAACCCCATAGTCTCTTTTCTATAGTCATTCAAAGTTCTGTTAACCAGTTTGAAATGATTCAAAAAGTACTCCAAAAGAACCAATGTATAAACTAGACACTGGATGAATGAACCCAGTGACCTCATTGGGCCCTTCAAACTCTGAGATTCATTTTCATTACAAATATTTCATTAAGTTCTTCTTATGTGATTGCTAGCTTGAAGATTCTATTATTTTACTCACTTTATAGTCTATAATGAAGATTAGCAAGATTCTCAATATTGCTGACTAAGCATTTAGAATTGTGGAGATCTAAAGTACTTGCTTCGCTTGATCCAAGTACAAAAATGTAAAGTTCCAAAACAACTCTCCAAGGTTACAGAAATCTCTCAGATTTCATGGAATTCTTCTAGAGTTATATCTGTGAAAGTATAATTCTGACCACATTTTCTTTTCTTTTCTTTTTTTTTTTACATTTTTTATTGATTCATAATCATTTTACAGTGTTGCTGACCACATTTTCTTAAGCAAAATTGCTCCTGGGAAATGGTAGAGGCAAACGTGATATCCTAGCAAAAGAAATTCAACGTTTGAATAGCTAGATTCACATTAGAGTGTTTGATCAAAACATACTGTCTGTGACCTATAAGCAAAGTCTTTGCTCTTAAGGTTGGATTAGAATATTTGTTCCTTTGTTACCTCCTCATAATCTTTATCATTCATTCATTTAACAAATATTTATGTGAAAGCCAATGTGCTAAATTTTGGAAATACAAAAGATGAACAGGGCATAATCTTGCCTTCAGGGAGTTTATATTTTAATGGAGAAAACAGACAAGATAAATGGTAATTAACCTGTAGTATTCTTGTGTTAAATCCTAGAAAAAGAGTAAGCCTGGGAATATCATGGGGAAAAGTAGGAGGGGTACCTAAACCACCCCGGGGTGTTGTGGTCTGGAATGGCTTCCTTAAACAGATAGCATCTATGCTAAATGGAGAGGGAAAAGAGGTGGGAAGGCCACTCCAGGAATACCTAGGAGTATTCTTGTAATAATCTCAAGGAGAGAAAGAATATATAGTTTAATAGATATGGATCATTGAATATGAGTATAAAATTTGGAGAGATGATATTGGACAAGTAAAATGGGGTCAAACCATGAAGGATCCTACATGGAGAAGAGTAAAAGGATCTGAAATTTTATTGAAGGATTATATTTAAAACTTGAAAATTGATTATACTGGGCTGAAGGAAAGGGATTTGCAGCTAACTCAACAATGCCTTTCTGATTACCAAATTCAAATACCTTTATACTTTTCCTAAGTCCTCATCCTCCTTGACGTCATTGATACATTAGACCTTCCTTATAACCCTCTCCATGAATTTCTTTTCCCTAAAGTATATTACCTTTAAAGTATATTACATATTTAAGTATAATGCTAAGTAAAGTATGTAACAGTGGTAAAAATAGTGAACTAGACTTGAAAGTCAAAGACCTGGTTTCATGGCTTAGGTTCTACTTCTTTCTAAGTGATTTGAGGCAAATTTTAAGCATAAATGCTCTGGACTTCTGTTTCATATTCTTTACATTTGTAATAATACTTATCTCAAAAAGTTTCTTATGGAGGTTAAAGGAATTCATGGATTTGAAAGGACTCTATTTGAAAGGACCCTTTGTTTCTGTTAAGGGACATTCAGACTGAAGAACCCTGACTTGGATCCCAAAATGATAAGCCCTTTGAGTAAGAAAAAAAAATGTATTCAAGCAGATTAAATGAATCGCTCTGAAGCTAAAATTAAGACCAACCAAGACAATCAATTAACAGTTCTGAGAATATAATTAGATCTTCCCTTATGGATCTTTGTACTTTTTATCCTATATTATGATTACTCATGAATAAATCCACTTCTAGTGTTCTGTAAGCTCATAAAGTACAGTCCTATCAAATTTATTATTGTATCCCCTTGCAATTCATTGCAGAAAATAGATGTTAAATAAATATTTGTGTGTTTGGAGGAATGAAACAATGAATTCTTGTGCCAGTACTGTCAGAATTCATTCTGGATCTAGTTTCATCCTTGAATCTATTTGTTCTCTTATGTACAGTTTTGCAGAGATGTTAAAAATGCCATTTACTCTATAAAAGCTTTTATTATCGAAACTCTGATTTTATTAACAGAATATAGCTTTTGACTTACAGTGAAAAAAGACAGAATCTTGATACTAATCTCATCTGCTTAGACAAGGAAAATTCTGAGAGAAGGTGCATTACCCAGCTTTTTATAGGGGTTCAGCAGGAGGGGATGTCAAATTGTGTAAGGATTATAGTCGGTCTCTAATCAAGCACAGCTATTGTCAGCACAAGATCCAAAATAAAGCAGATGGTCAAGTGATACTTAACAAGGATGGTTGAGACTACTTAAATGTTTCTTCCACTATCAGGATTGGTATAGTGTTTCTCAGTCATCTAGAGAGCTTTTTAAAAATAAGAATGCTTTCTGTTAACTATGGTATAGCTCATATTGGATCAACCCTCTGCAAGTTTCATTTAAAAACTCTGGACACAATATAAAAACAGCTACCTGGAGGAACTGAAGCGTGAACAGAAGCAGGCGATTGGAGAGGAATAAACTCTTGGAATAAGAGAAAAATAGGATGGGACTGAGTGGGTTTCCACTGTTATCGCAGGGCCTAGTCAGTTCTTCAAGGAGGAGGAAAATTGAATAGAAGTTTACACTCTTACTTGTGAGGAAGCAGAGGACAGCATTTGGGGCAATGGCTCCAAGTCAAAAAAGCTGTTATAGAATAAAGATACCCACAAAAGGGGAGCTCCAAATTTTACATATAAACAGCCAAAACACTGGCTAACCCCTTACCAAAACATACATGGGGAAAACTTCAGACACCCAAGCTAAGGCTAAAATAACTCATCAGAGATTTTAGCTGCTGTCTGCCTAAGCAGAAGAAATAGTGTGTAGTTTGAGTTCAGCCAAGGTGACTGACTACTTAAAAAATATATACTAGACTGCCATATATATATATATATATAGAGAGAGAGAGAGAGAGAGAGAGAGAAAGAGAGAAAGAGAGAGAGAGGCATATCTTGAAGATTTGCAGCTTCAGTTCCAGATCAATATTGTGTGAATAGTGTAATAAAGCAAGTCACATGGATTTTTTGGTTTCCCAGTATATATACAAGTTATGTTTACACTATACTATTGTCTGTCAAGTGTGCAATAGCATTATATCTTAAAAATGTATGTACCTTAATTAAAAAAATACTTTACTGTTGAAAAATACTAACCATCATCTGGCAACACAGGACTACCACAAACCTTCAATTTTTAAAAAGTGCAGTATCTACTAAGCACAATTAAGTGAAGTGCAATGAGTTAATGCATATAATCTTTAAGGTAACATACAGAATCCAGAGTCTCATTTACAATGTCCAAAATATTATCTAAAATTTCTAGGCATGTGGACAAATAGGGAACTGTGATCCGTACTCAACAGAAAAGGAAATCTTGGAGAACAACCCAAGGTGACCCAGATGTTGTAATTAGCAGGTGAGGATTTTTAAGCAGCTATTTTAACTCTGCTCAAGGATGCAAAGAAAAATATGTTCATAATGAAAAAACAAATAGAACGTATCACAGAAAATAGCCATAAAAATGAACTAAATGGAAATCCTGAAACTGAAAAACATGATATATAAATAAAAATTTCACTGGAAGAGCTTATTGATAGATTGAAGATAACAAAAGAGTCAATGGACTTGAGAATAGATCTATTTAAATTATGCAACCTAAAAAAAAGAGAGGAATGTGTTAAAGGGAAAAAAAGTGTCTAACTGACTTGTGGGAAAGTATTGAAAGATCTAACATACTTGTAATGAGATTATTAGAAGGTGAGGGGAGAGGAAATGGGGCAGAAAAATAATTGAGAAAATGATGGCCAAAAATTGCCCAAACTTGGTAAAAGATAAATGTAAAGATTCAAGAGGTTTAATGACCCCAAAAAGATAAACACACAGAAAATCTTACCAAAAATGCCATAGTAAAACTGCTGCAAACCAAAGATAAAGAGAAAATCTTGAAAGCAGCCAGAGAAAAAGACACAATCCAACGTGGTGAACATAAATGCAAATGACTGCATGCTTCTCAGAAACAGTAGACCCAAGAAGACAATAGAATAGTAGCTTTAAAACGCTGAGGGGAGGAGTGGGGAACCATGAACCTAGAATTCTATATATAGTAAAATTGTCTTTCCTTAATAAAATTAAGGACAAACAAAAACTAAACCAAACCTACATTGTAAGAAATACTAAGGGGAGTTCTTCAGTCTGAAAGGAAATGATTCCAGATGGAAATTCACAGTGTTCCTGCTGCACCATCTACTGATACAGTCAAATTTTGTGGCAGCTGGCAAAAGAGAAATGATTTCAAGGTCTAGCTCCAGTGTCATAAAACAAGGTGAAGAAGACTTGATTTGAAGTTACAAGGCAAATAATTGATAACTGCTACACTGAGGAAATTTCTTTTGATCTAGTTTGCTGAGAATGTGTACTGAGTGTGTGTTGAATATTGTCAAATGCCTTTCCTACATCTGCTGGGATGATCATTCTCCTTTATTTAATTAGTTCTGCTCATTCCATCAATCAATGTTTTTTGTTTGTTTGTTTTTTGGGGGAGGCAAGAAATAGCAACTTTATTCAGAAAGCCAGAAGACTGAGAAGATGGCAGTCTAGTATTCCAAAGAACCATCTTCTTATCAATGGAGTTTTAAATGTGAACCCAACCTTGGATTCCTGGGATTAAGTCCTCCTTGGTCATGAAGTATTATGCTTTTTATATATTGCTCAGTTTCAGCAGTGTTAGTTCAAGAAATATTGAACCATAGTTTAGTTTTCTTGTAACGTCTTTGTCAGGTTTTGTCAGGATTGTGCAGACTTCATAAAATAAATTGGTAACAGTTTCATACTCCACTGTTACTGAAAGACTTGAGTAAGATTGGTATTATTTCTTCTTTAAATTTTTCCATAGAATTTACCAATAAAGCCACTTAAGAAAGGTTTTATCCTTCCTATTTTTGGTGGGAAGGTTTTTTGAATACCAAACCTAATTTCTTTAACAGATTTAGGCTTTTAAGATTTTATACTTCTTCTTGTGTCCATTTTGGTAGGTTGTGTTTTTCAATGATTTGTCCATTTCATTTAAATAGTCAGATAGATTTATTGGAATGCAGTTGTTCTCTGTTTTTCCCTTTTATCCTTTTAATGTTTATGAGATCTGTAGTGATAGTCCCTCTTTCATTACTGGTATGGTAGGCAGAATATTGACTCCCCAAAGACGTCCATTTCCTAATCCTTAGAACTTGTGAAGTGTTATCTTACTTGGCAGAAGGGACTTGACAGACATAGTTAAGATTCTTGACATTGGTAGGTTATCCTGGGTTATTCAGGTGGGCCCAGTATAATCAAAATGTCCCTTATAAGGGAAAGAGGAAGACAGAACAATCAGCAAAGGATATGTAATGACAGAAACTGAGGTTGAGATGGGAGGTTATAGCTCAAGTAGTAGAGTGCATGCTTAGCATGTGCGAGGTCCTGGGATCAATCCCCAGTAGTGCCTCCATTAAAAATGAATAAGCAAAAAATAAATAAATAAACCTAATTACCTACCCCCCCAAATAAAAACTTAATTAATTAAAAAAAAAAGAAACTGAGGTTGGAGTAATGTGATTGCCAGCTGAAGGGGACCACATGCCAAGGAAAATGGACAATTGCTAGAATCTGGAAGAGGCAGATAACAGTTTCTCCCCTAGAACCTCCAGAAGGAATGTAGCCCCGCCCTCACTTTGACTTTAGTCCAATGAAACCCTTGTTAGACTTCAGACCTACAAAACTGTACTCTAATAAATTTGTGTCATGTTAAGCCCCTAAGTTTATTATAATTTGTTTTAGCAGCAGTAGAAAATTAATACACATGATATTAGTAATTTGTGGATTTCTTTTTTCTTTTTCCTTGATCAGTCTTCCTAGACATTAATTAATTTTATTAGTCTTTCCAAAGAACCAACTTTGGCTCTCCTCATTTTCTTTATTTGTCAGTTTTATATTTCATTGATTCTTTTTTTTTAATTCCCTTTTTCTTACTTTTAACTTACTTTGGGTTTATTTTTTTCATCTTTTTGTAACTGTTTATCCTGGAATCTTAATGATTCTGTGGTATTCAATGAGGTCAGTCTTAATGATTTGATGATTCAATGATTTCATGTAATAATTATTATCGTTAAATTATAAAATATTACTATATATTTTTATATATTATATATGATTATTTAATTATGTTCATATAATTTATTTAAATGTATAAATGTAATTATTTAAGGATATGAAATTTCAGCACTGCTTTAGTTATAGTTCACAAATTTTGATATGTTGTATTTTTGTTGTCTTTAAGTTTGTAATGTTCTCTAACTTCCTTGATCCATGGATTGTTTTTTTAAGTACTATATAATTTATAAATATTTTGGGCTTCTCTATAGGTATTTTGATACTATAGGTACTGTTGATATCTAATTTTACTCTGTTGTGATGAATGTATTATAAGGTTTCAGTCTTTCCAAATTTATTGAGACTCATTTTTTAGGCCAGAATATGTTCTATTCTGTAACCATTTCATGTGCAGTTGTATCCTGTGATTGTTTGGCTTGGTGTTCTATAAAATATCTTAGGCAAATGTGGTTGATAGTAGTTTCAAATCTTTTTTGTACAAATCGACTTTCATAAGTTTTTTGTGGAAACACGTTAGACTTTCAGAAAAATCGCAAGTACAGTACAAGCAGCTGTTTTTTCCTGAACCACTTGAGAGTGAGTTGCAGACCTGATGCCTCACCACTTCCAAATTTTTTTAGTGTGTATTTTTTAGAAACAGTGACATTCCTCAACATTATACAATATGACTATCAAAATTGACATTGATGCAATATTACCATCTGACCCTCAGATTCCATCATTATCCCAATAATATCCACAAGGATTAAATTCAGAATCACACATTGCATTTAGTTATCAAATCTTTTAACTCTCCATCTGGAAAAATTCCTAATTTTTCCTCAGATATAATAGTTTTGACATATTTGAAGATTACAGACTAGGCATTTTCTGTAATGTCCTTCAATTTTGGTTTGTTAGTATTATTCTCATAATTAGATTTATGTTATTCATATTGGCAGAGATACCATGAAAATGATGTGTTCTCATTGAATCGTATCAGGTGTTACACAATTTTGATTTTTCCTATTCCTGCTGATGATAACTTGCTTACTTGATTAAGGTAGTGTTTTATTTTCTCCACTGTAGAGGCACTCTTTCGTCTTTGTAATGAACAAACATTTCATAGGGAGGCACTTTGAAACTATGGAAATATCTTATTATCTAATAACATGAATTATTATTAGATACTAATGTAACCACTACAACTTTCATTTGATTATTGTTTCAGGAATATGTTTTTCTACCTTATTACTTCCAATCTATCTGTGTCTTTGTATTTTTTAGTTTATTTTTTAATTGAAGTCTAGCTGATTTACAATATTGTGTTAGTTGCTAGTGTACAGCATAGTGATTCAGCTATATATATGTATTATTTTCATATTCTTTTTCATTATAGGTTATTACAAGATACTGAATGTAGTTCCTTGTGCTGAACAGTAGGACCTGGCTTTTTATCTGTTTTATAATAGTAATTTGTATCTGCTAATCCCAAAATCCTAATTTATCTCTTTCGCTCCTTTTCCTTTGGTAACCATAAATTTGTTTCCTATGTCTGTGTGTCTTTTTATTTAAAATATATTTCTTGTAGACAGAATAAATTGAGTCTTGCTTTTTTAAATTTAGTCTGACAATATCTGCATTTTAGTTAGAATGTTAGTCCATTTACACATAGTGAATTTTTGGTATGGTTGCATTTTGGTCTTTTCTTATTTTAAAAAATCAAATATTTTTTAATGTTTCACTTTAGTTCCTGTTTTGGATTTTTTAGCTATATCCATGTGTTATTTTTAAGAGGTTGCTCTAGAATTTACAATATGCATCCTTTACTTATTATGTCGGAATATTCTATTACTCACAAAACATAAATTAAATATGTTGTTCCATTATCTTCTGGCCTCCACTGTTTCTGATCCACCATCATTCCTATCATTCCCATGTGTAATGGTTGTTGTTGATTTTCTGGTTTCTTTCAATATTTTCTTTCTAGCTTTGGTTTTCAGTAGTTTGTCTCTTATGTGCCTAGAGGTATTTTTCATTGTATTAATTATATTTGGAGTTCACTGTGATTCTCGGATCTAAAAACTGATTTTTTTTTTTTACCAAATTTCAGTCATTATTCCTCAAAAATCTGTCCCATTCTCTCTTCTCCTCCTAGGACTACAATTACATATATGTTAGATTTTTCTACATTGTCTTTTAGGTCGTTAAAACTTTTGATTATTTTTAAATCTTTTGCTTTTATTCTTCAAATTAGATAATTTCTATTGATCTATGTTGAAATTAATTGGCCCTTTCTTTTATTATCTATCTGGTATTAAGTCCATGCAGTGCTTTTTACATTTCAAATGTTGTACTTTCCAGTTCTGGAATCTACCTGGTTTTTTTTATAGTTTCATTTTCTCTGATGAGATGTCCTCATTTGTTCATTATGACCAGCTTTTCTGTTAAGATGTTATAATAACTGCTCTAAAATCCTTGTGTGCTAATTCCAACCTTTGGGTCATCTTGAGGCCTGTTTGTATTTTTTTTTCTGGCACCGAATCCCATTTTTCTGTTTCTTTACATGTGTAGTAATTTTTTATTGTATATCTGAATTTTAGATGGTGCATTATAAAGACTCTTCATTCTATTGTCTTCCTCTAAAGAATGTTGATTTTTTGTTTTTTGGTAGTTAAAACTGGCTAGTCACACTGAACTTACTCAGTTTTTTTTTGTTTTTTTTTTTCCCTCATAGTCTTAAGTTGAATCTCTTAGACCTGGTGCATAGTCCTGGTCCATATTCTATACTTTTAAGATGGCTCCTCTGAGATTTCAGTGAAAAGCTCTCAAACTAGGTGGAACTCAATCTCCAAATTCTACCTCCTCTGTGTTGAGTAGTAGATCTGAAATCTCAGATCAGCTTTTTCAACCTTCAGTTTGTTGGTTTCTGCAGACTTCTTGGAGTCTCTCTGTGCATTTGCAATTCAGGGGTCAGCCAGGTATTTTAGAAGAGTCTATAAGCATATTTGAGGTCTCTCCCTCTTTGACTCTTTTTTCCATCTCTGCTATTCCATCACCCTAATCCAGTCCACAATAATATGATGTCTAAACAACTGAAGTAGCCTATCAGTATTCCTGATTCAAGTCTTCTTCCTCTTTAAATCACTCTCCATGCTGCAGCCAGATTTTACTCACTCACTTACTCGTTTGTCAAATATTGTCTTTTGAGCACACACTCAAAGGACAATACTGTCAAATAGTCAAACTGTTGCAGCTGTTAGGTTGGTTTGCCACATAGATTCAGTTGATAAAGAGACTATAAGACCAAAATTATTTAAAAAGTTTATTATTCATGGTACAGCAGGCAGCCTTGATTCTCCTTGCCCCTGAGTCCTGTGGGGTGGTACAGAAGCAGGTCCAGGTAGCTGCTGCACAGGTGGTGGGACTGTGTCACACCTGAGGAAACCTGAACTTAGAAATCTTACATCAGGAATGTGAGCAAACCTGTCCAACCTTTGCCCCCAGGTAAGACATTATATTTATTATCCTGGTCAGCAGACAGATTCATCCTCTAACCTGCAGGGAGATACTGTCTCTAGTTTCTAAGGTCACTTACTATTCAGATATCTTTGAAAAGATAGTCCTAGTAACTAGGCATGTAGAAACACTGTGGAGAGTCTCTTCCAATCAAGTCCAAATTTACCTTAGGTGGAGCTTTGAGAGTAATTTCAGAGATAACAGAATTGTGTCTATCTGTTCCCCCAAGTCCTTTCATCCTTCTTTCTGTCTGCAAAGGAAAAAAGAAATCTCAACCACATGCTGATTATAGGCTTAAATTTCCATAACAGATTTAAAATTTTTCATCCCACAAGATATAAGGCTGAATACTAGAATTACCTTGGAAGTCTTGGACTTAAACTCTTTTACACTAAATTGAAAAGATGTGGTCTGCAAAAGCATTAATAATTAGCAATTTATTAATACTTTGAACAATTATCCAATGGAATTGAGTTAGGTTTGATTGGAGGAGGAAGATATTAGACATATACACTGTGATACTAGCTACAAGGGCCTTAGGCCCAAGATAAGGAGAATCAGCTTATACTTGAAGAGGGTATTTTTCTTACAAGGCAGTGTCAGTATGCTGAGGGTTCCTTTATAAGAAAGTCAGGCGGTTAAGTGCTTCTCAGGTGGGAGCAATCTTCAGGGGAATCTTTTATGGAACATTCTAGTTTCTAGTGTTCTTCCTCCTAGGTATTGAGAGGCAGTTATTACAGCAGCTTTTTCCCCCCTGAGTTCCCTGATGCAGCTACAGATGTGCGTTGAACTTAATACTGAAGTCACAATGGTAGCTTTGCATTGTTTGGGGACTCATTCCTTAAAGCCTAGTCAGAGTCCTTTTGATTATTTTATAGACACATAAATCCTTGTATTAAAAATCCTTCCTGCCTAAAATACCTCATATAGCTATTTCCTGTACTGAACATCCTAATACATGGAGGAATTGAAATTTAAAGTGAGCCTTAATGAAATGATCAAACTTAGACAAGGAATGGGAATGAGTGATAGAGTTTCAGTCAGAGAATACAATGAGCAAAGACTGAACAGCAGAAATGACCATAGCATTTTTTTTGAGAAACATTGAGAGAGTTGATTACAGAAGAGAATGAGAGATGAATTAATTTCCTGTCGTACAAATTTCTTTCTTTTCTATCTAATCCTAATTCTTTTCTTTCTGCTTTCCTATTCTACTTCCTTTCTTTCTTTCTCTTTTTTCCCCATCCTTTCTTTCCCTGTATTACTTGTCTACAGCTTAAACCTTTCAGTTTCATACAGTGGCATGCATAGACATTGCTTACTTATTTTGGTGGCCTTCAGAATTAAAGAACTTGCTGCATGTCCAAAGTTTGCCCTTTCCATTGACTATTTCACTATTAAGTCACCAGAGTCATTCTTGAACTTGGCTCTGTTTTTGAGAAGAGTCATTCATAAATTTAGTCTTCTGGGACTAACTAGATTTATTATGGGCTACCAGAAATCCTCTTCAGATGTGCATGACTGCACTTGGAAGCTCTGAGCTTTACAGCCCTGTTTACTGCCACCTCTTCTAACCAGAGCAATATCTTTTATCCGTTGGCAGAGGAGGGTTAAGGATGTGATTGGGAGTTTGAACATGAAAGTAATGTGATGGGCTTGAAGAGGGTGAAGGCAAGGCATATTGGGATAGTAAGATAGCTACTTCACCGTACTTACAGACAAATTTATCTTCTAAGGTTTAAAACAAAGTGCAGTATATACTTGATGCTTAGCATCTTTGGTGAGCCATTGTGAAGAACATATTGGTTACTTCTGATAAAGCAGATTGAAAGGAGGTTTCATTGGAAAGAATCTCTGCCTCAAGCATTTTGGGGTTTTTTGGTGATTTTTTTGAAATTTTGTTTCTTGCCACGTTTTCTGGCATTTAGTCTCAATGTTTTATATTATCCATTACCCAGTAGCTTGATTTTTGTTGTTGATAATGATAATCTCAGGTAACTCTTTCCTTGACTTTGTGAGAGTTTTTTTTCAAAGCATAATATATCCAAGAAAACTAAGGGTAGTTATTAAGCTGCTCTGTGTATCTTATTTTAAAAAAGTAAAAAATAGAAAAGCTTAAAAAGACCTTGAAAATCATTATGTATGATGTTTCCCAAAGCTTCTTACTTGGGACAGAATTCTCATGAAATGTGTGAAAAATGGGTCACCTGGTCATGTAAGTTTGGGAAATACTGCGTACTCCTTCTTGGAAATTCACAGTGCATATTAGCATCTTAAAGGCTCTGAAAAGTCACCCAGTAAATAAACCTGTGTATTTTTTTTTATCCAGGATTTTTTAATAATCATTTGATCTCAATACTTTTTTAAAAAAGCATAAACTAATAGCATCTTAAAGAACTGGTGATATGTAGAACACTTTGGTAAAAACTAGTTTATAACTTAATTTAATTCCTTTATTTCACAGTTGAAGAAACTGAGGCCCAGAAAGTTGTCTTACTCATCACGTGTAAAAACAATGCCTTATATTTAGCTGTTAGAAGGAATGAAATTCTGAAACATGAATACATTATGTTAGGATAAAATAAGCCAGTTACAAATGAGCAATTATTGTAGGGGTCCACTTACATAAAATATCTAGAATAAGCAAATCATAGTGGCAGTAAGTAAACCAGAGGTTACCAGGGGCTCTGCAGAGAGGGAGGTGAATTATTGCTTAATGGGCACAGAGTTTCTGTTTTGGGGGGGATGAAAAGTTTTAGAAATAGATAGTAGGAATGGTTGCACAACGTTGTGAATCTAATTAATACCATGGAACCGTACACTTAAAATGGTTAAAATGGCAAGACTGATGTTATATGTGTTTTACCACAGTAAAAAAATTACAGATAAAGAATAAATAAATAAATAAATAAATAAATAAATAAATAAATAAATAAATAAAAACAATGCCTTGAGGGGAAGGTATAACTCAGTGGCAGAGTACATGCCTAGCATGCATGAGGTCCTGGGTTCAGTCCCTAATACCTCCATTATAAATAAATAAATAAAAACCTAATTACCCCCCTAAAATTAAAAAAAATAAATAAAAACAATGCCTTAAATTCACAAAGTTGATGATCGATAACGGTATGCTCATGTTTAGGTAACTAGTTAGAGCTAAATGGGAATCTGTTTAAACTTATATTTGCTACTATTTAAGCTGATGGTAAATAAAAACAGATTTTATTATTGCTATGAAATGTCACATGCTAGCTAAGAAGGCAAACTAAAAAGTTAAGTAGTTTGCTGGTGTTTTAAATAGTTTTAGACTGTAGCTGTCTATCCCTTTAGCCTATAATAGTGTCAAATGTTGGTCCCTTGAAATTGTTAGAGCACTCTGGGTTTTGAAAAAACAGTGTAAGTCTGTCTAAAGCCATCTGAAAGGGGAATTTTCTGAAGCTTTTTCTATTCCCATGATTCTCACAAAATTCTTCAGTTCATCCTAGTCTAGAAAGTAATGGATCTTCCCTTAAAGAAGTGCTAATCCCAAGGTGATCACAAAAGATGGGTTTTCCCACCTCTGATCAGGTTTCTTCTTTTGTTTATATATATATATATATATATATATATATATATATATATATATATATTTTTTTTTTTTTTTTTTAGCATGCTTGGTATTTTATCCCCAAGATGTTGTTTGGTTTTTTTTCCCCCACAAAGTATTGTACTATAAATAAGAAACAGTCTCAGAATTTTTACATTTCAGGACTCCATTTTGGCATGGTATTTTTTTAGTCATTACCATACTTAGTTAAGCATATTTCACTATCACCAAAGAAGATATCTTAGAATTAAATTCTTGAATTGTGCTTGATCTTTCTGATTGGCAGTCAATTTAAATTAGATAGTATCTCCTATTGTCTTAAAGCAGATTATGTCTTAGAAATACTAGCATTTGTTGAGAAGGAAACTGTGATAAATAGGAAAGGGATATAGGGTGAAGAAAAAGCCCTGTGTCTTTTGTTTTAGCATAAAAAATCTGTAAATAGTTTTTATTGCTGGAAATAAACAGGTACCGTAAATGGTGTGTGGGGTTCACATTAAGTATCAGAGGTTTTTTGGGTGCTGTGCTGGTTACTTGATGCAACCCTGTATATTGTGCTGTGTTTTCTCAACTGCCTTTATAAACACTGTAGCCTTAATAGATCATTTTGAAAGACGCTACCATCCTGCCGCATCTGTTGGTAGCCTTCTTTCAGGTTTCTGACATATCCTTAATCTGATGCTCAGCTTTGTCATTTGGATCAATAGTAAACCAGATAAGATATCTTCTACTTGCAAGGCTGTGGCTATAAAAGGTATTTGAAAAATAAATTCACTTTTTATGTCCATGCCACAAACCTGGGGAGTACTAATTTGTCATTTGTCTCTCCATCTGTCTGTAAACAGTCAGTTAAATTGGTTATTGATGAGAATAAGGTGAATTATACTCGAAACAAGAGTAATACAGAAGTAAACTTCATAGTAAATTTCTTAGATTCCTACAAAAAGGTGACATCTCTTTTTTTAAAAAAAGGTGGCATATCTTAACTTTTTAATCTCTATTTTCAGAATGAACAATTTGTTTTATATTGTTTCTATTCCAAATCATCAGTAATAACAATTATAATTATGTTATACTTTACAAAGTACTTTTATGTATGATTTTATCTTCATAACCTCTATAATATAACTATCCATTTTATAATTTGTAATGCATTTGTTATTCATTCAGAAAATATTTATATAGTGCCTACTGTACATAGGCACTGTGCTAGGCACTACAGTTTCTGTGTACAAAAATAAAATGTTGGTGATAATAGAAGAGGTTAAAATTGTAGCATTTTACTGTTAAAAAGAATCCTAGAAATCATCTCCAAACTTATCATTTTATAGGAAACTAAATCTCAGCCAGTTTGTGAATTACAGTCAACTGGTTACTTAGTGAAATTATTTTTTTGTTATATGATCTAAACTAATAGTCTTTCTAAAATAAACTCATAGTTTAATCTTTTTGAATTTGGGTTTCCTTCTGGCTTTCACAACAGGGATATTGTGAATATTAACTAAGGTGTGATTATGGAACTTTTCAAAATTTTAATGTAATCTGAGGATAAGAAACATTCCCTGTAGGTAAGAGATAGGAAGAAAGTATATCAAAATGTAAACCGTGGTTTCTTCAAGTTTGTCAGATGCAGGCTGCTCATTGTTTTCTTCTTTATATTTTTCTCTATTTTTGAAATCTTTAATGAATATGTTATTACATTTATAATAAAAGTTAAGCTTTTTCTTTTTTCTTCTAACTTTGTATTTTGACATAATTTCACATTTACAGAAAAGTTGCAAGAATAATGCAAAGAATTCTGATATGCCCTTCACCCAGATTCCCCAAATGTGTGTACTTCATCCTTCTGTCCTTCTCTCTCAATATATGTGAGCATGAGACATTGTCTTCCGAACCATCTGGAGTAAGTTGCAGATGTGATATTCCTTTGCACCCAAATGTTTAGGGCATATTTCCTATTTAAAAAAAATTAAATAAAAGGACATTCTCAAAAAAAAAAAAAAGCATTCTCTTATATAACCACAGGTCAATTATTAAAATCAGGCAATTAACATAAATACTGTTATCCAATCCATAAACCTTATTTAGATTTTGCCAACTGTCCCAACAACGTCATCTATATAAAAGAAAATCCAGGATTGGGCATTTCATTCAATTATGATGTCTTTTTAGTCTTCATTAATCTTCAAAAGATCCTCAGTCTTTCCTCAGACATTATTTTCTAAGAGTATAGGCCAGCTATATTGTCTTTAATTTTGGATTTGTTTGATGTTTCCTCATAATTCAGGTTATGCTTTTTTGGTGAGAATACCATAGGAGTGATGTTGTGTTCTTAGTGCACCATGTCAGAAAGCACATGACGTTATTTGTACTCTTACTGGTGATGTTAACTTTAATCATTTGGATAAGTTGACACCTGTCAGGTTGCTCCACTGTAACCTTACTTTTTTGTGTGATTATAAGCATTTTATGGAGAGCTAAGTTAAAACTACGTAAATATCCTGTTACTCCTCAAACTTTCACCCACTAGTGTTAGCATCCCCTGACCACTCCCACCTGAGTCAGTTATTATTATAGTAAAAGCTATTCTTAAAATCACTGCTTATTCCACATATGAAATTAGATGTATAGTCTGATGGAAACTATAAAAATCACCTCTCACATTAAACAAAAAAGCTAAAAAGGAATGGTAGAGATGGTACCAAAATGCCAACAAAGCTTATGTTAGGCTTAGGGTAATGGAATTGTAGGTGATCTTTTTTCTTATTTTCCCAATTTTCAATAATTTTCCAAATTTTTCAATATAGGTAAAATATATAATTCATAATTTTTGAATGACTTTCTAAAGTTTGTTTTATTTTGTTTGTTTATTTCTCATTGGTTCACAGTGAGCTTGAGGGAGATACTGAAATGTTGATTTGAGAATTGTGATGAACTTAGAACTGTTAGATTAGAATAAAAACATAGCTGTGGCAAACAGGAAACTTACCCTAGGATGAGTTACCAAATGGCACAACTAGAAATAGCCTTTGATCTGCAAATCCTTCTTCCCCAGTCTAACTACCAAACTGTAGGATTTTTTTTTTTTTTTACCAACTCAGTTGCCTTCTTAGCTTCAAAGAGAAAAGGTCCTAGAACAGTGAAAGAAAGCCGAGGAGCAGTACAGGGTTCAGGGATTGATTTGTACATGGAGGTGGTTTGTGACATGATTTTTTAAAGATGGCTAGATACGTGTTTGAATTCAAGCATCACCACTGTGAGGACCTTGGCTACCATTCTGAAAGTGGGTAGTAGTTACCAAGTCACATTACTACTTAGTGCTCAACATTTAATTGAAACCTTTAATGCATAGCCCGCATGGGGTTCATTAAGGATTTCTGAGTTTAATTGAATTTATTTACACATTTATTTGCCATTTGTCTTTTTTCACTGTCTAAGAAATCCCATCCATAGTATGGAACTAAAGCAAAGAAGCCAACAAATGGATTCAATCAGTTGCTTGAAACAGTTTCCCCAAAGGCACATATCTTAGCTGAGTAGATGAATTGATTTTTTTTTTAACTGCATGTTAGGATCAATAAAAGTAAGGTACATTGTTGGAAAACTAAAGATGGAGCCTATCACAAGACTTGGGCTGCTTGGAACCAGATGGTAAACAAGATTTGTTTGGATTTAGCTTCTGAATTTAATATTAAAACATGATTTTTTTAAGTAATGGCTTGCCATGAAACTCAGAAGCCTTGTCAGGGTCAGTGAGGAGAATAGGCCAGGCAGATTATAACAGACATCAGTGAGAACACTAGGAGCAAATACTTTCCTATTTTTTTGGTCTCTGAAACGAACATGGTCAAATAAAAAATGTTTTGTTTGCAAAGACTGCTTTTATGACGAGAAGAGAACCATCATGGTATCTGAGAAAGAAACCAGCAATTATTGAGCCTTTTCTGTGAACCAGTCACTATAGGTTTTTTTTAACCAATGGGAAATCTGAGGCTTTGGGAAGTAACATGCTTGCAGTTAATATAGCCAATGAAGTACTCAGATCTGATTGGTTCCAAAATACTGTCTCATTTAATTATACCATGCTGCCTCCCCATGAGGTAGCATTTCTGACTCCCCTATAGCTTGAACCTCATTATGTTAGAAAGATGAATTTTTGTATCAGGAGAAAGGAAATAGACTCAAAAACTATTACCCTGTGGTTAGGAAAAATGGAAATCATTAGAAATCTAGGTTATTGTTGAGCCAGCTGTAATAAAAAGTTTAATTTTGAAGTAGTTATAAAGACTGAGTCTTCTGTGTCTTAGAATCATAGAGTCAATGAACATTCAGCTGGATGAGCCTTTAGATCATAATCCAACCTCCTTATTTTTCTTGTGGGAGGAAACAGGCTGGGAGAAAATTAGTGACTTGCCTTCAGATGCAAGGATGAGCTGGCTGAGACCCTCTCATGTCACTGCCTTACTTGAATCCTTCAGTACTGCTTCAGAAACTCTAAGGAAGATGTTCAGACTTGTTAGTCTGGCACATTCCATCACCTAGCCCTTGCTTACCTTTTTGGCTTCAGCTTTGTGTATCTCCTGTTCTACTCTACCCTCAGGTGTACTATTTAAATCTTTTATTCGAATCACGTCTTCCTTGCCCTCATTCTCCACTCACAATGCCCTTGTACAGTCAGCTTCCTTCCAATTTCACCTGGCTTTAAAGGCAGCACAGGCACTGTTTTCTCCAAGAAGCCTTTACTGGCCCCTCAAGGCTAGGTTAGGCCCCTCTTCAGAGTTCTGACCGCTGTCCATCCTTACATAGGGCTGATCTCATTCATTGTATTACAGTAGTCAGTAACATTTGCAAATGGCTTCACTATCTGTAATGGCCAAAGTGAGGGACAGTGTGGGAATAACTGGGCCAGGTAAAGAATGGATGCCTAGAGACTTGATATATACAACTTTACTAATGTCAAAAATTTAGGAGGAGGAACTTATGGGTGCAAACTGATTGGAATAGGTGGGGATAAGACTCAAGGCTATCTTTGTATAGCACTTTACATGAAATTTAGAAAATATCTATTGTCCATAACAATGAAATGGAGAGGGGGCGGGAAAAATGGCGACATGGAGAGGTGCCAAAATATTGGTGATCCCAAATCAAGACCCAACTCAACTGCCGTCTCCCTCATGGAGTCTTTCCTGATCTAACCTTTTCTCCTCACCACAAAGAGCTGAAAGTTCATCCTCATGCAACCTGCCTGGTGTATTTTTGTGTTTTTTATGCACTTACCCCTCCTTGCCTGTACTGCACTGTAGCGCATAATGAGTGTACATTTGTATTTTAATTGTTTTTAAAGCTTCCAAAACCCTTAGCATAGTGTCTGATTCAGAGTAATTACATAGTAAATAACTGTTGAATGTTGAATAAGTCACTGAATTAGGTCAGCATGTCTCAATCTTGATACCATTTTTGAATCAACTACAGACGCATTTAGGAAATATTAATTCCAAAGTCTCAGAAATTCTGATTTCATTGATTGGGGGCGGAACAGGCTTTTGTGTGTGTGTGTGTGTGTGTGTGTGTGTGTGTGTGTGTGTGTGTGTGTTTTAAGCTCTTTGGATTGAGAACTCATAGGTTCTTTGTTCAAACAA